>NC_081424.1:4033006-4679672 GCF_949786415.1 Peromyscus eremicus | reverse complement strand
TTTAGCTGCTTTAATTTGATCTAACGTTTTGATTCTTAACTCATATTCAGATACAATCACGTTCAAGCTAAACGTCCAGCCATTAATATTGTATAAACACAGTTCCTAGTGATCCTTCTAACCCAGGCGTGTATGCATGTCTTCCAGGTTTTCATGGAACTCTTCAGATAGAGTGCAGAGCTGTCCCTCCATTAGCTTTCGACTGCTCCATGATGTAAGGTATATACTCACCTTTTCTTTGTTCTATATTAGGTGAGGTTTGTAACTATTAAGAATATTTATTAATATTAAGTTTTTCCTACTCCATGTTAAGAACCATTCTGACTGTTTGGGAATGGACAATCAATTGGTGTGCTCTTCCCTGGGAAACCACATTTCCTGCTCCCAAGTTTCCTCCCTTACCTAAGGTTCATTGTGTGAGGTTGAGGCCTCCTGGGCTTTTCCTCATTCATCTTGGCATGTCCATTGATGTTGTCTCTGTTCAGCTCATGTTTGGGCAGTCACAAAAAGAGAGCCCAGAAAAGAAAGATGGAAACAAGAAACATTATACAGACTGAGTAGGTTATATTTTGGAACACACACACATAAATACACAAAAAAACCCACAAACACGCACACACAAACACACACCACAAACAAACATACACATAAACACACACACCAAATACAAACACACACACACACACACACACATACATAAACACAAACGCATACTACACACAAACATACACATAAACACACACCACACATAAAAACACATAAAGACAAACACACACCACACACACACAAACATATGTACCACACATACACACACACAAACACACATTAATGTGCACATGTATGTTGCAATATATATGTATGTTTGTGTGTGCATATATATGCATGCAATAAGAATTAGTGAATAAAGTTGACATGAATTTGAAGGAGGGTATGGAGGGGTATGTGGGGCTTGGGGGAGGAAAAGGAAGGGAGAAATATTGTAGTTATAATCTCAAAAATTGACAAAGGGAAAGTAGAAAAACTCTGACTCTCTCTTTACTTTTAAGAAATCTTCCCAAACACAACTTCTTTATTATGTGAGCTCTTACTGAAAGATTAAGCAAGACAGGGTCCAATAGGTCTACGTGGGATTCCCATTCTCAGCAGAGAGACCTGAGCCAGAAGATTAGATTTTGAACTCCTCTGGAGAAGTTTATGCTCTCTAGTTGACTAAAGAGTTAGGAGAGATGGTGACAAAAATGGGTGATGATGCAGCAACAGTTGTCACGGGGAAATCTATTTACCAATCTGAGTAAGTTCATATGAGACCTAAAACCCTGTGTCAGGGCTGTGAAGAATGCAGGGAAGTTCTGCCAAGAGAGATCTGAGCATCTTGCATCTTTGATAAAAGCTCTTTGATCTACTTTATTTATGACTTTTGATCTACTTTATTATTGACTTTTGATGTACTTTTGGAAGGTTTAAAAATACATTGTTCTTCCGTACTCATTTTAACAATTTGCTTTATCTAACATCAGAGAGTTCTCACTCTCTGGAGATTCCTGCTTGCTTCTCACAGAGAACACTACAGGGGTGACGAGTTAGCAGACAAGGTGAGTGAGTGCCAGAGTCTGACCAGCAGTTCCTTCACTGGACCTGACCAGAAGCTCCCTCGAACTCTACGTTGAAGCAGCTTGCTTCTCTGCCTGTCTATAATCTCCAGATTTGCCTTTATTCTATGCAAACAAAAGTAATTTGCCTCTTGACAATCATCTCCATAATGAGGTCTCAACTCTTCCCCTCTCCAACAGCACACTAAAATACACAGAGAATAACCAAGTGTTCAGAATGTCTATGCATCTTGATCTTCCTCAACGATTTGGAAAATCCTGTTGAAATTATTAATGCTGGGGGAATACAGGTTTTGAGGCTTGAGACTGTAGCATAGTAATATAAATTATGAGTTCTAAGAATGAAGTATGAGATGATAAATATCACACTTATGTTTAATATCAAAACAGTTCTCAGTGTCTTGCAAAAGTACTGATATTCTGTGTGCATATTTGAGAATGATCTTTAAGAAACATTCTTAACTTATGGTAATCATTATCTAAAGCTTTTATTTTGTCTTCAGTTATGCCTCTTTTAAATTCTCAGCTTTACATATATGTACATTTTCTTCAGATAATGTATATTCTGTTGCATTTTGTCTTATTAATTCATTGTGTACCAAAAACCAAATATTAACAAATATACATATTTGCAACCAGTCTCTATTTTCAGCACTTACTGAAGGTTTGTTCACACCTTAGTCTGATTATCAATATAACTAACTGTATTTTTGTATGCAAGAGTCTATTTTCAGAGGTGTGTGTGTGTGTGTATGTGTGTGTGTGTGTGTGTGCGCACATGCATGCATGAGTGTGCATGTGTGTGTGTGTACATGCACACTATTCTGTTGAAGCATATATATATAGTACCTATATGAAATTACCAGACATGTAAAATTTTAAAATATATTAATTATAGAAAATTATGGAGAATCTAGGAAGCAAGATGACTCATTATGTGTTCAAATAATATCCCTATCCCTCTTTATTACCACATATATTCTCATTTTCTTAGTCAATAAGATCACCCCTAAGCTAAATAATAATTTCTCTCATTTAAGCTAATTTATTTGTAAATTACATTGTGAAACTTCATTAAGCTCTCTTAAAAAGATTCATGAGTTAGAGTGATGCCTATTACTAGATTTTTCTTTGCATTGAAGAGCATATCTACATAAAGCAATTGATTATAATTATTACCTAGAAGTCTTCCTTTCAATAGATTTACCCTTGATATCTTTAGGGAAAGGATTTTAATCTGACTTTATTTACTTTTATTGCTTATGCTACTTGTGATTACTGTGTTAGCTCTATGAATGTGGCCCCGGGTCCTGATTCCATGCACACACACAGCATTGTCTGTCTTCCGCTGTCTGGATTAGCACTCTTGGTTTCAACTTCCTTTGATTGTAACAGTCAACTGTCTTCTATGTGACTTAAAGCCTCTCTAAATTGGCTCTTCCTCACCTTCAGTATGAATATTATTTTATAAATCTCATTAATTCTGGACTAGAATACAGGCATTTCTTCACCATTGGGTCACTATCTGTTACTGAACCACAGTGTATATAGATCTGGAAATTCCTTCAGCATTATTGAAAGTTAATAAAAATACAAGAGAATATGAGAAATCATTATATTCTATCAACAAGATTTCATATAAAATATTAATAAATTATAATTATTTGTGAATATATTAATATACATTTATTTTTTATATCACTGTGTGCATGCCTGTCTGAGTTTATGTGCATCACATGCATGCAGGCGATCAAGGGGGTCAGATAAAGGTGCCATACACTCTGAAACTGGAGTTACAGGCAGTTGTGAGCTGCCGTGTAGGTGCGTGGAATTGAACCAGGTCCTCAGCAAGAAAAGCAAGCTCTCTTAACACTGAGCCGTTCCTCCAGCCGCTTATTACTGTTTTTAAATTTAAATAATGGATGTGTTTAAATAAAAACAAACTCATAACTAGACATTTTTAAATGGACATTTTAATAGAACTATAAAAAAAATCACACTGTACCATATCAATAACTTACCTGTCTAATGACATTTTCTGATGGGAATTATAACTTGTAATATGAAATTACATTCTCTAATTTGAATTATTACAATGCAAAGGTAATGTTATTTTTAAAATAGTTTTTAAAATTAGCATGTTTATATGTACTTGCCTGTGTTTGTGTCTGGGCATGTGACAACAGTGACTTTGGGGGCCAGAAGAGAGTACTTCATCCCCGGGAGCCAGATTTACAGAGAACTGTGAGTGTCCTGATGCAGTTGCTGGGGACTGAACTTGGGTTCCTGCAAAAGCAGTGTATGTTCTTAATTGCTGAGCAATCTCTTCAGCCTTGATAATGTAATTTTTCACTGAATTTTACTTTGTAAAATTCAGTTAAAATAATAAGAGCTCTTGTTTTGAAATACTCATTACATGTTTACATGTAAAACCATCAATTATTTTAATAAGAAAAATGTGAAAAAACAGAATCATGTATTCCATAATATAAAATGCTTTTTATGTTTTCTCTATATAACATAAGGAATTCTGAATAAGAGTTAAGTCTTGTGACCTTGTACCAAATCTATTGATCTTTGCTATTACCTAAGCTAAGAAAAAAATCATACAATTAGATAACGTAGTTACATTTTTATTATGGAGACAGAACTGCATTTTGGATTTTGGTTGGTAATTGTCAGTTATAGTACCAAAGTAACCAGATTCACTTAAAGTTGAATATCTGATCCGATTGAGTCCACTGAATAGTCAGGGAATTCTGACATGGGAACCCACTACTTTTCCTTGCTACTTTGGCAACATTATGCTGAGAGTTCTGGATTCTACCTGGCAGGTGTGTGAAGCCCAAAGAAGTGGAAAGTAGCTAGAACTAATTCCTGAAGCTGGAGAATGTCAACATTAGCCAGTCCTAAACACAGCTCTTTCTGGACCTTCGCCACGTGACTGAATAAATGTTGTGTAGTTTAAAACAATTTTAGTTGTAAAATACTACCTAAATGTTTGTAGCACGCCTGTTGTGTTTGCATGTGACTATGCTTAAAATAAACTATGCCTCTGATATCTTTAAAGTGCCTTGTGGACAAGATGGATAAAAACAAATCAGTGCCACATGGTTTCAGACTATCCTCAACAGAATCCTCTCTTCAGGCAGGAAGGCCCTTAAAGAAAATTCATTGTGCTGCAGTTTAGGGTTCCATGTCCCTCTCTGTACCACTGCATTCCTATGTGCTGGTTCACTTTGCACATTATGTGAATTAATTATGAAACTTGAGACTCCAGCTAACAACTACAAATTAGTTTTTGAGGCATTTGACTTTTGTTGTCGTAACTTTTAAAAAATGTTTTATTATATAAATACTTTTTACTTTTATTTTTAATATATGGTCTCATTCATGTAACCAGGGTGGCCTTAATTCACTTTGTAGTGGTGGGTAACTTAGAAGACCTGATCCTTCTGCATCCATAAGGGATGCTGTGCAAGCACACCCAATTCCCTTGCAGTACTAGGCAAGCACTCTACCCCATGAGCTACAGCCCTATCCTTAACTGTACTGTGAATGCAACCATTTGAAAGCATTGAAAGGGATATTTATAGCATTTTTAAATGTTTCTGGCATCAATGTCATCACTACAGCTTATTCTAAGAATAAATTGTGTGCAAAGATGTAAATACCTTATAATGATAATGATAAAATCATGAAAATTCTTAACCAATCAAACAGTGAAGATTTTAATTTAAAAAATGTTCCGTTGGTTGATGAAAAAGTGTTAGTTTTCTTTATTTCTTTTTGACTTGGTATAATAAGTTTTGAAAATCAATAACTTATTAAGCACTGGGTAAAGCATGTAAAGATTGCATAGAATAATCTATATAGACACACAGCAAATAAAGTTTATGCTTTTAGGAAGTATCCATCATACCCATTTGGCCATATTAACACTGAAAAAGCATACAAGTCATCTTGATTGTTTTTATAGATCAATATTTGTGCAGGACCTCTTATGAAATTTGCTATTGCAATCACAAGTCACGTGAAGAACGAACTGCCTTCACATAGCTGAGGGCAGGAAAGGAAGTTTAGAAAATCTGCAGCGATTTGTGGGCGTGTCTGTCTGTCATGCCAGCTTAGAGTACCTTTTCTTAGAAAGCCAACATCACATCTTCTCTTTGTCTTTGTCTTTGACATTTTGAGGCACTGTATATGGGATGGGATTTCTTAACATCAAAATTACTGTATAACCGTAGTTACATCTGCTCTGTTTATTTATTTACATGAGTGCATAATATGGATATATATTGCTGGTCTTTGAAGAAAATGTAATATGTGCTGAAAAATAAAATATTAATAATGTTATTTTGACTAAAGTACTAATATTTGAGATTTTTGATACTCTACTGCTCAAATGAGTGAAAAACTTTTAAAAGTAAGGTAAGAATGTTGATTTCAGACTCATGTTTTTATATTAATTTTCTGTTGCTATATTTAACGTTAAGCTCAGATTTTAGACTTATAACATGTATGATGAATAAAATTTTGTAAACTTTGTAAGCATTAAATTAGAATTTCATTATAATATTATACTGAGTGGGTATCTGTAGCATGTTGGAAGATCAAAGCCTTGTTTTCATATGAACAAGTGTGTCAATAGACAGATTTCTGAGCAAAGTACACAAAACGCTTGAAAGTTTTAGGTCTTCACATTCAAATAATGAAGCAGGTGTAATACAAGGGTCTCTAGCCCATTGGTGTTTGTGGTCAAGGTATTTTGGTGAAAATTGGAGATATGCTTTCCTACTAATTTTTTCCCAGCTTCAAAATGATGGTGAGTCCCAAACATCAGCCTGGTCTCAATTGTAAACTTAAGAATGAAGATTAGATTGCAAAAGATAATTGAGTTGAAACAATAAAACATAAGATACACAGGAATCGGTGTTTCTTAAAATACAGTAGGAAGATTTTCTGCTATGCCTTTAGGCTGATGAAGGTTTAAGTCCTACCTCCACATATGGCTTAAGCACAACTTTACTAAGCTTCTGAGTGTTAGTTTCTCAATATCTGTAATGGAAAGATGAATTCTAATTCCTAGTCACAGAACCATGCAGAGTTCTCAGACAGCATTCTGTGTAGATGAAGATACTTAGGTGCTTTAGCGGTAATCCTAGTGGAAAGGAGAAGGGTAGAGTTAAGGCAAAGAAAAAGAAACAAATGTTATACATAGCTGGAATCGAAAGAGAAGGGGAGGATGGGGTAAATTACTGTGGTTACTGCTATGATGACACACATAGCAGGTATTGTTAAGGAAGGAAAGCCATTTGTGTGTACACAGTCAAAAGAAAAAAAATGGATACACATTGGAGCCTTGCATAGGACAGGGTCCATGCAGACAAAAAAACGGGGGGGGGGCAGCAACCACGAAAAACCACGTGTCGGGGAGCACAGTCATATTGCAAAATTAAGCAAAATATTTAGTGAAAAACAAGGCAAGGCTGTTCCTCACAGTTTTCCACTGTTACTTCCACACCAGGTGAGGAGCCTGATGAGGTTGGTAGTAATTGTGGAATCATAGCAGCACGTCCTAAATATTTGAAGCTAAATATTTGGTCTTAAATATTGTTAAGTCAAAAAAAGAAAAAGAAAAAAGGCTTCATCACCGAGGAACACAACCATCACTGAGTCACACAACCATATCGCTGCTACACACAGAAGCTGTCTGTGTGATGTCCAGCACATTGTTGGTAGCCCAATGTACAAAAAGGGAATACATCGTCTATCATGGGCTTGACAACATGGAATAAAATCCACAAAATGGATACTTTCAGATGATTTCCTCTGCAAATATTGTTATGCTGCTATGAAATGATTATCATGGAAAGTACAGAGATACCTGTGACTAATGACCACTACTAAGATCGGATCTCAGCATCTACTCCTAAATTTAGGCAGATAATCCCTGTTTTTATTTCCTTGCATATAGAATTTGACGGTTTTAATGTACTATTTAAGTTAAGTTTAGAGAAATGGCAATATAGTTGGATTGTCTTTGAAATATAATTTAGAACTTTTTTATCTTTAGAGGCAGCTGTTGGCCAGATATACAGTGTGTGTATTTTTTGACATTTTGCAGAAGATTAGCTGTGAAGAGCTAAGCTTACGTTACTCTGTTTGATGTGGTAGCAAGATATAAAATCATGTACCTTAAAAATTGCCTGATTAACTACTTATCATATTCCTGCAATGCAAAATATATCTTAAACCTGAGTCTGCAGTATACTTTCAATGAAAAAGTTAGCAGTTGTTAGCCACCCTCTCTCTGCTTAGGAAAACTTAGTATGAAAGGCATGGTTTTATTTTAGACGAAGAGCCAGATCTAACCTGAAAAAACATCTGTGCCCTTTCCTGTTTAGTTATCATGTTCTCACCTAAAAGAAGGATGTGAGTATGTGTGTGGTATTCTGAAGTTAACGTCTGGGAGGGAGGCTTATTTTTATTAAGACTTAAAGTCTTTTGAAGGTAAGAAATAAAGTCTCAGATATTTCATTCATTCTTAGAACATAAGACAGAGCTGCTTAATTCTACCTAAGCATGTTTACCTCAACTAAAAATAAGTTAGCAAGTTTCATTTAGAACTTTTTTCCTGCTAAATACTTACGAGTATCATGACCCAGAGACTCACACTTAATCATTTTGTTCCAATGAATGAAAGAACATTTCCAGAAATTTCAGGCTTGTCAAAAACATTAGTCACCTATTTAAAAAATCTATTCCCATGAAGTGTAACATTTGAAGAAGAAATACCTCTGTCAGCATGAACTGTTCAAAATCTGCATTCACCTAGGAAGACTACTGTCTTGTTCCAATGGTACAAGTTGGAAATAATATTACTGTTTATTTTTTTAAATTAAAATGTTTTACAAAATATAGTTAAATGTGTTTTCAATGAAATTTTAAGGGAAAAAAGTAGGTCTGGAAAGATGGTATAGCTGGTATGAATGCCTGCTGCTAAGACAGAGAACCTGAGTTTGTTCCCCAGAACTCACAGGGTGGAAGAATAATGACCCCATAAGTTCTTGTCTTATTTCCACATGCGCATGATGGCATTAATGTGTCAAAACTCATACTGATATGCACACAGATAAATAAATTAGTAATGTGTGCTTTGAGACAATTTAATTTGTGAAATAAAGCTTCTATCTTTCAACACTCTGACATCAAGGATAAACATTGCAGTACTCAGGGGTCAAAAATGTCTCCAGTGTAGGAAAACCATGGTTATTTTTCCTGCAAATAAGGACTTTGGTTCAGGGAATGCATACTGACCTGATGTGATGGACAATCTTAGTTGTCAACTTGACAGACCTCGGGAGAGGGAACCACCATTTAGGAATTGCTTCCACCAGGTTGGCCTGGTGGCATGTCTGTGGAGCATTTTCTAGATTGCAATTGATGTAGGAGGTCCCAAGCCAGGGTGCATTGTGCCACCCTGGGCTGATGGGCCTGGGCTTCGTGACAATGGTAGCTGAGTAAGCTATTGTCTCTATTCCTGTTCCTGCTTCCAGGTTCCTGTTTTGAGCTCCTGCCTTGACTTCCCTTGGTAATGGACGACTGTAACCGATAAGCTAAATAAATGCTTTTCTCCCCCAACTTGCTTATGGTCATAGTGTTTATAACAGCAGCAGAAAGCAAACTATGACACCACCAAGGATGTTTTAAACTAGGGATATGTATGAAGGGGATATGCTGGTCACTTCTCTCCATTCTCCTTACAGGGCAACCATTTGCCTTTGCTTTCTGGGTTTCCATGTGTAAATCTGCCTCTTATTATAAATGTGAGTTTTAAAATGTAGTATCTCAATGGATTTATTCTGGTATATGCTGTGTGCTTAAGCAATCTTTTTGATATTTCAGACTTCACAGAGCTTGGATTAGCATAGTAAATAGTATGATGAAAAGTATAATAAAATATGTCATAATAGCTTCCACAGACATGTCAAACGGATGGATAATGATTGCTTTTCTTTCTCATCTCAATTTTAAATCATATGTCCATCTCAATAAATACTGAGTAATAGATCTCAAACCTGAAGATGAAATCTAATTTCTGTGTGAGATTTTAAAAGCTTTTGTATTTTTATGTGTGGATTTTTTAAAAGTTCAGTTCTGCTGAGAATTTGATTTGTATAAAAACAAAGGCTGCTGAATTTACTAAGTAGGAGTGGGGTAGAGTAATATTAGGATTCACTTGCATGTAGGTTTTTGCTTGTATTGAGAAAATTGCCACATTGCCTGAAAGTAGTAATCCACTAATTTTTTTACCTACCAATAAATTTATCATTTCTTCACCACCTTGAAGTTCATGATCCTACATCAACAAAATCTTTTCTTACATTATTTCCATAGCAATCTGTAAAATATGGCATGAGATTTTTTCCCCATTTTTTGTGAGTAAATAAAATAATATGGAGGCCAAATCCCTGACACAAGAGTAGAGCAAAGTCATTTACACTGCCCCCACTGCATTCAGCTTCCTTGATTCCTAAGGCAGTACACCTATACATCTAGTTCTAAGTTTGAGACTGCAAAAGGATGGAGGTGATAGTGAATACACTAAAAATCTGATAATCAAAATGTATATTATTTATTTATATCTCTATCATGTAAGAGTGTGCTCCTGCCTGTCACTTCTGAAACAATTCTGACTGGAAAGAGAGACCCCCACAGGAGCTGCTGGACACTCAAGTCCTTAGTAGACACTACAGAAAACTTTTAATTAAATAATACTATGAAAAATTCTGTTTTGTCTTAGAATCTAGATAGTCTTAGAACCTGTGAATGTCTTTACTTTATCCAAGTCAACAGAGAGTTAAGGGTACTATGCTCAGGCAGGACTCTATGGTCTAAGGACAGCTATCCAGATGTGCTCCAGGGACATAAAAAGAAATGATGGAAATGGAAAATAAAAATTAATACTGCCATCATTTATCTAGTTTTACTTAGAACAGTTATATGCTACATCAGAGGAAGTAAATTTAGCTTAAATACTTTTACTTAAATTAAGAAAAAGAATTATCAATATGCTATCTTTCACTAAATATTGAGCTGACATTAATGTTTGTGGAACTAAAACACTGAACTAAAGAACATCAAGGATAAGATGTAAAGACATGCATTCTTACTCTCTTGCTTCCAAATATTGTTGAAAATATTTTTAGTGGTGTCTATTTATTGAACTATATTATACTCCAACCATGTCCTCTCCTTCTAATTCTTGTCATCCCCTTCTTTCCTGTACTTCCTTCAATTAGTGCCCTTCATTCCCTTACACAGTTTTAGTCTATCTATGTGTACAGGGTGGTGGACAAGTTAATTCTTCCTTTTTCAGCATCCCTTATTTGCCTGTAGATCTTTGTATAGGGTTCGGTAATGTGAACTTTCTCACTTTGACATGTCTGTTGTTATTGTCCTTGTCCAGGTCATGTTTAGGCAGTTATGCAGGCAAGCTTTCATGGTGTGGCTCTTGAGATTACTTGAAGACATAATCTCACAGCAGAATCCCTGTTCCTCTGGCTCTTAGAATCTTTCATCTTCCTAGTATGCAATGATCCTTGGTCTTTAAGTGAATGAGCTCTGTTGTAGATGTGTTGGTTGGGTTCTACAGCTCTTCATTTGATTGGTCCTGGCTTTCTATAAGGGTTTACTTCTTTTATAAAGAGGGTTCTTGATGTGTGGTAAGAATTACACTTATCTGTTCTTGTATATTATTAAAAGGACCAGCCTTAATAATACACTTCCCAGGGGCTAAGAAGAGAAACTATGAACGACAAGAACTATTTTCAGGAAATGAATCCAAGTACACCATGCTCTTTGTCCATCTATTTTATTTCTCTGGGATATAATCCTATCTACACAGCTTCAGTTCTGTTCTTGTGCCTAGCTCCTTTCTTGCCTGATTTCTCCCTGTATTTATCTACTGTTCCCTCTAAGTTCTATCTTAATTCTCTCATCTTGATTCTGCCTCATCTAGTTCCTTCTCATCTCATTCTTATCCAGGTAGTAATTCCCCATCTGGCTCTTCCTCATTTTCCATCTCATCCACATGTTCTCTCTGCTCAAAACCTCCTTATCTCTCTCAGTTCTCTGTCTTCAAGTTCTCTACTCCTCTCTTCCTCTCCATCTCCTTATAACTCTAAGTCCTTCTCTGAAAATAAAACTGCCCTTTTATCCCTTTGACCCCTATCTCTCCAAGCTATCTCTGTTCCTGTCATTTCTGGCAAATGTGCTCCATCGTTAGGCAACTTGGCTAGGCAACTTCCATCACAGCTAGATGTACCTGTAAATTGGAACCCTTTAGTTCTGAGTTAATTGTTAAGGGTGGATCTAAAACTGGAGACAAGACTTTGGAAAGGATAAAGTTAAGCTTAATTAGCACATCAGCCAGGCCTTCTCAAACAGGTAGTGTGGACACTTAAGTCTGTTCTTAGAGAGTACAGAGGAATCTCTGATAAGGAACTTTACTCTGTCTGGGGATGGACCTGGCCAGATACTGCCAATAACAATAATTACAGGGAGGCTTGAACTGGGGTTCTGGCTGTACATAGCTGTCAGCACAGAAGGTTATCTAAATATTCCTAGAAGTGGTTAGGTAAGGAGTTAGAGGTCTATAAAGTTAATAAGGCTGTAAGAAAAGGAGGGTCCGAGCTAAATTGTGCAAAGCTGTTACTTAAGGTCCACCTGACCTAGGCAGTGTCTCTTTGTGGAATTTACCTTAATTCAGGAGACTTATTATGTGGTGGTTTGGACTGTTACTCCTGTTAGCCCTTAAATGTGGCTAAGAGAGATATCTGATTCCAGTGCTAAAAGGAGAAGAAATGGATGGGCCTGAGGGAAGGAAATCTTTCCTGAGGTTGTTCTCCAAATACCTCTAATGTATATGTCCAAACAGTCATCAGTCCATACTGTTAGCAATTCTTAGGAAAAAAATCAATTGGGAAAGCTGTGAAGGCACACATGATTTTCATAACAGAAGACAGCTGATATATAAAAAGCCAAATAACACCAAATGCTCCCTGGAATTTGGCTTCCTCTGAAGGAATTCCTTGATCCCTTCAGGTAGTGGCTTTGCCATAACCAGCTGAGTTCTTATAATATATTCCTGCAGCCCGTAGCAATCTGTGGTTAGTTAGGGATTAGTAAAAGGGTCCCATGCCTGGTGTTAGGTTTTTTTTTTTTTTTTTTAGATTATCTTTGACTCTTGTAGGGAGTACACTCAGCCCAGAAGGGAAAATTTGATTTAAACTATAAGTGTATGTGTGTGTTTACAGGTATTTTGGGTAGATGATTAATAGTATGATTCCGTATGACTTTTTCAGACATCATTACTGTTATTTTATTTCCTTCTTGAGAAAATTGTGTCTTTTAAGAGAACATTACTATTCTCAAGTGGGAGTAACTTTAAAGACTATGAAACTAATTTGGTTTTAATCACTGTGATTGCATTGAGACAGATGACTCAATGTATACAAGGTCCTGCCACAGTCCTGACACTGTTGGATCATGAGACACAAATGTAGAGGGAGAGAACCAACTCCCTGGGACTGTTCTCTGAACTACACACCACACACGCGCGCACACACACACACACACACATACACATACACACCACACACACACACACACACACACACACACACACACGCACATACACACCACACACACACACACACACAAACACATACACACCACACACACACACACACACACACACACACACACACGCACATACACATACACACACACACACATACATACACACACACATACACAAACACATACTGTGAATTTAAGGAAAATGTGTCATAAAATATTAGAGGATATTATTTCTTATATAATAAAATTTTATGGTAAATTCCAAAATTTTCCATGGAAATCATCTTCTTTAAGAAAACATTTTTGTATTAAATTCTTGTCTCTACCTATACCTTCAAGGATAGACTGGAAACAGGAAAATGCATATTATTTCAAGATCTAACAACGAAGAGCTGAGAAACCATCTCTAGCAGAGTGCTTCCCAAGCATATGCTTAGCTTTAGGTTCAGTTCTCAATACAGAAAAACATCAGTACTGAGTCAATAAAACAGCATCCATTGATTGGTTGTAAGGGTATTGGTAGGATAATACATCTCAATTCTTTCTTTTAAGGAATATTGGGTATATAATAATAAATATTTTTGCAATTTTGCAAAGTCCAAGCTGGAAAGCCTCCTATTTACATGATTTCATAAAACATCTCACAATTTTTAGAATTTATCAAGAATTAAGTAGAATTTTTTTGTACATCATTAATTTTAATACATATGATTGATTTTTGCTGTGGCTTAAGAATGGAGTTATTCTGTTGTTGAGTGGCATCTCAAAGGCTGCTATTTTTTACTTAGATTTGGTCTTTTTTTTCTGATTTCTTTAGTTTTTTGAGCAGGGCTAATGTACACATTATAAATGTTCATGTAAGTTTTCAGCAACCATAATATTTTCTTTTATTTTGATTATCATGTGCAGCCACTATATGCTTTGTTTTTATTTCCAGATAGCCTTTCTTTGCTATTATTTTAAGCACAGTGATTTTTCACAACTTTAGAATGCAGTATAAAAGAAGACATATTTCTTGCAAAATGTTTATCTGGCACAGATTCATTCTGAATGTACTACATCTAGTATCATTGCTAGGTTTGTTTAAAGGTACATGTATATTTATGGCTTTAAGAGTCATGGTTTATGGTGTTCCTAACTTCTCTTGTACTTTGCTTTTATTAAACAAAATTAATTTGGATTCTGCATTTACGTGTTACCTATATTGGCTGAAGTTCAATTTTAAATATTCCTTTAAAGGATTTAAAATGTAAATTTCAGGAGAAATTTGATTATCTCAAGTATAGAAAATCACTTAGCAAATAAATGGAGGATCAGTTTAGATAAGGCATGAATATGATAGTGAAAGGTGTAAAGGGGACCCTTTGAAGATGGATTTGAAGATGCATTTTCTGTGACCTCTGACGTAAGCATGAGCAATCCCAGGGTGAGTTTGATCTCCTGTTCCCAATACAGATGTGACCATGCAGCATGTGGGAGCTCCTGGGCCAGATGCTCCAGATGCATTCATTCTGTCATGCTCCTCTATGCCAGACTTACGTCTCTCCCTTGGTATCATTACAAGTGTGACGCCAGGACAAAAGGTATATTTCTGACAGGCTTAGTCATCTAAGAAAAATATTTGTTAACCATTTGCTCTGTCCTCTCATAAAATTTTCTAGGCTTAATTCGGATCACAATATCAAGGTATTTTCCAGGATCTTAATCTCAGCTCCATTAGGTTGACTTCCTCATTTTACATGTTCACGCATGGGTAACTTCCTTTTCTACATTCACATAGGTTGTAATTTTAAATATATCAACATCAATGCATTGTTCATCAATATTTCAGGAAGACAACACTGTCTCTGCCATGGAAATAGAGTATATATGGTTTTGATTATGATTCAATTTCTTGATTGTAATGACGATTCACACTTGTACTCATTAAGTCTTTTAAATTATTGTCTTAAAGTTTTGTGGTCCAGGGACATTTTTATCTCTGTGAAATATACTAAAAGTGTTTATTGTGTCTTCTATCTATTCTCTATCATAGATCTGAGTATTTTGTTCTTTCTTCAGTTTTGTTCATATATGGGTTTGCTAAATCAAAATCCTGTTTTCTTACAATGTGTTCATTTTACTTTAGAATTGTTTTCAGAACATTTATTTTATTCTAATCACCACGTTAGTGTTTTTCTAGCTTCAAAATATAAGAGATAACAATGTGGAAAACACAATATGAACAAGTGTATAATTCTCTCTTAGAGTCACCTGAAAATTAATTCAAGTAAACGGGTCTATTTTTTTTAACCTCATCTTTATTAAATCTAGCTGCACAATGTTATAAAAAAGTATGGGACCAGGTCAGATATAAATTATCTCGAGGTGGATAAGGACAAATTGAATATACTCATAATTACCTTCTCAAGTGAGAGAACAAAAACCTTATACACAGTGGACGTATGTGGTCTGAGCTGAGATCGGTGCCCACACCAGTGAGGCCAGCAACTCGGTAACAGCACGTTCCCCTGAAAAACTCCATGACGAGAACACACGAGATCCGCTAGAGCGACAGCTTTGTAGTTACACAGCACAGCACTGTCACTATTGATTCTGTGTTGTGCAGTGCATTACTACACTTTACTAATTTTACATAACATATTATACACCAGTCTAACATTTATCTTCTTTTCTTAACCATGAAGCTCTAATACCGATCACTCCACTGCTCATAGGTGTACAATTTGGATGCCACCTGTGTGTGGAATCATAAAGCAATATTTTGTGATAAGCCTTTTTATGGAGCAGAATGATCTCTAGTTTTAATCATGCTATTGCGTGTGGAAAGATTTTCTCATATTGAAGACTTAGTAGTACATTCTAGTGCATGTATATGACTGGCCTCTATGTTGGAAATCATAGTCACATCTGTATATGCCTCCATTGCCTTTATCTCTATGTACATGTGGACCACAGGTTGTTCTACATATTCGTTATTATTAAAAATACAGTATAGAGACCCACATCTTTTGGGGATCATGACATCAATCTTCTTGATATGTTCATAGGAATAGAGTTGTTAGAATATATGGTGTTTCTGTTTTTAAATTTTCAAAACCCCCCATATTATTTGTATTGTGGTTATGACAAATAGTGTAGTGTTCCATATTCTCCGTATCCCCATCTATTCTTGTTAGAGTTTGAAATGTTTGTTTAATTTTGCCCTGGATTACAGATAATCTAATAGGCTGTAATGAGTTCTCCTTGTGGCTTTTCATTTTTCTGATGATGAATATTGTTGTGTATCAATGTCCTAATGTCCTATTGTTCATTTACAAATGTGTTAGGAAAACATCTATTCAATTCCCTTGCCCACTCTTTTAGTTTGTTTCCTATTACTGTGATAAAGCACCATGACTACAAGCAACATGGGAAAGAGAGTATTTATTTCAGCTTACAGCTTGTAGTCCATGGAGGGAAGTCAGAGCAGGAATTCAAGCAGAAACCTAGAAGCAGGACCTGAAAAAGAAGCCATATAGGAATGCTGTTTAGTGCTTAGCCTGCTTTCACCTACCCAGGGCGACACCACCCACAGGGGGCTGGCCCTCCAACATGTATCATTATTGACCTTCAGATTTGACCACACGCCAATCTGATGGGGACATTTTCTCAATTGAGAGTCCATCTTCTCAGATAACTTTATCTGGTGTCTAGTTTACAAAATCCTAACCAACGCATCCATTGTCTAAACCGTTATTTTCAACTTCCTAGTAATTTATTTTGAATATCATTTGTCTATCAGATATGTTGTTTCCAAATATTTTCTTTCAGTAATAGGTTGTTTTGAGACTTTGTTTCATTTTTCCTTTATTGTGCAGGATTTCAATTGATTTATTTGCACTTCTCTGGTTTTGCTCTTTAAGCTTGTGATTCTGATACGGCATTCACCAAATAACTAGCCAAGTCCAATATTCCAAAGCTTTCCCCTGTCTATCTTATATTAGTCTTAGAATTTGGAGTTACAAATTAAATGTTTAATTAATTTTGTAGACTTCTTTCTGCCAGGTCAAATAAAGGTCTAACCTCATTCTTTTGAATGTAAATGAACAGTTTTCCCAGCAACATTTTAAAGAGAGATTACCATTTCTCATTGTGTGTTCTTAGAACTTATGTCAGAATACACTTAGGGTGGGCTTTTTCCAGTCTTCTCATTAGTTACAAATTTGTTTTTAATATCAGTACCGCACTACATTAATTAGTAGCTTTATAGTGTGTTTTAACTCAGTTCAGTACAATACCTATAGTTTTATTCTTCCTCAAGATTATTTTGGCTCCTTAGTATCCTTTCTGAGTCCCTATATGATTTTCTCTTTATGCAAAAAAAAAAGTCAAAAGGATTTTGAGAGGGATTGTATTAATTCTAGGGAGTGGTTGTATGTTTTAAAAATGTTAAGTCCTTGTTTACTTTATTATTTCCTGTTATCAAAAATAGATTTTTTGTCTTAATTTTCTTTTTTGATAACTTGTTGTAAATGTAATAAAGGAAAAATAAATTTATATGCTGATTTGTATATTGCAATTTTGCTGACCTTTAAAATTCACTGTAAAAGCATCCTATGGCATTTCTGGGTTTCTCTACATAAGATTTCTCAGGAAAACATGTTGCTTCACTTCTATCTCATTGGTTTGGACATTTTTTTTTCCTGCTTACTTGCTCTGGTGAGGACTTCAGATGCTGGATAGAGTAGAATTGGTGAGGGTATTAAGCTTGCTGTGTGACTGGTCATATAGACTGGCTTTCCACTTTCATTATCAAGTAGGGCAATAATCCTGAGCAGGTATGCATACCCATTAATTTTTAAGGTAAGATACATCTTTTATTTTTGAGAGTTTAGGGTGCAGGAGCATTGGATTTAATGCAATACTTTTCCTGTACCAATTGAAACATTTACATGCTTTTCATTTTTCGTGTTATTTGTGTGGTTCATTACAATCATCACTTTGACACCCTTTCTTCTCAGGGAACTCAGTCATGTTGTAATTCCTTGTTTAGACTCCTTTGGATTTGATGTGTGAGGGTTTTGTTGAAGACATTTGCATCTACTTTCAATAGGGATTTTAGCCAGTCATTTTCTTTTCTGAGTGTCTCCAATACAAAGCCACATATAACCTCTCTTCTGAGCATCAAGTAATATATTGTGAAAAGTAACTTTTAACTGCAGTAGAGCCCATTCATATGTACACACAAATGAGTAGGTATGTGGACTCAACACTGGTTGTAAGCAGAGAAATGATTTTTGTCTCTTGGAGATTCTTTTCTATCATGTAGAAAACAGCCCCTGTTACCTCATGATGGAGCTGACAGTGAGAAAGGGTTTATTTCATCGTACAGGTTACACCTTCGAGGGAAGCTGAGGTAGAGACTCAAGACAGAAACTGAAGCTCACTGCCTTGCTTCCCCTGACATGCTCAGCTCCCTTGTTTATAGGGCAAAGATCCACCTGCCCAGTGGTGGTACTGCTCACAGTGGGATGGACCCTTCTGTATCAGTTAGCAATCAATAAAAACGCCCCTCGGACTTGCTTACACACCAAGGTGATGAAGCCAGTTCCTCATTTGAGTTTCTCTCTCCCCAGGTATATTGAGGTTTGCATTAAGTTGAAAAAAAAAAAAGAAAGAAAGAAAAAAGAACTGTGACAATCCAGAATCACCAGAACACTTACAGGACTTGTAATTTCACCAAAATAGTTGTATTATTTTGTTCATGACAGCTCTGAGTCCGCTGGAGGATTATCGCATTTGCTATGATAGCAACAGATACACATCATCCAGTGTTTACGCAGCAGAGTGACGCAGTCCCTTCCCTCACATACATCTCCCCGTTTCCAGCTTCATCCCTGGTATTATCCACCAGTTCTTGTCCACATGAATTACAATGTTAATTTTCTATCAATTTCAGTTTGACAGATTGTTGTAGTTACCATTAAGTTCCAGAGACATAACTGATTTCAGATGGTATAAAAATCAAAACAATTCGTGAAACATCCCTCTGGAATATTTGATGAAACTATCTTGATTTAAATTTTAAAATTCTATTTAATTGATTATTATGTTTGACATTCCATGCTAATCAAATCTTCAAATTCTTTGCATAATATTCTAATTTCTTTGTACTTACTTGGAATTCCTCTTTTTCATTTCCTTGTCCACCTTCAGAGAGAGAAAATTACATTGATTCATTTTTAGAATATGTGCTCTTAACAAATAAATAAAGCATCTGAAAATACAGACATATGGATTTGAAAATAAAGGTATAATAAAATACAATAAATATGAGTATTATGATTTGTTTCTTAAAGAATTTATACATACTTCTTTTTATTTTTCTTTATTCATAAATTTATGTCTTGTTTTTTAAAAGTATAAGTCCCATTTTATTTTTCCAAGGTGTTTTTTTCTTCTGTCTTTATGAAGCCACCTCTTTACATGGGCTTTGGTGGAGGTCTCAGTGCAGCACCAGCAGGTTTAAATCGTGGTGAGGTGTTTGATCCTTCCAGGCTTCATGGCATCGATTCCTGACTACCTTGCTATGAATAGCACAGCTCACACAGTAATGGAGCTTGACACAGAGTTTGGGAAGCACATAAGCATTAAAGACACTTGCTTTGGATATGTCACTGACAGCAGCGGCCTCTACAATGTTCCGAATGACAAACTTCTTAATGGCCTTTTCCTTGGGCACACACCAGGTGCAGTTTGTGCACCGAATTGGCTACACACACCGTGACCCGTTTTTTTCACAACCATTGTTTCTTCTTCTTTTGGTCATCTTGGAGCCAAGACTCAAAAGAGGCAAGTTTATAACTTTTAATCTGAAAATTTTAAGTAAATTTTAAGAGAAATAAAATTATTCGATATGAAAATTTTCTTTCACATTTGTTCCCAAAGATGGCCAAACACGTAGCTTACACGTTTGTTCTCCAGTGTCTATTTTTTTCTTTTCTTCCTCTCCTCATCCCTCTTTCTTTTTTAATTCTCTGACTAGCTTGTGTGCCACCTATGATCACATCTACCTTTAAGTGACATGTTAGTATGCCATGCTTGAGTGTAATTTTATAATTAGGTCTAAAGTAATATGCTTGATGTTTAACTATGAGCAGAAAAAAAAACAGTACATACCTTCATTCCTCAAGCAGGTAAAGATTGGCATTTTCATTTTCAGGATTTGAACAAGACAGATATGGAGGAGCAAATGCAGCTAGACAGAAGGAAAGGTAATAACTCAGACTTAGACATTCGGAGGCTAATGTGGGATCTGTGATTTCCTAGTGTTCCTGTAACAGACATCTCTGGACCTGAACATGCTGCTGCTCTGGAATAGAGTGGGAGGATTGTCAATTAGTTGCAGAACCCAGAATTATCTCATTTATTTTAACCTTCTGAGGATAAATATAGTGGCAACTGCCATAAGTAAATTAAGTCTACAGCAACTCTATATTTCCTGTAGAAAGGGTAGTACAGTGTTAAGTATAATGAGACTTCATGCTCTTCCCAAAACACGAGGTTGTCCTCTGACCTCCACACAAACATTCACATAAAACACACATCTGATAGCACCGATCCACATATGCATGTAATTTAAAAGAAAAGGAATTGTACTTGGACCCCCAGGCAGTGTCAGGGGTAGGCTTCCTTTTGTGGCATGGATCTCAAGCTAGACCAGTCATTGATTGGCTACTCCCACCACTTTTACTCAGCACAACTAGCAGGCAGGAAAAATTGTAGGTGAAAGTTTTGTGGCTGGATTGGTTCCCCAATCCCTCCACTGGAAGCCTTGTCTAGTTATAGAAGATGGCCAATTCAGGCTCCATATTTTCTATGACTAGGAGTTTACCCCTTCTTCTGGCTCTTACATTCTTTCTGTCTCCTCTTCTGCAACATTCCCTGGTCCTTGGTTTGGGTGATAGAGAACTCCACAGTCACTTATTCTCATCATTCTGTAACATTTCCCAACTACAAAACAGAATCATGTCTGGGTAAAGCCAATAGATGTTAATATATGGACATAGTCATAATTGTTCAAAAGGCAACTGGATGCATAGATCATGGACATTTAGAAAAACCAGCATTGATAGCTTCACTGCTAAAGTCTATGACTTCCTCAGGAATAGTCTTTGACAATGTCTGAAAGACTAGCCATGGATTCTCACCCATGAAGTGGGTCTAAAATCTTCTTTAGAAAGTGCCTGATAACCTTGCTAGTTTTCCAGCATTGGGCACATGTTCTCTGACAGCTCAATTGTGTCATACACTGTGGGGCTCTCTGCAAACACTATAGCCAGCAGTTTTGATCCACATGATGCAAAACAGAAGTCCGGTTCAACACGACTCGGTAGCCAGTGTTTGTTCAAACTTTGAGAGTCTGACACTGGGTAGTTTAGATTTGGCAAATTTAAGTACAGTACCGTTTGGGAAAAAGGTTTCCTGACCTAACAGAATCCTGTTTTCACAATAAAGATTAAGGCATATATCGCTGCAGTGAGGACCAGCCTTCAGTAGCTCAGGGATTGAGGGGGATCTAAGGGAGTTGGCGGAATATTCACTCAGCTTGATTTTTCTATCTAAGGGAGTGAAACTTAACTTTCTGGGGATGGCAAAAAAGGGGAAACACACACACACACACAATCACACTCACTCACACCATTTTAGGGTATGTCTATCATCATCTCTCTTTGCTCTTTATTCCTTTTCTTACTTCTATCCAGATATATTCTTTCTGTTTTTCTTGATGTCTTCCTTCTAACTAACTTAATTTTTTCCCTTACAGCTTATATACCCCAGTAAAATCTCTTGAGCAGTATAAAAATTACATTGTGGTTACATTCTATTTTTCCAGTGAATGATTACAATAAATACAAGTAAAGAAACAATATGTTTTCTATATCTCTTATATGATTAAACACTTTACAAATTACAGGTGAAAAAAAGAGTTGTCCCAAGAACCCACAATCGTTCATACCCAAGCAACTTGTCATAGATTAGAAAAGTGTAAGCAAACAAGGTATTTTTCTCAGCTAGTTCTTTTGCTGGGAGGCTGCATTTTGTGGTTACAAAGAAAGGATCAAACACTTTATTATTTATCTCAAAAGGTAACGTTATAAGAAATCTTAGAAGAATCACAAGTCTAAACTTTTATACCTTAAAAAGAATCAGTCACCTGTACTTTAAACCCTCAGGGTGCATACCCGTTCAACAGTTTTTATATCAGGAAGCCGGGGAAGAATTGGGCACAAGGAATCATCATCTTTGATCACTGATGCATCCTAGCAAGAAAGATACATCAGCCAGCCATAACCAGGCTGTCATCAGACTTGTTTCTTGACCTCAACGTGCCCCTCACTTAGCTGTTGAAAGTATGCCTTTAAGTTGCTTTTCAAGGTTTTTTACCTCAAAACCACTAACAAAAACATCTTAACCTAACCTTAAGTCATTTTTAAAGCTTTGTTTTAGCTATAATGCACACTGAATCCCATGAACACATTTTTCAGTATTAAGATTAAAAGAACTTGAACTAACTTAGCTTCTGGGACTCAAATGTTTTTCTTAATCATTAACCTAAGCCACTGTCTATATGGCTTCTCAAGAGAAACTAGTCCTGTTGTTGTACCCAGAGTCCCCCAAAGTCCACCAAGAGATGGAATCCAATGCAAAAACAAAGAGTCTTTGTATTGTTACAAGTTAACTCCGGGTCCTTCTGAAGCAGCAGCAGAGCAAGAGAGACCCCTAGTAGGTCTGCAATGGGGTAGGGTTTTTAAAGCAAAAGGGGCTTGGGGTCTACAGACTTCATAGGAACAGACTCAGGATTGGTTTATATGAGTGGCAATCGTGTTAGTAACTTTTAATTGGCTAGGGTTAGTTGGGGATCACAGTTACCATTTTTGGGCAGTCCCAGGCTTTGTCCTTGAACTGCCATGGAGGCTGGCTGTCCTAGAACATTCACATTGACCCATGTATGTAGTTCTAAGTTGGTGAGGGATTCCAGAAAGTAAACAATTGACTGAACCTTGAGCAGTCAGAGTACATGCAGAAAGGGAGCTACTGCAAGGATTATGTCTTTTGTTCATGGCCCTCCCAGAAACTGCTTGCTCAAGTCTCAGGAAACTGAAATAGAGGCCTGATCTCTGAGGGAAGACTGATAGCCTGTTATGGCGTTTGCAGGGTCCTTTCACTGCGACATTTCCTTGCTCCCTTTCTATGCTCTGCAGCTCCTACTTTATCGGAGGTCGGGGCAATACAATATCTTGCTTTTATCTGTACTAGTTTTCCCACTAAGCTAATCTCTATCATAATCCTTTTCTATATTTATTAAAGACCCTTAGTCATCAAAACCCTATTTTAGCTAACGCTATTATTGGGGCCTTGCCTAACTGAGACTCCTGCATCAGTGCCTTGCATTCTGGTGGGCTGATCCCCTGAAGTCAGTTGCCACCTGCTGCCCCTCTGACACGGCCATGAGCAGGCAAAATTACATTGAAACTCATTTCAAAGTACATAACACCTCTTCCATGAAGATGGGCTCTATAGATAGACTACATGTGTCATCTTAAGGTCCTGGAGAAGGATCTAGTATAGTCTTGACCCTACAGATAGTGCTGAGGTCACCCAGGCTATTAACCACCTCCAGTTCTGTTTGCAAGGGGGGGGGAGTTTCCACCTGAAACCTGAGAATATTTAATAACCAATTCTAAATGGAGCCAAAACCAGGTTCTGCTTCATGTCTTATGTGGGTGGCCAGACACCACAACTTGCAAGCTTGAGCTACTCTATGGTGGGTTCATGGCAGCATGTAGGCTGGAGCTACAGCGTAGCACATTCCCACTGAGTATACAGAGGTTTCTGCAAGCCGCACAGAATACTATGTGGCAGATTTAACTTTTGCTAGTAAAAAAAAAAAATTCTGGGCTACATGCTGCTTTGATATAGGCATAGACCCACTGCTTCTGAGAGTTGATGGTATACATAGCTCCCAGATCCAGAGCTGGCAGTAGACATACCACCACCATGTTGGGAAGCTGAGGTGGGCAGAGTCATTCAGTACTAACCACTGCAGTTTAAAGCAATAGATTCACAGTAAGACAGATTCAGATGGAACAAGACTTTAAATGGTTTACAATGTATGTAAAAATGTACGTAGGCTTGGAAGAGAGAAAAAGAGTAATATATGTAGTTGTATAAAAAAATAGTTTTAAAAAATAAGGTGTTTAAGGAAAAAGTAAAAGTAATATAAAAAATAAGCCACGTAAAGATGGATAGAGAATCTGGATTGTGTTGTCTTTGGGATTTTTAACTGCAAAAAGGCATTTGATTGTAAAGGCAGATGAGTTGAGATAAGTTAATGTATATTTTAAAGGTATTTTGACTTCAAAATTTAGATCTAAGGATATGTTGCTTTGGAAAGGAGGCTCTGCTTTTGTTTCCACAAAAAGCAAGAGACTATGGATTTGTTCCAGATTCAGATACATCAGGTTTGAGCAACCAAGACCCTCTGAAAGGTCTCTGATGACACCATGGCCCAGATGATCCAACATCCACAACGGTTTCAAGGCAACTGGCTCAGACGATACACTCTCACAGACTACTCCATAATCCTAAAATTTTCTTTGTGTCCCCATAAGAATACAGTGCCCTCATCTAGCAGGAAGTAGTATGAGAAGCTATGCCCAAATTCCCAAATATACCAAGCTGGCTTTGGAGATGAAATTGGCTCACTTCTTCTCTAAACTCAAGCATATTGCTAAAAAAAGAAAAAAGATTGAGAGATTTTTCTGTCTCATATCAGAAGAACCCTCTGGTGTAGGACAGAGAAAAACCAATACTTTTATTTAAAGCAGGTTAATTATAAATACAATCTCTTTCTAAAGAAAAAAGGGGATAGTATAGAGATAATAGGATGAAAGGGTAGATTAATGAACCTACTTTTAAAGAGCAAAAACTTATTTAGAAATGTTTTACATTGCTATGGATTTTAGTTTATTGATACAAGTTTAAACTTAATTTTGTTACACTGTATATATATTTTTAATCTTGTTTGAGGTATTATGTTTATGTAACTCATTTAGATTGTAATGGATAATTAAAAATACAGATTAATAATTAGTCTTCTATGATAGTCAAACTTATAGTCATGTTAAATTTTCTAGGTATTCATAGATATAATTCAATTAGGTAGGTAATCTTCAAACATTTCAAAGACCTACAGACCCAAGCAGGACTGGAGAAAACTCCAACAACAAAAGTATATATTAAACCTGAAAATACGCATGCATGGTCAATTTAAACAATAATTTGAATAAGCATAATTTCTACGTTTAAAGCCATATTTGTTCAATTCTTCACAAACTTATTTCACGGTTTAATATTTAGGACTGACAAATTTATGACTAGTCTTAGCATATTTGCTTTTCAGGATTGTAGCTGGAGTTTTCCTGTGTCCACCAAGTTCCCGCAGCTGCTCAGACCCAAGTAAACACACAGAGACTTGTATAAATTATAAACTGTATGGCTGTGGCAGGCTTCTTGCTAGCTAGTTCTTGCTATCTTAAATTAACCCATTTCTATTAATCTACACATTGACATTTGGCTCATGGCTTACCAGTATCTTTACATCTTGCTTCTCATGGTGGCGGCAGCTGGCAGCATCTCTTGACTCACCCTTGCACTTCCCAGAATTCTCCTCTCTGCTTATCCCGCCTATACTATACTTCCTGCCTGGCTACTGACCAATCAGTGTTTTATTTATCCATCATTCAGAGCAACACATTCACAGCATACAGAAAGATATCCCCAGCACTTCCCCTTTTCTTTTTTTCAAAAAGGAAGGTTTTAATTTTAACATAGTAAAATTACATATAACAAAACACTTATCAAGCAAGAATTACAGTTACAACATCTAGTCTATTTGTATTTGGCAAAATTAAAGAAGATATCCTATCTATCATACATTTGTGAATCCAAGGTTTTATATTTAATTTATCTTTTATCATAACTAAGGAAATTATAACTATCTAATCTTCAACTACATCAAAGACCTCAGAAGGATATAATGTTACCTGAGAAATGGGAGAAGGATGCAAGCAACTTTCAAGAGACTTGTGAGAGTAGACAGAGACAGCTGGCAGCCTGGACAGTCATCCAAAGTTCCTCTGTAAAGTTGGGGCGTCTGTCTTCATCCCACAGGCCTAGAGTCTTTCAGTCACTTCTCTCTGTGTCTTGTAGAATGTCTGGCAGTTTCTTCTGCAAAGCAGAAACCTGAAGGACCATTTTGCCAAGTAAAGCTCAGTGGTCACTTTCCTATGGGTCCTGCATGTCCAGTCAATCAAGCAGTCCAGGCAAGAACAGTTTCTTGCCCAAATGGCTATTTTTGCCAAGAAGATAAACTCCATAAAGTGTCTTCAATACCCATCCTCCTCTCTGAAGTAAATTGGTGCTGCCAGTAGCAGACATGTCTCACTGTCCAGAAAGTCTAAATTTTTAAAACATTTTAAATGTCATATTCTGTAGGTCTTTGAAGTGTTTGAAGATTACCTACCTAATTGAATTATATCTATGTATATCTAGAAAACTTAACATGACTATAATTTTGACTATTATAGAAGACTAATTATTAATCTGTATTTAATTATCCATTACAATCCAAATGAGTTACATAAACAAAATACCTCAAAAGAGAGTAGAAATATATATACATTATAACAAAATTAAGTTTAAACTTATATCAATAAACTGAAATCTATAGCAATGTAAAACATTTCTAAACAAGTTGTTGCTCTTTAAAAGTAGGTTCATTAATCTACCTTTTTATCCTATTATCTCTATACTATCCCCTTATCTTCTTTAGAAAGAGATTGTATTTATAATTAACCTGCTTTAAATAAAAATATTGTTTTTTTTCTCTGTCCCACTGGATATGTGATTTTGGTCTCTGAAATGTCTTCAAATTTCTAATTTCATTGAAAAGTGGTAATAGGATGTACTTGGATCTATCTGTTCTTCACATAACCTCTTGCTGCAATTAGTGGCGCCCTCAATGATCTGGGAAACAGACACTTTCAACCATGTACAAAGTAGGCTTGGTAACACAAGCTTGTTTGTGAACATTGGATTTCATCTGCAATTCTGTTAGTGATATATATTTAGTTATCTCTCAAATTTCCTTCATTACCACCATGGTGAGTGTTTCTGTGATCTGCCTAATTCTGACTTCTTTCAGAAACTGTTTGTTCTGGATAATTCAGAGAATTACAAATATTTACAATTTCAGGTGAGTACTTTGATTAATTTTTCTTCATTTTCAATATAATATGTGAAAGAAAGTAATTGAGATAATAAGTGCACTTAAAATTATTAAGGATGTTAAACCTATACTAATTGTATATGTTTTATACTGTATTAAATACAAGATGGCTATTAAGTTTCATCAGTGGTGCTTTATGTGAAGTTTTTTTTAATAGTATCTATTATTATTATTATTATTACAGTGTATTTAATAGTATCTATTATTATTTTTTAAATTTCTCATGCATAAAATAAGCACCAATTTTTAAGACAATTTTAAGATATATTTGACTAAATTTATGCCCTTAATTTATCAATACATTTTATTAACTGCTTAGATAATTACAGAAGGAATGGCATTGGTTATTGATGTGATAATTTGTAAAGCATGATACTCATCCTTATGTTTTTAATCATATAGTCATTCCTAAGTAGAAGTCACTATTCATTTATGTGACAAACTTTGAGTTCTTACACATTTATTTTAATTTTGTTCATTTTCTCACACACCACAGCCTAAGGAATTTGCTTTTCAAATACTGTTATGTTTTCTAAAATGAAAATCAATAAATTGTGTAATTCCTTTGAAAATTATGGAAAAACACCTCTTCACTATCTTTACTGAAGGATGCATGTGAATGGTTTATCTTTTTATTAGGGAGACACCACTGCATTTTTCTGATTGTTACATTGCTGATAGTATGTTCCTCTTCAAAGAGAAAAAAATACCAAGACTTCTATTAAAAATCCTGTTGTGACAGGCTCTTCAATCAAATGAGTATCAGAAATGGATGCTGCAGAGCTTTTGTAACTTGTCTTAGTTTGTTATTATATTGAAAAGAATAGCTTTACAAGGAGGTAAGTTTGAGATGTTGTTTTCAAATAAGCAAAGAGTTATTTTTAAAGTGAGTCTTTGGAAAATTCAGTCAAATATTGTGATCTTCAAAATTCAACTACAGGAATTAAAATTGGCTTCTATTGCTTCATATGAACTAGAATTAAAGTGAGGTTTTTTTTTTCCAAATGCTTATATGGTCTTTGTTAATTTAAAGCATCTCACAGTTACCCATATTCTTACTTTTTAAAGTAATTTATGGAAACTCACCAGAACTTGCATCATAAATACAAAATTGGTGCACGTATAGATTTGGAAGTTATTCACTTATCTACCTAAACTTCTAATAAGAGAGGAGATAATTCCACACCAAATGAAAACTATCTCTTGTTTAGTAGTTTTAACATATTTTCTTTCTGAAATAGTAAATTCTGTGTCAGAATAAAGTTAATTGTGTCTTTAGTCTGGCATGTTGGGCACACCTGTAATCCCTGTACTTAGGTGTTGGAGGCAGAAGACTCAATAGCTTGAGGATAACCTGGGCTACACAGTAAGAGCATGTCTCAAAATACAAAATTAAAACAAGAAAAAATAACACAGAACCACAGATGTCTTTCAGGGAGCTCTAGAATATGTTTCTCTAGTTGAATGAAATGAATCCCAAGCTATTTGCTTGAAATTCCCTTTGTACCAAGCATAATGTCCTCCAATTGCTTTGAGAATACAAGAATTTACAGAGTTGTGGGAGAGGAGGGAGGGAGGGAGGGAGGGAGGGAGGGAGGAAGAATACAACCATTTCAGTTGTGACTGCAGTACAGGAAGGAAGGTTGACAAGTCTACAGCCATGTTCCACTGCACTTGTCCCACTAGTTTTATTGAGAATACTCAGGCTCCTGGTTTAAAAGGTGGATATGAACTGTGGTTTAAAGGGAAAAACAACAACAGCAGAAGAATGATTTTAAATGTCTTCGAATTCCAGTGTGTGGAATATATTTTATCATATATATTGAAGACATTTTTAGATATAGTATAAAACATCTGTATAGGAAATAAATTTTAATAGATCATTAGTTTTTTTCATATAAACTCTCATCATCTAGATGCAAGTCTTATCCTACTAAAATATTTTCCAAATAATTGTACTTGTGACTTACCTAGTTCTTTGCATGAATCTGGTTCTCTGAAAGTTGATGGAAGCTTGCTTACAACCCACCCTAAGGATTTATGTCAGTAAATGTTTAAAACATACTTGAAAAGAAGCATTATGTTTGTGCTGAGTGTTTTCTATTTCAGTGAGGTCGAGAGTCTTTATTGTGCTATTCAGAGCTTCATATTTTCTAATTACCATCCTACCATACACACCAGTTTCCTGTCAGTAACTGTGACAGAAGTGTTAATGTCTCCCAACATGACTGATAGCAGTGAAAATGGAAATATTCAAACAACAAAACCACTTGTGTGAGGAGTGGTAATAGGTGGTAGTGTCACAACCATGGCTGAAGGAAGGAAAGGAACAGCAGTGAAGAGTATCAGTCACCGCGAACCATCAACACCGAAGTCATACTCTTCAATGTCCAGTCAAAACAACAACAGAATACTGCTGAGATCCGTGTGAAGCCGACTCTGAGGTGAGTGCAAAAGGAAAACCAGCACAAAAGGAGCTCACAGAGAGGAAGCCTTGGCATACCTAAATATAAGGTATTTTCAGGGTAATGGGAGCTAATAATTCAAATTGTTGCAACCAGATTAATTCTAGACTATATCTGCACTTTAAGACATTTTCAAACTCATCGATTATTATTGTCCACACATCAGTGTAAGCAATGTTTCATTCATGACTGACAGCTCTCAGGCCTGTTACCTTTATTTCCTATCATGTTATCTGTGTCCTTTAGAACTTGCCTTCTTCGGATGGGCCCCAAACAATGCATATTTAAAAATTTAGAAGGAACTTGAGGTCTGCGGGGACACACTGCATTGTGTAAAAGTACCATTCTTCTATCACCACCAGGTGAGTTGGAGGAGTTAATAAACCCAGAACATTGATGATTAAATCATACAAAGCTGAGCTTCTCACCCTGTGAGAGCCAGTCCATTTCCAATTCACACTTTTCTGAGAACAAAAGCTTTTATGTTTCCTTCAAAGCCTGTTTGTTTGTGAGCTCTCCTTCCTCATATGCTGAGCGCTGCACTGTCTGCCTCTATTGTGATGCACATCTTTGCAGAATGCCTCAATTAGTGGCTCACTCTCTCAGCCAGCTCTTAACGCTTTGCAGAGTCTTGGGAAGAAATGGACCTAAAGGCCAGGGTTAAGCTTGACTTCCTTTCCTCACCTCTAACATTGCAGTTGTGCATGCTCCTGGTAATTATTTCTTATAAACTGCAGATTTCCTGTCATTATCACTTTTGTTCTACATGATTGTTATTTTAAATATAACTTCATTTATATTTATGGTACAACTTATTGTCATAAGTCAGCATTCATTTGACTCTATTTTCTCCAGAATTGTCTCTTCATATACCATTATTTTATTAAGTTGGTGGTATGTATTTTTGACAAGATTAGCCCTCAGATAGTGTGCCCTTCTTTATCCATTGTATCTACATATGATGTTAATGGCCCCATTGTGGATGATGGACCTTCATCATTTACTTAAAGCAAAGCCTACCAGATTTCTTCAACAGTAAATTTTATTTAATTTTAGCTTTGAATGTAATACTTTGGTATACATACATTGAGACATGAAAGTAGTGTGTTTCTTCTCAGATTATATCCTAATTAGAATTCACACTAACCTTTGGTATGGGTTTCAACAATTATTGTAGCATTAACTGGTCACTGGTTATTTTTTTTCTTCTTTTCTGTACTCATTAAAACTTTTATGTACCTTTCTTTAAGGTTCATTTGTACTATGTTGAAATCATGTGTAAGTGAGCTTAAGTATGTATATAAGTATGTGAGTGTGTGTGTGTGAGAGAGAGAGAGACAGACAGAGACAGAGACAGAAACAGAAAGACAGAGAGAGGGAATCAGTGTGTATGTAAATGAGTACACATGCCTGAAGAGGTGGTCAAATCCCCTGGAGCTAGAGTTACAGGCAGTTGTGAGCCAACCAACATGTGTTTTAAGAACTGAATTTGAGTCCTCTGCAAGAGCATTACTCAATCTTTACTGCTGAACCATCTCTCCAGCTCCTTCTATACCTTACTTATTTTTAACCTTTTGTTCACATTAGTGTAGAACTATATTTATTTTACTTTCTGGGTTATGGTCTCAAAGTGTCATCATTTATATTATTATCCAGATACTCATCTTTATCATCTTCTGTGTGTCATCCTTATGTACAATATATAATCTTTTCTACTTATAATTTTTTGTTGAGTTTGATTTATTATTCTTTTTGTATTTTTGGTGAACTTGATCCCACTGTGTGGCCTTGACTGACATGAACCATGCAATCCTCCTGCCTCTGTATGTAGAAACCCAGAATTTCTGGCTTGCACCACCTTATTCAGCTGTCCATGCTGTTTTTTTTTTTTTTCTGTCCTCTTCGTTACAATGATGTCCTTTCTGAATTGAGCTACATCTGAGTCACCATATCTCTTTTTCTAATTTTGTATTTCAATTTCCTTTTGTTAATTATTTTGAGTATCAAGTTGCAGTTGCTTGCCTTGTTGCCTAACTTTTTCGGTTATGATTCTGTAACACACACACACACACACACACACACACACACACACACACACCTAGTATGTGATTCACATTTTTGTTTGTTTGTTTGGTTTGGTTGTATTGTTGTTGTTTTCTATTTTAGGTTATCTCTGTATAGGTGAGTACATATAATGTCCCTATTGCCTCTGGTAACTAGTTGAGTTTAATGAACCACTGGGTGTCTGTTACTTAACTATGCTACACATCTGTAGATTATTGGGGTAGTCATCACTCTAAGCTAAGCTGGATGTTTCTTATCAAAGGTCACTGACATACTTAAAAGAGGAGCAAAACCAAAAAACAATCTTGAGGTCTAAGATTAGATCAGCAATATGGTAATTTCTACCTAATTTATTTAGCCAAATGAAGTACATATAACATTTTGTCAAGCCAGAAGTTATGTTCTGGCCTTGAGCATTCACTGTATGTTTTATGTAGCAATGTCTGGAGACAAACAATTTAAATTATAAAATTAATAATGCCGTAGAGGTTGCTTTCAAAGGAGAGAACACTGGTAAAACTAATGCATTACGGCCTGCCACTGGCCTGTGTCCAAATAAATGTTGATAAGGCACTATAATGCCGTGAATTTCCTCCCTGCTCTTTACCAAACCACTATTTACCAGCACAGAGGAGAGAACAACCACTTTACTTTGAAATATTTTTTTCATCCCTCTCTCACTTCTTCAAATAAAACTGTGAGTTTGCTGGCCAAATAAACCAGAATAAAGTTCACAACAGGTAAGTTTTCATTACAGTTGACACTTCATTCTTACACATATTTTGAAATGCACAACAGTATGTTTCATTCTATGAAACATACCACATATAGGTTTCAGTACATACATGCATTATAAAATGAACAAACCAGGGCAGTTAGCAAACTAATTGCTTCCATTAGTTCCTTGCAGTAGAAGCATGCAAGTTCCTCTTCCCATGTCTATCTTGAAATGTGCAATTCAGCATCATCAGCCAATTCATCCTGATATGTAGCCAACACCATACTTGACTTTTGTCTACCAGGAACTTTGTCCCTGCTGTCCTGCCTTTCACAATCATTCTTTCCCACTTGTAGCTTCTGGTGACTGCAGTTCTACTTTCAACCTCTGTTAGATAAAATTTATAATTTTTATGTTCTGGAAGTGAGTAACTTAATGTGATATTTGCCTTTCCTTGCCTAAATTCTTTTTTTTTTTTTTTTTTTTTGTTTTTGTTTTTCGAGACAGGGTTTCTCTGCGTAGCTTTGCGCCTTTCCTGGAACTCACTTGGTAGCCCAGGCTGGCCTCGAACTCACAGAGATCCGCCTGGCTCTGCCTCCCAAGTGCTGGGATTAAAGGCGTGCGCCACCACCACCCGGCCAAATTCTTCATTGTATGTGTGTAAATAAAAGAATTCCCAACTATTTTTCAGCAAAGTTCACCAGTTATACATTTGTCCATTAAGGTTTGGAGAGGAAGAATTAGCAGTCCAAGAATATTTCATAATGTAACTTCAAGTTCACTACTTGCTCTAGGATTTTGAAGCAAGCCCAGACACAACTGAAAAAATATGTATGCTCAGAATCTTCTATATCAAATAGATTCATTGAATTAAATAAAATACAATAATAAAATAAAAGGAATAAGAATGCCAGATGTGGTCTAGAGCACATCTACTCTTCCAGCATGTGGGAGGAAGAGGCAGACATACTGCCACAGTTCAAGGTCAGCCTGTGTCAGAACACATCTAGGAATGGAGTCATGTGAGGAGAATTCCTGATGCTTGTGGGAACATTCCAAGAAAATAAGACAAGAGTGTTGGGAGCTCAGAATCTTCAAAACATGGAATTGTTTTTGGAACGTGTTTTTTCACTTCTCCTAGATGCAGTGGATAGGAGTGAGTTTACTTCAGATTACTCATTATTGCTTGCTCTTGTTATTCAATATACCTCTATGGAAAAACATGTTTTTGCCACATGCATCTTGTCCTTGTGATTGTATACAGCTTAAACTCATGAGAACTTTATTCAGGTGATTTCTCTTAACCCTACGAGTACAAATTGTCTGATGCTCTAAATAAAGTTGGGTATTGCATGAGACTTTAGTTGCCTCATTTATGGATTCCATTCTCCCAGGTTCTACTTTCCTTATAGTGGTAACAAGCCTGGTTTACATAGTAATCTGCAGGCCAGTGAGGGCTAATAATGAGGCCCTACTTAAAAAAATGGTAATAATTAATAATAACAATATTATTATTGACAACAACAACAAAAATTAACTGATCTTAAAGCAAGACAAAGACCTGAAAAATCCTACTAATTATCATCTGGTTAATTCTAAAACATTTAATAAAGAATTACTATCAGTCCCTCTATAATTGAAAATCATTAACAAGGATACTGCCTAATTCATTGTTTCAGATTAATTTTTTTCTAATAACAGAAAACCATATCATAAAAACTACAGGTAATATACTTTATAAAAACAAGTGAAAAGTTTTCATCAGATACTAGTATGCTGAACACATCAATAAATTAAAATGATCACATGTTGTAGCCACAGAGTAATAGTTCAAAATATGAAAATCAGTCAATATCATTGATTACATAAGGACAATGAAGTTCACACAAATGTTTTAATTGCAACCCTTACTCAGAAGGTTGGAGTAAGAGGACTGTCAAGAGTTCAAGTTCAGCCTGAGGTGCATAGTGAGGTTCAGGACAGCCTCACCTACAGTGTGATGTCATGTTTCCAAAAACAAAGAGCAATTAAAAAATTCAATAAGCATATAAAAACATTTGAACAGTCTTTGTGATGAACACTTAGCAATAGGACTAGGAAGAAATATCCTAAGAAATATGAAATTTTGCATGAAAACTATTATATTCCATATTTAATATTAAAACCTGATAACAAGTATCCCTAATAATAGAAACGTTAAGTTGCTCTCACTCCTTTCCATCTGGGAGATCTGACAGGAAAGCATTAAAAAAAAATTACCACATAAACTCAAAGAAAGGCAAAACTAGCTCTAACATGTATGTAAATTGATATAAAATATTTTTAAAAATTTAGATCAGGTCTGAATCAGCAGTGGACACAGATTGTGCTCTCCCCCGCCCCTAGACTTTTGGGTCTGCAGCTCCTTTCACCATCAAAAACCATGCGAATGACAGGAATCTGGGATGACACCTAGGACCATGGTAAGTAACATCAGGGCCCATGTCTGGGTCTGTGTTTCCACCACAGCCAGGGTCTGTATTGTTGTCCACGACCTGTATTACCATGGAAGGCGACATAGATGCCTGGGGAACTGGGCTGCAACCTCTGGCCATGAGGGCATCTGAGGGCCATGCTGTCACCAGGAACATCCTGATCTAAGTGGCATGCACTGTCACCTGGGGCCATGGTGTCATCTGGGCCAGGGCTGCTGCAGAGGGCCATGTTTGGGTCCGTGGCTCTACAGCAACCAGGGTCTGAGTTCTGGGTTCCTGTTGTCACCAAGGGCCATGTTGATGACCAGGGTCTGGTCGGCCACCTTGGATCATGTCGGTGTCCAAGGACTATACTGCTCCCAGGGCCATGCTGATCTGGGTGGCAGGTATTGCTATCTGGAGCCATTGAGACATCCAGGCACTAGCCCTGCCTAGGGCCATGTCTGGGTCTGTGGGCTTGTGGAAGCCGGGTTCTGAGATGGTGTCTGTGGCTCCACTTGCTACCACTGAGGGCTCTGTAGATGCCCCGGGTCTGGCCAGCCACCTGGGACCCTGTTGACACCTGGGGGTTATGCTGCCCTGTAGGGGACACAGGTGAGCCAGCTCTGAGGGCATGGGAACAACAGAGCTGGCCCAACTCCCCACCTCGTTTGCCATGTGTGGTGGCATGGATGAGGGAAAGCTGCCCTCCTCCCTCTGCCCCTTGCTACTTGTGGCAGGCAAGCCTTGGGGTCATGAGAGTGAGATGAACTAGCTCTGCCCCACACCAGCTGCAGCGCACAGGAGAGTGGGTCCTGCCCTCCACTTAGGCAGCACACTACAGCTGACTGTTGTCAGGGGCGCAGCTGAGCCAGCACAGGGGACTTGAGAGCAGGAGAGCTGCCCCTATCTGCCTTCCTATGTCTCCTACAGCCTGGGCAACACAGCAGAGCTGGTGTAGTGGTATGAGTGTGGAGGTGGTGGGGGGATCTGAGAGCCTGAGAGCAGGAGAACCAGTCCCACTCCTTGCTGCAGGCTACACTGGGTGAGTTAACAGAGAGGTAGTGCTGGAGAGCTCAGCCGAGCAGTGATATAAATTCAACATGAAAGTTCTTTTTATATTTCTGTAGATTATCAATGAGCAATCTGTAAATAAGATAAGCAATTCTAATTTATAATGAAATCAAAATGAAGAAAAAGCTGGGCAGTGGTGGCTCTGGCCTTTAATCCCAGCACTTGGGAGGCAGAAATGTGGATCTCTATGAGTCTGAGGCCAGCCTGGTCTACAGAGTGAGTTCCAGGACAGGCTCCAAAGCTACACAGAGAAACCCTGTCTCAAAAAAAAAAAACAAAAAGGAAGAAGAAGTAGGAGAAGAAGAGGAAGAAGAAGAGGAAGAAGAGGAGAAAGAAGAAGAAGAAGAAGAAGAAGAAGAAGAAGAAGAAGAAGAAGAAGAAGAAGAAGAAGAATATGTAATTTAAGGAACTAGAAGGTTTACACATTAACAAGAAGAAAACATTGTTGAAAAAGTTTAAAGTCCTCAATAAAAGGAAATCCATAATGTGTTTATCAAGATCACTGATACTAAAATATCTTTAATCCCATCAAAAAGCTGTCCTTTTTAAGATATAGAAAAACTGATTGAGATTTACACTGAATTTCAATTATTCTATCAAGAAGAATATTGAAATGGAAAACTGAAGCTGGGAAAAGCCTCACCATCTGATTTCAAATCTTGTTGCATATTTGCATTAATTGAAAATGTGGGAAAGTAGTGTGGATGTCTTAGTTACATTTCTATTGCTGTGTAACTGAGACCAAGGCACCGGCACCTCATAGAAGATGAAGTCTGTTTGAGTCTTAAATCACAAGCATGGAGAGATAACGGGAGATGCCATGGGCCTTTTGAAACTTCAAAGCCTGGTCCTGGTGATACACCTCCTTTAACAGGACCATACCTACTTTAGAACTATTCTCAAACATTAAGAGTGAACTATTGCATAGATCAATGAGATCAAGAGATAAGGAGGAAGGCCAGAGTTCAATAATTCATAATTTTCAAAATAGGTCTTAAAGATTATTCATTGTGAAAAAGGAGTCAATGGTGTTGGTACAACTGGACCCTCATGGTGACAGAATGCATTTGGACCCTTACCTCATGAAAAACATGAAAAACTTAACTCAAAATCTTGCAATAGCTATATATGTAAAACTTATTGGAGAAAAGATTCATGACTTTAGTTTGAGGAGTAGAACTTTAAAAAACAAAATGAAACAATGGTAACAACAACAAAAACAAAATGCTATTACTCATACAAGCTGTAAAACAAAGATGAATATATTGTTCTTCACTAAAATTAAACTCCTTTGTTCATCAATGGGCAATACTAATCAAGTCAGAAGATAACAATGTAACATAGGAAAATGTTTGCGCATCATATAAATGAAAGAATTGAATATCCACATTATGTAAAGAATTCTTGCCATTCAACAAGAAAAATCAAATCACTAAATTTAAAACTGAGTCAAAGAATAAAGTAGAATTTCAGGGAAGACGTACATTTAGTAGTAATCACATGAAAAATGTTTAACATCATTAGCTATTAGGCAAATGCAAAGGGAAATCCTATGCTACATTAGCTGTAAATGAGGAAAATAGTGCAACAATCTGGGGAATTTAGAAGTCTATGAAATGTTAAGATAGTTGAAATATTGCAACCAGTCTGGAAAATAGTGTGACAGTTCTTAACAATGTTAGACAAGCATTGCTTTATGGTGGAGCAACACTACTCACAGATGTTTAGTCAAGCACATTGAAAGCAGGTATTCAAACACTTATGCATGAGAGTTTAGAAGAGCATTAGTCATGATAGACAAAAGTAGAAATTAGCCAAATGTCCATCTACTGATAAACACACAAAGAAAAGAAGAAGAAAAAAAGCGTGTATTCACATACTATTCCTGGGGATCATTAAATCATCAGATAAGATGTATTTTTGAGAGTTTTATAACCAACATTTTTATTAAATTTTCTGTGAGATTGTGTCTCATCGTAACATCAGACACTATACCTATAAATTGTCACTCCCATAACTTCCCAATAATGAGCTGAACAAGGGTGACACCAACAAAAATGTCAAAACAGACAGGGAAAAGTCCACGAGGCCAAAACCCTACACGAAGAACCACAGGCAACTGAATAAAGTAGAGTTAAAGGTGATGTTCTCCAGGGGGGAGTGCACTAATGTACTGTCCAGTGCCAAAGGGTCAGCTCTGGAAACATCCATACAAGTAACATTGCATTGACTCAACAGGTCATATTTAGGATTGTATATACATATACAAGTGCGTGCGGGCAATAATAATTGATGAGGAAATATACCATGCATTTTAAGAAGATCAGGGAGAGGTATGTGGGAGGGTTTGAAAGAGGAAAGGGAAGGGAGAAATGCAATTAAGTTACAATTTCAAATATATATATTCATATATTCATATATATATATATATACATGAGAAAATACAATATTTCTTTCTGCTCCCTTTTTTAAATCCAATTTTCTCTCTGTCTCTCTTTTTTTTTTTGTTTTTTCAAGACAAGGTTTCTCTGTGTAGTTTTGGTGCCTGTCCTGGATCTCTCTCTGTAGACTAGGCTGGATCTCTCGAACTCACAGAGATCCACTTGCCTCTGCTTCCCATGTGCTGAGATTAACGACATGCACCACCACTGCCTGGCTTAATCCAATTTTCTTATGCCCCATCCCCTTCCAAACTCATGGCCTTCTCTTATCTGTTATGTGTACACACATGTACATGTAATATGTGTCTCTATAATATGTATCTGTATACATACACATAGATAGATGGGTGTAACCTGATGAGTCCATTTATTGTTGAATGTGCATGATTTCAGGACTGACACTTGGTATTGGTTAACCAATTCAAACGCTCCTCAAAGTGGGAAGACTACTCCTTCCACTTTCAGCGTACTTTCTTTGCCTTTAGCTCATGGGGTGGGGCTCTATGAGCTTTTCCCCTTCCACATTTGTATGACAATGTTGTATATCCATGTTGTCCTTACCCAGTAATTGTTCAGGCAGCCATACTTTTGAACTATTATTGATAGAGCTTAATTGTTACTTCTAGGAGACATTCTCTTACAGATTTCTTCATCTTCTGGCTCTTGCAGTTTTAACTCCTCCCCCCTTTCCATGATGTTCCTTGAGTCTTAGAGGTAGGGATTGTTTTCTAGTTGTATCCACTGGTGCTGGGTACCACATAATCCATTTTCTCCACATTTTGACCAGTTGTGGTGGATTTGTTGTTGCTTTGTGATGGTCTCTGTCTGTTTCAAAGAGAAGCCTTTTTCATGAGTGTTGAAGACTATAGTTACCTGTGGGTATAAGGATAAATATTTAGTATACAGTTAGGAATCATGCTGGTTTAGTAAATTGATGGTAGCAGATTTTCCTCTGTGATCCAAGAAATCACTAGCCCTGGGTATTGATTAAGTTTCCAGTACCAGGATAATTTCTCTCCTGTTGAGCATGTATTAAGTGCAATTAGACAGCTGTGGGTTATTGTCAAGCTATCAACGATGTCATTGCACTTTTAGGCATAGCTTGCCATGCTGGGCATTGTCGTTGCGGTTCACAGGCCTCACAGTTGGGTGATACCATTGGTTGCTTTCCTCCCTTGGAAGCTTGCAAAGCCAGTGCTGTAGAATCGGGTCCTCAGGGAGGAGGCTTTCAGGTCAGATCCTGCTCAGCTCCGAGTCCTTGTCTCAAGTACATGTGTCCGTCCACAAATGAAGAGATAACGAAAGTGTGGTACATATAAACCGTGGAATACTATTCAGCTGTAAAGAAAAATAAATCTGTGAAATTTGTGGGATGGAATAAAAAATATTATATTAGTGAGGCCTTCCAGACCCAGAAAGACAAGTGCCACTTACTCTCCCTCATCTGTGGTTCCTAGAGCCAAGTGTTCGGTTATGAATATATAGCCTGAAATAACTACAGAAGCAGAGACAGTAAAGTTTTCATGGGTGGTGCTAGAGTGGGGGAAAGCAGGAATCAACTGATAATAAAAGAAAAAGTGATGGAAACATGGAGGGCTCTGATTGATGAGGGAAAGGGAAATCAATAGAGGTGAAACTACAATGTACTGCAAATTTTCCCAATAAAAAGTGATTCTTGCATACTCACCTTTAGTCCTATCATGTTGTATTTAATCACCAAGATAGTAATCATGTAGAGACATTCAGAAATTGATTGAAGTAAAATCATGATGTAGAATGGTTTCAGAGAGAAATTAATTGAATAAATAGATTTAGAGGAAATAGAATCAAGTAAAATAAAAATAGTGATCAGTATGTTCTAACTTTAATGGTATATAATGAGATGAATTTCATTAGCGCATTAAACCCAAAGGCAGATTTTCAACTTAGAGTGAAATTCTAGTGTCAGTTCAGGAACATGTGGTTGATCATTCCATTAACAAATGGTGAGTGCTGGCGAGATGGCTCAGTGGCAAGAACACTTATTCTGCAAGCGTGATGAGGGGCTGAATTCAAATTCCCAGGACCCACAGTGATGTTTAACCACTGGGGACAGTAACACTGTATCCCTACAACTTGCTGTATAGCCTAGACAAAAAGAAGAGTTTCTGGTTCAGTGAGAGACCATGTTTTAAGACAATAACATGGGGGTAATTGGTGATGACACTTAGCATCTTGCACTGGCCTAGAATAACCCAACCACATGCACCTGCATGCTTCCATACTTTCAGCACACATACATACACTACACAAGCACACATACACACAAATAATGTAAGATCTATCATCTATCTATCTATGTATCATCCATCTATTATCTATCTATCTATCTATCTATCTATCTATCTATCTATCTATCATCCCTCTATTATCTATCTATCTGTACATATTGGACACATAAGCATACTGTTAACAACCAAAAAAAATAAAATAAAATAAATATAGGAAATTTCTTAGGCAAACTGAACTTAAAGTGCCTGAATCCTACCAATGTAGATAGAACCAAAGGAGTGAAAGGTTATGAATCTGGTAATGACTGACTGAGAAGTACAATCTTCAGTGAAGACAATGGTGTTACTGGAGCTCACACTTGCTTAAATAAATACATCCTGTTGCAAAATATCTAAATAATATTTATAGAGTTTATCTCACAGTACTGCTAAGAAAGAAAATTAGGGGTTGCTTAGCATAAACAAAAATGAATTTCAAGTCCAACTCATAGTTTATTTATAAGTTATTCACTACCAAATGAAAATGGCTGTGCACATGCAAACTTTCATTTGGTGTGACTCCAATTATGTACAACATGATAGACAAGAAGAAATCTATGGAAGCGTGTTTAATTATGTTGAATTTAAAGTATTTTTCATAAAGATTTTCAAATTTATTGTTATTTTTTAATTATGTGTATGTGTCTGTGTCTGTGTGGGGGAATGTGTACATGAGTGCTGGTGCCAATTCAGGCCAGAATAGAATGTGAGAATTGCCTGACATTGGAATTACAGGTCATTGTGAGCTCCCTGCAATGGGTGCTGTGAATTGAACTCATGACCATGGCAAGAGGAGTGCGTGTTTTAAATGCTTAGCCATCTATCCACTCCTCTAATATGTGGATCAGCACTATCTAGATTCATAACACTAGGAAAGTGCTGGAGATCATTGACATATTCCCCTGGACATTCATGGCTAAGAGTGGGTATGAGCCACTGTACCTGGCTTCACATATCTTATCACTGGGGGCAAGTATAAAGCAGTCAACTGTTAGGTAGATGGTCATGCAATTTGTCTGAGTAGCTGGGGGCTGGCCATTTCTAATGGTACTTTTAAAGAAGTGGGGGTCGTAAGCTGAGCAGACACTCTAACAGCTGTCATGCCGTCCCTTTGTAGGATTACACGTTTTCCCCTCCCTGGTAAGGACAAAGAGGCACAGGAGATGCCACAGTGCCAGGTTTGCTTCAGCACTGCAGCTTCACGTTTAGTGTGGTGCTCACACAACAAACTCTCCTCGGGAGGCTTTTGTGGGGAGAAAACATTTGGAATTATTGTAGCATCGTTTATTATCGCATTCTGAAGTGGTGTGCTTCTACTTTAGGATGAGTTGAACTGCCATGGATCTGTAATGGTGTGCTAAAATCTCTGATGACAATTGTGTTTTTATCAATTTCCCTTTTTGCTTCTAATAGATTTTGCTTTATACAACACTCATGAAATGTAATTTGTCAGCTAAAGGTTCATGATCGTTGCAGGCTTTTTGTGGGTTTGTATCTTTTCATCAATAGAAAACTATTCTTCTGCATCCCAGTACATTCCCTTTGCGTTCTCCTTTATTCTTCCCAATACTAATTTTACCACACCTATTTGCTGCTTAACATTGGTTTTATAAATCTGTCCTTGTCATCTTACTTTTAGCCTTTCTTTGAAATTTTATTTGTGTCTGGATCCTTTTCAGTAGGACATTACTTGGAGATTTTATAGTACAGTGCACAGTAAAGAGGTTTTTAAACTGAAGATATACTTTTCCATATTGATGTATATATTTTGTGTTGCTTCTTGTATCCATAATATTCTAATACTTTAGTTATATTTTCAGCTTATACTTATGCCTGCATTTTTGTAATTGTTTATCTTTGCTGTAAAAGTAAATTTGAGTTTTTAACCTTAGAATCATATGACAAAAAGTGAGAGAAGAAAGTTGAAAGAAAAGTTAGCATTGAATCATGGTTAGTTTTTGTTCACCTTAAGTGTGCAATGGTACCCCATATCTAAATTATGTTAAATATTTTCATTTTTATTTTAAGTTGACAAGAAGGTTACTCTAAAATTATGTGTCCTAAGTAGCACAGTGACCCACATTGGTTTCTTTCATTGTTATTTCTAAATAGATGTGTTAAAATAAACCCACAAGTTCTTGTCAATTTAGATGGAGGACTATGTATGTGGTGATGAGTTAATAAACCTTTTAATTTGTTTAGCTTTCTTCAGTAGATTTTCAGATTATCCAAACTTCTTCCTTAAATACTCAGAATCTCAATATGCAGTGAACACGGGATTTTGCTTTCATTGAGTCAACATTTATGTTTAAGTAATTTATCAAAAGATTACTTCTTTTTGTGTGTTTTAATCTCATGATGTCAAACTTTATGCAATTTTTATATAGAAGCAATTACATTACTGAGTATGTAATTTTTCAAAATGTATGTAGATATGCATGCACAAATTTTATACATGTTTTACATGTCCAAATTATATGTATTTGTTATAATTACAAATCCTAGTATTTACTTGACATTCATATTTTGGCTGTTTATTGGCTTTATAAATATTTTAGGTTTCAAAAAGTTGGAATGCAATTAAATTTGGGCCTTATGATTAATAGCATTAATTTTTCAATATGCTTATATTTTCCCTTTTTGAAAATCTTAAGGCTTATTTATGGTTATTATTCAATTAATAGTGATTTTAACTAAATCTACATAATTTCAATTTTCTATATCAATCAATTATAAAATGTATTTAATCCCTCTGCTTTACTCCTGCAATACACTTTCAGTGTTAAACGTGCCTCTTTACTCAGAAGCTGGTCCTGAAAGCACACCCTCTATGGTTTTAATTATTTTTTTCTTATTATCTGAGTATGGTTTTTATTAGGATACTCACATCTCTCCAAGATTTGTTATATTCTCCTAAATGTCACCACTTTTTCTTTGAATACAGTACTTTGGGTTCTTTATTTTTATGATCTTTCTGCATTTTAAATATTCCTTTTCTGAGCTAATGTCATATTCACCAGTATTGGGTATGTAGGTAAGATATCTTAACTTCCCTCTATCCTTAGTTCTGTAGAATATATTCCCATATTATAAAGAAGCACACTCCCACAGTAATTCACTATGAGTTGAAACTTGATGTTTTCATTCATGCTGCAACTTCTATGTTCTAAATGAATCTCCAAATTATGAGGCAAAACATTTGCTATGTTTTATTACATAAAACCATCTCAGAAAAAAAAATCCTAGAGTCAAGCAAAATGCGTTTAATTTTTTTCCAAGACCTTAAGTACAAGCTGGTAACGTGATATAGAAAAAACTGTCAGTGAAAACAAGTAGCCAAAGAGAAAAACAGAATTAAGCTTTAGATTTGAATATAGTTGCAAAATCTAAGGAATTTAAGCTGGGATTCACAGAACTCCAGGGGCTATTGAGAAAAAAAGACAAAACAGAAGCAGTTTGAGGTGTCAGATGGTCCAGAGAGAAAACTAATTCCCCTGTCTATGTGGAAGTGTAAATAAAGAAATCACCTGTGTGCTGAGGTATGCATGAGTTCCCAGGGGTTATCCTGGCACTAGTACTCTAAATGATACCCCACAGATTTGTGCACATAATTTACATCAAATTCTCATCAATGAAACCTCAACCCTTCTATGTAACTTGGATGGACTTGGGTTAATACTTCCTCTACATCTCTTTTGGCATAAGCATGAATCATATCTGAAGAATTCTATTAGTGTCCTAGAGAATGGAAAGTCTCAGAAATCACATGCCAAGTTAAATCAGCAGCAGGCCGAGGAACTAATGCAAGCATGGAAGACACCATGAATACAGAAAAAGCATTGGCAGGCACAGTTCTCGATTGATGTTGTCTCCTTCCCCTAGTAACTAGAACAGAAAATTTTATTTGAAAACAGGAGAATAAACTGTGAACATATCTACAGGAAAAAGGATATAAAAATAAATCATAGCAGTTACTTTAAGAATTGAAATTTTAGGAAGAAATACTATTACAGAGTTTAACATTCAGAACATTCAGCAGTGAAATTCTGGTTCTACTGATACCTGATATTGGGTGTAGCCTCTGAGGATGAATAACTAAATCCTACAAATGAAATTAAAACATTAGAATATGATTTTTCCAGAAGACAATGATAAAAAACAGGATGAGTTACTTCCATATTGTTCTTGGAGGTATGTCCCAGGTTTTTTTTAAAGAGAAGATAAAGTGGGGAGAACAATAACACAGTGTGACTAACAAGGTTGGGGTTGAAATCTGGTTTCAGAGCCCACTTGAATTTGAGGGAAAGGATATTAGAGAGGAAGAACTTCCATGGATACAATGTGAATCCACAGGCGGCCAACCCGAGTCTCTGAGTGTAGCCTGAAGATGTGTGTGGCGATCCTGCCCAGGACAGACAGCTGAAACAGAGCAAGGATGAGAACAGCAGCTGTAGGCTGTTCAGGACTGGCCAGAGCTGAGATGTATGAGTCACAGATTGGCACAGCCGAGAGGCAAGCTGACTATCTCGGGCATGACCAGGCTTCAAAATTTTCTACGCGTTATTAGGCAAGAGTAACCACTGCTTTCTGATGACCTGCCAATTTTAAGGAGTCCCAGAATGAGATCAGCTAGTGAGTAGAACTCAGAAACATCAGACACACGAACTCCACAGCTGTCAAGGGAAGACAAAATCCATAGTTAAAATGTAGCATACTCAGTGGTCAGTATTAAATTAGAATATACCGGATGTGGGGAAATGTGAGTAATAAGAAAATTCACTTTAGAAGAAAAGGAAGATGGACTTTATGTAATTAACATAATACAGCTTTAAGAGTTATTCAGGGGAGCACTCTCTAGGCAAAGGCAAGGGAATGGCCTCAAGTTTCTGGTCATCCAGGGCTATGTACCTAGATTCTATCACACAAAATAAAATAATAAATGAATAAACCCAGTCTGTACATAGAGATAAGCACATCTGTCCCACTAGACCTTCACTGTAATGCTTGTGCTTATCTGGTTAAGAGCTGAGTCTGAAGTTTATTCTCTACAGTGCATCAAAGCCTCCAAATCCTTCTTCACTCAAGGTCTGGATTTAAGCTGGGCAAATTTCAGAGGGGTTTCCTAATGTCTCCTCTCCACCTGAGCCCTTTGTTTATGCTTCTCCCAGAAAGCAGCACTCCATTGTATTCCACTGTTGATTTTTACTTGAGTTAGCACAGTAGCCCCAGAAAGGCTGGGGACACTCTTTCAAACTCTGATGAAGTCCCTCACTCTTAGAGAAGTACCATGTGTCTCTCAGAATTGTGACCCTGATGAGTCTTTTTATTTATTTATTTATTTTATGTGTGTGTGCCTGCATGAATTTATGTGCACTATGTTTCTGCAGGTGTCTGTATTTACCAAACAAAATCAGGTTCCCTGGAAACTGCCTGATGTAGGTGCTGGGAACAAAACCTGGGTCCTCTCTATAAGCATTAAGTGCTCTTGATTGCTGAGCAATCTATCCAGCCTCACACATCTTTCTTTGTTTGCTCTGAATATAATGATAAGCTTCCCATTTTTTAAGATTTTATTTATTACATATACAGTGTTCTGTCTGCATGTATCCTTGCAGGCCAGAAGAGGGCAACAGATCTTATTACAGATGATTGTAAGTCACCATGTGGTGGCTGGGAATTGAACTCAGGACCTTTAGAAGAGCAACAAATGCTCTAACCTCTGAGCCATCTCTCCAGCACTCCCCCCCCCCATTTTTTTCTGCTTCATCTTTTAGGGATTTCATACCCCTTCCTTTCCTCAGTTCTGGTGAACTTGTATCATTTTTATTTCCTTCTCTTACAGATAAGTTCTTTTTTCCTTAGTAGGTGTGGAAAAGGTGGGTCTGAGAGGGTTTGGAGAAACAGTACAACTCTAGGTCCAGCTACAGTCCAGTTCCATCTTGTCTTAGTGTTTCTATCGATGTGATGAAATGCCATGACCCAAAAGCCACTTTGGGAGGAAAGGGTTTATTTTGCTTATACTTCTGCCATTATAGTTCATTGTTGAAGGAAGACAAGGCAGGAACTCAAACAGGGCCAGAATCTAGAGGCAGGAGCAGATGCAGTGGTCATGGAGGAGTGCTGCTTACTGACTTTGTCATCATGGCTTGCTTAGCCTGCTTTCTTATAGAATCCAGAACCACCAGCCCAGGGGTGGCACCACCTGCAATGGGTCACTAAGAAAATGCCTATAGCCTATCTTATGGGGGCATTTTCTCCATTGAGATTCCCTCCTTTCAGATGACTTCAGCATGTGTCAAGTTGACATAAGACTGGCCAGGACACACCTGTATTCTCACATCACACCTTTTGTCATATTTCTTTCTACAAAGCAAGTTTGTATGCAGCATCAGAGGCAAAGGAGATGCTGCGGAGTGGAGCTTTAGAAGCCTTTAGCATGTTTCTCACAGCTCCTTCAACAGCAGGCTTTGGCAAGATGCTCACACAGCTTCCCTATGAAGTCAAGTAAAGTTCATGGAGGAAAAGAACAAAGGAGCTCATGAATCCCGTATGTATGTCTGCCACCCACAGAGACCCAACACCTTGACACTTGTCCTCACTTGATGCTTAGGAATTTCTCATTAATGACTATCTGAACTTTCTTACTGTTTTATATGACTTTTATCAACATGTTTCCAAGGCAGGCAAATACTGAAGTACTATTTCTTCATGTAGGATTCTGTCTTCCTCCATATTCTTAATTATGCACCCTGGACTTAAATGCATTGAAGAATTCAATAAAACCTGTTATTTTTAATACATCTAAACAGATATGTATTTTATATCTAAACAGAAAAAGGAATATGAGCTTCATCTTATGTCTTATGTATCCACAAGTATCCTTTGACTTACCGAATGGGAATAAACTGCCTGGGTCTCTTCAGCTCAAGGTCTTTAACAATGTGGTAAAGTACCAGATGGGACTATGAGTTCATCTGGAATTCAACAAAGGAACATCATTCATGTTGCTGTTGGTAGGCTTTTTTTCTTGTTCTTTATTGGACTATAATCTGTCCTTAGAGAGAGTTAGAGATGGAGAAAGAGTGAGAAGTGGGAGTGTGCGGAGAAGATGTTATCGAGGGACAAGAGAAGTGAGTCTGTTGTAGTAAGTCAGATGCTATACACTTCCACTCCCATCGATTTTGAATCCACATTCCACTATTTTGTCCTTAGAAATGGTATAAAATTAGAGGCCTGATAGACATTAAGGAGGGAAGTATGGAGTTTGCTTAAAAATTAAAGATGGAGCCAGCATGTACCTAGCAGGTCCACTGCTGGACAAACCGCCATAAGAGATTAGAGTGTGACAATGTCTTCACTCACATGTTAATTGACACATTATGTACAGTATCCAAGAAACAGGAAAAAAAATGTTTTTTTAAACTTTATTAGGCAAATTAGCCGCACTACTTTTAAGTAGATATTCTCAAATTATTCCAAACTCTTGTTGATAGAATTACAATTCTGTGGGCGGAGCCTTCCAGTTGCTCTTTCTGGGCTCTTTGCTGTCACTTTGGTGCCCCCTGAAGATTCTCTTCACACTTGCGAAGCTGGCCTCTGACCTCTCATGAGTGGAGTTCAAGGGAACCTCTGAGCTGTTTTCTTTTGTCCCCTTCACATTCTGCTTCAGAAATCTGTGCATCTACACCTCCTTGAACTGGTTCAATGACCTCTGCTGGATGAGAACACCCTTTCCTGCTGGGGTTTCCTTCCCCAGTGCAGACTGTATAATTCAGACACAATTCTGGGGAATTAGAAGCCTCCATCTTCTTTCTCTTTTCTCAGAGAACACATCTAGTCATTGACAAATGTCAGTTCTCTGCAGTCAGCAAGTGCATTCATTTTCCCCCTAGTGATTAATGTTTAATTAAGGGCAAATCTAGCCCCAGTTACTCCTTGTAAAAAATTATGACTTTTTAATTTTTACTACAAAAAATTTAAATATAAGGATATAAATTTCACCTCAAATACTTGGGACAATATCTTAAAATCTAAGTGGTTTAAGACCATTTTATCAATATTATTGCTGTGTTGGAGTGGACTCGACAGGGAAGGACACACCTTCATGTTGTGTATAGCTCATTTTATTCTTATGTCAGGACTGACTCAGTTCTACGTCATCAATTTCACCCTGTTTGCTGTGCTTGGATGAAACCATGTCCACTGCCTTGGTACTGGTATTTACAGGAACAACTAAGGCAGTGTTGCTCAACCTTTTAAATGCTGAAATCCTTTAATATAGTTCCTCATGTTGTAGAGAACCACACCATAAAATCATTTCCTTGCTTCTTCATAACTACAATTTTGTTACTGTTGTGAATTGTAATGTAAATATCTGCTATGTACTATATCTGATATGTGACTCCTGTGAAAGGGTCATTAGACACCCAAAAGAGTCAAGATCCACAGGGCTTGAGAACCACCGGACTCAGGGATGTAGATGGTCTCTTCCCCTTGCATTGAGAGAGCATTCACAAAGATTCTTTCCCCCATGTACATATCACAAAATTGTTCAAAGTATATACCTTGCTTCCCACACACCTGTGTCTTTATCTCCTTCATTATGAGCATGTAAGATATACCAGAGGATCTTTTGTCTTGTCTTGGTCTGAAAATAAAAATCAACTACAGATTGTAACTGTTAAAATTAACAAATACATGTAAAATATAAGTTCGGGGGAGAAAATTAATACAAAGTCTATATAACATCTAATTAATCATTTATCACACAAAAAAACTATGAAACATGTAATGTTACAGAGAAAAGGGTAGTCTTTGCAGCAGTTGACAAGAACTTCACAGTAATTTTAAGGAATTATTTTGCTCCTGTTATGCTGCTGAAACAAAATAGATTGTAAATACCATACATAGGCTCCTTGACTACATATAAGTTAGATGTCTCTAATATCAGATTAAATTTCCTGCTTTTTCTATCTGCAGTTAAATTTGATAATAAAGAACAAAGTCACCCAAAGTACCTATATACTTTGCAGAAATATTTTTTCCTTTATGAACATTGTCCCCCAAAATCATACTTACCAAAAAAATTAAGGTAAATTCAACAAATCTTTGATGATCTCCACAGTATTGTGAAATGAACCAACTATCCAACAGTGATGTAATAGCTAGACAAAAGTATCCTATATCAAAAGATGGAAGTATTTACAAGAAATGTTAATTGATGCATGACTATTGCTGTACAAATATTACAATGTATTTTTCACTATGTAATTTTTTTCTATTACATGTTGAAATAAATAAGTCCTGGTCAATATTTTATAAGTCTTACCATTTTGCATATTTTATCATTTTCAAAACTTAATACTCTTTTCTACTAATAAGACTTTTATGTGTAAAATATCAAACTTCCTTTTAAGCACATTTTGCTTTATTTTGTCTTACATAAATGAATATGTTTCTAACAGTTAGTTGTCTTTTTCATTTAAATGGATTCAGATTTTTTTCAAAACTAAGTAATAACAGCACAAGATTTCGTGAAAGAGGCAGGGGTGCGTGCATTGTAACTGGCCACACTGGGCTGCTCGGGACAGGAACCTCTGGCGGTTCAGAGACAGCAGCCTCTGCCTCCCAGTTTCCAGTGTTTTCCCAGTTTCTGATTATTTGCACAACAATAACCATTTGGGCAGTGGTTGATTGTTTTGCTTCAAACATTTGACACATTCCTCATTACTTTTAGTGGATGTGAGTCTCTTACTGAGCCACAATTATAATTAAGACTGATGAAATCATTAGGCTTGATGTAAACATTCAGTTTATCCAAATAGAGTTTGGCAACACTTTAAAGGTCTTCTGTCTGGATCAGTCAATGTTTAATTATTTGTTGTGGGTGCTGAATTCCAGCATGGTTGTTGCCATTTGTCATTATGCTCTACTGGCGTAAGTCACCTAATTTTATTTATATCTGAGTCACATTCATTAAATATTTTCCAATATTAGTTTTGAAAACTGTTAGTCCATCTCTGTGTTATTATTGTTGAGGATACCAAGAAGTGTGGTGAGTCTAGTCACCTCCTCCTGATTTAATAAGTATTTGCCCTGTTGAACAAAGATGAGAAAGGGTCATTCTTCCTGACCTCAAGAGTCTCACAGTGTAAGTCAGGGTGCTGTGCTATCTACACAGCGCTGCATAAATCCCAAGGACTGGGCCTAAACCAGTGAGGCTGAGGATTTATCCTGTGTTCTCTGAAGGTAGATGAAGGCCCTTTACACAAATAAATGCTGTGTTTGGAGGTACAATTGTAGCAGTCAAATGTGTGTATTTTATGGCTCTTTAAGGATTCTGTAAAGAATCTAGAAACATGCTGGGCAGAGACTCTTTTTTAAGCATGTAAGCTAAGCAGCTGCCACAGCTGTCCCTTCAGAGGCCTCCTGCAGAAAATTCTGACTGGCGGAAAGTTGACTTTTGTGTTGGGATCCTGTCTCCTAAATGAGAATGTTGAAAGTTCAAAGTAACCACTTTAAAATGGCGATAAACATAGGCACCCTCTTTCAGTAAAGCCTAGGTGTGCTTGTTGAATACTGTACTTATTGTCTGTGTTTCAATCTCCACACTTAATAAAAATAATCAAAATATGGGATGCCATCCAGTGGATTCATTTTAGTAAGTGTGAGATCACTTTCCAAAAAAAACCTTAAAGACATTATTTAAAATATACTAAAATCTCTTTTCTAAAGTGCTCCATGATGGAATAATATTGATATACTATAACTGCTCAAGACTTTTAAAAAATGCTCTTTTTAAAGAGACTAATTTTGAAACTGAATATTTTTGATGTAGTCTCAAATATTTTAAGTGACTTAGTTGTATTTATATTTTTTTGTTATTGAAAAAAAGATTATATTCTCATAAAATATATCCTGAATATGGTATCCCCTTTCTCTACTCATACCAGTCACACCCCACCTCCCCTGCCAATTAGATCTATGCCCTTTCCATCTCTCATTAGAAAACAGGCTTCTAAGTGCGAATTGTTATGTTTCAAACCTGGGTCAAATGGCTGAGGTGCCTATTTAACATATCAAAGCAAACCTGGCTGCCAGGTTCTTCCTGCATCCCTCAATACCTACCTGTTGCTGTTGCAGGGCCCTCCTGGATGGCAACCCGCTGCCCCCTACCCTGAACTCTCCAGCCCAGGGGCTGGGCTGCTCTTCCCTGTATAATCCAACCATTTTGGTTGCCTGCTCTGTTTGTATTTTTGAGCCTCTTGGTTGCTGCACCTGGTTCCCATCTCTCCCCTTCCCATTCCCATCCCCCTCCCCCTCTCCCCACATGGCTCAAGGTAATGAGTAGTCTGGACTCACTTAGATGTTTCTGTTCCTGCCTCTGGCAATGCTCTCCCACATATTTACAATAAACCTTCTCCTCCATCAAACCCAGGGACAGAAAGATAACAGTCATGTTTTCTTTCCTTTCCTTGTCCTTTTGATTTCTTTTTTTTTTAATTCAGAAATGATAAAATAAAATAAGATAGAATAAAATAAGACATAATAAGATAAAACACAAGTTAACATATTGAAATTATGCAAACAATCAAACAGAAGGTAAACAGACCAAGAAAATGCACAAAACACAGAGGACCACTCATTCCCACACTCAGGAATCCCATGAAAACACTAAACTGAAAGTCATAATACACATGCAAAGGACTTGGTACAGACCGGTACAGGCCCTGTGCATGCTGCCTCAGTCTCTGTGAGTTCATGTGAGCTTTGATCATGTTGTTTTTGAGGGCCTTGTTTTCTTGGTGTCCTCTCTGGCTCTTACATCCTTTGACCCTCCTCTTCTGCAGGGTGCCCTAAGGGGAGGGATTTGATGGAGACACACTGTTTTGGGCCGAGTGTTCAAGGTCTCTCACTCTTGCATAATGCCTATCTGTTAGTCACTGTATTTGTTTCTATCTGCTGCAGGATGAAATTTCTCTGATGATGGCTAGCAAGACGCTGATGTATGACTATAGCAAAATGTCATTAGGAGTCATTTAATTTAGGAGTCATTTAATTGCTTTCCTTTTTTAAAAGACATTGGTATTCAGTTTTACCCTAGGTTCCTGGGCTATTTAGTTTTAGGTTCTTGTTCACCCAAGCAGTGTTGGGAATGGGTTCTGTCTCATGGATTGAGCCTTGTGTCTAATCAGATATGGTTTGGTTACTCCCACAAGCTCTGTGCCCTCATTATGCTAGGATATCCTCCAGGCAGAACAGCATTGTTGATCAAAGGGTTTGAGACAGAGTTGGTTCAGAATGCCATACTATTCCAGAGATGCTAGAGAGCAGGGCTGAAGACTCTCCACAGACACCAGCTCTACTTCTCTATGTTCAACGGGTTGTATCAGTGTTGTCTTCAGCAATGTGGACTTGTTCTCAATGAGTAGAGAGCAACCTGCAGTCCTGGCAACAGCCTTTGTTATTTGGTAATTCCCATCAGACCCTTTTGGGCAAGAACTAAATTAAAGGTAACAAATTGCCATTAATGAAAACTTCATCTGGTGACAGGAGCAGTTAGGGATGTACCTCCCCTATTACTTGTTGATTTTGTTTAAATTGCCTTCATATACTCATATATTTTATAAATCTTCTACTGGATTAGATTTCAGTAATACCAAATGGCCCTTAATTTTAGCTGTCTCAGTGTATTCCTTCCCTCTCCTCCCTCTTCCTTCCCCCTCCTCAGTTTATCCTCCCTTTCTAGCCCCACCCATCCATGCTTATGGTTATCTACTTATTCTATTTCCCACTTCTAATGGTATATCTCCCCCACAGACACACCTTACTCTATACCTAACCTCTGTGGTTATGTACATTGTAGCTTGATTATCATTGACTTAACAGTTAATATTCCCATATAGGCAAATACATACTGTAATTTGTCTTTCTGAGTCTGGGTTATCTCACATATAATCTTTTTTTTTTCTGGGTCCATTTTATTTACCTCTGAGTTTCATGATGTCACTTTTTAAATGTCTGAGTAATACATTATTCTGTAAATGTACCTGCTGTGGAATAATCCTTTTGTACACTGTGAATATTTGTCATTCAGATTGGTTTGATAAAAAGCTGACTGGCTGTTTGCTAGGCAGAAAGTATAGCTAGACACAGAGGACTCTGGGAAGAAGGAGGGCGGAGTCAGAGGAGTCACCAGCCAGATGGAGAGGAAGCAGGACTTACAGAAGAGGTAAAAGCCATGAGCCTCAGGCAGCACATAGATTAATAGAAATAGGTTAATTTAAGTTGTAAGAACTAGTTACTAATAAGCTTGAGCTATTGGCCGAGCATTTATAATTAATGTTAAGCCTCTAGGTGGTTACTTGGAAGCAGCTTTCAAGACAGAACCTTCCACCTACATGTACCACATTTTCTTTATCTTTACTTCTTTTGTTTCTATTCTCAGGCTATTATGAAAAGAGCAACAGTGAACATATTTGAGCAAGTGCCTTCTTGGTAGGATGAAGTGTCCTTTAGGTATATGACCAAGAGTTTACAGAGCTGGTTCTTGAGGTAGATCAATTCACATTTTCCTGAAGAACTGCCACTTATTTCCATAGTGGCTGTACAAGTTTGTGCTCCCACCAACAATAGATAAGTGATCCCCTTTGTTGAAATCCATACTCATCAGCATTATCTGTCACTTATTTTAATGATCTTAGGCATTTTGAGAACTGTACGATGAAATCTCAAAGTAATTTTGATTTTCATTTTCTTGATGGCTAAGTCTGTTGAACATTTTTTTTTTTTTTTTTTGGTTTTTCAAGACAGGGTTTCTCTGTGTAGCTTTGTGCCTTTCCTAGATCTCGCTCTATAGACCAGGTTGGCCTCGAACTCACAAAGATCTGCCTGTCTCTGCCTCCCGAGTGCTGGGATTAAAGGCGTGCGCCACCACCGCCCGGCCGAACATTTCTTTAAGTGTGTCAAAGCCATTTGAATTTCTTCTTTTGAAAATTATCTGTTTAGATCTGTACTCCATTTTCTAATTAGGTTATATGCTTATATAGATTTTTTTAGTTCTTTATATCCTTTGGTTATTAGTCCTATACCAAATGTATAGCTGGTAAAAATATTTTTCCCATTTTGTAGGCTGCCACTTTGTCCAATCGATGGTGTCTGTTTGGCTAGAACATTCCTGCCTTTCCAAATCCATCCCCTCAGAAAAAAAAAAAAAGGCCAAAAAGTCCAGTCCTCCATTTCTGATGGTTGAGGTGGCTCCTTCCCTGAAGCTGCCTGCTGCCCAATTCCTGCCTAAACCATTATAGTTGGGCACAAACCCAGCTTGTGGTAGACACATCCTCACCCCACACCTATGGGGTATTTAAGCTCTGTTCTTTAGTTAGGCCATGTGATTTTTCCTGCCCCTTCTCCTGCCCTGATCTCTGAGAGCTGGAGGAGGAATCATGGTGGGGTTGCTTTGCCAAAATAAACCTGGTTGTTTTCCTCCTCCTCCTCCTCCTCCTCCTCCTCCTCCTCCTCCTCCTCCTCTTCTCCTCCTCCTCCTCCTCCTCCTCCTCCTCCTCCTTCTCCTCCTTCTCCTCCTCCTTCTTCTTCCTTCTTTTTTTGGTGTTTTTGAGACAGAGTTTCTCTGTGTAACACTCCTGGCTGTCCTGGAATTCACTCTATATAGTCTAAGCTGGCCTTGAACTCAGTGAGATCCACTTGCCTCTGCCTGGGATTAAAGACATGTGCCATCACCACCCAGCGGTCTTTTACTTTTTTTAAATTCAGCTTACTCTAGCTTACTGTGTCAACACAGAAACCTTTTAAAATGGGGTACAGAAAACTTATCAGTGTCCTTTGCTGTGTAGAAGCCTTTCAGTTTCATGAGATCCTATTTACTAATTGTTGATCTTGGTGCCTGTGCTAATGGCACTCTGTTCTGAAAGTCTTTTCCTGTGAATATCCATCAAGTCCATTGGTTTATAAAGTCTGTTAGCTCCAGCATTTCTTGACTTGGTTTTTGACTGGATCACCCGGCTGTTGGCAAGATTGGGATACTGAAATCTCTCACTACCAGTGTGTGAGGAAAATATGTGATTTAACTTGTAGTAGTGGTTTGTTTGTTGACTTGGTCCATAGATATTAAGAATTTCAATGTCCTCTTGGTGGACCTTTCCTTTGAGGAATATGGAGTGTCCTCCTCTTTCTCTTCTGATTACTTTTGGTCTGAAGTCTGTCTTTTTTTTTTTTTTTCAGATATTAAAATGGCCACGCCAGTATAGTTTTAAGTTCATTTTCTTCAAATAACATTTTTGGGCCCCTACCCTAAGGTGATATCTACTCTTAATATTCAGGTGTGTTTCAAGATGTAGCAGAAGGATTGATCGTATGTTCATAGCCACCCTGTAGTTTTGTCTTTTTATTGAGGAATTGAAACCATTGAGGTTGAGATATAGCAATGAGCAGTCCTTGTTTAACACTGTTGTTTTGTTCTGGTGGTGGTGGTGGTGGTAGTGGTGTGTGTGTGTGTGTGTGTGTGTGTGTGTGTGTGTGTGTGTGTGTGTGTCTGTTTATTAGTCTTATTCCACTCTTTTGATTTGCTGGTGCAGGATTACTTTATTTATTGTGTTTTCTTGGGTGTGGAATTCTCCTTTTAGCATCTTTTGTAGGGCTGATTTGTAGGTAGACATTGCTTAAACTTTATTTCACCATGGAATGTCTTATTTTCTCCACCTATGGTAATTGGAAGTTTTGCTGCATAGAGAACTCTGGGCTGGCATCTGTTGTTCCCTTTGTGTCTGTAGAACATCTTTCCAGGCCCTTCTGCTTTCAGAAACTCTGCTCAGAACTCAGGTGTGGTAGGTCTTTGTTTATGTTACTTGGTCTTTTCCCTTTGCAGCCTTTTTTGTTATTTATTTGTTCTGAGCGTTTAATGTTTTGATTATTATATGCTGAGGGGGATTTCCTTCTGATCTAGTCTATTTGATGTTCTATATTCTTTTTGTACCTTGATAGGTATCTCTTTCTTTAGATTAGGGAATTTTTCTTCTATGAGTTTGTTAAAAGTGTTTTATGTTTCTTTGGCCTGGGTTTCTTCTCCTTCCTCTATTCCTATTGAGAGGTCTAAATTTCCCCCACTTTACAACTGGATGTAGGTTTCAGTTTTTTAAGAGCAAACAAGTTTCAGTTTCTTAAACAAAGGGCTATTAATCAAACACCCCTGGCAGCAGGGATGGGGGGGCTAGAGAGAGAGAGTCAGCCCCACAATTTCTCAAGGACAAATCCTGTACCCCTCTTTCTGGCTTATATCCAGACTTGCCCAAACTTGCTCAAATATGTCCAAAAATGATAAAACGGAACCTCAGCCAATTAAAAGTATATATTGATGTAATGGCTGCTTGCTTGACCAATTATGTTTCAGATGACCTAACTGTTCCTGAAATTCCCCCAGCCCTGCTTAAAAGAAGCCTGCATACTCCTCTCAGAATCACAGCCATTTCGCACAGGTGAGTGTCCCTGCATGCTGGTAATACACACTCTTTGCTCTTTCATACTGTTTGAGTCTGGGGTCTTCCTTCAGCATTTTCTTGGACTCTTACACTATTATTCTCAAATTTTGTCTTTACACAATGTCCCAGATTTCCTAGCTGGTTTGTGCCAAGAATGGTTTTTTAGATTTCACATTTTCTTTGACAGATGTATTTATTTCTCCTATTGTACCTTCAATAGAGATTCTCTCTTAATCTCTTGCATTCTGTGGATGAGGCTTACATCTGAGACGCCTGCTGGAGTTCCTGAATTTTTCATTTCCATATTTGTCTCAGTTTGGATTTTCTTTATTGATTCTATTTTTGTTTTCTGTTCCTGACTTATTCTATTTATTTTCTTCCACTATTTGTGTTTTCATGGATTTCTTTAAAGGATTTACTCGTCTCCTCTTTAAGGACATCTATCACACTCATAAAGGCTATTTTAATGTCATTCCCTTGTAACTCAGCTATGTTGCTGTACTCAGGACCTGCTGTGGTAGGGTTGCTTAGCTCTAGTGGGGACATATTGTCCTGGCTGTTATTGATTGTATTTTCACTCTAGTGTCCAGGCATCTGCATGTGGGGAGGCTGTAATTTTAGGTGTTGATATCTGGTCTTGTCTTTGTTGAATGGGTGTTTTTTTCCCCTTGGTTTCTGTTGCCCTGTCTGGTTCTTTGGGGAGTGTGGTGGCTGTGTGCTGCCTGATTGGAAATTCTGGGATCCTGATAGGTGTGCACACTGTAGATTCCAGGTAAAATGAGTTTCTAGGTATAGGGAGTTGACACTTAGATGGGGATGGCCTAGGAGGCTAAACCTGTCCACAAGATGAGGAAAGCAGGGTGCTCCACCATGATCTGCTTAGTCCCCTGGGAATGGGGTCAGGGGAGTGAGGAGAGGCAGTGTCTGGTGGTCAGCTACAATGCTTGGAATGAGAATGAGATTGGGGACCTGACTTGGAGGGATGGAGGGAGAAGAGAAGATCTGCAGTTAGACTACCTTCTTTGCCAGCTGGAGAGGCCTGAGGGTTCCCAGGAAATGTCCTTTAAGGCTGGAAACCGAGGTAACACAGAAAGTGGGGGAAGAAAATTTGAAGAGGAAGATCTGGGTGATCCACTCTAAAGGGGTCATGAAAAGGGTTGTGTAGGATTTCAGCAGGTGGTCTATTACAGAACTGAGGATAAAACTGGGAGGTTGATTTGGAAGGAGCTCAGGGAAAGGGGAATATCTCCAGGTAGCTTCCCTGCTACCTTGGCTGGAGTCAGTATTTTCAAATGGGACGGTGAAAAGTTTGAGTTGTACTGTGAAGGGATGATATTAAAGCTCAGTTAAAATTACCTTGAGAATTTTAGAAAATAAAATGAAACTCATGGTTATACACATCTGTACGCAATCCATCCAGCTTCCTAAGGATCCATCATTTGCAAGAAGACTATTTTAAATTCCTCAAGCAATCCCTATGCGCACTCAAAGCAGGATAAACTTGAAATAGTAATATTGATGTTATTAAGGCTTTGACAATACACTCACTTAGGAAATGTTAATTTATACAAAGTACAGTTTCTCTAACAGCTGTGACTGGAAGGTAACTAAGTGGTAATGTTATGCCCAGATTGGGACCCCAAAGACATCACCACAGACCTTAGGTACAGAATGCAATAGCATGGTTTATTTCTGTTTACAAGCCGCGGGCAGGGAAGCTCGATCCAAAGCACTCACTCGTAGTAACCATGAGGCCAGGAGGAACTTGCTTTTTCTTTGTGTGGCTAGCTTTTTAAAGGCAAAATCCACAAGCCCTTCAGGGGGGTTGGGGGAGTTTTGCACGTGTGCAACTCGGATTGGTTTATTTTTATCTCTGTTCTCTTTTAATTGGGTGAGGGTATGTAACCTTTGAATTTACTGGTTGGTGGTTACAATTTATTACTTTGGGGGCAGTCCAGCACAAGTCCCAGGCTTTGTCCTTGAGCCACCATGGGGGCTGGCTGGCCAAGCATGTACTGCACATAACTCTAAGTTGGTGAGGGGCCCCAGAGAGTAAACATCTGGCTGAACTTTGAGCAGTCAGAGTACATGCAGAAAGGGAGCTACTGCAAGGACTATGTCTTTTGTTCATGGCCCTCCCAGAAACTGCTTGCTCAAGTCTCAGGAAACTGAAATTGAGGCCTGATCTCTGAGAGAAGACTGAGCAGCCTGTTATGGCATCTGCTTGGTCCTTTCAGTTAGTGTACTAACCAGACTTGTTAAAAATTGGAAAAAATAACATTTTGTATCATAATTGAAAATTAGCATAGCTGAGAAATTTCTGCCAGTATTTACTCACTAAGACTGACCTTTAATTTTGCTTCATTTTTCCAACAAAAAGAGATAACCCTGACTTGCAAGCAGCCGTTTGGCCTCTCTTTGTATCGAAGGACATTCCTCTAGAAACTCAAGGGTCACAGCCATCATTACGTCCTGGCCCCTGTGCTCCTCTCAGGAAAAACATCCTTTTGCAGGTAGACAAGAGGAACCTGGGTAACAAGTATTAGAAAAGAACAACACTGGTGTGCTTAATTAATATTACTTTGCTATGCAGATCTCTCATCTGCCCAAGTAGCCAGACTTGAAGACTCCCATCTTTGTTTAAACTGTTCAAAGTGGAACCCAGGCCAGGGCCTGAAAGAGATTTAAAGACGACTTATGTGGAATGAGGAAGATTAAGGTATACACAAGGCAGTAAAGTCTACTATTTGAGGCCACCTCCTCCTTGGACATTAGCTAGAGACATATGTGCACTATTATTAAAGAGTTTTTTTCTTTATTAATCTCTAAGTGTGTGGCTTGATTTCAATGAAAATCTTTTAAATGAATTTGTACATCGGGGTAAAAATCAATAAGAAATGTGATGGGTCAGAGAGGATGAATACTTTAAAATCACATTTTTTTTACATGAGGATGTTTATTAATGCTGAATAATAATTTACTTTTCAAAGTAAAAATTGAATTGGAGGCAAATAAGTAAATAATAAGTTATTTCTTTTATAATGATTTTCTATGCAAAATAATAAAATAATTGTATATCAGAAAATGAAGTTTTAATTTGTCCATTCAATTGTAGGTAAAAATACCTCAATGTGAGTTAACAGTTGTACCCAGAGTTCCCCAAAGACCACCAAGAGACCAAATCTGATGTAAAAGTGAAGAGTCTTTTTATTAAAAGTCTTTTTGTTGAATCTGTCTCTCCCTCTGCCCGATGCAGCAGCAGAGCAGGAGAGACCCTGAGTAGCAATCAAGCAGGGTTTTTATAATGGTTAGGGTAGGGGATCTAGGGGAATTCCAACTTTATATAGTTACAAGCTCAGGATTGGTCCTTATTTCAGGTTAGAGATGCTTGGTTTGAACTGATTGGAGAGTTGCAGCTGCAAGGAAATTGCTATCTCCTCTGCAGTCTATGTTATTGTATCTGTTTTGCCAGCAGACCCATTTCCTCTGATAGTTAGACATCCCATTTTTATCTGCAAGAAACTCATTCCTTCTGACAGCTATGGTATACTATCTATAACAGCAGAAAACATCTCACAGGACATATCTGATGCTTTGTTTATTATACCAGTTATGTTATATCGTATCCTTTAGGTTATAGCAGGAAATGTCTGGTGTGCAGGCCCTAATTGTCTGGATCTAGGGACAGCACAGCTTCTGATGAACTTCCCAGGGTCTAAAGGCAGAGGGGTAGCACATCCTCTGGTGGGTTTCCTAGGGCCTACTGCCCCCAGTCTGACTCTTCTCTAAGAGGGCTGCAACCCTGTCATCTTCTCATTAACGTGTTGCACAAACTATTCAAACAATTATTTACATATGAATATATTTCAGAAGAAGTACAAGAAACATTGACCAATAGGTAAAAGTTAATAATGCTATTTTAAGTAAGATTTTAAGATGTGTTGCCTGATTATACGCAGAATTTATCTTTCTCTCTAAATTGAATTGTTTATTTTTTTTCTCTAGAAATAAATAAGATAAAGTACAAATATTTCATTTTTTGCTTAGTAATCAAAATAATAAAATATGCTGCCCTGAAATTTTCTATGGTAATTGTGAAAATATATTCAGAAGTGATAACCACAACTTATTTAAGTATAAGTTAAAAATTATTACAGAATAAACAAGAGGAAAATTGTAATTGTTTCATCTATAGCTTTTAATGATTCATAATTTCTAGAGCTCATGTTTTCCTTTTTAAAGAAATCAAACTATTTTGTTGTCTTGACCTTTCCCTTTATTTTTCAGGCAATGCTGGGAGGTGTTTATGTAAAGCATCTAATTGTCCCTGATGGCTTGATTCACATTGATTTCCTCCTTCAAAAGCTCCTTTTGTCTGAACCATAAAATTAGCAACTCATTACATGTTCCCTTGTTCAGTACTGGCTCCAGGCAAAACTGTGCCCTTCAAAAGGTTGTCCAGGATCCTCTTCATTTTGCCTTTTTATACACCATTCCTTCTTTGTAAAAAGGTTTTAACTGAGACATCCTAAGCCCTTTCCAGAACATGCCACAGCCTGAGTGAAAATAAAAACCAATGACTTTTCTTCCATCTTCACTTTTAGAGTCATGGTTCTGTCCCAGTTTTTTAAAGGAAATTTTTTACAACTTTCTCCAAATACAATATATTTAGTGATCCTGGAATCATAAGACATCTCTCTTACTCCCCCAGAAGCCTAGCTAGAGGTTCACTTCTTAAATGGCACTTTAATGTGTTCACATAAGTCTTGGCAGGTTCAGAGAGGCTCTGCAAAGCATCAGGAGACTAAGAGACATGGAGATAATGTAGCCTCAGGACTGTAAGATAATTTCATTTCTGTAGGTTAGGTTTATCATAATGAGCATGTATTTAAGTTCTGTTAAACGTAATTGGTGACATCTTTTTATATTCTTGGGTAAATAAAAAAAGTGTAGAAAGTTATTGGCATCAGACAGTTTATAGAGTGAGACAGGAGTCTATGGCATCAAGTATTACCTTGGTTCTCATTTGGAAAATGGAAATAATGAAATAAGAAAAATTAATGAACTTCACATAATTTACTTTTGGTTTTCCAGTTTAATGGAGCACATATTTTAAAGTACTTCCAAGTAAATTTCTGGATATTTTGGTGGTTGTTGTAACATATCCTTTTTTATTGTTCTTATTTTTTGTTGTTATTATTTTGGTGGTTTTTTTTTAAGTGTCTGTCAATCTATTTTATTTTTTTCGAAGAACCAGCATTTAGACTTAATAATTCATTGTATTTGTATGTGCATGCATATATTGTTGTTGTTACTTCAGCTCATTAATTTCACTGTGGGGGGTACAGGGTATGTGTTTGTGGGTAGCTGTGGAGGACAGAAAACAGTCAGATTCCTTGGAGCTGGAATACGCTATTGTAAGTTGCATGATATGGATCCAGGGATTGAATTCTGGTCCTCTGCAAGAGCAGCAAGTGCTCTTAGCTGCTAAGCTATGTCTGTAGTCCCTGTTTTTATCATTTCTTTTCATAAACTAGATTTGGATTTTTTGTTTCTTCCTCTAAACTCTTGCATTTCATCATTGTCTTAGTTACTATTCTATTTCTGTGAAGAGACTCTGTGACCAAGGTAATTCTTATAACAGAAAGCATTCAACTGGGGGCTTTGCTTACAGTTTCAGAGGGTTAGCTATGATCATCACTGCAGGAAGCAGGAAGCAGACAGGCATCCTGCCAGAGCAGTAGCTGAGAGCTTTACATCCTGATCCACAGGTAGCAGGCAGTGAGCCAGAGACTGGGCATGGCACGCTTTTGAAATCGCAAAGCCTATCCTAGCAACACATCTCTAACAAGGCCACTCCTCTTAATCCTTTCTAGTTATTCAACTGGGGACTAAGCAAAAAAAATGTATGAGCTTATAGGGGTCATTTTCATTCAAACCACTACAAGCGTTAAGTCATATACTTGTAATCTTTCTTTTTTTCCCCCATGGCACTTGGAGCTATGAATTTCCCTCTTAGGACTAATGTAAATGGGTATCAGAGATTTTGGTGTGTTGTATATTCATTTTCATTTATTTCTAAGATGTGTTTTATTTGCTTCTTGATTTCTTCTTTGACTCATTCATGATTCTGTAGTACGTTGTTTAGTGTCCATTGAATGAAAAAAAGAAAAATAAATAAAAAGGAGGACGTAACCGATCCTAGGTATTGTGGAGAAGTTTTATTAAACATATGAGGGGGAAAACAGTGAGAGGCATCTGGAAGAGTCCAGAGTAAACATGGTCATCACACTGAGCTAGGCTATGTGAGGGGAGAAGGGGAGTGAGAGCAAGAAAGAAGCCACCGCACAAGAAGGGCAGCTTGGGTCAAAAGACTGGCATAGTCAAAATGGGTGAGTCCTGTGGGGTCAGAGGAGCTGTGGGAGGGAAGCCCAGCCCTGTACCTGGTCTAGAGAATTCGGGGTACGGTGTAGGGTATGCCAGTAGGGGGACCCTGAGACAGGTAGGAACTGAGGGATGCTGAGAGAACCTGGCAGCCAGTGTTTGTTTTGATATGTTAATAGGCATTAACCATTTGTCTAGAGTTTGAGACCTAACATTCATGTGACCTTAATTAAGTTTCAGGCCTTAATTTCTAAAGATTGCTTTGCTCTTGATTTCAAGTTTCATTGCGTTGTTGCCAGGTAGAATTCATAGAGTTATTCCATTTTTTCTTCATTTGTAAAGACTTGTTTTGTCCCAGAACATGGTCTATTTTAGCGAAGTTTCTATGCACCTCTGAGCAGAATGTGTATTCTTGGGTATTTGGGTTGTGTTAGGACTCAAATCTGGGACAAAGGGCTAACCAAGGTACCTACTTAACATATGAAGTTGGACCCTGGCGCCCAGGTGTTACAGGGTCCTCCTTGTAGGCGTACTCTGCACCCTACCTGAAATCTCCAGCCCAGGACTAAGCTGCTCTTCTCCCCACTGCTCTTCCTTGTGTATCCAGTCATTTAGCTGCTCCTTTAATCCTTTTACCCTCTTACCCTTTGGCCTCTTGGTCTCCTGGCTTTCCCTTCTCTACCCCCTCTACTTACGTGGCCCTGCTCATGATTGTGTTCACTCTGGACTCTCCCAGATATCTCTGCCTCTGGCTATTCTCTCCCTCACATCTACATTAAACTTTCTCCTCCACCATACCTAGGAGCAGTCATTTCCTCCTCCCTCCCTCCCTCCCTCCCTCCCTCCCTCCCTCCCTCCCTCCCTTCTCCTCTCTCTCTCTCTCTCTCTCTCTCTCTCTCTCTCTCTCTCTTTCTTTCTTTTCTTTTTCCAATAGAACACCTACTAGATTCATTTGATGCATGATATCTTTTAATTCCATAGTCCCTCCATTTATTTTTTGGATGAGCTGTGTGTTGGAGAAAGTGACATCTTAAAATCACACACTAATACTGAATTGGGATTATTCTGTATCTTTAAGTCCAGTAAATTGCTTTTTATAAAATTTGGTGCATATATGTTTAGGATTGCCGTGTCCTCTTTGTTAAGTGTGTCCTAGATTAGAATGAATTGGCCTTCTTTATCTCTTATGAATAATTTTGACTATGAGGAGACACCTTAACCATGGGGACTCTTATAAAGGAAAAACATTTAATTGGGGTGGCTTACATTTCAGAGGTTTAGTCCTTTATCATCGTGGTGGGACATGGTGGAGTGCTTGCAGCCATGGTGGTGGAGAACGAGCTGGGAATGGAGAAGGAGCTACATCCTCATTCCACAGGCAACAAGAAGTGAAGTGACACTGGGTGCGGCGTAAGTATAGGAGACCTGAAAGCCCATGGCTCCTCTAACGAGGCCACACCTCCTAATAGTGCTGCTCCTTTGGAGCATATGGGGACCAGTTACATTCAAACTACCACAGGTGGCATGGAGTGAGGATCTGGGTCAGACTCAGCAAGAGCACACACAGATGGGGTTCCTGGCTGGGCCTGAGCCTAGGAGGTCATGAGAGGACTTGGGACAGAGGTAAGAGGAGGGAATTGAATTAGACTCACCAAGAAAGCTTGTATGTTGTTCCAGCCTGAGCCTAGAGGGGCAGCATGTAAAGACAGTATACAGTGAGGGTCCTAGGTTAGTAAGACAAGGCAAGAGAGTGTGAAATGTGTCTGGACCTGGGCCTGGTGTGGGAGTAAAGATGGGCTCTATTATACACTTACAAAGTTAGTTTGGTTTCTAATTTTCCTGTCCCATGCTCCTTTAGTTTTCCATAGTTTTCTTTTTTAGGCATATTTGTACTTTTTAAAAAACTAATAGAAATTGACTATATTAATTATGAGACAAAATTTTACTTATGTTTATTAAGTATAAATATATGTATATATATTATATAAAATGTAAATGATACATTTACTCTTTAACCAAATGTGAAGATATAAATACTGCTTTTGTTTTTTACAATGTAGTAAACTCAGAAATATACTAAAGATGAAAGATTTCTTATAGCTCACTGTGGTCATATACAGGAATGCAGATGGTTTCAACCTTGCTGGCTTGGCTGGAGCAAATTTTACCATTGAGCCACCAATGCTTAATGGCTGGTTTGAAAGGAGCATTCTTTTGGAGGTAGAGGATTCTACCACAACACAGCAATAATCTATAACACAAACAGTAAATGTGAGAAAGCATTTGATAGTGAAATAAAGAGGTATAAATTCTAAAATTAAAAGACATCGTCACTTAAATGCCCCCATATATGGAAGACTTTCTGAAGAAAAGTTCCTTGGAAGTTTGAATGTGGGATGCAGATAAAGAAGATATCAGCATAATCATTTTTGTGCTGAAAGCTATTGAAGAAACCACAGTCTACAAGATGCCATTTAAATGCTGATAGTACAGCTCCTGCCCTCCTCTCTAGATTCATCTGAAATCAATTTTTGCTTAAAGGTTACCCTTCAGTAAGCCCCGATTGCTCGTAGTTTCCTCATAAACACCATAGGCTTTTTGTTGGTGTTTGTTTTTTGTTTTATGCCAAATGATTTTATCAAGTTCTTTCATGCTTATTTACCATCTCCCTTTGCTCTGTAGGGCTTTAGACAAGGACTTACATCCCATGTAACTTGTGCCTTATATTCAGTGGAAAGTAAATGAAACACTGAAGGATAAAAGGAATAAAATTTATTAATAAGCTAGTGACTTGAGTGTGATGCATGCCTGTGTTTTCTTTTTTCTTTGGATATTAGACAGCGAGTCCATTTATACTGTTGTCTGTTGCCCCTCCTGAAAACCCAGGAGGAGAAGAGAACTCCAGAAGCTACTTATCTGTTTCTGAAACGTCTGTGAACTCTTGGCAGGAATTAGAACTCCAGGCAGCATCTTATAAGTGACCAACATATTCTACAACACTTGATATTGTTATTCTTTTAGAATCTGGCCTTTCAAAAGGGCATAATGTGGCATTATCTAAAAGGGTATCCTTGACATTATTTTTCCTAAGGACTGGTGATGACTAATATATTTCCACATACTTATTGGCCATGCAAGGTTAAATATCTGATCCTAGTTTTTGTATTATAATTTTAATGTTAAGTTAATTTTCTTGCCTATATAGTAGGATGAATATAAGAATGAACATTAAACATGAGTAAATATTCAAAGAGTAAATATTGAATGAATCTAGGCATAAACTATAGGTTTTACAGAAAGGGGAAATGATATTGACAAGTAGGCCAATGATGGCAGAAGGCATTTATTTTTGTTCTTGTTTTGTTTTTTAAGTGACAACATTGTAAAAATTAATTGCAAAAATATTTAGAGTTGCCAGAATATCCCATATCATGAATATTTTGACAATTACAATACTACTAGCACTTATAAAATCTGATTTAGTTCCATAACTGCAAGAGGTAATTTTACTGTGTAAAAATCAAATCTCATTGCAGACTTAAGTAAAAAAATGAGAATATGACAGTTTGATTCCTGTATACTATACAGATATATGTACTGAGTGCTTTACAGAAAAGGCATATATTCTAGGTATTTAAAAGAGAGAGCTTCATTAATATTTAAGAAGCACTAAAATATCTAAATAACATGTACATTAGAAAAGTTTCCAAAATGCTTCAAAGCAACAGTCACCTTGGCACTAAAACTGGATGATTATACACAATAAAAAATCTTTTGTATGTATACAAAGAAAAGTTCACTAAATCAAAAAAAGTTCACTAATTAAAATAATCGTATGCACACATAAGATTGTAATGGAGCTAAGAATATTCCTACTGTACAGTGATGTCACAAGGACCACTTTCTTAGTAGTATGTACTGGCCACATATTTGTGGAAATATTATCTAAACAGTGTTAGATATTAGCTGATAGTAATGAGAACCATGTTAGTAGTTTTTATATTTACTATTCTGTAATTTTAATCATAATTGTAGATTGTACTCCTTCTATTTGTAAAACAGTACATGCCATGCTATGTTGGAAGCAGGAAACAGACATGTAGAGTGGTGGGCCTACACAGTCTAGGTTTGTACAGTGTGCTGGGTGATGCCCACTCAATGTAGAGATTACCTAGAGATTCATTGTTCTGTAATGTCTTGCTGTCAGATGGGACATGGTTGTACTATAATCATGTGGAATTTGGTCCGTGAAATTTAGGATGATTAAATGTTTGGAAACAAGTTGATATAATTCATAATCTAAGTTTTTAAAAAAACCAGTTTAAATTAAGAATCATCTAAATGATTATGTATGTAACCATTGAGTTAGTGCTAGAAAAATAAGAACTTCCACAGAGGTTTCCTGGTGAGATCTGAGCTTGCTTTACCCAGCACGGCTGCATAAGGGGTTGGATTGACCACGTGTGTGGTTACCAGGTGTTGGGAAGGGTCTGCACTTGGCTGTGCTGGGGGAGGTCCTTTGCTTCACTTCTTGGCATTCCTATAAAGAGCCCTTTAGAAAAGACAGAAAGGGCTGGTTGATAAAGATCCAGGTCCTCCTGAGGCTATCCTGTGTTTCTGTCTGTCTTTCTCCCTCTATATTTCTATCTAAATCTCTTATCCCTCACTCCTCAAGAGTATCCTGGGGAAAAAAGGTAGGAGCACATCCCCCCACAAAGAAATATGGAAACTATACATATTTTAACACAGATTGCTTCTGAAATTTTCACAGGAATTTAAGTCAACAGAAGTTTTTCTTTAAGCTGGAGAGGTGGCTCAGAGGTGAAGAGTGCTTGCCTTTCAGTTGTGAGTAGTGGGGTCGGATCGCAGCACTAGCATTGGGCAGCTCACAAACACCTGTAACTCCGGCCGTAATAGAGCAGATACCCTATGTTGGTCTGTGGGCACCTATACACATGTGGACCTATACCACCACATATATACACAAACACATAAATAAAATAACATAAATTTTTAAAAGTCATCTTATTTTCCCTTAAAAATAGCTCATGTGAGATATAGGAAAATATCTGCATTTGTAATGAAACTAGAATTGAAATTCTTTTTGTTTTGTTCTCTTGTTATGAATGGGGATACTAGGAAGACTTACTGACTTTAACAAGTGTCCAGAATATGAAGAGCAACATCACATACACTTTTGATCTTCTAAGTCACTGAAAAAAAGTGGAGTGATTTTTTTTTCATCAAATTGATTTTAGGACTCAGCCAAATCTTTCATCAGCCTTATTTAAAGAAAAGCTTTCTCATCCTACACACAAATTTATCTACTAGTCACAAAAGACAGGTAATTCCTGAAAGTATTTTACAAAGTTTTTATCAAGACTCAGGAAATCAATGTTAATTATGTTCCTAAGTCTTTTAGTTAAAAGCACTTGTTTTATATGAAATGTATAACTTATAACATAAAGTCAAAACCATTTCAATAGTATCAGTAGGCTTGTATATTAATTTTGGATAAGTGATTTTTTTATTACTTAGTATATTATATATCTTGGAATTTTGAATTGTAAACATAGTTAATTCAGTATATAGGAGACAACCTAAATGGCCAGTTCTTGTCAAAACTATGAGCAAACTTTCTTCTTAGTAATACATCTGACATTGTTTCTCAATTTGAATATGTTAATGTGCATCTCTAGTTCAGGGTGGAGTGAATTACGATAGTTCCTTTTCCTTCACTGTTCCTTAGGACTTCCTCTTTGGCTTAATTTGTCTTAGGTTAAACAATTCACTTTGAACTGTCATTCATTCTTGGACAAGAATGACACAGAGATGGACATGACAAGCACAGCCCTGTAATCCTAGCATATCAAGGCTGAGGCAGGTGGATCTCATGTTTGAACAAAGCCTAGGCTACAGAGTGAAAACCTGTCTAAAACACACATAAGACAACAAGAAAAAAATGGCATAGAGAAGTTTTCCAACTATTCTATTATTCCTCTGATACTTACCCAGATAACTTCCCACACTGAGGCAGCTTGCTTTGTGATATTTTACCTGCCGGCTCATTGAATACAGCTACACGGCATTACATGAAGATGCAGGGGAACAGGATTTATTGAAGTTATAAATTCTGGAAATAGGTGGTGTGACACTCCATTCAAGGCCACATGGGAAAGTAACAGTTGGAGGACAGCTGCTTTATGAGATTTTCCCCTGGAAATGCAGAAGGGGGAAGGATAAGAGCTTAGATCAGGATCACATGGATAATTTTCCGTCTCTAACGCTTTGGGGGTAGTGCCTACTTACTTGGTACCTTTCTTTCTCTAGGATGATAAAGATAAAGGGTATACGTCTTCCTAGAGGTATCAGGAGGTGAATGATTATTCAGTGTGAATTCCACAGATACGTACTTGACTGAACAATTTTCCTCCAGAGACAGACATTTTTAAAATTTTACAAAATTGTCCCTGGTTCAGTTTTTCTTTTGTTTTTGAGATCATAATACAATTATACCATTTCTTCCTTCACTTTCCTATCTCCAAACCCTCCCATGTATCCCTCATTGCTATCTTTTAAATTCATGGCCTCTTTCTTTATTAATAGTCTTCATGTGCATATATGCATATGCATTGCTAAATATAGCCTGGTCTGTCTTTAGAATGTTACTTGTATATATGTTTTCAGATTTGGTATTGGATAATTGGTGATCTTTTCTATGGGAAGGATTGTTTCTCCCACTCTGAACTATCTGTAGTTGCCTGTGGTTCTTGTATAGGGTTGATGCCTCACGGCCTTTCCCTTGTCCACTTTGGCATAACTATTGTTACTGTCCTTTTTCAGTTCATGATTTAGCAGTCATGTTGATGATACTCTTTGGGTGTAGCTTCTGACATTATTAGGAGAAACAGTCTCACGGAAAACTCCCTGATCTTCTGGCTCCTACAATATTTCCAGTTCTTCTTGTCCAGTGGTTTTTCTGTAATGGTCTCAGACGGTTTCAAAGAGAATTTTCTTGATGAGGGGTGAGGACTACACTTATCTGTGGATAAAAGGACAAATATTTAGAATGCAGTTATGGAATATGGTAATTTAGTAAAGTGGTGGTTGTTAAGTTCTTCCCCAAGATCCATGACTTCTCTAGCCATACTTGTTTGCAAGGTTTCTAGTGCCATGAATGAGTTTCCTCTTGTTCAGTGGGTCTCAAGTATAGTTAGAGAGCTCTTTGTTATTACCAAGGTAAGAAGAGTACCACTACAGCACTCTAGGGTTATAGTATTATGCTGGTCATTATTGTGGTTCTTAAGCATCATAGCTTGGTAGGGATGTTGGATCCTTTCTTTCATTCAAAGCTTCCATGGAACTTTCTGGTACCATATATGCTAAGTCCTCAGGGAAGAGGTATTCATGTCAATTCTGGCTTAGGGGCCTCTGAATGGTGTGTCTGAACTGCATAGTGCATTTATGACTAGAAGCTTAACTTCATCTCTGAGGAGCAATCAAAGGCAATAACAATAGCTTATATGATTTGGGAGTCTCCTAGACAAACCTAACCAACAACTCAAAAGAGGGCTTCTCATGCCTGGTGTTGAGGATTTTGGTAGATGGCCTATGGCTTTTGGAGGGAGAATTTTCAACCCATATGAGGAATTTTTATTTAAACTATATATGTTTATTTATATGCATAAGTAAATGTATCATAGTCTTTTGTAAATAGTTAAATGTATATTTTTATGACTTTTTCAGATAGCTATACTGTTATTTTACCCTCTTTCTTCTGAATTCATCTTCCTTCCAAATTCCTATTTTCTCTTCCTTTAATTTTTCCCCCCCTTTTTTTTGTATTTCCTGATTAGATCACTTGTACCCTGCTATTTTCTCTGTTCCCCATTCCTCTTCCCCAGCTATGGTCCCTTTTTGCTTTCCTGGTTTCTGAAGCTACTCTAAGATATGTACTCATATCTGAAGACTTGGAGCTAAGAGTCTCAGATGAGAGGGAACAAGTAATGTTTGTCTATATGTGTCTGAGTTGCCTCACTCAATATGATATTTCCAGTTGCATCAATTTATCTGAAAAGCTTATGAATTCAGTTTAATTATAGCTGACTAGTGTAAATATACCATAGTGTATATGTATCACATTTTCACTATGATTCATTAATTGAAGGATATTTAGGTTGTTTCTATTTCCCAGTTATTGTGAATAGAGCAACAATGAATATGCTGAGCAAGGATCTGTGAAGTAGAATGTGGAGACCTTTGAGCATGTACCAAAGAATGATATTGCTGGTCATATGGGAGATTCACTGCTAGCTCTTCAGAGTTTTTCTTAAGAAGTCAAAACAATGTAGTAGACAAAAAATAAAGAAATGTGAACAATATAAGATCTGAGGATATTAGATTATTATAATTATCTTTGAGAGCATGATATGGCTTCTGGAAAGAGGGATGGAGAAGAAAAAGGCCTTATAGTTTCAAAGCCTGCTGCCAAATTCTCAAGCAGATCTTTTACAAAGGACTACGTAGGTGAATTGCAACTTGTAAAGTGATTTGTTAAAACTCACCTTACCAATCTATTCCTTTGAAATCCAGAGGTAAATACAGGTTGACAAATCTCTTGAAGAACTTAGATTTAGAAGCCCACCAACACTCGTGGTAATTTAGCCTCAATAAAGCATAGTACCCAAGGTCTGATAGTTCGTGGAGTCCACTGAGACTCATTACTCATTAGCATCATTAAAGAGGGAATGATTCCCAAGAGAGGTATAACTGCAGAGGATTACTTGCCATACACTGGTTTGTATGGAAGGAGATCACTGAAACTATATTTAATGCCTATCAACATGGTTGGGCTTGTTGGAACATGAACATCATGGATAGTCATACTTTTATCAAAAATACATCCATTTCTTAAAGGACATAGTGTCAGTTTATTCATAATGTATGATTTTTTCCATTTCTTTATTGTCTTACAGAGCCTTGACTTTGAGATTTAAGGCTCAGTCATGGTCATATTTCTACTTTTTTTCTATAATTGCATCCTGTGGAACACATTTATTACTATTAGCCTCACATTCAGTCATGTGCCTGAGTACAGTGCCTGTCTTGTTTCCACCTAATATTCCAGCTAATATTTCATCTATTTGTAAATGGTTTTCAGACATCATTTACTGTATGAATGAACTTACAGAAACTTGGAGAAAAATTGTTTTCTATAAATTTTATGTCATTTATTTTTCTTATTTTTATTTTATTATATTTTGAAGAACATTAATCATTAGTTCCAAAGTGAATAGTAGCACACCTACAACAGGAAGAAAAATATATGCTGATCTCATTGAACAGAATAAATTGAAAGAATTTGGATCAATATAAAGTCTCAGGATGTTCAAGTAGAATAATAATTGCAAGAGGCTTGCTTGTAATTATAAAATAAAACTATTGACATAAAAAATAAATTTAGGACTTAATTTTTAAGAAACTCAAATGCTCTAACCCCAAAATATTTAACAGTTCTATTGGCTTCCATAACTTTAAGTAAAACTACAAACTTTTCTCATTTAATTTCCTGTTTGAAATGTATTATGTATTTTTTTTTTGTTTGCTCTTTTGCTTTTTCAAGACAGGGTTTCTCTGTGTAGCTTTGGCGTGTTTCCTGGAACTCACTCTGTAGCCTAAGCTGGCCTTGAACTCACTGAGATCCTCCTGCCTCTGCCTTCCCAGTGCTGGGATTAAAGGTCTGTGCCATTACTGCCTGGCTGAAATGTATTATTTTTTAAGAGTATTTTTGAATATCTTTTTGTTTTTACACTTAAGAAAATGGTTCTAAGTATAACCATGTTTTCTTAAAAAAAATACTACAAAATGTCGTGAAATGAGCCATGAAATATACTTGAAGTATACATGAAATATACTGTGCTGGCTGGCTGGATTTTTGTCAGTTTGATACAAGTTAGAGTTATCTGGGAGGAGAGAACATTGATTAAGAAAATGCCTCCATCAGATTGCCTATATCCACTTTCTATATTAACGATTGATGTGTGATGACCAAGCTCACTAGGGGTAATGCCACTCTTAGCACCTGGCCTTAGTGCTACAAAAAATAGGGTAGCAAGCCATGGGAGTCAGCCATTAAACAGCAGTCCTCCATGGCCACTGCCTCAGTTCCTGCCTTGAATTCCTGCTCTGACTTCCTTTCAGGATGGACAACAATTGCAAGCTGAAATAAACCCTTTCTTACCCACTTGCCTTTGGCCGTGGTATTTTATAAGCAAGAGAAAGCTTGACCTATTGTCAAGAGAACAAAAACCTATTGTTTATGCAATTGATTATTATTGCATTTGACTAATCTTTGCTTATGAATATTATTTGGCCTTTTAAGAGAGTTTGTTTATGAATTTTTGATTAGTAATTTCCAATATATTAAAAGGTCTTCATTCAGAAGTCTTTCTGGATAGCTTTTCTTCTGTGAAATTTTTTTCCTTTAAATAATTGAATCCTTTTGTTGTTGTTGTTTGTTGTGCTTTGCTTTTGTTTGTTTGTTTTGCTTTTGCTTTTGGAACATGGTTTCTCTGTATAGCCTTGGCTGTCCTGGAACTTGCTCTGTAGAATAGGCTGGCCTCAATCTCAGAGATCTGCCTGCCTCTGCTTCCCTAGTGCTGGGATTAAAGGCATGCATCACCACTGCATGGCTTGAATCCTATTTATAGCTCTTTTTTCTAACTTGCTTTTTCATGATATTCACTGAATAACTATTTTATTTATCTATATTTAATGAATTTGGTTACTATTATAAAATTATGCACCTGTATATAAACACATCTGGAATGACAATTCCTTGTTCACTTGACGTTCCTTCTATAATATATTCTTGAAAGCAATTATCACAAGAATTGGGTTTGCTATCATTAAAATATGCATGGTTAAAAGTCCAGTAAAGGAATTAGTTTTTGTTGTTTGCTCCATGGGCTGGTGCTCTTTGTTCAATAACTTTCACATCACGCATCTGCTCAGACTGCCTTTGCTAATAACCAGCTGATGCGTGACTGCTGCCCACAGGGCGGGGACTCCATTCTCCTTCACAGGTGCTTCCCTGCCACTTAGGAAGCAAGATGAGAAGGTAAGAAAGAAAAAGGAAAATTCTCTAACATTTTAACCAAAGGAGGAGTCACTTTCGTTATTGTCTAGTATTTGCATCTGGGAACAGATAAAATCTACAAATAAAGCTCCCACTGTTTTATGAGATCACTGAACTTCTCCTTTCTGACCAACGCCTTAGTAACTTGTGTCTGGATAGATGAAGTCGAAGCAAACGTTTTCGATTCAGTTCATTTTCGTAATAAACTGAAAGTTCACAAAGAAATCTAGACTCCAGAGTTTCCCATGAACTGCAAGAATTCTGTGAAGAGTGGACAGTGATCAGCACTCAGCAGCGGCTTCTTTTCATGCTAAGGAGACCTTGAAGAGCTTCAAGGTGACTCATTGTGTCAACGGTAATGAAGCAATACTTGCCTAATGTTAAGATCAGGTTTTATTGTTTGTTTCTTATTACACAATTTAATTTAGTATAAATATTGTAAACTACAAACAAAAATTTAGTATTTACTATGTGTTTTTGGTATGTGTGTTTTCATGATAACCTAAGAATAAAAGGCTGTCCGAGTCTACAATTGTGTGGGCAGTTTACAGGGCCATGTTTTGTCTCAGGTAAGATTACATTTACAGTGCGTGATTAGATCTGTTACTCTTTTTTCCCCTTCCTAATAGCTGTTATTTGCCCTTTGCTTTCTTTAGAGAAATGCAATCCTCTCTTGGATGGAGATGGCAGCTGCTGCTGTTCCGCATTGAGCACGCTCATATTAAGGATAACACTGTTCTTTGCATTTGCCTTTGACTCATTTTCCTCTCTAGGAACACGGATCACCCCTGAGAGGGGTACATTCAATCTGTGCTTGAAGTGCCAGTGAGCACCTTTTGATTTCAAATTAATTATTCTTTTGGAATCATCACATGTATACCTATTTCTGAATGACATTTTGACAATCTCTATTATTGAACACTTGTTGCTATTGGAAAAAACAAATACTTTTGCCAGCCATGGTAGTACAGGCCCTTATTCTAAATACTCAGTAGGCAGAGTCATATGAATCTCGAATTTGACACCAACCTGGTGTATAGAGTGAGCTCCAGGCTAGCTAACATTACAAAATAAGACCCTGCCTGAAACAAACAAACACCACCCCCAAAAAACAGAAAAAAAAAAGGTTTTTATTTTCGATTCTAGAAGTCCAAACAATGGCCTGAATTGAACTTCACTTAGACTGCTTTGCAAATTATTAATGCTTTGATTAAGGGGTACTTTGTTAGTCAATAATTTATAACCATAGATTTTAGGTAAAGCATAAGGGACTAAGGAAGAGAGAAGAATCTCTTGAGGAAGAGAGAATAAAACATGTACTTATTGATGGCTTTGTGGGATGGATGGTTATGATTAAATGCTATAGAAATTATTCAGTGCTTATCTTATTAGACTGACAGATCTATTATCTCTAAGGAAAATAACTGAGCTGACCAGGCAGCTAGGACAGTGGCCCTCCAGGGCCCAGGCTCATCCCACCCACCATGGGGAATCCATACACTACAACCCACATCCTCACAGCCACCCCCTGACACTCAGCAAATTCTGTCCTATCTACACCAGCTCTTTCATCCTAATAATCAGACTCTGTCTCATTTTGTCAAGGATTACCTCCAGCCCACCTCTGAGGACTTAGAGCTCTTAAAAACTATTACTGCTTCTTGTAAAATTTGTCAAAAGTCAGATCCTAATTCCAAATACTGGAGCCATCCTTCTCCTACCAACCAGGCTAGGGGCTCCCTCCCAGGGACTGACTGGCAACTTAATTTTATTCACATGCCCAAATGAGATGGGTTGAGTATCTCCTGGTTCTAGCAGATATGTTCTCAGACTGGACTGAGGCTTTTCCAAAGACTAACAAATGTGCTCACAGTCTCTGACCTCCTTCTCTGGGAGATTATCCCCCGATTTGGGGTTCCCAACTTTCTTGAGTCTGAGAATGGTCCTGAGTTCACCTCCCAGATTTCCCAAACCCTATCTAAACCTCTTAACATCCCTTAGAATTTTCATATCCTGTATCATCCTCAGTTCTCAGGAAAGGTAGAAGAACCTAACTGCTCCTTTAAAAAAATATTCTTGTTAAGTTGTTACAGGAATTTCACCTTGAGTGGTCAAAACTCTTGCCTCTGGCTCTTTTCAGGCTCCAGGTTCTTCCCAGACAACCCTTTTCAACAGCACCATTTGAACCCATGTATGGGAGGTCAGTTCTAACCCCCAGCCTCCCTTCCAGACCTTTGTCCCTCCCTGACCACCTGCTCACCTCCTTACTCTATCACCTCTATTTTCCCCTATGGAATCTTACTGAAGATTCTCTACCCCGGCCATGCGACATCCTCTGCCAACCCCATCATCATTGGGGATCAGGTCCTTCTTTCCCTCCAAGACTAATGCTTCTCACCCCTTTCCCCTAAATAGTAGCAACACTTCAAGGTGATTCTTGTAACCCCCACAGCTGCTAAGCTTGAGGGCTTTTCTCACTGGATTCACTTATCTCATGTAAAACCTTTTACCACCACCACCAACCCCAGGATAATCTCTCCTCATACACAGCAAAGCAAACAGGGACCTGTTCCCTTAAGTTCCAGAGGACACTGAGATCAATTGCTTTGTCTCCAACTCCAGAAGAATGAGGTCTCACCTCACAACCATATTCAACTCTACTGGATTGGGAACCCCATATGTTTTCCTTCCTGACCCCTCTGTATTCTCCTGTCTCTGCTGATCACACCCTGCTTCATTTATTTCCTCTCCATGTGTCTCCAATGACATACTCAAATTTCTAATTAACTACTCAGCTGTTGTTACAGGGGCACCATTAGCCTCAGAGCCAGAGGCACAGAGACTATCAGACATGCCCAGGTGGTATAAAATAGTTACACTCCAGAGATATTCACACCCCCAGACTCAAAAGGGAGACTCGCAGAACATATTTTAATATAAAGTTTATTATTGACTGCCCCTGTGTCTCCTGAATGTTAAGGTGTTTCCATGATGACAAAAAAGGAACAGGTGCCTTAAGGTTTGTTTAGGCAGATACTAGAAAGTTTATTTGGTAACAAAAACAAATAAAGGATATTCCAGATTGCTCTCTCTTTCTCTCACTATATGACTCCATAACTTTAACACTAACCAATAAAATTCTGATAAGCTATTAATCCAACTCTAACAGAGTAATATAAACACCATACCACTATAATATCATAGCCACAAGCTCAGGATTTTAAATTCCATTTGGTTACTTCTTAGTGTGCCTAAATTTTCTCTTTTGTAAATTAAAAAATTCTTTCAAACTCGAGGTAGCTGAATTGTATCCACCTGAACAGATCAGATTCACTTCAGATAAGTATCATTCAACCTTTCCCTGTTCTCAGGACACCCCCATACCCTGCTTCCAATCTTGGGACCCTCCTCCCTCAGTTACCAAGATCTAAGGAACATTTTTCTAAACTTCATCTTCTGCCTCACTAGCATCTTGTCAGGTCCAAACTGTCAGGTCCAAGCTGTCAAATTCAAGCAGGGCCAGTTGATTCTACAGAGCTTAGACAACAGGAAAGACAACCAGACACCCTAGAACAAGCTCCCCCAAAGTGGACTGACGTCCACTAATCAGTTGGAAGCAGTTTCAAGAACCCCAGTGTCCCCATTCCTGCCTACCCGCTACCCTTAACCCCTCACTTTTTGTAATAAACAAAAAGTGTGCAATGATATCATTCTCAGCATCCTCCTAGCTGCCTCTGGAGTTCCACAGCTGCAAATGTACCATCAGCTTTCAGGCAAAATACCTAGTCACCTCAGGGTCTAACATCCTTATGCAATCTGTGCACAGCATGGCCACATAAGCCCATATACACATGAGCAAGGTTATCCTTAAAAGCGGACTATTTCCTCCCCCACGGTCACATTTGTCTCTGGCAGGCCTTCCTACTCTTGTTCCTTTCCTATTCCCCTAATAAAACTTTTAAAGTTGGTTTCTTTGTATCTCTTGGTCCATTCTCAAGCTTGGTAAATAACAATAGCTAACTAGTAACAGCCTGAGCCATTGGCCAAACTTTTATAATTAATATTAAGCCTCTGAATGGTTATTTGGGAATTGTCAGGCAGGAGACAAATTTCTGATTATAGAGCTAGACATAAATCCTCCCACCTATAGACACATGAATTTTGATAAAAAAAAAAAAAAAGCCAGAGATAGACACTGAGAAAAAGCATCTTCAACAAAGGGTGCTGGTTAAACTGGCCTTTTACATGCAGAAGAATTTAAACAGATTCATATTTGTCACCCTGCATAGAACTCCAAATGGGTCAAATAATTCAACATGAAATCATATACACTGAGCCTAATGGAAGAGAAAGTAGAAAGTATCCCTGAATTCATTGTCACAGGTAAAGATTGTGTAGACAGAACAAAGTTAGCACAGGTACTAAAATCAACAATTAGCAACAAGTTCACATAAAACTGAGAAGCTTCTGCAAGGAAAAGGATGCTGTCATTAAGACAAAGCAGCAGCGTACAAAAAGGGAAAATATCTTTATGAAATATTGTTATCAATAAATGCTTTGAATTAATATCCAAAATATATAAAGAACTCAAGAAACTAGATATGAAGAAATCAAATAATCCAGTTAAAAATGAGATATATCTCTAAACAGAGAATTCTCAAAAGAGAAAATTTAAATGGTTTTTACTATTGTCTTAGTCACTGTTCTATTGCTGTGAAGAGACACTATGACCAAGACAACTCTTATAAAGGAAAATATCTAATAGGGGAATGCTTACAGTTTTAGAGGTGTAGTCCATTGTCTCCATAGTAGGAAGCACAGCTGCATGCAGGCAGACCTGGTGCTGAAGAAATTGAGAGTTTTACATGTGGATCCATAGGCAGCAGGAAGAGAGAGTGACACTGTTCCTGGCTGGACATTTTGAAATCCCACGTCCACCCCCAGTGACACATTTCCTCCAAAGAGGCCATAGCTACTACAACAATGCCACAACTCCTACTCCCTTTCAAATAGAGTCATCCCTAATGAGCAAGCATTCAAATATGAGTGTATTGGAGCCATTCCTATTCAAATTGGCACATTCTACTCCCTGGCCTGCAAAGGGTTATAACTATATCATAATTCAAAATATATTCAATCTACCTTCAAAAGTCTCTGTAGTCTATAACAGTCTCAACACTGTTTAAAACAACAAAGTCTCTTCTGAGACTCATGGCAATCTATTAACTGAAACACCCAGTAAAATAGAAATAAAAAAGCAGACCATCACATACTTCCAATATACATGGGACAGAATATACATTACCATTCCAAAAGGGAGGAAAGGGAGCATAGTGTGGAAATACTGCACCAAAGCAAGACCAAAACCCAGTAGGGCAAACTCAAAATTCTGGTTCTCCAACTCATTTCAGCTTTATTGACTGCAACACACTTCTCTATCTTGGGCTGGTTCCACAACCTGTTAGTAGCTATTCTTGTCAACTCGGGCATCTTGATGTCTCCAACACAATTCAGACTTTGCCCTCACAGCTTTACTCAGTGGAATCTCTGAGCCTCCATGCAGAGACACCACTGATACATGCCTAGTAGCCATGGGCAGAGATTTCACAGCCTTTTTCTTGTTTTCTTGATTCAAAAGCCAGAAACATGTAGTTGAAGATATCACATTCTGCTTCTTGCTGGGGCTGGAACTTGGCCCCCTCCTTCAAATAAATTTTTGCCAGTTTTCTGTTTTTAATGATTTTCTTCACTGCTTAGGCTTTTCTGTAATTACTTTTCACAAGGTGAAAGCTTATCTGGGTGGAGTCTTGCCCTGAAGCCACCCCTTCCTTTATTCCATTTAGCCTCAAGCTTTTCTTTAAACTTTTCATCTCCTTGAGCACTGGATTTAGCTCTAATACACTTCTTGGTGTTCCTAGAATTCTCAAACTATATAGTTATATTTTTTCCTTGCTCAGCTTGCGCCTTTTCATTATAGATCTACATAAGAGTGACCTCTATAGCCACACAACAGAGTTAGTATTAGACTGTCTTGAAATCTCCTCTGCTAGTGCTTTTAATCCAAAATTTCTTCAATTTAGCCTTGGGCAGATTTTGAGGGTGAGGGAGGGAGGGAGGGAAGAAAGCAGACACATTCTTTGCCAAAATACCACGAGAACTATCTCTAGGACATTTATTAATATTCTTCAAAGATTATTGAGCTGAGACATCATAACATTGTTCTTAGCACCAGTATATGTCTTTACTAGCATGGCCCATTAAGCCCTGTTTAAAACATTAAACTGCTTTTCTAATCTCCAGTCCCAAAGTCCACATTCTGATGACAGGCAATATGGTCAAGCTTTACAGTAACATTCCACTCCTCATACCAACTTCTGTCCTAGTGTTCTATTGCTATGAAGAAAGACCTTGACCATAACAACTCTTATGAAGAAAAACATTTAATTGAGGCTTGCTTTCAGTTTTATAATTTAGTCCATTATTGTCATGTCAGGGATCATGGTGGCACATAGGCAGACTGAATGAAATAAAGAAGCTCTCAGGTATGGTGGAGAAGAAAGTTTATTGTAGATAAAGAGAGAACATATAAGAGACAGAGATATCTGGGAGAGTCTAGAGTAAACATGACCCTAAGCCAGGCCACGTGAGGAGAGGGAGAAGGGGAGAGGAACGCACCAGGAGAGTAAATGATAGATAAAAGAGGGTCAGATAACCAAAATGTCTGGATTATATAGGGAAGGGCAGCTGGGGGAAGGACAGCCCAGACCCTTGGCTAGAGAAATTTAGGATAGGCGCCTGGGTATGCCAACTGTACTTTGTAACAGGTAGGGACTGAGGGATGCTGGAAGTACCTGGTGGTCAGGTCTGTTTTGATATGTTAAATAAGTTGGCCATTTGTTTCTGGATTGAGGCCTAACACTGACATAGTGGTGGAGAAGTTGGGAGTTCCATACCTAGATCCTCAAATAGCATGAAGAGAGAGTGATACTGGGCTGGTTTAAGTTTTTTTTTTTAACCCCAAAGTTCACACCCAATGACACACTTCCTCTAACAAGGCCACAGCTACTGAAATAAGACCAAAACCTCACAATCCCCTTCAAGTAGCATCACTCTTTAGTGACAAAGCATTCAAATATATGACCCTATGGGAGTCATGATTATTCAGATCCCCACAACCACTCTTGAGTATATATCCAAGAGCCAAAGGATACTTCATCCTACCATGGAGGCACTTACTCAACCATGTTCATTGTTCCTATATTTATAATAGCCAGAAATCTGAAACACTGTGGATGTTTCTCAATAGAAGAATGCATGAAGAAAATGTGGTACAATTATGTAAGGTAGTATTATTCATCCATTATAAAAATGAAATCAAGAAATCTGCTTGTAAATGAATGGAACTACAGAAAAAAAAATCATCCTGAGTGGAAACCTTACATAGGAGCAGCTTTGTAAAATATGAACATTTATGAAGGCAATCTAAATCAAATTACCAAATAATTGGGGAGACAGAACTCCAACTAGTTATCTCTTGTCACCAAAGGTAGCTTCCAGTACCTGCATTGGGTTACATCTAATTGAATTGTTGGCTGAAGGGGTTCTGTGGGAATCTCCAAACAACACAGACTATTGCCAAAAAAAAAAAAAAATAAAAAGATTGCTCTCCACAAACTGAGAGCAAGACCTGGTTACTGAAGACAACAGTTACACAACCCACTGAAAATGGAGAAGAAGGTCAGCTGGTATGTATACAGAACCTTCACCACTGCTCTCTAGTGTATTTGGTATGGGAAAGTACTCTGCAGACCACAAAATGGGAACATCAATTCATCCAGAAAACCTTTGATCTACAATGCTGTCTTGCCTGCAAGTTATGCTAACGCAATGGTGGCACAAAGCTGTGGGAGTAAGCGACCAATATCTGATTGACCTAAGGCCACTCCTTGAGATGAAACTCATTCCTGATACTACTTGGGTGTCCAAGAATCCGAGAAAAGATATCCCAGAGATGTAGGGTAATATCAAATATTATTGTTCTAGAAGAAAAAGTCATGAGAATAAAATTACTCCTGCTATACTCATAGGTCAGGACTTTCAGCTATCATCAGAGAAGTTTCCTCCTGCAACAAGTGGAAACAAATACAGATATTATTCAGAGTGTGAGAGACCTTTGAACACTCAACTCTAAATAGGATGTCTCCTTCAAATCCCTCTCCTCCAGGCTCAGGGAACATTGAAGAAGAGGGGCCAGGAAGAGTGTAATGAAAGACCCCCAGCCTCCCCGCCTAACATAGCTTAGCTCAGCTGTTTTTGAATAAAGCCTGAGAGGTACTGAGGAGTTCAGTTAACGGACATGGAATAAACAGAACATTTGTGGTTAGCCACCTGGCCCCAGAGCAAGGAACTAAAAGGTCAGAAAAACACCCTGTACCCTAGACAAAAGCTAGGTGTGGCGAGCTCGGGGAGAAACCACGAGCTGACCTGGGTTTGAACCTGGCCTCATTTGAATCATCCAATCAAAACCCTGTAACCAGGCTTCTTGCTTCTGTACCTGAGCTTCGGCTGCCCGACCCTATAAAAACCCTCTGCTCCAGCCCGTGGGCGCGCCAGTCCCTTGAGCTTCTTGAGAGACTGTGTCGTCCCGGGTACCCGTGTTCCCGAATAAAGCCTCTTGCTGTTTGCATCTGATTCGTGGTCTCGGTGTGATCCTTGGGCGAGGGTCTCTCCTGAGGGAAGACTGCCTTCAGGGGGTCTTTCATTTGGGGGCTCGTCCGGGATCAGAGACCCCCTGCCTCGGGACCACCGAACCACTGTCAGGAGGTAAGTTGGCCGGCCACTATCTGTCTTGTCCCAGTCTGTCTACTTGTCTTCCGTTTTCGTCGGGCGCCCTAATTCAGGTCTGAGTCGGTGGGGGCTGAAGGAGCTGACGAGCTTGGACTTCGCCCACCGAAACCCTGGAAGACGTTCCACGGGTCACTGAAGTCCCCTCTGGGGCACGGTTTTTCGGGGCCTCTCCCGTGTCAGAAGGATACGTGGTATTGGCAGGGGACGGAGATCGAGGTTCCTCCACATCCCCGTCTGAGTTTCTGCTTTCAGTTTTACGCCGAAGCCGCGCAGCGCGAATTTCTGTCGTCTGTCTTGTCTTTTTGTTTATCGTTACTTGTCTAACACTTCTTTATCTAGAGACCACCATGGGACAGACCGTCACCACCCCACTGAGCCTAACCACGGACCACTGGTCCGATGTTAAGGCCCGAGGAAACAATGAAGGTGTCATTGTCAAAAAGAAAAAATGGATCACCCTCTGCGAGGCCAAATGGGTCATGATGAATGTTGGCTGGCCGCGAGAAGGATCCTTTAACCTCTCTCTTATTTCACAGGTGGAGGGCAAGGTTTTTGCCCCTAATCCCCATGGACACCCCGACCAGGTCCCATACATCGCCATCTGGAGATCTCTGGTCGAAAATCCATTTCCATGGGTCAAGCCTTTCCTTCCACAGCCCCCTCCAGTCTCTGGGCCCTCTGCACCCCTCAACCCGGACTCTTCCCTTTACCCTGTGCTCCCTCACAAGGAGACTCCCAAGCCCCCTGTCCTCCCCCCGGACCCTAACTCCCCTTTCATAGATCTCCTGGCAGAGGAGCCCCCTCCCTATCAGGCTGGACCCGCTCGGCGACCCGGCGGAGCGGCGGCGGCTCCCGCTGCTGCGGAGGCGGCTCCCGCCGCCGCGGAGGAGGCGGCGGCGGCCGCATTAGCGGCCACAATCCGGCCGTTGGCAGATGCTAAGGTTTCCTCAACCAGCAGGACCTCAGATGAAGACAAGGAAGATGAGGTGTCGTCCCCCATTGCCGGCCGCCTCCGCAGCCGCCGGGAGGGACCCCCTACTGAGTCCCAAGCTTTCCCACTCAGAGAAGGGCTGAACCAACAACTCCAATATTGGCCTTTCTCTGCTTCAGACCTTTACAACTGGAAACAACATAACCCCCCTTTTTCCAGGGATCCTGTGGCATTGACTAACCTGATTGAATCCATCCTGGTGACTCACAGGCCGACTTGGGACGATTGTCAGCAGCTCCTGCAGACCCTCTTAACAGTAGAGGAAAAGCAGAGAGTTTTCCTGGAGGCCCGGAAGCAGGTTCCGGGCGATGACGGGAGGCCATCCCAACTCCCGAATGTCATCGATGCGGCTTTTCCCTTGACTCGCCCTAACTGGGATTTCAATACGCCTGAAGGTAGGGAACATCTACGTCTCTATCGCCAGTTGCTCTTAGCGGGTCTCCGAGCGGCAGCTAGAAGGCCTACCAATTTGGCTCAGGTAAGGAATGTGATACAGGGAAAGGAAGAGACACCCGCTGCATTTCTAGAAAGGTTGAAGGAGGCTTATAGGATGTACACTCCGTATGATCCAGAAGACCCAGGTCAAGCACCAGGTGTCATCCTATCATTTATCTATCAGTCTAGCTCAGATATCAGAACCAAATTGCAGCGGTTAGAGGGTTTACAGGCGCTAGGGTTGCCAGACCTATTGAAGGAAGCAGAGAAAGTATTCAATAAGAGAGAAACTCCTGAGGAGCATGAGGAAAGGAGATATAGCAGAAACAAGAGGAAAGGGATAAGAAACAACATAGGGAGATGAAGAAGGTTCTGGCCGCCGTTGTATCTCAGGGACAGCGGAGAGAGGGAGACAGGTCGGGAGAACGAAGGAGGCCACCCCTAGATAAAGATCAATGTGCTTACTGCAAGGAGAAGGGACACTGGGCCCGAGAATGCCCCAAGAAGCCACAAGGACCCCGCCGGCCCAAGCCCAAGACCGTGGACCTCCTTAGTCTGGAGGACTAGGGGGGTCGAGGCCAGGAGCCCCCCCCTGAGCCTAGGATAACCCTCAAGATCGGGGGGCAGCCCGTGACCTTCCTGGTTGATACTGGTGCCGAACATTCAGTCCTAACTCATGCCGGAGTGCCTCTTAGCTGGCATTCTGCACTGGTGCAGGGGGCAACTGGAAACAAGAGATATTATTGGACTATCGAGAGAAAAGTCCAACTGGCTTCAGGGCAAGTAACTCACTCCTTTCTGCACATACCTGAATGCCCCCATCCGCTGTTAGGACGGGACCTACTAACCAAATTAAAAGCGCAAATCTATTTTGATGAGAAGGGACCGAGGGTCACGGGTCCTAAAGGAGACCCTCTACAAATCCTTGCCCTCAATTTAGAGGAAGAATACCGTTTGTTTGAGTCAGAACCCCTGGAGAAATCACCTGAGGAGCTACAGAACTGGTTGAGAGAGTTTCCTCGCGCCTGGGCAGAGACTGGGGGCCTGGGGTTGGCACGCGATCAGCCACCGCTGATGATCTCATTAAAGGCCTCCGCGACTCCCGTTTCAATCAGACAATGCCCAATGTCACGGGAAGCTCATGAGGGAATCAAACCCCATATCCGGAGGCTCCTGGACCAAGGGGTGCTGAAGCCCTGTCAGTCCCCATGGAACACCCCTCTCTTGCCTGTTAGGAAACCGGGGACAGGGGACTACAGGCCAGTCCAGGATTTGAGAGAGGTCAATAAGCGGGTGGAGGACATACACCCCACGGTGCCTAACCCCTATAACCTTCTGAGCACCCTCCCACCGACCCACGTCTGGTACACGGTACTAGACCTGAAAGATGCCTTCTTTTGTTTGAGACTACACCCTCAAAGTCAACTACTGTTCGCCTTTGAATGGAGGGACCCAGAACAAGGGCTCTCGGGACAACTAACCTGGACCCGGCTCCCTCAGGGCTTCAAAAATAGCCCAACCCTCTTTGATGAGGCCCTACATGCAGATTTGGCCGGGTTCCGGGTCGAGCACCCAACCCTGACCCTGCTCCAGTACGTGGATGACCTACTCCTGGCAGCCAGGAGTCGAACCGAGTGCCTGGAGGGCACTCGGGCCTTACTGGCCAGACTTGGACAGAAGGGTTATAGAGCCTCGGCCAAGAAGGCTCAAATATGCCGAGACAAGGTTACCTACCTGGGCTACACCCTGAGCGGGGGGCAAAGGTGGCTAACAGAAGCAAGGAAGGAGACGATAATCTCCATCCCCCCTCCTCAGAACCCCCGCCAAGTTCGAGAGTTCCTGGGTACGGCTGGGTACTGCCGCCTTTGGATTCCTGGCTTTGCCAAACTGGCAGCCCCATTATACCCCCTCACTAAACCAGGGGCCATGTTCCAATGGGAAGAGGAGCATCAGAAAGCATTCCAACAGATCAAGAAGGCCTTACTTGAGGCCCCGGCTCTGGGTCTGCCAGATCTTACCAAACCCTTTGAACTGTTTATAGATGAGAACTCGGGCTTTGCTAAAGGGGTGCTGGTGCAAAGACTGGGACCTTGGAGGAGACCTGTGGCGTACTTGTCCAAGAAGTTGGACTCGGTGGCTACAGGATGGCCTCCATGCCTCCGCATGGTGGCAGCCATTGCCATATTACTCAAGGATGCTGGGAAACTAACTTTGGGACAGCCGTTGACTGTGCTGGCTTCCCATGCAGTGGAGGCCGTGGTCCGCCAACCTCCGGACAGATGGCTTTCCAACGCCAGAATTACTTACTACCAGGCCTTACTACTGGACTCAGACCGGATAAAATTTGGACCGATAGTCTCCCTTAACCCTGCCACCTTGCTACCGCTACCTAGCCCCTCCAAGGGACATGACTGCCTCCAGATTCTAGCCGAAGTACATGGCACCCGCCCTGACCTGACAGATCAGCTGCTTAAGGACCCTGACGTTGTCTGGTACACAGATGGGAGCAGTTTTCTGGAAGAGGGGGAACGCAGAGCCGGGGCAGCTGTTACCACCGAATCAGAAGTGATATGGGCATCGTCGCTCCCGCCTGGGACATCGGCCCAACGTGCAGAACTAATTGCGCTTACGCAAGCCCTCCAGATGGCAGAAGGTAAGAAGCTCACAGTTTATACTGACAGCAGATACGCCTTCGCCACTGTACATGTCCACGGGGAAATCTACAGACGGAGGGGTCTGCTGACATCTGCGGGTAAGGAGATCAAGAACAAAAAAGAGATCCTAGACCTCTTAAAGGCCCTGTTCCTTCCACTCCAACTCAGTATTATCCACTGCCCAGGGCATCAGAAGAATGACTCCGCGGCGGCCAGAGGGAATCGATTGGCGGACCTGACTGCCCGAACAGTAGCTTCCCAGCCAGTAGAGAGCAGCCAGTTGATGGCTATCCAAGAACCACAGTCTGAGAGAGACCCCATGCCCTATAGCCCAGAAGACCATGAGCTAGCAAAGAAAATGGGGGCGGGCTGGGAACAACGGAGGCAAGCCTATATATTAGGGGACCGGGTGGTCATGCCAACCTCCCATACCCGATATATGCTGAGATTCCTCCATGCGTTGACCCATTTGAGCAGAAACAAAATAAAGGCCCTATTAGACAGAGAAAACACCGGGACAGTACTACTGAACCAGGACCGGGTGCTTCAGCAGGTAACTTCTACCTGCCCAGCCTGTGCCCAGGTCAATGCAGGAAAAATTCATCTAAACAAAGGGGCCCGCCAAAGAGGCCATCGTCCTGGTGTACATTGGGAAATAGACTTTACAGAAATAAAACCCGGACTCTACGGGTACCGGTACCTCCTGGTCTTCGTGGACACCTTTTCAGGATGGATTGAGGCATTTCCAACCAAGAATGAAACGGCTAACGTGGTAATAAAGAAACTGTTGGAAGAGATCTTCCCCAGGTATGGGATGCCTCATATATTGGGGTCGGACAACGGGCCTGCCTTCGTCTCTCTGGTAAGTCAGAAAGTGGCCAAATTATTGGGGGTTAATTGGAAACTCCATTGCGCATACCGCCCCCAGAGTTCAGGACAGGTAGAGCGAGCTAATAGGACAATTGAGGAGACTTTAACCAAATTAACGCTTGCAACTGGCACTAGAGATTGGGTGCTCCTACTTCCCTTGGCTCTTTACCGAGCCCGGAATACTCCTGGGCCGCACGGCCTAACCCCTTTTGAAATTCTATATGGGGCCCCACCTCCAGTCGTGAAATTTCTCCATCCTGATATCTCATCTTTTGCCACCAGCCCCACTTTAGAGGCACATCTACAGGCCCTCCAGCTGGTGCAGAAGGAGATCTGGAAACCCTTGGCTAAAGCCTACCGAGAGCAGCTGGACAAGCCGGTGGTCCCCCACCCTTTCCAGGTTGGGGACTCCGTTTGGGTCCGGCGCCACCAGACTAAGAATCTAGAGTCACGGTGGAAGGGGCCCTACACTGTCTTGCTGACCACCCCCACTGCACTCAAAGTCGACGGGATTGCTGCATGGATCCACGCCTCTCATGTGAAGGCTGCCGGGGAGACCGACCCAGCAGGATCCAGAGAATCAACATGGACAGTGTACCGCACACAGAACCCCCTAAAAATAAGGTTGGCCCGCGGCTCCTCTTCCTCCCCCTCTTCTTGCTCTCTGTCTACCCCCAGGGGACTAGGGCGGCAGAGAGCCCGCACCTAGTCAAGAAACTCACTTGGCAGGTCATCTCACAAACTGGGGAAACGGTCTGGCAGACGACCGCCCTTCATACCCCCTTTACATGGTGGCCCCCCCAACCCCTGACTTCTGTCAGTTGGCATTGAATTCGGGACTCTGGGGGGTTGAGGGCATTAAGCTTGATGCCTTAAACTCCTCCACCCACCCGGGGGGGGGTGCATTGGCCGGATCCGGGATGCCGTCACCCTCAAGCAAGATGTAGATTCGCCCAGTCGGACTTTTATGTCTGTCCGGGGGATGGGAGGGGCTGTGCCCTCGCCAAGAAATGCGGGGGGGAAGGAGATTTCTTCTGCACCCAATGGGGCTGCGAGACCACTGGCGCGGCATATTGGAGTCCTAGCTCCAGCTGGGACCTGATCCAGACCAATAGAGGTTTCAGGAAGGCTACAGGCGGGGGGTCTTGCTCAGCTGGGTCCACCGAGGTTAGCCGATTCGAGCCCGGGCTCTCACTCCCCCTAAATATAACTTTCACTGGCCCGGCGAAGGCTGATAGAAACTGGCAACGGGGGCGCACTTGGGGGCTCAGGTTATATGAAACCGGATATGATCGGGGCGTAAGATTCACTATCAAACTTAAGATTGAGGAGGCCTCCACCCCTATAGGCCCCAATCAGGTTCTCTCTGAACAGAAGCGCCCCTCCTTACCTGTTCCAGCACCCCCGAAGATTACCCCTCGACCCGGTTCGATTACCAGCCCAGGTATAACTCCGGCCACTACCAAACCGCCCCGGCCAGGAACCAGAGACCGGCTCTTGGGTCTGCTAGCAGGTGCTTACCAGGCCTTAAATGTAACCTACCCAAATAGAACGCAAGAATGTTGGCTATGTCTGGTTTCCCAACCTCCCTACTACGAGGGGATAGCAACCCAGGGTAATTATACTAACACTCACAGTCCCCCTCCGAGCCAATGTCTAGGGACAGCCCAACATAAGCTCACAATCTCAGAGGTGTCAGGACAAGGACTATGTCTAGGGAGCGTCCCCCGCACCCACCAACACCTGTGTAACCGCACCCTATCCATAAGCACTGTCTCTGGTTATGTCACCGGCCCTAATGGTACCTATTGGGCATGTAATACTGGGCTCACCCCCTGCGTTTCAGCCTCAGCCCTCAATGCTACCTCTGATTTTTGTGTGCTCATCGAGTTGTATCCAAAGATTGTTTACCATACACCAGAGGAGATTTACCCACACTTTGAGATGAGACCCTATCGGTATAAGAGAGAGCCGGCGTCTCTCACTCTGGCCCTATTATTGGGGGGGCTGACTATGGGAGGAATAGCAGCTGGGGTAGGGACAGGCACCACCGCCCTAATGGAAACCCAACAATTCAGACAGCTCCAAGCGGCCATGAATCAGGACATTCGGGACCTAGAGGAATCAGTAAGCGCCTTAGAAAAATCCCTGACCTCCCTCTCTGAAGTAGTGCTCCAGAACAGAAGGGGACTCGACATTCTATTCTTACAGGAGGGAGGGTTGTGTGCCGCCCTTAAAGAGGAATGTTGCTTCTATGCGGATCATACTGGGGTGGTAAGAGATAGCATGGCTAAGTTGAGAAAACGATTAGAACAGAGACAAAAATTCTTTGAAGAGCAACAGGGATGGTTTGAAGGATGGTTCAGAAGGTCCCCCTGGCTCACCACCCTCATTTCCACCCTTCTGGGACCCCTTCTGATTCTATTACTCCTCCTGACGTTTGGGCCCTGTATCCTAAGTAGACTTGTCCAATTTATCAGGGAACACGTCTCTATTATTCAGACTTTGGTATTAACCCAGCAATACCAAAGGCTCAACCAGATGGAACTCGAGTCATGTCACCAATCTTCCCCATGAATGGAGGATTCCATTCCTGAGATAAGAAAATGGGGGAATGAAAGACCCCCAGCCTCCCCGCCTAACATAGCTTAGCTCAGCTGTTTTTGAATAAAGCCTGAGAGGTACTGAGGAGTTCAGTTAACGGACATGGAATAAACAGAACATTTGTGGTTAGCCACCTGGCCCCAGAGCGAGGAACTAAAAGGTCAGAAAAACACCCTGTACCCTAGACAAAAGCTAGGTGTGGCGAGCTCGGGGAGAAACCACGAGCTGACCTGGGTTTGAACCTGGCCTCATTTGAATCATCCAATCAAAACCCTGTAACCAGGCTTCTTGCTTCTGTACCCGAGCTTCGGCTGCCCGACCCTATAAAAACCCTCTGCTCCAGCCCGTGGGCACGCCAGTCCCTTGAGCTTCTTGAGAGACTGTGTCACCCCGGGTACCCGTGTTCCCGAATAAAGCCTCTTGCTGTTTGCATCTGATTCGTGGTCTCGGTGTGATCCTTGGGCGAGGGTTTCTCCTGAGGGAAGACTGCCTTCAGGGGGTCTTTCAGTAAGAGCCAGAAAGTGTAGCTAGAGTTTTCCTGCCTGGCCCACGGTCAGGGCAAATCTCTCTCACCCGCCAGTCCCACAGCCACTCAGACCCAACCAAGTAAACACAGAGACTTATATTGGTTACAAACTGTATGGCCGTGGCAGACTTCTTGCTAACTGTTCTTACAGCTTAAATTAATCCATTTCTATAAATCTATACCTTGCCACGTGGCTTGTGGCTTACCGGTACTTTACATCTTCCTTGTCCTGATGGCGGCTGGCAGTGTCTCCCTCACTCAGCCTTCCACTTCCCAGAATTCTTCTCCTTGTCCCGCCTATACTTCCTGCCTAGCCAATGGCCAATCAGTAATTTATTTACTGACCAATCAGCAACACACTTGACATACAGACCATCCCACAGCAAGAAAGATTGGAGGATACCAAGAAAACAAGGTCCTCTAAATCAACAGGATTGAAGTACATATGAACTCAGAGAGACTGAGGACTGCACCTGATGTGGTTCTAGAGCTGAGAGAAGCAGGCACATGCCCCCATCCCTAGCCCGTAAGCAATCTCCAGTGATAACCACTAGCAAAAAATTAGCTTTCTCCAGTGGACTCTCACTGGGGAAACTTCCTACTCTAAGGGTACTCAACATGTCGTTAGTAGATAGTCAAGAGAAAACAAACTCAATGGCATCTTTGGGGGTTCCTTTACTCACAGTGTTGTGTCAGGATTGTTCCTCTGTTTTTTTTTTTTTTTTTGTTTTTTTTTTTTTGGTTTTTCGAGACAGGGTTTCTCTGTTGTAGCTTTGCGCCTTCCCTGGAACTCACTTGGTAGCCCAGGCTGGCCTCGAACTCACAGAGATCCGCCTGGCTCTGCCTCCCGAGTGCTGGGATTAAAGGCGTGTGCCACCACTGCCCGGCTTGTTCCTCTGTTTTAATTTTATTTTTTCCTTTAGTTTTTGTTTCAATTTGTTCACATATATATTTTTCTTCTCTTTTTCGCTCCCTACAGGTCATCTGTGTACATGTTATGGCTTCCAGTTAAGTGTTTTTAAGGGAACCTGAGTATGGAAAATAGTGGGTCTTCTTTTTGTCCTTTCTGTTGGGCTGTTTTCTTTCTTTTTGCCCTATTCTGATGTTTTTGTTTTATTTAACTATATTATATTTTAATTGATTATTAATCTTTAGAATCCTGATTGTTTTCTAAGGAGAAACCGAAAGGGGATGCAATGGGTAGGAAGGTGGGGAGTAACTGGAAGAATGAGAGGGACGGAAATGATAGAATCAGGATATACTTATGTGAGAAAAATACCAATTTTCAAAAAAAATGGAAAAAAATTTGTACCACATCCTAAAACTTACTCCATCTCTCCTAAATGTGAATGTGTTATGTAATAAGTTAATTTGTTCTGGAGAGGAGTAATTCTGGAAAAAGCAAAAATCTTGACTATCCAGGTAAAGTTGAGGCTCACACTGCTGAGGCTGGATCTAGAATTCACCTCAACTGCACCACTATCCATCTATAGCCATCTGAAAGTCCTTCCAGGATTTACAAAGTAGGTTTCTCTTTGAATCACAGCTTGATGGTAAAATTAACTAATCCTTTATCGGGAGTTTATAATTATGCAGTAGTGTGCCTGTGAAATTTCAGAAGGCACAGAAAAGAACCCTTAAATTTCTTGCCAAAAATAGTCTAAATGTCAGAATCTTCCTTTTAGCTGCTGGTGAACTGCAAACAGACCTTGGAATAGAGCAGGCGATACATGGCAAGGCCAGAATTGGGGAAATCAGCACCAAAGCAGCTTCAGGGTATTAATCACTGGTCCTAATTCATTGGAAACAAATCGAAGAGTCACAGCACTGTCCCAGGAAAGCATCCTCTCAGTTTAGGACTAACCACCTGGCTTTATCAGTAAGATGATGCTCGGCTCTGCACACTCTCATCTTCAGGAGACGTTCTCTATAGCTTGAGAATGTCAGGCCTTTCTCCACAGGTCTATATCCTTGAGCAAAGACCTTATTGGCCTGGAGAATATTTTACTTCAGTGAATAGACAACACACACACACACAGCTGAAAGAATGAGAAATGAGCATTTTGCATAGTATTTATAAAGAGAAATACATCCTCTCTCTACCTGCAGATCGTCAGCCAGAATGGCTTGTGGTCCCTAGTCTGAGATTAGCCACAAATCAGATAAAGCCTAGGTCAGATCCTGTGAGTTATGACCAGATTCTGCTGAGGCAGGTGTTTGTGAAAAAAAGTTGACTTTAATGGGCTTGTCTGAAGGTGGATAGATGAAATTAACTGAGAAACCTCTAGAAAAGAAATTGTCTATCTGAAGAAAAGGAGACATGGAAAGCATTTAGAAGCAAAAACAAGAATATTGGTAAAAATATTCATATCACTTCTAATTGGAACAACTGGCCTAGACATTTAAACTAATTTCTTTTAGTTTGTGCTATTTTTATGAATTAACTTTGTGGCATACTATTTAATTCAACACTTTTCAATTTTATTTATTTATTTATTCATTCATTTATTTATCTATTTATTTCTTTATTTATTTTTGGTTTTTGAGGCAGAGTTTCTCTGTGTAGTTTTGGTGCCTGTCCTGGAACTTGCTCTGTAGACCAGGCTGGATCACAGAGATCCACCTGCGTCTGCCTCCCAAGTGCTGGGATTAAAGGCATGCACCACCACTGCTGCCCTGCCCCATTTTCAATTTTTTTACATTGAAAAAAACCCCACTATTTTGCTGGGTGTAAATATTTCCTTATTACAAAAAAGCAGAGAGTTATGTTCATGATAGGAATACTGTGTTGATTTTAATATGGGTAATAAATGTCTATTAAACTATTAAAAAGTGGTAGGATTGTTCTACTCTGTCAACAATATACTATTCATTGATTATGTGGACAGAAGTAATTTTTGAGGAGATGCCGTATATAAACATAGAGGTTTCTAACTTCATTCTCCTTTGATTAATATCTTTTAAAATTGATAACCCAGGCAATTAACTCATCTATCCAGGAGGTGTTAGTTCCCCTAAAAATATGTTACATCAGAAGTATTTACTCACAGCTATGTGTCCTCACAGCCAGTGTGATCATGTCCACTGCCCACTCTGCATTCTTTACCCATGTTCTTATCCCTATGAAAGGGAGCTGGCATTATTCTTCCAATACAGGTCTAAGGACAGTATTATTTCACTTTGTTGTATTCAGAGCTTAACAGGAGCATCCCTCCATTTGAAATATTACCAAGTGTCATCATCTGTCATTTTTAGTTTCAGCTTTTGACTTTCATCTTGAAACAGAACAAACCCAAAACAAGTCTGAGCAACCAGATGCATCCTTGACCTTAAAGCCTTTCCCATCTTTAGGCCTAATATTTTCCTCTTACACAATCCTGCAGCATCTACCATATATAAAACACAGTAAAATGGAGAGATCTTATGGAAAGCCAATTGTAGATGGGGTGTCAGGAGTGGCTACCTGCCCGCTAATGCTCTTCTAAAGGGGAGAGCAACTCTCCATTCTGGTATTCCAGTTTCACAAGATAATCACAGCATTCTTCAGTTCAGCTTGTTAAAGTTATCTCTTTCCCTGAGTACGAGCACGTGTGTGTGTGTGTGTGTGTGTGTGTGTGTGTGTGTGTGTGTGAGAGAGAGAGAGAGAGAGAGAGAGAGAGAGAGAGAGAGAGAGAGAGAGAGAGAGAGACTATAGAAAGTTTGCCAGCATTAGTGGAAACATTTTTCCCTATTGGATCTGAAAGGTCATGAGTGTGCAGTGTCCTCTATGAGACGGAGCTCCTTGTGCTTCCCCAGGCCCTTGCTCCTTACACCCACTCTCCTTTAACTCTCAGAATGAAGATGGTTGCCTCTGTCAGAGTGCTGTGTTGGATGTTTGATCAGCTCTTTGATGTGTGATAAAGATTAATGCTGACCAATGACATGGCTAACAGGGTGTACTTGATCATTGATTTTTACTTTTTATCTTGCCAATAGGTTCTTAAATTTGATTTGATGATATAGATTTCCTCATAATTCTTCCTGATCCAGAGAAATTTGAGCTATAGTCAACAAACATGGACACAAATTTCTTGCAAATGCTTTCTAAAGTTCATGATCACTACCTTACATTACCCTGTGTTACACTCTATGTAGGGAAGGAGAATAGACGGGGGAGGAAGAGATGGAGTTATACTCAATAGGGTTCATTCAAAATCACCGTTGTCCCTTCTCACCTTTGCTTTAAAAGTCACTGTTAACGCTTTCCCTCATAGTGAACAAAATGTTAAACAGCTCCCACAACTCCTTTCCTCATTCTTGGATAACAGAATGTTTTATAGATACCTTCTATTCCAAGAATTCTCTTTTGGTCCAGGGTACACATCAGAAAGAAAGTGTGTTGCATGTCCCTTCCCTTTTTCTTCTCCCTCATCCTAATTTTCTCTAAAAGCCTGCAATGGGTTAAAGGACTGTAGGAAATTTCTGTTGCTTTTCAACAGAATGCGTTTGTCTTTCTCTTTTTGACTATGACCATTTCTGACTTATAGAAGATATAAGCTGAAAAAGAGAAGAATAATGCAAAGCAAATATACCCTCACGTATTGCCACTGCTATCCTGTTGAGGGGTTAGTGTGTGTCATACATCTGAAATTCACTCTGATGAAATAGTGCAATACATGTCTTCTTAGAGACTTCCCAGGAAATATTCAAGAATAACGCATGTGGTACAGTCCATGCTGCTCATGACTGGAGCACTCAATGTCTGAGGACAACATCTTGAAAGGTGCTGCATTTACTGGTGTTTTAGTAAATGAAATGTGCTATACATGCACTGTATTGGTGCCTGTTAGCCTTCCTGGTGACGTTCTTGACCTAAGCCGTCCATGTGATGACTTTCAATGTTCTTCCCTACCTTTGCTAGCAGAGAAAGAATAATGCAAACCACAAGTATTCCTTTTTGTCTCATTTTGACTATTGGTGTGTATATATATATATATATATATATATATATATATATATATATATATATTGATTCTCAGGCTTACATCAGACTCTGGGGCACACAAACCAATTTCTTCAAATATTCCTTTTCATACGAAAGTTTTATTAGTGAATAAATTCTTATTCATTAGGTTTCAGTTAGTGAGAGATGAGGAATTAATTAATTTAATTAATTAAAATATACTATTAAAGTATATTTTAAATATTTTAATTTCTTAAAGCAAAGGCATGAAACTGATATATAACTTACACAAAATTTAGAAAGTTCAAGGTAATTATGAGTGAATATGTTTTAAAAATAAAAAAATATTAATCAATGATTTAACAATAATTTGACAAGTTTTTCTAAAAATTCTGTCATACCTAGATACAATTAAACATTACCAGTGTGGCTTGTGAAACACAAAAAAAAGTGATGTTATAGTCTTCCACTATACAAAACATGTTGTTGCAAAATGATTTTGGTAAAATATGTTATTTATAATAATTCTGAAAGCAATATTATTAGATACATTATTGAATAAAATATTTTGAAAGAACAAAGAATTGGAGAGATGACTCAGCATTTAAGATTATGTACTGCTGTAACTGGAGTGTTTCTCTGGTCCCGCCAACCTCTACAGTCCTGTGGCCTGCTTATAAAATAATTATTCAGAAGCTTATATTAATTATAACTGCTTGGCCATTAGCTCAGGCTTATTACTGACTAGCTCTTACATTTAAATTAACCATAATTCTTATTTATGTTTATCCACGTGGCTTTGTACTTTTTCTCAGTTCTGCCTTGTCATCTTGCTTCCTCTGTGCCTGGCTGGCGACTCGTGACTCAGCCCTTCCTCTTCCCAGAATTCTCCTCTTCTCTTCACCCCTCCTATACTTCCTGCCTGGCTACTGGCCCATCAGCATTTTATTTATCAACCAATCAGAGCAACACATATTCACAGCATAAAGAATGACATCCCATGGCATACTGCTCTTGAAGAGAACTCATGCTTGGTTGCCAATACCCACATTGTATAACTCACAACTGCCTATAGCTCCAATTCCAGGGGACCCAACACTTTTTTCTAAGCTTTTAAGCACCTACACATGTGTGTACACACACATTCACACAAACACACTCAAATACACATAAATAAAAATAATTTATTACAGAATGAAATACTCTACATTGTAGGTAATTTGCATGGTTTAAAAGAAATACTAAGTTGTATTTGGATCATTCAAGTGAAATAATAACTGAAGATCAGCTGAGAAACTGAATAGGAAGTGATGCACCAGTTTTACGATGGGAGAATAAGCAAATCATATCAGACCACCTACTTTTCTTTTTTTTAGATAGATGTGCCTAATGATATTTTTGAGCTAAAAACACAAACTAATTTCACTAGTTCTTTACATTTTTTCTATATTGATAGAAATAACTCTCAAGGTATAATGATGAATGGCATAGCTGAAGCCAGGGGATCATTGCAGTAGGTAAAATACTCAGCAACCAAAACTATTACATGCTGCAAAGGAGGCAAAACTGGCATTGTACAACATTGGACATTATGTGCGAAATCTTGGCTAAAATTTAGATGAGCTAAAAAGCAGGTGATTTCTTGAATATGTAATTCTCTGAGTAATCTGCAAAGTAAAAATGTCATATTTTAGAAAATGTAATTATTGGAAACCTATTATGGTAAATAATTGAGGAATGGATAAAATAAAGATAGGCTTAGTTCAAACTATTATTAATGAGTACCACAATGTGGCATTAAAAAATAGGAATTTATTTCTAGCAGTTTTGGAGACTTAAAGTCTCACATGTGAACACACCACACGAGTTTGGTGGCTGTCTTTTGGAAAACAAGATGTTGGTTCTTTTGCGTCCTCACATTATAGAAAGGAGACAATAGGATTCTCTGGTACCCCTCTTATTAGGGCACTGATTCATTTATGACCGCACTCCCATGTAGTACTCACTCTCTAAGAGCTAAACTGTTTCATATTAAGGGTTAGTATTTCAAAATGTAGAATATGGAGAGCATAATGCTACACAATTGGCCTTTACACTAGTCTTAGATAAAATGGAAAAAAGTAGATGCAAAGGTATACATGTAAGAATGTGAGAAAACTAGTGTGAGTCCTGTAAATATAAGGGTCCCATGTCCCCAGAAGTATTATCTGAGGTGAGATATAATGGAAACTAATACAGGCACTCAAGAAAACACTATGTGTTTTCTTAAAGATTGGGAACATGGGAAATATTGCAGGCATTTTATATTCACATTCCATCAAGCTGTTTAGCAAAGGCCCACACAGTATTTTCAGAGAAAAAAAATCAGAAATGATAATTCCATTTCTCTTTCTACATATTCATAAATGGCTGACTTACTGTGCTCTTACTCCAATTAGCTGAAGAGAGGTGACTAATGGTGTTATTTGGAATTGTGATGTCTCTATCCTGTCATTTTAATCTTGAACAACAATTTGTATAAACAAATGGGTTTGTGAATAAACATTAATAGTTCAAAGCTCAAATAATTAAATCTGAGGAAAAAATAAGTTCAAGTTTTTGAAAAATTTAAACAAAGGTCAGAAAGAAAAAAGAAAAGATTTAACACATACATTTATACTTTTAAAAAGAAAATGAAGAACAGTACTCCATATAAGGGTTGGTTGATTTTCTTGGTGATTTTCTTTTAATTTTCACTAAGTAGTTCAAGTGTAGTGATTTATATATTATAATATATAAAATATAAATGAGTTTTTAAAATACTTTTAGATTTCAATTAAAAACACATTTAAACTTAAATTTACATATTTTTAAATGATTTGTATTTTATTTGATGATGACATAAGCTATAAAAATGAACATTTTGACAAATTCAGTAATGAGGATATAAAGTACAATTTATGATTTTAATGAAGAAATGAGTATATTTAATATAGATTTTATAATATTAAGAACATCCCAAAGAGCATAATAATAAAAGTTTGAAAATAAAAATGTAGATGCTTCACATATTTAATGGGAACTGTGAAGAACAAACACTGTTGTTTTATGATTTTAAAGACTGTTAGTCATGTTAAGCTCCTGATATGGTGATATTCATTTAATAAATATCTCTTCATATTTCTTTTATCATAATCAAACTATCTAACTTCCTGCAAGAGATATTGTAAAGATTAATTACTTCATTACTTCATTTTTTGTAAGAGTTCACAAAGTTTAATATTAAATAGAAAAGCATATGAAAGACAGGAGTAAGAACTATTGAACATTGTCACAAAACCTTCTTCTATTATTACTTTCAGGCAGGAAGGTCAGGATTTTACATATAATACTAATTAATACGTAGTCAGAAAACATAGTAAAGTTTTATTAAAAATTTTATTAATCTGTTGTGTACATTCTTTTATAAAAAATTTTTGATCTTTATTATTTTTATTTTTTTATAATTTGATTTAATATTATATATCAGCCACGGACTCCCCTGTCCTCCCTCCTCCCACCCCCCACTCATCCTCCCCCCATTCCCATGTCCTCCAGGGCAAGGACTTCCCTGGGGATTCAGCTCAACCTAGTAGATTCAGTCTAGGCAGGTCCAGTCCTCTCCTTCCAGGCTGAGCAAAGTGTCCCTGCATAGACCCTAGGTTCCAAACAGCCAGCTTATGCACTGAGGACAGGTCTCAGTCCCACTGCCTGGGGACTTCCCAAACAGTTCAAGCTGATCAACTGTCTCACTTATCCAAAGGGCCTGATCCAGTTGGGGGCTCCTCAGCTATTGGTTCATAGTTCATGTGTTTCCACTAGTTTGGCTATTCGTCCCTGTGCTTTTTCCAATCTTGGTCTCAACAGTTCTCGCTCATACAATCCCTCCTCTTTCTGGCTGATAAAATTCATATAAAATATTTTATATATATACTTTTATAAAATACTCTATATAAGTTTTATTTAACCCTGGTAGACCCTTTACCTTTTAGTGCTCCATTGCCTTTTCATCCCAAACAAGATGTTCACGTCTTCCTTTAGCTTGTTGAACCTTCTTCCAAGTCTCTTCTTTGTCATCTTCTCAAAAGGAGTCTTCCAGTGCCCTTCTACTTTAAATTTATCTTGGCCTCTATGTGCCAGTGAAATATTACAAATTATCCAGTATTACAACAAACATGTCTGAATTCGTGGTCACATCACTTGTCAAGTAATGTCTCTAAGGAAGTAACAATGGACAGAAGGGACACAGTTCTTATTCACTTGGACACCAGTGTGAATATGGGAAAGGAGACACTGGACATATGGACACAATACAGCCATGATTCCACTATGATTAATGGTATACAGAACAGACAGGATATTATGAGACACTATAACAAGATCTTTTAATAACTAATGAGAAGTGATATTTACAGCGATGAATATCATAGAGGAACTGATATTTAAACTAAGATTTGAAAAATTACTAATAATTAGATATGTGAAGTGGTAATATGTTCCAAGCAGGAAAATCAGAATATTTATGAGCCTCTGGAGAGCCTCATAAAACAAAAAATATCTGTAGAATTAAGTATAGTTCAGTTGTGATTTATTATTTTAACATCCAAGTTATGATCAAGTACCTACTACAAAGGGAAGTGGTAAACATATATAATAAATAGCATCCTAGTAAATAAAGAGTCTGGAAGTTATTTTCAATGTCATATGGCTTACTAAAATCCTAAAAACTTACCTTAGTAGCTGGTGCATGATAGGATATTCCTATAAGGATTCATCAGTAGAAAAAATATCTGGCTTCTGTGGTTATTTGAAATCAAGATGACTCTTAAAATATCTACATTGGCAATGACAGCCTGTAGAAGACACTCTAAAATGAGAATTATGCTCTCAGGTTGATTTAGTCATGAAGATTTTCATATCTGCATGGAAACAGTGGTAACAACTTTAAAGTTATTATCTTAGAACATAACCTCTAATGTAGCACACTTTCTGTAGGAAGATATGGAAAGACAATGACAAGAACAATACCTCAGTGATTACTACAATTGTAAAGGCTAAATGAAAATATAAACATAAAACTATGTATTACAGAACGGTATGAGACAGAATCATTGCTGGGAGCTTCTAATCCAAGAGTGCAAAGCAGAAATCCAGATTACATTTTTTTCCTTCTAATAAAGCAACCATAGTCCTCATATCTTGAGGCTCTGAGAACAGTTTTCTCTTCTGTCAGCTCTCATTTTTACCTACGTATTTCTTACCCATGGAAGCCTGTCATGTGTGTGGGTATCTGAATAATGCAGTTACTGCAGTTCTTCTATTGGCCAGCTTTTTTTCCAGGGCATCCATTCAAGAAAACTGTTTCTTAACCTGGGAATCTACAAATTTCAAGTTCTGATTGTAAATTTAAGCTCTGATGTGACTTGTAGCAGTGGCCTTTCATTCTGTAGCTAAGATGTAGATCAGTAACTTACTGTATCTCCTGTAGGTTCTTGTACTACAATAGTGATTCTTTCACTACACTTAGATTGTTTAGGATGTAAAAATTACTAGTTGCTTTACTTGTATTATTTGCCCTAGTTCACGCAATAAATCCCAAAGTTGGATTTTTAAAAGCCATTTTTTTTTTACATAAGAGTTTAGTTAGTTGCTTAAGCAATCAATAGAATTTTACTCTTTTTTTTTTCAGAGCTGAGGACCGAACCCAGAGACTTGCACTTGCTAGGCAAGCGCTCTACCACTGAGCTAAATGCCCAACCCCGAATTTTACTCTTGAATCTTGAATTACACTATTGGAGGGCTGTGTTATGTAGTCGACTAGCTTGTGTCTCACAGGAGGTTCCATGACTTGGCTGGTCATTAGTCATCTGTTCATTAGTTATCCGTTTTATCGGGAATCTCGCCCTAAATGTTTGCTTTTACTGATGTCGCATTCTGAGTGTGTGTTCCAGGCCTCCACTCACTTCAACAGAGGAGTCAAGAATATGAATTTATTAGCATATCCATACCTTTTCCAGAGTACCTTTTTACGCTAGTAAGAATGAGAATGTTCTCTGCTTCATCTAATCTAGTGCTTCATGTATCGTATTGAGCCAAACATTTACTGTTTCTATCATATAGATGGAATATCTCCAACTTACTATGTTAATATACTAGGTTCATATTCATATGCATAGTTGAAATTTCATATATATCTTCAAATAGTGGGATTAGAAATCAATTTTTACAAAGCTCTTTAAATTCATTGACTAATTTGTCTGAGTTTCATTAAGAATAGTGTAGGTGGGGCAAGAAGATAGGCAAATTCCTTTGATTTTCCAGAGTGTATCTTGTACCTTCACAATTTTCAAATATATGTGTTCTACTGTTCACAAGGCTTAATCATCTTCAATGGTAAGCTACAGAAGGCATGACACCTGCGGCTATCATTCCCCAAATTTCCATAATGTCTTCATTGTTTACTGAATTTACCCAAGTCCATTTTCAACCCCAGTTTCACTTATCTGTACTCACAGTGTTTGTTTTGTCAAGATCTACATCACAATGTTTTTTCTTCTTCACTGTACCTTAGAATCATTTTGACTGGAAAAGGTGTCAAATAATTACCCAGATGTTCCTCCACCCCCAACTATTTCACTTCTAATCATTAGTCACTGAATTCTGCCACAGCAGGTCCTAATGAACAGCTGTGTTTGTGAATCTCTACTACAATAATATATTAAAATTAAACATATGACTCAAGATATATAGGAAAATATAAAAGAACATCTGAGAATAAGACAATTGTCCCAAATGGAAGCATAATACATCTATGTAGATAACTTTACTACAAATAATGAATCATAAGTGGTGGTTGATTGAAAGAGAAGTCATTATTTATGAATAATTGATAGAAAAGATGTAATAACCAAGACCTTTGAGTTTTTGAAGCTGAAGAATAAAACTAAATTTGTTTTGTAAGACTGAAATCTAATACAAAAGATAATTCAGATTTTGTTGACTTGGAATCATCTGAGAAGAGAAATATAGTAAAAAATTCAAGTGTCAGAGTATAGAACAGTGGAACAGTAATGCATAAAAGCAGTTATTTGAAAATAATAAACTAAACTTTAAGTTGGAAAATGAACAATCATTTTAATATAATTGAAGATATATTTCCAGCCTTGGAGGATGGGTAGTTTAGGATGTTGGCATTATTTGGACCTTGAATAATTCCAGTTGAAGGAAGAATTCTATATCTTTCTGTGACAATTTAACTGGTCTTGTTGCTGGTAAACAATAAGAGATTTTAAAACAACTTGCCCAAGAGGAAAAGGAAGTCAGAATGAGTACTTGAATTTGGTTTCAAGACTAACCTTAACCTTATGACATCAGGTTAAGAGTACAAGTGTAAGTTGAGATCCTGGCACAAGGAAACAGCAATGCTTTTTATGTCCATCCTGCTGTGTGTAAGACTGTTTCCAGTCCTGCTGGAGCTGTGCCTGGCTTGGCAGCTCAGAGAAATCAGAGTAAAAGGTCCTGTTGTTTCAAGTTAGAGTGCTTGTTGGTATGTGAGTCAAAGCAGAGTACATGGATGGGCTCTATCTAGTGCAGCTGTAGGCAAGTGGGTAAGAGAGAAATCCATGAAAAGCAATCTGGAAACTAAGCAATGCATTTTTGGCCTTAGAAGTAAGCCATTTTTGTTTCAAAGTTGTGTGTCTCATATGTGAGCTTGTTGGTGTTTGAGCATGTTTCAACATGTTTGATGACACTGGGAGTTTGCATTGATATATGGAGACATTAATTAAGATGTGTGGCAATGCATGTTACATGTAAGTACAAATCAAACACATAGTTTCTATGTCACCTTAGGACTCATGTAGGATTTTAGTTAAAGCTTTAAGAACTGATTATAGTAATTGTGAAACATGTTGTCCATACTTTGTATATGAAGGCTCCTGAGCACATTGACTTATGAGAAAACACCTGATCTGAGCTTAGTTCTAGCAGTTTACAGGATCTTTGGCTTACTATGCTGTAAAGTAAAACATGGAGTTAATAAATTTCAAGTTTTTCTGAATATTTTTGTTTTAAATATCTTCTGGGAAATTGAAGTGTGAGTTTGCTATTCATTTTTTTCCTGTTTATCATTCTTTTACTAAAGTGACATATAAGAAGATGCCATTTTTTTCCTTTTAATTGAAAATGGTTTTTTCTATCTCATTATGTATCCTGATCATGGTTTTCCCTCTATCTAATTCTCCTAGTTTCTCCCCACCTGCCATTCCATCCAGATCCACTCTTTTCTATTTCTCATTAGAAAACAAACGGGCTTCTAAGGGATAATAACAAAATACAATAAGATAAAACAAAAACTGGAATTGGACAAATCAAACAGAAGAAAAAGTGACCAAGAGAGAGAGACCCACTTGTTTGTTTACTCAGGAATCCAATAAAAACACTAAATTGGAAGCCACAATATGTATACAAAGGACCTGGTGCAGACTCATTCAGGCCCTGTGCACGCTGCCTCAGTCTCTGTAAGTTAATATGAGCTTCGATCATCCTACAAAAGACACTTACTCAACCATGCTTATTACTGCTTTCCTCGTAATAGCCAGAAATTGAAAATAACCTAGATGTATATCAACAGATGAATGGATGAATAAAATATGGTACATTTATACAGTGGAGAATTACTCAGCCATTAAAGTATCATGAAATTCTCAGGTAAATGGATAAAACTAGAAAAAAATCCTGAATGGTGTATCCCAGACCTGAATGATATGTATGGTATGTGTTCACTTATATGTGGATATTAGCTGTTACGTCAGTGACAATCAAGGTATAATCCACAGAACCACAAAGCTTAGAGTAAGGAAACAGGGGGTAGAGAAAGATTTCCTTAGGAAAGGGAAATGGGATGTATAATTATGGATGGGAATAGAGCGGGAGGAACAAGTAGGATGTGTAGGGGGAAGGGGTATGAGGGAGGGAATACAGGAAGAGACAACAAAAACTAAAGGTCATTAAGGGGAGAGTATGGACACCAAATACAGTAGAAGAGTCCTGAAGCATAGACATATATGAAAACATCTAAAAGCATTTGCCAAATAATGAGGGAAATAGAATCCCAAATGGCCATCTTTCATCACCAAATGAAGCTTCCATTACCTCGGCTGGATTACACATAACTGAGTTGTTGGCTGAAGGGTTCCCACAGGAATCCCCATACAACCCCGGATATTTCCAAGACTATAGGTTGCTCTCCACAAACTGAGAGTAAGGACCCATTGCTGAAGACAACACCTACACAACTCACTAAATGGAGAGGTGAGCTGGTGCCTCCACAGAACCTTCCCCCATGTTCTAATGTCTTTAGTACAGATACAGGAAGGTACTCTGCACACAACTAAAAGAGAAATGTGAACACCAATCTAGTCACAAACCCTTTTATCTACAATGGTGTCCTGCCTGCAAGAAATGCTATAGCAATTGTGGCATAAAGCTCGTGGGAGTAACCAATATCTGATTTTACTTAATGCCCACTCTATGAGATGGATTTCACACATGACATTTTTTGGGTGACCAAGAACCAACAGTAGATAGCCCAGGGACCTAGGGTAAGAACAAATACTACCCTTCTGAAAAAAAGAAAAATAGCAGCAAAACGATTCCTAATGACATTCTGTTATATTCAGAGGTCAGCGCTTTGCAGGCATCATGAGAGAAGCTTCCTCCTGCAGCAGATGGGAGGAACTACAGAGACCCACAGCCAGACAATATTCAGAGAGTGAGAGACCTGGGAATACTCATTTCTCAACAGGATGGATTCACCAAATCTCTCCCCTCAGAACACAGGGAACCCCAGGGAAGAGAAGGCAGAAAGAGTGTAAGGATCAGAAGCATGGAGGACACCAACAAAACAAGGCCCTCTAAACCAACAGGATGGGAAGCCATGTCTCCGTGCCTACCTCACAGAGACTGAGGCAGCAGGCACAGTACTAAAAGTTTGACAGAGAACAGGGTTACAAAACAGTGGCTCTATTTTACTGGGCAGCAATCTACCAAAAAAAAGTTACGGATTTTTTCTTGTCAACACGATCTACTCCAGATATTCATTTTCATTACCTTCTGTAGCATTCTGGTTGTCTCTATAGCTTTGCCTTCACTAAAGAACAAACTTCAGGGGAGGAGAAGGCATTAAAAACATCTACACATCTGCTCTCAGCCTCTCCATTATCACCAGCGAGGCTCTAAATCACCTTGTGTCTGATGACATTAAATCAAGGAGCACAGGAACAGGAGGCCATGTCAGCACGCTGATAATGCAGCCACCGTACTATCTGCTTGGGCTATGCTCTGTCACTTTCCATTTAAAGGGCACTAAATACAGCAATTTTGATAGAGGACAAGTTTGTAATAGTAATTCCACTTTGTGTTGTCTTGTCGGCAGCAGCAATTAGTCTATAATAACAACTGCAGCATCACCAGCATCTAACATCTTCTGTTGAATTCATTTCATTGTGTTGGCTCTTTATCATTTCACTTCATTCTCTTAAAAATAGAACATAAGATTGTAATGATTAAAAATCTCTCAGGTTGAGCCTTGAAGAATCTCAACCCTGGTATGGTTAGATAGGTACGGTATGTTTGCTTTTATATATTAGGACCATTTTCATTTTCTTTTTCCTGAATTCTTAAACTTCCATTTTTTGCTTTTTAACTAAAATTTATTTTCAATGGCTACATAAGAATCATGTGTATTAATGGAGTGCCAGGTGAAGTTTCAGTATGCATAAATATCTATATCTATATCTATATCTATATCTATCTATCTATCTATCTATCTATCTATCTATCTATCTATCTATCTATATGATATATATATAATATATCAATTTTAAGTCAAATAAAATAAATCTACTTATTCATTTATCATTTACAGTGAAAACTTGCAATCTCTTCTTTTAGTTCTTGGAAGTATACTACTGTTATCTATAAGCATCACATAGAGCAATGGCACACTAGAGATGTGTCTATGTAACCACCACATGGCGTGATAACACACCATAATTCCCTCCATATAACTAGAACTTTTTATCTGTTGATTGGCTACCACCTCTCCCTGGTCTCCTTGGCCTCTTGTAACTGCCATTTTACTTTCAGCCTCTAAATCAACTTCTCTGGATTCCACCTTACCTGAGGTCAGGTACTACTTGTTTTTCTTCATCAGGCTCATCTCTAATGTAAGAATCTACAGCTCCGATCAAGTCATTGCGCATGTCAGGGTTTCATTCTTTTCTGTGGCTGAAACAAATCTTGCTATGATAGTGACTTTCGACACTGTATTAAAGTAGCAATAGAAGGTAATAATAGAAACTAAATACAAGAATCCAGTAATAATCACTTTTGCAACTCCGTGTAAGTGTGCGTTTGTGGGAGGGAACCATCATGAAAGAGAAATCCCGTAGCAACTATCACAGGGAATACTTGTTACGAACATTCATAAACCACTTATAAGATAATAGCTACTAAGAGAGAATGCAAAGGGGTTGCAAACATGAGGCTAAATCTGAGAGTAAGTACCCAAGTGATGAATGGATATGACATTACAGAAATAAATCTTTGTAAGATGACATCTTGATGCTCCAGCTCTCTAGGCTACTAGTTGTTAACAGTTTCCTGTCTTGCTCTTGAAAAGAGATGAGGCATGGATGGAAAAATACTCATGTGCCAGGATTCATGGGTGCATAAACAAGAAGGCTTGTACATTTGGGGAATTGCTAGCTACTAAGTTTCTTGAGATAAGTTGCAAAAGCTCACTAGGATCACTATCTTAGTTATGGTTTCTATTTCTGTGATGAAACACCATGAATAAAAAGCAAGTTTGGGAGGAAAGGGTTTATTTGGCTTATACTTCCACAATGCTGTTCATCACTGAAGGAAGTCAGGACAGGAACTCAAACAGGATAGAATCTTGGAGGCAGGAGTGTAGCAGGCTTTCTTGGGCCACCAGAGACTTAATACTAATTATGAATGCTTGGCTTTATCTTATGCTGATTTCTTGCTGGTTCTTATAACTTAATTTAAGCTGTTTCTCTTCATCTATGTTTTGCCTTGGAGCTTTTTACCTTTCTTTCCTTCTGTATGTCCTACTTTCCTGTTTCCTCCATGTCTGTCTGTCTGTCTGGCCCCAGCCCCCTCCCTTTCTTTCTCTCTTGTTCTCTTCTTTCTGGAGCCTAGATTCTTCCTTCTACTTATTTTTTTTTCTTCCCACCAGCCCTGTCTATCCCTCTACTGCCTAGCTATTGGCCATTCAGCTTTTTATTAGACTCACCAGATGCCTTAGGCAGGCAAGGTAAAACAAATGTAGCACATCTTCACATAGTTAAATAAATGCAGCATAAACAAATGTAACACATCTTTACATAGTTAAAGTAATATTTCACAACGAAAGAGCCGATGCAAAGGTATGGAGAGGTGCTGCTTACTGGCTTATTTACAGTTCAGAGGATCAGTTCATTATTATTATGGTGGGACATGGCATTGTACAGGCAGACAAGGTTCACATCTTGCAGGCAACAGAAAGTGAATTGTCTCACTGGGCATGGTTTGAGCATATTTGAGACCTCAAAGCCTCCCTCCACGGTAACACACTTCCTCCAATGAGATCACATCTACACCAACAAGGCCACACCTCCTAATAGTGCCACTCCCTTTGGGGGCCATTTTCTTTGTAATTGTCACAGTCACCAAAAGATCAAATATCCTATACAGCTATATTGTAATTTACTGGACAATGACACATTGGCTCTGGAACTAAAGCACATGTGACCTTACCTTTTAACAATTTATATTTTATCAAATTGACTTTTAGTAATTAAACATATTGTGTGGTTTAGTATGATATCTTTATAGATATTGCATAATGGTTAAATCAGGATTCTAGCTGTGGCTTGAATAATTGAATGAGAATAGCCCCATAGGCTCATATGCTGATTGTTTGGTCCTTAGCTGTTAACATTTTTTGTGAGGGCTTTGGAGGTGTGACATTGTGGGAGGAGGTATGTCACTGAGCATGGCTTTGAGGTTTGAAAAGCCCAAGCCACTTCCAGTTAGCTCTCACTGCTTCCTATTTACACACAGAGATATGAGCTCTTAGCTACTCTCCAGCACCATGCCTGCCTGCTCTCATGCTCCCTGCCATAATGGTCATGGACTCACCCTGTGAAATCATCCCCCAACAAACTCTTTCTTCTACAAGTTGCCTTGGTCATGGTGCCTTATCAGAGTGGAAAAAAAAAGTAACTAAGACATTTGCATAGCCATCACTTCAGACATTTATCTATTCCTCATTATGAGAAGATGGGATTAGCTTTATACAGATCAGACACAAACATCTTTTGGAGAGGCTTAGATATAGCAACCTCCTACCAGTAATGAATTCATCTAGCACCCAGATCTTGTTATCTAATACTGTATTGCAGTGTTAAGAACCTGAATTCTGAGGAGGAGATATCTAATTTTAACAGTCAGGCAGGAAATACAAATGATGAGCAAATATGTCTTTTAGAGCTATAGATTAAGGAAGTACTAAAAAAAAAACATGCACATGTTATGATAATATGTAGCAATGATACATAGAGAACCCTAGAACCCCATTGCCCAAAGTCCTAACAACTTGACAATGGAATAAAATAGTTTGGAATGTAACAAATCACAACACAAATGTCCACACCAGTACATAGTATCATTGCGTTCTGGTACATATTAAGAGTTATCAGACTGCACTTACATAAATTGCTTCATGTATAAAGCCATAAATGAGGAAAAAGACGACAGATCTGTGTGGAAGAATTTCAAAGATTTATGTAGCTATTCCACTGCAAAGAAAACAGAGCATCATCCCTGCGCCTAAGTGTGACTTGCACAAGCGACTTCTTCTGAAAGAGTTTAAAATGTGGAGACGGAAGCAGGAACTGTACAGTTGAGAAATCTGACAAGCATCACGTCAGCCAGACGAACAACAGTAACAGTAACATCAGCATTGCGTTGACATAACCCCGGTAGGAGGTGACACAGATGAGGCTCTTCTACTGTGATCGTGTTCTACAAACACATGAGCCCAGTTTAATCAGGAACGAAAAAGACACCGGACCCTTGTCAACTGTGAGACAGTCTACACAGTCAGGTTAATTACCTTCCAGTCTGCCAAGGGCATCAAAAACAAGGCCTGTCTGAACAGCTTTCATAGCCAAAGAAAAAGCCAGAGAGCCTTAAAGCTACATCTGAAGGCGATGTTCTGAAGAGAGTCTACGCAGGGGGAAAAAAAGATATTAGGTAAAACCCATAGAAATTGTGACTAAATTACAGTGTTGAGTTCATTTATTATTATTTATTAACTTATGAAAAGTAACACACTACTATATAATTTTAGTAGTAGAGGAATGTGTGTGTAGGAGTATGAGAATTCTTTATTTTCTAAAAGTCAGTGATGGCTCTTAAATGAAATATATACCTAGATAAAAAAAAATGAAGAATGTAAAGAACATATTGTGGAAGCCGTGACTTTGTAAAAGATAGTAATAATGGAGGTAATTAGTGAATCAGTATTTGAAACATTTTGAGGAGGCTTAGAGGAGACAACTGTGTGGAAATAAGAGGGGTATACCCTAGGAGGTATATAACAGCCAGGGAACAGGCATGGGAGCTCAGGACTCAGGTGTGAAGGGAACCTCTGTAGCTGGTGTGAAGGTCATCAGAAACACAAATGGCAACAGGGACTTCGCGTTTGACTGGATTTTACGACTCTACGCAGAACTCATCACATGAAAACTTTATGAAAATATACCTTACAATGGCTAGAATGAGATGTCACTGGAGAAATCTTAACTGGAGACCAACATAACTGACATAATATGCATATGTCATGTACATTAGAAATGCTCATATTATTGACATATACTGATGATATAACCTTATGTTTACTATGGATTAGATATTTGTGAGACAAAAAGCACAAGAAATGATGTATATTGGGATTTGTTCTGAGTAATTTAGAGTTGATTTTATATTTATCAATTCCTAATAGTTATTTAGTGGATTCCTGAAGTAGAAGAGTGGATACTGAGTTAATACAGTAGGCCACGGGAGAGATACCATCTAGCAAGTAAATGGTAAGTACACTCAGAGTATTTAAGATCATGAAAGTGGTTAACATCTTGAAAAATGTTGTTAACATCTTGAAAGCCCGTGAATGAAGATTCTACAGGGATTAAATGATGAGAAACTTGCAAAATCAAGTAACCAAGGGGAAGAGGATAAACCTTTAAGAATGAAGAGAATGACAATTAAGACTGAAGAAAGCCAAGAGCAGGTGGGAGACTGAAATGAGCCAGAGGGAGGGAATAAACTGGGATCATGTGGCGAGTATCATCAAACTGCAGAAGTGACCTTGTGACAACAGATGAGGGGAAGTTTCAACAGAAACTCAGACTAATGTAAAATAGAGGACATGAGTAAAACAATGCATCGGTTTCTGTAGGTGGCAGCTCTATTCATGTAGTTTTGTTTAGAATTAAAGAAAAGCAGCTCTTAACAGGGGACTATCACTGCAAGGGAGAACAAACCCAAACATGCATGGCACTCAGTAAGACTTTCAGGGTCATCCTTGTTCCACATCTAGTATCCTCCTATGAGTGAGTACATACCATGTTTGTCTTTCTGAGTCTGGGTTACCTCACTCAGGATGATTTTTTTCTAGATCCATCCATTTGCCTGCAAACCTCATGATGTCATTGTTTTTCTTTGCTGAGTAGTATTCCATTGTGTATATGTACCACATTTTATTTATCCATTCTTCAGTTGAAGGGCATCTAGGTTATTTCCAGGTTCTGGCTATTACAAACAATGCTGATATGAACATAGCTGAGCAAGTGCCCTTGTGGTATGATTGAGCATTCCTTGGGTATATGCCCAAGAGTGGTATAGCTGGATTTTGGGGGAGATTGATTCCCAATTTTCTAAGAAAGCGTCATATTGATTTCCAAAGTGGTGTACAAGCTTGCATTACCACCAGCAATGGAGGAAAGTTCCTCGTGCTCCATATTCTCTCCAGCATAAGGTGTCTTCAGTGTTTTTGATCTTAGCCATTCTGACAGGCATAAGGTGGTGGTATCTCAGAGTTATTTTGATTTGCATTTCCCTGATAATTAAGGATGTTGAGCAATTCCTTAAATGTCTTTCAGCCATTTGAGTTTCCTCTGTTGAGAATTCTCTGTTTAGTTCTATAGCCCATTTCTTAATTGGACTGTTGGGCATTTTGATGTCTAATTTCCTGAGTTCCTTATGTATTCTGGATATCAGTCCTCTGTCAGATGTGGGGTTGGTGAAGACCTTTTCCCATTCTGTAGGCTGTCGCTTTGCCTTGTTGATCGTATCCTTTGCTCTACAAAAGCTTCTCAGTTTCAAGAGGTCCCATTGATTGATTGTTTCTCTCAGTGTCTGAGCTACTGGTGTGATCTCCTATGCCAATGCATTCAAGACTACTTCCTACTTTCTCTTCTAGCAGGTACAGAGTAGCTGGATTTATGTTGAGGTTTTTGATCCACTTGGACTTAAGTTTAGTGCACAGTGATAGATATGGATCTATTTGCAGCCTTCTACACATTGACAGCCAGTTATGCCAGCACCATTTGTTGAAGATGCTTTCTTTTTTCCATTGTACACTTTTAGCTTCTTTGTCAAAAATTATATGTTCATAGGTGTGCGGATTAATGTCAGGGTCTTCAATTCGATTCCATTGGTCCACATGTCGGTTTTTATGCCAGTACCAAGCTGTTTTTATTACTGTAGCTCTATAGTAGAGCTTGAAGTCAGGAATCGTGATGCCTCCAGAGGCTGTTTTATTGTACAGGATTCTTTTGGCTACTCACATCACCAGGGAGGCTACCTGGAAAACAGGACCCCAAGAAAGACACAGGGATCGCCCACTGATGGAGAAATGGATGAAATCTACATGAGTGGTGGCAATGAAGGGCGAGGTTCGAGGGAAAGAGAGCTTGGGGGAGTGGGAGATCCTAGCTGGATCAAGAACAGAGAGGGAGAACAAGGAATAGGAGACCATGGTAAATGAAGACCACATGAGAATAGGAAGAAACAAAGTGCTAAAGAGGCCCACAGAAATCCACAAAGATACCCTCACAATAGACTGCTGGCAATGGTCAAGAGACAGCCCGAACTGATCTACTCTGATGATTGGATGGCCAAACACCCTAATTGTCGTGCTAGAAACCCCATCCAATGACTGAGGGAACTGGATGCAGAGATCCACTGCTAGGCCCCGGGTGGAGCTCTGGGAGTCCAATTAATGAGAAAGAGGAGGGTTTATATGAGCGAGAATTGTTGAGACCAAGGTTGGATAAAAGTACAGGGACAAATAGCCAAATGAATGGAAACACATGAACTATGAACCAATGGCTGAGGGGTCCCCAGCTGGATCAGGCCCTCTGAATAGGTGAGACAGTTGATTGGCTTGATCTGTTTGGGAGGCATCCAGGCAGTGGGACCGGTCCTGTGCTCAGTGCATGAGTTGGTTGTTTGGAACCTGGGGCTTATGCAGGGTCGCTTGGCTCAGTCTGGCTGGAGGGGACTGGACCTGCCTGGACTGAGTCTACCAGGTTGATTTCAATCCTTAGGGGAGGCTTTGCCCTGAAGGAGGTGGGAATGGGGGGTGGGCTGGGGGGAAGGGGAGGGGGGCGAGGAGGGGGGAACAAGGGAATCCGTGGCTGATATGTAGAATTAAATTATATTGTAAAATAAAATAAAATTTAAAAAAATAAATAAAAAAAAGACTTTCAGGGTCAGAAGATTTATTTAAATAAGCAATTTAAGAATCCTAATCAGAACAATTTAGTAAAGAGATAAAATGTGATAGTGGAGAAAAGGTAATAATAGCTGTAGTGTCAGTGAATGGTGTGATTATAGGTACACTTACTAAAAAGAAAAATGGGAAATTGCCTGCTGATGCCCTGAGTGTGGACAACCCTTAAGCAAATGTGAAATTAGGAACCTGTCGAAGCTTTCCTTGGAGCACCTGGTTTACAGAAAGTAGAAATCAAGACTACCTTTAATATCAAAGAGAAGGTATTAAATACTGGGGGAGATATTAGAAAAGTTGTAACTGCTGCTGTCTTGGACCACCGGAGATGAAGTGTAGGTAGGAGGCTGTGATGTGATTGCCAGGAAGTATTGGAGTCACTATAAGACCTAAATTCATTTGCATATGAATTCATAGTAAAGTAATTAAGAACTCCGTTTGCTTTTTCTATGTTGATGTGCACCAATTTCAGACATATAAAAGTCATAAATTTGGATCAAACAAGTTTCAAATTCAACAGGTAAACACACAAAGCTAAAGATAGGTCATGAACTAGAATATATGAACAAGATTACGATAATTAACTATAGGGTTTAAAACTGTTTTAGGATCAGAGCAAAGGTATAAAAGATGTGTGCTGTAAGAAACATTAAATAAAATTAATGAATTAGGAAGTGGGTACCAGGGAATGGTGTGTTCAAAATACCAACTAAAAATGATCAAAGGATGGAACTGATACAATTATGTTGTGAAGAGCTATGCTTCTTCGTAATATTAAGTCATTGATTAAGAACATGTGTGTTTATTTCTAAGGTAGACTAGAGACAAGATAAATAGAAGGGAATTAAAGAAGCAAGCAGTAAGTGCTAGTGCATTCCTATAAATATATTGAAACTACTAATGATTAAGTCTTCTTTCCTGTGAAAAGATTTACAATGAGCAATTACAATTTTCATGATGAAAACCGATTCAATAAATGTACTCTGAAGATGAAGAAGGGTGAGGCAGGCAATGGGCATGAGAAATCAAAATGAGAATTTTAAGAAGATGGAATGTAGAATTTTATAAAAGTCATGGACAATCAAATCCTTAGCAGAATAATTCCTAACTCATAACCACACACACATACACCATACCACACCACACACACACCACATACACACACTACACACACACAAGCACACATACACACAACTACACACAACACATATACACAACACACACATAAACCACACACACCACACACACACACACACACACCACAATGTCCAGTTACCTGGGATCCACCTACAGTCTTCCAGTTTCCTCCCGGGGGCTTGGGTCACTTGTCCAGCTCTGCCCTCTGCAGCACACTCATCTGTCCCCCAGGCTCTGGCTGGCTCCACTGCTGCTGCTGTCCTTGGTGGTTATTGTGTGGTACTGACATCTCCCAAACCGCTGGGATCCCTTGCTGTATATTCACCCACAGCCTCTCGCAGGCTCTCTTCCTGGTGCCAACCCTCAACTTCTCTGCATGACCCCTTCAATCTTGGGCCTTCAACTGCCACTGAGGCTGCACCTTCACCAATGGCTTCTCCAGGCATCTCACAGTGCCAAGCCTCTGCTGCTCTCCGTGACCCCTCCATGCCTTCCAAACCAGTACCACCTGGGTAACTCTTGCACATTGCCAAGTCTAGCTGCCAGCACACGGTACAACATTGGCCGTCTCTGGCACGTAGCTTCTCTGTGCTCTCAGGAAACACTTCCTAGAAGATTTCAAATCTGAGATGCTGGTCTCTTTTTAATCACCGCTAATTTCTTAGCTCCAGCTGACCAGAACCAATTGTCCCAGTAAGGCAAAGGTTTCACTTCATTGATGTTGCTTTGTTAACTGTGGCTGACTCTTCAACCTCAGCTGACCAGAAGGACAGGATCTTTAAACTAGCAAATGTCCCTGGTAAGTCTATAAATGTCCCTCTGAAACTTCAGAAACCAGGCCTCAATCTTCTGTACTGCTCTCAACATTCTTTCTCTTCCAAGCTCCTCAAGAACATCCTACTGATCTCTTAGCACTCAATGGCTTTTCTTTCTTTTTTTTTTTATTTAAAAAAAATTTCTTCCTTTTACATACCAACACCTGTTGTACCTCCCTCTCCTTCCCCTGCTTCCTCACCTCCACCCCCATCCCACTCCCTTCCCTCTTCATAGAGGGTAAGGCCTTCCTTGGGTAGTCAACACAGGCTGGCATACCAAGTTGGGGCTGGACCTAGCCCCTCCTCCTTGCATCAAGGCTGAGTAAGGCATTGCACCATAGGGAATGGGCTCTAAAAAGCCAGTTCATGTACCCAGGATAAGTACTGGTCCCTAAGTTCCAAAATCCTTCCACAAACCTACCCAAAACATGGTCAGTTCTGTCACAGCAATACCGCATTATGCTGGTACCAACTTGTCTTAGTTAGGGTTTCTATTGCTGCAATGAAACACCATGACCAAAAGGCAAGGTTGGGAAGAAAGGGTTTATTCAGCTTACACTCCCACATCGCTGTTCATCACCAAAGGAAGTCAGGACAGGAGTTCAAACAAGGCAGCAAGAGCTGATGCAGAAGCTGTGGAAGAGTGCTGTTTATTGGTGTTCTTTCTATGGCTTGCTCAGCCTGATTTCTTATAGAACCCAGGACCATCAGCCCAGGGATGGCACCACCCTCATTGGGCTGGAACAGAAAAATCTCCATTCTCATTATGTCCACTTGTTCCAGCTCTCTATGAAGTACTATGCATATCCTGATATTATCTTTCTCAAAGAGTCTTAGATTATATTCACCGGCCTGTCCCCAAAGAGACTAGCATGTAGCTGGCACTCAGTGTACATTCATTCAACAAATTCCTCATGTCTGAATGAAAGAGTTGAATGACATTCTCACTGCACTATACTTATTCTTTCCCAGCTCCAGCACATGGGCCCCCTGTTAGTTATTTAAGGTGTTCACAGTACCTCTGTTAGCATTTTTTCCACATTGTTCTCTCTTTTTATGTGACAAATTTCTCTAGTATTATTATTTCTTTCTTTTGCTATTTATCTGGTCTTCATATTCTTATATATTCCTCTGTGGAAACTTCTCTGTATTCCATGGCAAGGGAAGATCTTTGTCATAGAGTTTCACAAAATCACATCCCACTATGTTGAAAGACTTACCAAATTGGTAGTTTCTTTGAAAAAAATCTCATTATTCTAACATTTCTTCTCAACGAAACTGTAAGCTTCACAGGTCACTGCTATGTCTGCCCTTACAGGCATTTTTATCTTTATTAGCAAGTCACACAGGTGTGTGGTATGTTCATTCTCCTGAACGCATTCCATTTGTCTATATAAAAGTTAAAATAAATTAAAAAAAAAACCACTCCTATAAAATTAGTTGGCATATTCTTATCTATAATCCACCTATTTCCTCTATAGTTTCTCCGTGAACAAGGCCAATAAAGAATGCATTTTGGGCATTAATGGAACATGAGTAACAACTGATTCCTCAAGCTGCAGGCTTTTGGAAAGACGGGGAGGGCCCAGAGTAATGGGCAGAGCTGAGGCACTGTCCCATTCCACCTCAGCCACCTCCAGTGATAGCTGAGGGGAGGCTGGAGACTGTGTGGACACTCCTGTGATTCTCTTGACAAGTGGATCATTCTCCAGTCTTCTGACTCTTTCTGTTTATGAAATGCTTTCCGTTGCCAGCAAAATTAGTAAGATACTTGTATCTATTTCTGATAATTATTTTCTGTGTCTTGTTCAAACTTTAAGGAAATTCAGATCAGGGTGGAAATAGAAGCTTTGTTTCTCAGAATATGTGACCTAGTGTCTTTTGAGTCTACTCCACATTGAGGAATTTTATTATCTTTGTTGAAATAGTGTAATTAAAAAAAGCAAGAGAACTAAATAAAGAGCATTTTGTTACTTTGATTCTCTTTAAATTATTTCAAAGAGAATAAAAATGTGGAGACACTTGCCGTGTGTCAGCTTATTAAACCTTACAATACTTACGTGGATTTAGACTCATAATAAATTAGAGCCCCAGTGAATGTAAAGCTCTTGCCAAAACAATAGTTAATAGTGAACTTTGACCCACATGTCAATTTTGTTGCAGGAATAAAATGTCAAAATATGTAAAACAAGCCAACAAAAAACAAAAACAAAGATGATGACCTTTACTGACACAATTAACACCTGCTGACAAGAATCGATAAAAACTGAGCTACGCGTAGGTGAGGAATGAGGATAGTTTTCAGATTCTCTTTTAGTGTGTTGGCTCAGAATAGTTCTCAGCAGTTAGATTTACCAGAAAAGAGGTAGTCTTTTTTTTTTTTTTTTTTTTTTTTTTGTTTCCTTTTAAAATATACTCAGGAAAAAAAAAATGATCAGGTTTTCTATCAGTGAGTTTTTACTACCTGAGAGTTCTTCACAGTTAGGAACTGACACTGTGTTTCCTCCATGTATTCTGGCTGGGATTTGGCACAGGACGTAAGGGTATGCATGGGGCTACTACTCCCTTCTATTTGGAAATAATTCTTGTCAAAGACCAAGTCACTGACAATGTGTCAGGGAAAATAGAGACTGAGATCTCCATTGCTGAACACTGTGTTGAATGTTTGGGAAGCTTCTAGTGAAGCACATTGCAGACTGTGACATGTCAGCTGTGGCTTCCTTACAACGGCTTTGCTGGCTTCCACAATGTGACATTGACCCTGATGGACTGTAGGACTAATAATGACCGAGGCAAGATCATTCAATGAAACAGGAACACATTTACAATCCCTGCGTTTTCACTATTGGTTGTTTAATGCACTCAGCAAATTACCTCTGAGATCCCTGATAGGAAGTGGCACCAAGGCTTTAGTGGAGGAATTGATCCTAAATTGAAGCACATGGAAGGCAAAGACTTCAAATGCATGCAGCCTAGTCTCAGAATGAAGAATGGCTTTGTTCGTGGCTGTTGGTTACTTTGAACAAATATTTCGATCTTAATATTATAGAACCAAGAGAATTTTTCTTAGTAAGGTAGATAGGTACAGGTTTCCCAAAAAGATAGATGAAAAATAATAATAAGACCTGAAGCCAATGAAAAATAATAGAACTTAAAATCTAATGAAAATTGTTTTTATATATGAAGCCTTCATATAAAGAAGAAAAGCAGGTTACTTATATAGAACAATAAATTTAGAGAATGATTATAATCACAAATGAAAACATGGGACATAATCAAAGTCAGTATATTTTAATATGTGCAGATAAAATCCATCAAATTACATTTTAAGTTGAATAATTCACCAATGAAGGTGTAGGGTACATGGACATCTTTGTTTCACATGTGTATAATTTGGTGCAAACTTTAATTTATAATAACTATCAAAATTCTGAAAGTATTTCACCTCTGATAACATTTTAGTTGTTCCATGACAACACTCTTCCTTGGGCAGAACCAGAATCCTAGGTGACCAAAAAACAAAGGAGAGGTGTCACACAGGGGCTGCTAATTTTCTCTAAACAGTTTTCACAATCTGTGGTTTCTTTCAAGCCACAGTTGTTGTGCACAGATCGCGACCCCCAGAAAGACCACCAAAGACGAGCATGCCGGAATGCAAAAGCAAGGTTTAATTCGAGATATCCAAAAGAGCAATACAAGCCTAGGAAGGGACTTCTTCCAATACATCCAACACAGTGGAGGCTGGAAGAAGTGTCTGCCTCTCTGCAAGCTCAGTTTTTAAAGGCAAAATCCACAAAATTATATCATTTAGGGGTGCTAGTACGGGTACAATTCTGATTGGCTCGCTTCTAGGGACTCCCTAGAAATCATGGCTTAATCTTACTTCTAAGGGAGTGGTTACCTGCCACCATTTCTCATTGGCTGCCCTCAGATGGGGACATTTCTGTGGTCAGTTACCCTGGAAACCAGGGAGAGGACATTCCATAGTCTGGCAGTCATTGCCTTGTGACTACCTTGTGACTCTGTACTTTTGCACTTCCTGGTTTCTGGAATCTGAACTAACTGGTTTTAGTAACTCATGGCCTATTCCAGTAACTCATCGCCTGTACCTAAAAGGAGAAATCCTAGGCCTTAGTTTTAGGGTGAAAGCATTTTGGTCTTATTTCTAAGATGGTTCATTTTGGTCTCAAAGAGTACCTTTGGAAGGAGTCAGCAATAACTAGAGGTATTGAATTCCCCACTTTCCTACTTTTCCCAGCTAGATCACAGTCATTAGTCAAACATAGAAGATACTCTGGTTTTTCTTGAGCATGCAGGCTACCACACTCTTATACACTCCTGCATCCTGTCTCTGTCCTCATTTTTACCTTCATGTTCTGTAGAGGAGGTAACTAGGTAAATATAAACCCATATTTAATCACACTACAAGTGTTTTATGATTATAATGTAACTCATAAAAAGATAGAATTATATTGCTGAAAATGGAAGACAGTATTTATCTTATATTAGGTTCTTTTGCTTTTTTCTTGATTCATCTTTATATAATAAGTTATTTTGGTAGAATAGTTGAGAATTTACAGGAGAAAACTTTGTAAGAATCTCTCAAATACTCTCATTTAATATTCCCAATAATGCAATCTTGAATTTGTAGTTTTAAATTAGTGAATCAATGTTAACATTACATTGTAAAATTAATTCAGAGTGGTTTAGAATCTGTTCTTTTTTGGTTCTAATATTCTAACCAGAATTTCCTGCTGGTGTGCTTGTTGTCATACCTCCTTACATTGTCTTGTCTGGCACTTCAGGGCCTTACATTGTTCAGAATCTTATGACAGATTTGCAGGATCATCAGTCAGACACTTTACAGAATGGCAACTCATTTGTTCTGATGTTTTCCTCACTAAACATGCTGTTGTGCCCTGGGCACAAGACCCCTGAAAAGACCACCAGAGACACAAACTCACGAAAACGCAAAAGCAAGATTTATTTCAATTCAAGCCTTAGCAGGGACCTCGGTGGAGCACCCCGACATAGACGAGGCTAGAGGAGGTTCCCACCCCTCTGCAAGCTCAGTTTTTAAAGGCAAAAACCACAAGGTTACATCATTTAGGGGTGTGAGTACGGGTACAGTTCTGATTGGCTCAAGTTTTAGGTGCTTTTCAGAATTTCTGTGTTATCTTACTTTGTAGTTTTAACTAGTTGTTTGTTAAACTTTATAGACTACCTGCGGCATTGGGGCATTCTGTGGTTAATCAATTGCTGCCAGATCCTGACTTTGTACTTTGACCATCTCTGGCATTGAGGCATCCTATGGTTAATCAGTTGCTACCAGATGGCTCTTCAAACTTCCTGACTTTGTCCTTTGACCTATGTCAGCAGCTCTGAGAATTTTGAAACTCAAGACTGTTTCAAGCTGGGGTGAGGGACTTGCTTGAAATGGGGTTGCTTTGGTTCTTCGCATGCCACTTTGCACAGACGGAATTGGCCTCTCCTGCCCAACATCCTTTCTCTGCTTTGTTCAAATCCAGTGGTGGTGCTTCCTGTTTTCAGAACTGATAAACCCTGATTGTGATGGAGGATAACATTATTAACTGGAGTTCAGGAACATTTTCAGTTCCTTTAAAATTCTTTGAAACATTTTGGCACTTTGCATGAGAAGTAATAGATTTATTGGGGCATTTTTGTGCATAAAAGTCATTTTATTTTATTCTTATTCATCTCCTTTCCCAATACCTTCCTCCATTTTATGTTCTCTGCTTGGGGTTCCCCCTAACTCTCCCAAGTAGATCTTATTTTCATCTCACATGTATTCCATCCCTCCTTCCTCTTCATTTGTGTTTATCCTTAAACTCCATTGTTTCTGGAATGGCCTCAGATCCTCCTTGCTTAGCCCTCTGCCCCATTCCTGTGCTTAGTGTTCTATCTTATATTTGTGGTATAGTTTGATTACCTCTTCACAGCCTCTTTTATATGTTGGAATTACCTAAGTAATAAAACTTATTCCACATAGATTATACTTTGATATTGCACTTTAGCCAGTCTGTAGTATCAGCTGCCCGCCCCTACAATCTTACTTAACAATGACACTTCCTTATAGGATTTTTTTTTTTTTTTTTTTGGTTTTTCAAGACAGGGTTTCTCTGTGTAGCTTTGCGCCTTTCCTGGGACTCACTTGGTAGTCCAGGCTGACCTTGAACTCACAGAGATCCGCCTGGCTCTGCCTCCCGAGTGCTGGGATTAAAGGCGTGTGCCACCACCGCCCGGCCCTTATAGGATTTTTACACTTTATCTCACTGACTCTCCATTCTCAAAGCTCCAACAACTGCCACTTTACTGTTTCTATAGTCAGGTGTTTTGAAAAAAGCCACAAAAATGGACTGATTCAGTATTATGTTCAGAATAAGTTTTTTCTTTTCTTTCTTTTTTTTTTTTACATAGAAATGTAACAAATCCCCCCCCCCCCCAAGTGCCTGCCTTTAGGAGATTCCTATCAGTGTCTAGAACAGATGCTACAAGCCACTAAGGATACTAATCTGAGGGATATCAAATGAATCTAAGCACATTGGGTTCTTTAGTCCATTCACTTTATTCTTCTAATTCAATTCTATCTACACAGTTATGGTTCTGTCCTCAAATACAGCTCCTTTCTGTGTCCAGTTTTCCTGTCTGCACAGTTTTAATAAGCACTTTGTTTTTGACCTGATCTTTGTCGTCCTCTGTTCCATAGTCCACCATCTATATCCTTTCTGGCTTTTTACCCCTGGCCCTGATAAACTCTGCAAGAGATCTGCTTTACCCTCTACTGAACCTCTGTCTTCCTCTCTTCTCTCTGGCCACGTGGTTCTGTGTCCTCTGTTCCTGCCTCACCCTTCACCCCTCCTCTCCTCTCTCTGAACATATGGTTCTGTGTCAGCCTCTGAAATTCCACTTCAGTCCTTATAGCACCTGGTTATGTAAAACGCCCTATTGTTCCCAGTCAATCTCTCTGCCAAGGCCCTAGGCAAGGAGGAAGGGGATGGTATGAACTTCATTTGCACAAGAAGCAAAGCTAAGCCTCTATAGCTTGCTTGTCTCCTAGGCTGCCTAGAGGTTTAGCGTCTGAGAAGCTTAGCTGTTTGCCAAATGATCTATAGTATTTGCGCATGCAAGAATCTCATAGCAGAAGACACCCGAAATATTAAAAACTGGATAATACCAAATATGTCATAATAAATGGCTTGCCTTTTGACAGACCCCTGGCCGGTCAAAGTATAGCTATAACACACAGCTGAATCTCTATGATATTGTTATGCCCAGATCGCAGGGACCCCCCCCCCCAAAAGACTACCATGATCTCCCATGTAAAAGCAAAGAGCCTTTATTTCAAGAAGCTTGGTCCCTCTGTCTGACAAAGTGGTGAGAGCAAAGCCCAGAGCTCAGGTGGGGCAGAGTTTTTACCCTAGCAAAAGTTGGGGTGAGGGGATTTCCAGGGTCCAGGGCCCTGATTGGCTGACAACTGTCTGGGGGTATCTGTAAAACAAAAAATAGGTGTGTGCTAGACTCAAGGACATCTGGCCACCTTATCTAAGGGTTGGAATGTTTGGGATGTCAGGTACTTCCTTACCCCTGGGTGGATCCCTGGGTGGTATCAGCTTAAGGCTTTTCCTGGATCTTGATGTTGCCTGACAGTAAGCCTGTCACAGAAGCTGTGTCCATGCCCCTAAGCCTGTCATGGATGCTCTGTGGTCAAGCTATTTTGGGGCCTCTCCACAATATATTCTTGCAGCCCACAAGAGAAATACACATTAGCACTGATCCATGCTGTTGCTTGACATAACTACTTAGGTTCTACTGCTGAGTAATAATTCCATCATCTACATACATAATTCTCTTTATTTATTGAAGGACATCATGAGTGGTTTTAGTGATCATGCATAACATTTCTACCTATAGAAAAGTTATTATTAGAAATTAGGGGAAAACTGGGATATTCTCAGATGAAAAGTAGTCACTAGCAGATGAATCCTAAAATATTGACCAAGGGAAGATTTTTAGGCACAAAGAAAACAGTGACAGGAAACTGGAGTACTAGAAAAGAAAAAAGAACAGTAGAAAGTAAAAATATGAGAGTGTATGGTGGAATTACTCTCTTAATAAGTTTTAGAAAGTATATTTAATAATTTAATTAAATTGTTATTTGCTATTAATATAATTATATTTAATATTATGGAAAAATAAAGTGATTTCAAAAATTTCATTAAGTGACAAATACTGATATCTAGAGTTTACAAGTTATATACATGTTCATATGTGTTTAGGAAAGCATGATGGGAAATTCCCAATTGTATAAAAAGCATGATATATATATATAATTGGAATATTAAAACATACCCAAGTAACCATTTGAAGGTCAGAAAGAAAAACAAAGACAGGATAACCAGAAGAAGTAGAAGCTGAATAATGAAACAGCACAGCAAAGTTGGATGCAGCTACACTCCCCTCCAACAGAAGCCTCAACTGTGCCAGAATAAAGGCAGTGTCCTGCAGATGTGTGACATGCTTCTCAGAAACATCAAGTTACAATCAATAAGGTGCAATCGTTGAAAGCTAAGAGATGGGGATGTACCATTCTGTATTAATAAAAGCAGACATTAAGTGATGGTTTTTATTTTTATTGACATAGCATTTGTATATATGTATCATGACATTTTGATAAATGAATACAATGTGAAATAATCACATTAATCACATTAAGATAGTTGACAAATATGTCACCTCAGACACATGTCAATTTTTCTGCTGGGAACATTTAAAATGCTTTCTGCTTCTATATTGTATTATTCAATTTACTGTTGCTAATTGTAGATATATTTTTCTCCAGCAAATTACCCAGTTACTCTTTCAATACAGTTGTATCTCATATCGTTAAAAATCCTTCCCCATCTACACATGCCCATAGCCATTCCTATGAATAGGGAATGGATTCTTTATTCTCTCCCTCTTGGAAATACACAATCAATATCCCATATGTAACTGAAAATAAAGTGTGTTTGATTTTCAGTACTTAGCATTTCTCCCTAAACATACTGCAATGTAGTTCCATCCATGTTGCCCCCAAGGGCAGATGTTGACCACCAAATCCTAGCACAAAGTGAAGCAACCTTCTTTAACAGTTGGTGTCTTCAAAAGCAGTTAGCAAATACATACCACAGTCTCAGTATCCACATGACCTTTAAAGGATGCCCAACTGACTCTATGTCTTGGCTGTAACGAGCAGTTCTATAATAAAATGGAAGCATTTATGTCTTTTTTATATACCTATTTCAATTCCTTTAGATACACCCTAGTAAAGGATTGCTGAATGCCATGGTTGTAGTTTTTATAAATCTTCGAAGATCTCCATTGTTAAAAGCAGTATGAAACCCCCAATTTATAACTTGATTATATTTAAGAAAAGCAGAAAACAAAATAACATAGGGAAGAGGCAACTCTCTTTAATAAATAGTGCTGGGAATTGTATATCTATATACCAAAGAGAAAACTGAAACTTCACTGTACCATTTTATAATGGGCAGTTACATATTTTTGTTTGAGAAATATCCTTTCAGTTTGTTTGTCCATCTTAACTGGATTTGTTTTGTTATGAAGTTCTTTGGGATCTTTTGGATGCTAACACCTTGTTGGGGAATTCATCATTATTTAATCTTACTCTACAGCTCATATTTTGCTTTCTTTACTGCTCTGAAGTTTTTAGTTTCACGTAACCTCATAAAGTCATTTTGTTATCCCTTAGCTTATGATTTTGAGGTCGTATCCAAAAATGTCTTTCTCCATATCACTGTCCTGAAGTGTTTTCCTTCTATTAATTTCATAGTTTCAGTTCTTCCAGGCATGCCAACCTTTGTGACACTGCAATGCACCATTGTCATCTTCAAAGTTCATGCTCAAAAACCATGCAATTGAGTTACAAATATTGCAAAAAAAAAAAAAAATGTCGTGACACTGTAAGTAAATTTAGCATTTTGTGCAGAGAGACTTCTTCTTTGGTATCACGGGCTGCATGCAGACTGTGGGCTACCCCTTTGAGCACACCTGTAAGTGTGAGTGTGTGTGTGTGTGTGTGTGTGTGTGTGTGTGTGTGTGCATGTGTGTGTATTTAATAAGCATCTATATATATTCACCACATATGTAGATGTTCTTCTTTGCATATATATATGTATATATATGTGCAAAAAACATCTGTCTAGTTTCTCTCTTCAGCAAAACACAGTTTCTTTTTCTTTAGAAATATTTATTTAGTGAAAGTTTTTTGTCTACTATATCTTTTGTTGCTTTTATAAAACTTTAATTTGTGATAAGTACATGGATTTATTTCTGAATTCTCTATTCTGTTTCACTGGCCTATGGATCTGCTGCTGAATTGATGAGTTACTATGGGGCCACCAGCTTGGTTCATTGCTTTGATTATTTAGAAATGTTTTTCTTTCAAGTTTCAGGAGGATGTATTCAGATATTTATGAGAAGAGATTGGTATTTTGGTAGGTGTCACATTCAATCTACTTGTTTTACATGGCAATATAAACATGTAATGAAATTAATTTTCATAACTGATAAAATGGCATATCTTTACAATATTTTGTCTTTTTTATTCCACATTTTAATTTCAAAGATAATTCACTTTCTTAGTTGAATTTACCTAAGATTTTTAATTGTTATTGTATGAGATTGAATTTTAATTTCATTTTCATCAGTTTTTAATGGTATTTGGAAAACCTTCTGATCTTGTATCCTTTACTTTGCTGAATTCTTTTGTTCTAGTTTTTGGTGGAATCATTAGATTTTTTGATGGATTCGTTAGCTTCTTTATGAAATTATTTTACCAGTAAATAGGGATACTTTGAATTTTTCTTTTCTATTTGGTGTTCTTTATTTATGTCTCTTACCTAGTTGGTCTGCAGAATATTACTAAGTCTGTAGTCAGTACTAATGATGTAAGTAGGTTGTGCAGTATGCTGAATCAGGGCAACTGTAGTAATCCACTCAGGTAAAATTGTGTTTTTCAGATATTGTACTTACTAACTGTTGTGTATTACTTCCATACATGGGTTTTTGGTTTTCATTTTGTTTTGTGTTTTCTATATGAAGAAAGTTAAGTTTAACTATTTTTCTTTTCTATTGAGATGACCTCATGGATTCTTTCTTTCTCTTGTTACTGTGATGTGATATCTTTCTCAATGTGTATTGTTTAGACCCTCATTTCATCATGGAGACAAATCCTATATGTCATGGAAATTAAAATTTTATGTGCTTTTAGATTTAATCTTCTATTATTTTGTTTTGAGATCATCAGAGATATTGATATGTACTGTAGCATAAATCTTAAATGTTCTTATTAATAAAATCAAACCTGAGCCAGGTATTGGGGTGAACACTGGAAGATCAGAGAGACAGAACAAGCCACAGCTAACCTCACCTGGCCAACTTCTCAGCTGGTCCTGTTTCCTCAGACTGGAAGCCTCTGTGTCCTCATATCCGAATGGCTCTCAGGTGAACTACTGCTAGAAAGCCTGAAAGTTTAACCAGCCAAATGCTTAACCAGGCCAAATGCTTCTAGTTTCTGGTCCTCACGCCTTATAAACCTTTCTGCTTTCTACCACCACTCCCTGGGATTAAAGGCTGCTTTCTGGGATTAAAGGCGTGAGTCACCATGCCTGGCTGTTTCCAATGTGGCCTTGAACTCACCGAGATCCAGAGGGATTTCTCCCTCTGGACTGCTAGGATTAAAGGCATGTGCTAACATTTTCTAGCCTAAGTATCTTGTGGCTTTTCTGTTCTCTGACCCCAGATAAATTTATTAAGGTGCACAATATTTTGGGGAACACAATACCACCACAATGTACTTTTGCTTTTTGGTTGTATACTAATCTGGTTTAAGTATGAAGATAATATTGTCATTGTAGAATAAAATTGCCAAGAATCTCTGGAAGTTTAAAAAGAATTGACTTTAGTTCTTTTTAACAGTTTAGTAAAATTCATTAATGAAACCATCTTATTAGTCAGGGTTCTCTTTAAAACTTATAGAATAAATCTCTCTCTCTCTCTCTCTCTCTCTCTCTCTCTCTCTCTCTCTCTCTATATATATATATATATATATATATATATATATATATATATATATATATACAGAAAGGGGATTTATTAAAATAACTTTTAGGCAGTGGCTCAGCTAACCCAACAATAGCTACCTATGAACAACAACAAAAAAAAAATCCAGCAATTGTTCTGTATATGACACTGGATATCTTAGCTAGTGTTCAGTACAGCCCCTCCCAATGGGCTATAATGCCAATGAACTAAAGGACTTTCTGGGGAGGCAAAGCAAGCAGGTGAAGACAGAAGATTCCTTCTTCCATGTCATTATATAGGCTTACAGTAGGAGGTGTGACACAGATATGAGATGTGTCTTTTTCCCACCTCAAAAGATCCGAATTAAAGATATTTCTTCCCACCTCAAGGTTCTACATTAGAAGTTGATCTTTCTCACTTCAAATGATACAGTTAAACAAAAAATTCCTCACAGGTATATCCAGCCATTTTGTGTTTTAGTTAATTCCTGATGTAGTCAACCTGTCAGTTAAGCTGACACACCAGCTCATCTAATCTTGGGATACACTTTATTGGGAAAAACTTTATGACTGGTTCATTTTGTGTCTTGCTATTTGCACCTTCATTTACTCAGTAACTTCATGGTTCCATATTTATGTATTGTATGCACTCCAAAACAGAAATTTCTTCTAGGTTTTCAATTGGTTAGTATAAAACTGCTCTGAAATTTCATCTTACTCCAGGACAGAATGACCAAGATCAAACAAATAAATGATGGAAGATGATGGGGAATGATCAGGGAAAGAGAGACACTTACTCACTGCTGGTGGGAGTGCAAACTTATGCAGTTACTATGGAAATCAGTATGCAGTTTCCTCAGAAGCTGAGAATGAATCTATCACATGAGCCAGCTACACCACTTTGGGGGCATATACACAAAGGTCCTTACTACAGAGATACTTAGCTCAGGCCTATCATTGTCTAGCTCTTACTCTTATATTTAGCTCATTTTTATTAATCTATACTTTGCCACATAGCTTGTGGCTCATCCGTACCTTACATCTCCCTTGTCCTGGCGGCAGCTCCAGACCATCTCTCCCTTCCCTTCCTGTTTCCTCAATTCTCCTCTCTGTTAGTCCTGCCTATACTTCCTGTCTGGCTATTGGCCAATCAGTGTTTATTTATACAGAGCAATATCCACAGCAGTACACTGGTGGTCTATTCAGCATAGTCAGGGAGTAGAAATAGCTCAGATGTCCACCAGCTGATTAATGGATAATGAAAATGTGGTATAGTTATACTCAAAAATTATTCTGCTATTAAAAACTGAAATTGAAATTCACAGATTAATAGATTGAATTATAAACAATCATCCTTATTAAGGTAATTCAACTCAGAAAGACAAATTAGCATGCTTTGTCTCATATGTCATCTTAGTGTTTAAATTTTAACATTTTTTTTTCATTCATAACACCTTAGATGTAGTGGTTTGAATGAGTTCAGCCCCCATAAGCTATTTTGCCCACAGTTGACAGAAATATTTGGTAATAAGTAGGGTGTGTATGTATGTGACTGAGGACAGGCTTAGAGTTTCAAAAAACTCCTGCCATTCCCAATGTTCTCTGTGCCTCCTATTTGTGGATCAAGATGAAAGCTCCTAGCTGTACTTGTCATGATGCCTTTGGTCTGCCATTATGGACTCTAACTTTCTGAAACCATAAACCCAATTAAATGCTTTTTTAAAAACATAAATTGCCTTGGTCAATGTGTTTTTTCACAGCAATAGAATAGTAATTAAGACATACATAACTAATAAGGGGTCATGGAGGAATAGGGGATCTTTCAAGAATGGTGAGAAATTTTAAAGGTGAAAAGTGGAAGAATCAAATCAGAAGGATTAAGTGGGGTGGGATTCAGAGGACAAGATAAAGGGGGGGCATGGGGAGTTATAGCTAACACTAAAGGCCTTTTGAAAAAAACCACATGGAAACCTACTACTGTATAAGCTACCTGAATACATAAATTAAAAGATTTTGGATGGAGTTACCCTATAATGGAGGCACAATACCCCAACTAGACACTGTAGGCTACTAAACAAGGACCCCAGTGGCAGAAATGGGTTACTTCTTTTTTGAGTTGTTGGCCAGTGGGGCTCCATGGACCCCAAACATTATTGTCTATTACCATTGATCTTGGTTAGGATCCATAAGTTAAAGTTAAGACTTTATTGCTGAAGACAGCACCTACTAGAGGTATAGAACATGGAGAAATCTAGCTCATACTCATTTGGCAACTTCATGCCTATTAGCTAGTTTTTGTGGTGCATGAGGATGCTATGAATGCTATTGGAGCAGAAAAGTAAACATCAGTCTCACTTAGATGTGAGTGCTCCAAGTTACAACAACGCCTGACGTTAGGAAAAATAGCACTGCAGTAACAATGGCACAGATGTTGTGGTAGTAACCAACCACTTTCTTATTGGATTAAAGGCCCACACCATGAGGTGGAACCCATACCTGACACTGTCCATAAGGGCAAGAACCTGTGGCTAGACAGGTCATAGGCCTCTAGGAGATAATATAGTACTACTATTTTGGTAAGCAGACATAGAGTTAAAATGACTCCTAATGACTTATCGCTCTACCCATAGGGAGTACTATTTCATTTATTTGCACTCTAACTTTCCAGTTTCTGTAGGAGTATATTAGATTTTTTAATTTGAAAAATTTCAGTTTTTATGTAGGCATTTTTAGTAAAGCTAAATAAAATTTCCTCCTAGTACTGATTTTTTTTCTATATTTTATAGTTCAGTGTGATGTGCTTCCAATTTTGTTTGAAGAACTTTTACATTTTTCCATATAAAGGAAAATTTCTTCACTAATATATGATCATTATCAATAATATTTAATTTCCTTCTACTCATAAAATTTTAAGTTCCCTCTTATGGTTTCTACTTTTATTCCATTGTGATTTGAAATAAAATACATTGTGACTCCAAATTACAAAATTTTTCAGACATTTTTTTTTTCCATAGAGTACTCCACCTATTAGTGGAGAAGGATATGCATTATGAAACATTTGGGTGATGTCCTAAGATTTATTTTATTCTACAGGTCATAGCCCTTCTTTGAAGGAATTCAGGGCAGGAACTACAGGCAAGAACCTAGAGGCAGGAACCAAAGCAAAGACTATGGAGGAACACTGCTAACTGGTTTGTTATCCACTACTTGCTCAGTTTGATTTTTTATGTAAGCTCAAAGCACTTACCTAAGGATGGCATTGCCCACAGTGGGCCAGGCCTTCCCCGAGCAATCATTAGTCAAGGAAATACCTTACAACCATACCCACAGAACAGTCTGGTTGAGGAAATTCCTTAATTGAAATACTTCTTCCTAAATATATCAAGGTTTGTGTCAGATTGATAAAATCTAACCAGCACAAATTAAATATTCATGAATGTTTTGTAGGTTCATCTGATTCCTGCTACAGTTTAAATCTGACATTTCTTGTGCATTTTTTTCCTTGATTACATTGTTGAAAATTTCAATTCCTGACTGTTATTTTATTAAGATAACATTTCTATTAGATATAAGACTATTTGCCCTACTTAGTTACCTATTTCATTAATAAATGTAAATATATTTGTAATTATTATTTCATATTAATTAATTAATCCATTTTTATTATACAGTAACCTCTTTGTCACTTTACTGTTTTTTATTTAATAATCGGTTTTATCTCATAGAAATGTCATTCCATTTACTTTCTGCTCATGTTTAATTTGTTTGCATGATATATTGTTTTCTAGTATTTAATTTTTAGTTATAATGTATATGTTTGTCTTTAGCAATGACATGAATTCTGTTCAGGAAAATTATTGTTTTCTCTAATTTTGTTGATCAATTTAGGTAGTCTACATCTTTTAAGTGAAAGAGTTTAATTTGTTTCTATTCAGCAGTACTTTTGGAAAACATGAATATATACAAGTGAATGTCTGTTTTATTACTATTTTATTTATCCTTTGTTAATTTATTCCTCTCTGGGTGCTCAACATTGTGTCTTGGTTGTAATTTGATATCAATATTATTTATTTTTCTCTTTTGTATATATGTAGTTTATTGTTAACTTTGGTAATTTCATGTGTTTTCATGATAGTTGTTAACATTCTTATGATTCTATTTTAGAATTCCCTTAGGCATTACTTGTAAAGCTAGTCTGGAGTAGCATAATAACACCCAGCAAAGCAAAATAGGCTTCAGAATAAAGAAAATTATAAGTAACAAAAAGAACTGCACAATGATGATAATGTCACTCAATTAGTAATATATGGCAATGTTCAGTGGAAACACATGTTTTAAATTTCAAAACATAAAAGTAATATTTTTATGGCTGGGGAAAACATGTCATGAATTTCATCTTTTTAAGAAACTGATTAGGACTAATAGAAAATTAGCAAGGACACACTAAAACCTAACATAATAAGGCAGTAGAATCGAAACAAAATGAAATATTAAAACAAATAGAAGCTTACTGAAAATTCTTTCCAAATATCCATGGAACATCAGCAAAAATGGATCATAGCTTACTCCATGAAAGCAAACCTCAATAAAGTGTGGAGGAGACCCTTTACATGGTTACACAAATCTACAACAAATCAAAATTTAAAATCGCTGAGCCCAGTCCCATTGGATGCAACCACAAAACAATTCCTGCACCCAAGTCTCAGGAAACATTGGATAAGAGATGCCAGAAGATTTTAAGATCCAGAGGATCAGGGAGTAGGTTGAGAGATTGTGTCTCCTAGGAATATCAAAAGCCACACCCATAAAGTCTTACCAACATGCTGCCTAAACATGTGCCGAACACGGACAACAACTATAGATGTGACAAAGTGGACTGGGGAAAGACCACATGATCTCAACGCTACCCAAAGAACTTCAGGCACGTAAGCAATGCATGTAGGGAGAGAAGAGCTCTCCAATTAGTTATCTACTATCAAAGGTCAGCTCTGAAAACATACATACAAGTGTCACTATGCAGACTGAGAAGACTGGATCTACGTATTTAGGAATATACAACATTTATACATACATACATATCAATAATTAATGAAAAACAAGGGGTAATATATAGGAAAGTTTGGAGGATAAAATAGAAAGAGTGGAATGATGTAATTGTAATCTCAAAAAATTAAAGTTATTAATTAAAAAACAGGTCACAGCTCATCTTAAAGGTACAACTTGTCCTCGTAAATATAGTACTTATACAATTTGGGGGCCACTCAGCAGAGAAGTTCAATGTGAAAATTTAAGTGATTGCAGTATATTCAATAGTGGTGGCTTTCTGAAAATATTCAGTATATCTGTAAGGGCTAGTTTCTCTGGATAGAATCTTCCTGTTTGATCTGTATGGTGAGCTCAATATAACTCTCAAACCTGCTGCAAAATATTGCTATTCTGCAGCATTTGCAACAAGTTATTCTTGTTTCTACCTAATAGTTCTTAAGCTACAAATTTCTATTATACAAATCAATCCTGGACTCTGCACTTTCTTCTATTTTGTTACTTCTAAAAATAACCAACTGGAGTTGTTATCTTCTAAGACTTTGAAACCTCTGAGAAGACCCATCTAGATTATTTCTTTTCTTTGATTTTCTGACCCAATTAGGACACGACCTTGAATATGCTTATCTTTTACCATGTGAAGTATATAGGAAAGGGACCTAAGTCTACAACCCAATGTGCAACCCACACACATTTAATAATCCCACCTGGGCAGAGTAATTGAAGCATTAATCCTACAACTAGATTCTTCACATATAAGTAGAATTTAATGACTAGTTAAATAAAGAGAACAAAAAGAACTCATCTATTTTTAAGCCTATCAATTGCAGCAAGAGGGAATTTGAAAAGTGAATCAGTTAGTAAAATACAGTTAAAAAAAAAAAAAAGAGCTCTTTTACAAATTAACCATATGGTGAAACTACTGAACGAAGTTGGGATTTAATGTGTGCACTAAGCAGCTTGAGATATTGAACTAATTTTTATCTTCCTATACAGAGAGAAGGAAAATAAATCTTGGTTATGAAAGAAGCAATGAAAATTATTATCACCATCAACCATTTATTGAGCACTCTCTGTGTGCATAGACTCACAATTATGATCACTGATCAAAGTTGGGCCAGGTACTGCTGACCTTGGAACACCTCAGTGTGATGAGAAAGTTAGTATATAAGAAACTATAAGTAAACCTTCATGTCCCAAACCACACTTCAACAAGGATTTTTTCAGAGAGGGACAGGAGAAAGCAAGTATTTCGATAACTGGTGAGTGGTTAATGTGACTAGGTACAGTTTCCTATTGCACAGCACTTTCTAACAATTTTCTTTGTCTGATATTGTCTCAATAACCTCCCTTAGAAAGGTTAGTTATGTATATCTATTATACTATGACCCACTGTACCATACCTTGCCATTTATTCCTTCATTTCATTATTAGAAACCACTCAATACACGCATGCATTTCCCTAAGCCTGCTTTCTAGTGTGTGAAGCTGTTTCTACAAGTTACAAAACTATTTGATGTATTAGAATAATAATGTCTTTGTGTTGAAAAGTGATTTCAGTTCCTTGTATGTATGTAAAATTAGTTCTGTGATTTAAATATGCTGCACACAGTGTTATTGTGATAGAATTCAGTCAGTAATTTGTAATAATGTACTTTTTAGTAAGTTAAATATGTAAAGGCACATGTGTAGTGTAGTTGAGGTGATGAGGTGGGGCAAACACAGTAGCTGCTGCCAAGTGGTACCTTCTGCTAGGTAACCTTGTGAAGTAATAATTATCACCTTCGACCACCTCATATTATCTTCTTGGCTCTGTAAAAACAAAATGTATCAACACAAGTTAATTTTACAAGGATAATACACAAGTAAAAGCCAGGTGTTTCTTATTCTCATCATGGTAAACATTAGAAAAAATGGGTCAGCTTCAGTGATCCATTTTGCATATATTTAAAATAACAAACATCAGGTTTTTAATGTGAAAAGTTAAACATGAAATTTCTAGGAACACAAATATTTTAATAAATGATTTTTTAAAATTTGAGGGGGTGACAGTAATAATATAGCTTAGAAAAATAAATGAGATGCCAGACAGTGGTGGTGCACACCTTTAATCTCTGCACTTGGGAGGCAGAGGAAGGTGGATCTCTGCGAGTTCAAGGCTAGCCTGGTCTACAGAGCAAGATCCAGGACAGGCACCAAAACTACACAGAGAAACCCTGTCTCGAAAAACCAAAAAAAAAAAAAAAATATATATATATATATATAATTTATATATATGAAAAAAATCCAAGCAGTATAGGAATTTAGAAAAAGATTTGCATTTCTTAAATAAAAATTACATGCCAAATACTTGGAAAATATCACATGAAAATTGTTTGCTTTTTATGTATATTTTTTCACTACAGTTTCATCATACAGTGAGTGGTTCAAAAAGTTATTGGCCTCCATAGACGTTTATGGTGTTGAGAGTGAATGACATTAGACACATGAAACATTAAACAAATAAGTCTTACATTATTAAAAAACATGGAATGTTCCCATTAAAGTTTCTAATAAAGAATTCTTTTTAAAGGGATATTTTGAATTGAAAGCTAATAGTCAATAAAATGCCTTGAAAAGGAGAGCTCTGGAAGATAGAGCAGAGAGAACAAAGTGAGAATTAAGTGCTGTGTTTGAATCAAAATAATGCTCTAGGGGCCAGAAATCAGGGAGATGATACATGAGATAAGACAGGCAGCTCTGTTGGCTTTGTAGCCAATTCTCACCTTATGTAACTAGATCTACTTCTGAACTAAAAATAATTAAAGTTAAATTTGATTAACTGAAAAACAATTCTGTTTTAAATAAAAATAAAATACACATGACAGTTATTCTTTTCCTTTCTTTCTTGCTCCATTAGGAACTTTTCTTTTCTTTTTTTTTCCTTTTTTTAACATCACATCTAATTGATGCTACACATATACTTTTTGGTGTATGGCTGTGGTGGTTTGGAGAATGCCCTCAATAGGCTCATAAATTTGAATAATTGGTCCCCAGTTTGTGGAACTGTGTAGCTGAAAGCTTTCCTGTGTCCTGCCTAGTCCCAAATAAACACACAGAGGATTATTTTATTTTTAAACTATATGACCTAATGGCTCAGGCTTCTTAAATTAACCCATTTCTATAAATCTATACTTTGCCATGTGGCTTGTGCCTTACTGGTACTTTACATCTTGCTGCTTCTTCTAGTGGCTAGCGGTGTCTCCTGATTTCTTCCCAGAATTCTTGTTGTCTGCTTATCTCACCTGTACTTCCTGCCTGGCTACTGGCCAATCAACATTTTATTTATCAACCAATCAGAGCAACACATATTCACGGCATAAAGAACGACATCCACACTAATAATAGTCAATATTAGGCTTTTTGAAATCTCCTCTGCCAATGAAATTACAGAACTCTTCAATTTTGCCTTGGGCAGATTCTGAAGATAAAGGCAGAAAACAGTCACATTCTTTGGAAAAAATATCAGAAGCAGTCTCTAACTAATCTGCTAATATTTTTTTTCTCAATCCCCTTGAGCTGAAATTGTCCACATTGCTCTCAGTGTCGTTGTCGTCCAAGCTCCTGCTAGGATGGCTCATTCAGTACCACTTACAGCACTAAACTGATTTCCTAGTCCCATGTCCTAAAGGTCCTAAAGAAAAACAAACAAATAACCAAAAAACAAAAACAACATTTTCAGGCCTATCACATCAATACCCCACTCCTGGTACCAACTCCTATCTTAGTTACTTATCTGCTATAACAAAAGGGATTGGTACCTTCAGGGGAAGGCCACACTGAGATAATCCTGTAATTTGTGAAAATAAAAAGCCCAAGGAATTCTCTGTTCCTAAAGAACAACTCAAATCAAATCTTATATGTAGCAGGAATCTTAAAAGTTCTTATATTAATTTTATTAATTTTTATATTAATTTTATATTAATTAATTAATTTTATTAGTTTATTAATTCTTATATTAATTTTATTAAAAATCAAACCTGAGCCAGGTATTGGGGTGAACACTGGAAGGTCAGAGAGGCAGAACAAGCCATAGCTAACCTCACCTGGCCAACTTCTCAGCTAATCTTGTTTCTTCAGACTGGAATCCTCTGTGTCCTCATATTCGAATGGCTCTCAGCTGAACTGTGCTGCTCAAAACCTAAAAGCTTAACCAGCCAAATGCTTAACCAGTCAAATGCTTTTAGTTCCTGGTCTTCATGCCTTGTATACCTTTCTGCTATCTCCCATCACTCCCTAGGATTAAAGGTGTGAGTCGCCATACTTGTTGGCTGTATTCTTGAACAGATGGATTTCTGCCTCTGGAATGCTAGGATTAAAGGTGTGTGCTACCACTGCCTAACCTAAGTATCTAGTGGCTTTTCTGTTCTCTGACCCCAGGTAAGTTTATTAGGGTACACAATATTTTGGGGAACACAATACCACCACACTTATACAAATATAATTCAAGGAGAGGACAGGGTCTTATCTCAAGCAGGCAGAGGAACTTGATATCTTCAGCCACATGGTTAGGGCTTTAGAGTCAAAAAGGATGCCAAAGTAAAGGAATTGTAGAATGTTTCTCCTCAGTCAAGGAAAACTGCTGAAATAAGGTTCTGTCAGGGTAGTTCTCCCATGGAGGCTCAAAGAGGCCACTGTATGATGTAAAATTGAAGTCTAGATTGCATTGGGGCACTCAAAATGTTGAAGATACTAGAGCCATGGGATACCTGCCAAGGAGAGGTGCAGACAGGGTGTGGGAGCAGCCCCAGAGAGAGAAGTATGTTGTAGTCAATAAAGCCAAGGAATAGGAGATCTGAAGGGTCATCAGATATAGAGCTTCGAAATTTGGAGTTTCATCTGCTTAGTTTTGGTGTTACTTCAGTCGAGCATTTCACTACTATGCCCCATTTGTTTCTCTTTGTAATGGCACTGTATATTCTGTGACATTGACTGTTGGAAGTATGTAATTTACTTTTTGCTTTTGCTCTTGATAAGAAGTTATAATTAAGAGATTGCCTTGAGTTTCAGAAGAGACTTTGAACTTATAAACTGTGTCAAGGTTATGATGACAATGGAGAGTTTTGAAGTTGAATTAAATGCACTTTAAATTATGATAGAGCTCCAAGTACATGGGACTACTAAGTGGAATGTGGTGGTTTGAACATAAATGGGCCCCACAGTCTCATATATTTGAATACTTGGTCTACAGTTGGTAGAACTGTTTGGGAAGAATTAGTAGATGTGACCTTTTTGGCTTGTCTCTGTGGTTGGGCTTTTTGGATTAAAAAAAAACCCACACCATCCCAATTAGCTCTTTTTCTACCTCATGCTTATTGATCAGGTGCAAGATCACAGCTATTGCTCTAATGCCATGCCTGCCATGCCTATAGATGTCCTACTTAGAATGAATAATTCTCAGTCTCTTATTCTCTGCCACTTGAACAGTTGTAAGTTTCCGTCTACTGCAGAAAGATGCTTCTTTAATGAGAGTTGAGAGATTCACTAAATGCCATCATTAAGAAAACACTTTTAATATTCCTCAGGTAAATCTCAAGGTCCTAAATCATGAGAACATGTTAGTCTTTTGGTAGAAAAATGAAATTTAATTTAGTATAAATAAAATTAGCTTTAAGTGTATGTTCTAGCTTTTTTGATAATTTTTTCATTACATTTTCTAAATTTATTTTACACACGAATCACAGTTTCGCCTCCCTCTCATGTCTTCCAGTTCCTTCTCCCCCACCTCCCATCATCTCCTCAATTCAGAAAGGGGCAGGCCTCCCATGGGAGTCAACAAATCATGGCATATCAAGTTAAAGAAGGACCAAGCTCCTCCCCCTGAATCAAGGCATCCTGAATCAAGGAGAGGCATATGAACACAGGGAATAGGTTTCAAAAAGCCAACTCATGCACCAAGGACAGGTCCTGATCCCACTGCTTAGGGGCTCCACAACAAAACAAGCTACACAACTGTTACCCACATGGAGAGGGCCCAAGTCAGTCCCATGCAGACTCCTTAGTTGTCAGACCTGAATCTGTGAGCATTCATTAGCTCAGGTCAGCTGTCTCTATGGGTTCCCCTATCATGATCTTGACCCCTCTTACTCATACAACTCCTCCTCTCTCTCTTCAACTGGACTCCTGGAACTTGGTCCAGTGCTAGGCTGTGGATCTCTGCATCTGCTTCCATTAGTTACTGGATAAAGGTTCTCTGATGACAATTAGGGTAGTCATCAATTTGATTGCAGGAGAAGGCCAGTTCAGGCACTATTGCTAGGAGTCTTATTTTGGGGACCATCCTTGTAGATTCCTAAGAGATTCCCTGGCACCAGGTTTCTCCCTAATCCCAAAATGCCCCCCTCTACGAAGATATCTCTTTCATTACTCTCCCAATCTGTCTCGCACCAATTAGACCAATCCAAGTTTTCATGGTCCCATAACCCCATTCCCTCACCTACACTCCCTCCTATCCCCAGTTTACCTAGGAGATCTCATCTATTTCTTCTTCCATTGGAAATCCATGCATCCCTCTTAGGATCCTCCTTGTTACCTAGTGTCTCTGGGGCTGTGGATTGTAGCCTAGTTATCCTTTGCTTTACATCTAATATCCACTTATGAGTGAGTATATACCATGTTTGACTTTCTGGGTCTGGGTTACCTCACTCAATATGATTTTTTTCTAGTTCTATCCATTTGCCTGCAAATTTCATGATGTCAGTGCTTTTTCATCTGAATAATACTCCATTGTGTAAATGCACCACATTTTCTTTATCTATTTCATTCCTCTGTTGAGGGACATCTAGGTTGTTTCCAGGTTCTGGCTCTTACAAATAACACTGCTATAAATATAGTTGGACAAGTGTCCTTGTTATATGATTGAGCATCCTTTGTGTATTGTTGTATGATATTTTGTTTGTATTCTGATAAAAAAAAAAGCCTCCCTGGAGATCAGAGAACCAAGCTAGCCAATAGTTAACCACATAGGACCGGGGGTGTAGGCTCAAGCTTTTGATCCCAGCACTTGGGAGGCTGACTCCTTTAATCTCAGAACAATCATTAGGTGGAGTCAGAAATATAAAGTGGGTGGAGATAGGATCTCTTCCCATTCCTTCAGGAGATCTGGAGAGGTAAGAAGTCACTAGTGGCTGCTCCTTTGCTTCTCTGATCTTTCAGGTTATTACCCCAATATTTGATTCCTGTTTTTTATGGATAAGACTAACTAGGATCACATTTCAGGGTACATGCCCAAGATTGGTATAGCTGGATCATGAGGTAGACTGATATCCAATTTTCTGAGAAACTGACATATTGATTTCCAAAGTGGTTGTACAAGTTTGCACTCCCACCAGCACTGGAGGAGTGTTTTGTTTGCTCCACATCTTCCCCAACATAGGCTGTCATTAGCATTTTTTATCTTAGCCATCTGACAGGTGTAAAGATGGTATCTCAGAGTCATTTTGATTTGCATTTTCCTGATAAAGATGTGGAACTGATTTTTAAGTGTTTCTTAGCCTTTTGAGATTCTTCTGTTGAGAATTCTGTTTAAATCTGTACCCTATTTTTTTAATTGAACTTTTTGGTATTTCGATGTCTGGTTTCTTGAGTTCTTTATATATCCTGGAGATCAGGCCTCTGTCCGATATGGGGTTGGTGAAGATCTTTTCCCATTCTGTAGGCTGCTGTTTTGTCTTATTGACAGTATCCTTTGCCTTACAGAATCTTTTTAGTTTAAGGAGGTTTCATTTATTGTTAATCTCAGTGTCTATGCTACTGGTGTTATATTCAGGAATTTGTCTTCTGTGCCAATGTATTCAAGGCTACTTGCCACTTTCTCTTCTATCAGGTTCAATGTAATTGGATTTATGTTGAGGTCTTTGAGCCACTTGGACTTGAGTTTTGTGCAGGAAAATAGATATGGATCTATTTGCATTCTTTTACATTTGAACATCCAATTATGCTAGCATCATTTGTTGAAGATACTTTCCTTTTCCAATGTATAATTTTGGCTTCTTTGTCAACAATCAGGTGTTCATAGGTGTGTGGATTTACATCAGATCTTTGATTCAATTCCATTGATCCACTTGTGTGTTTTTATGCCTGTTCCATGCTGTTTTTATTACTTTAGCTCTATAGTAGAGCTTAAAGTCAGGGATGGTGATACCACTGGAAGTCCCTTTATTATACAGGATTGTTTTAGCTATCCTGGGTTTTTAGTGTTTCCATATGAAGTTGAGTATTATTCTTTCCAGGTCTGTTGTAGATGAAATTCTAAACAGTCTTAGTAAATAAGAAACACAGAGCCAAATACAGAGTTTAAGCCAAAGAGATTAGAGCAAGAGCCATGACTACCTTATCCAACCACCTTGCCGCCATTGCTTCCCCGAGAGAGAGACTTTCTCCCTGTGTGACTTGTCTTTTTATTGCCTTTCTGTTCTGCCTTCTCATTGGCTCTAAACCCAACCACATGACTTCCTCATCACTGCCTATCTATACAGACCTCCAGGTCTCTATGGTTGGTACTGGAATTAAAGGTTCAGGTCACTAAGCTTGGCTGTGTCCTTGACCACACAGAGACTCTGCCTGCCATGTGATCAGATTAAGGGCGTGTACCACCACTGCCAGACTTCTGCTTAATGGCTCACTTTTACCTCTGATATCCAGGCAACTTTATTTATTAACATACAAATAAAATCATATTTCATCACAAATAAAATATCACCATAGTCTGTGAAGAACTGTGTTGGCATTTTGATGGGAATTGCATTAAATCTGTAGATTGCTTTTGGTAAGATTGTCATTTTTACTATGGTATTTCTACAATCCATGAGCATGGAAGATCTTTCCATTTTCTGATATCTTTTTCAATTTCTTTCTTCGAATACTTGAAATTCATGTCATACAGGTCTTTCATTTCTTTGATGAGACTTACCCAAAGATATTTTATATTATTTGTGGGTATTATAAAGGGTGATGTTTCTCTGATTTATTTCTCAGCCATTTATCATTTGTATATAGAAGGGATACTGATTTTCTTTTGAGTTATTCTTGTATTCAGCCACATTACTGAAGGTGTTTATCAGCTGTAGAAGTTCTCTTGTAGAATTTTTGGGGTCACTTATATATACTATCATATTATCTGCAAATAGTAAAAGTTTGACTTCTTCCTTTCCAATTCATATCTCCTTAATGTCCTTTTGTTGCCTTATTGCTCTAGCTAGAACTTCAAGTACTATATTGAATAGATATGGAGAGAGTGAACAGCCTTGTCTTATTCCTGATTTTAGTGGAATCGCTTTGAGTTTCTCTCCATTTCATTTGAAGTTGTTTGTCAACTTGCTGTATATGGCTTTTAATATGTTTTGGTATGTTCCTTGTATCCCTGATCTCCTCAGAACTTTTATCATGAAGGGGTGTTGGATTTTATCAAAGGCTTTTTCAGCATTAAATGAGATAATCATATGCATTTTTTTTTCTTTTAGTTTGTTTATATGGTTGATTACATTGACAGATTTTCATATGTTGAGCTATCCATGCATCTCTGGGATGAGGCCTACTTGATCATGATGCATGACTTTTTTGTGCGTGTATGTTCTTGGATTCAGTTTGCCAGTATTTTTTGAGCAATTTTGCATCAATGTTCATGGGGGAGATTAGTCTGCAATTCTCCTTCTTTGTTGCATTTCAGTGTTGTTTGCATATCAGGGTAACTATGGCCTCATAAAAAGAACTTGGCAATGTTCCTTCTTTTTCTATTGCATGGAGTAATTTGAGGAGAATTGGTATTAGATCTTCTTTGAAATTATGATAGAATTCTGCACTGAAGCCATCTGGCCCTGGGCTTTTTTTGGTTGGGAGACTTTTAATGATTGTTTTGAGTTCTTTAGGGGTTATAGGTCTATTTAAATTGTTTATCTGGACATGATTAAATTTTAGTATGTGGTACCTATCAAAAACTTGTCCATTTCTTCAGATTTTCCAATGTTGTGGAAGTAGAGGTTTTTGAAGTATGACCTGATGCTCCTCTGGATGTCCTTGTTGTCTGTTGTTATGTTTCCTTTTTTTTTGTTGTTGTTGTTTTTGATTTTGTTAATTTTGATATTCTTTCTCTGCCTTTTCTTTAGTTTGGATAAGGGTTTTTCTATCTTATTGATTTTCTCAAAGAACCAACTCATTGTTTCATTGATTCTTTATATTGTTCTCCTTGTTTTAATTTTATTGATTTCAGTTTGATTATTTCCTGCCCTCTACTCTTCCTGTGTGAGTTTGCTTCTTTTGGTTCTAGAGATGTCAGCTGTGCTGTTAAGTCACCACTGTGAGATTTCTCCAAATTCTTTAGGTAGACACTTAGTGCTACAAACTTCCTTCTTAGCACTGCTTCTTATTATCCCATAAGTTTGGGTATGTTATGAATTCATTTATAGTGAATTCTAGGAACTCTTTAATTTCTTTATTTCTTCCTTGATCCAGGGATGGCTCAGTTGAGAAAGTTTAGTTTCCATGAATTTGTAGGCTTTCTGTAGTTTGTGTTATTGATGAATCAAATGATCTGATAAGGTACATGGAGATTATTTTTGTGTGTGTCTGTTGAGATTTGCTTTATGACAGAGCATGTTGTCAATTTTAAAGAAGGGTCCATGAGATGTTGAGAAGAAGGTATAGTCTTTTGTGTTTGGGTAAAATGTTCTGAAGATATGTGTTAAGTCCATTTGAGTCATAACATCTGTTAGCTCCTTTATTTTTCTGTTAAGTTCCTCTCTGGCAGACCTGTCTATTCACGAGAGTGGGGTGTTGAAGTCTTCCAATATTAATGTGTGGGGTTTGATGTGTGATTTAAGCCTTAGTAACTTTTTTACAAATGTGGTTGCCTTGTATTTGGGACATAGATGTTCAGAAATGAAACTTCATCTTGATGGATTTTTCCTTTGATGAATATGAAATGTCTTTCTTCATCTCTTGATTAATTTTAATTTGAAGTCTATTGTGTTAGATGTTAGGATAGCTGCACCAGCTTGCTTCTAGTTCCACTTGACCTTTTCCTACCCCTTTAATGTCTGTCTCTGATGATGAGGTGTATTTCTTGTATGCAGCAGAAGGATGGATCTTGTTTTTGTATCCATTCTATTGGCCTGTTTATTTTTTTTTTGGTTTTTTTTTGCAAATTGAGTCCATTGATATTAAGAGATGTTAATGACCAGTGATTGTTAATTCCTGTTATTTTTTGGTTTTGGTGGTTGTGGTGGTAATATGCGTGTTTCCCATCTTTGAGTTTTTTGGTGTGAGATTATCATTGCCTGTGTTTTCATGGATGTAGCTAACTTCGTTGGGTTGGGGTTTTCCTTCTAATAATTTATGTAGGGCTGTATTTGTGGATAGGTATTATTTAAATCTGTTTTGTTATAAAATATCTTGTTTTCTCCATCTATGGTGATTGAAATTTTTGCTGGGTATAGTAGTCTGGGCTGGCAACTGTGGTCCTTTAGTGTCTGTAAAATGTATGTCCAAGACCTTCTGACTTCTACAGTATTCTTTGAGAAGTTGGGTATAACTCTGACAGGTCTGCTATTATATGTTACTTGGCCTTTTCCCTTTTCCCTTTGAAGCTCTTGGTATTCTTTCTTTACTCTGTATGTTTAGTGTTTTTGATTATTTTATGGTGACGGACTTTTTTTTTTGGATCCAGCCTACATGGAATTCTGTAAGGTTCTTGTACCTTTATAGGCATGTCCTTCTTTAGGTTGGGAAATTTTCTATAATTTTGTTGAGTATGTTTTCTGTGCCTTTGAGCTGGGATTCATCTCCTTCTTCTATCCCTATTATTCCTAAATTTTGTCTTTTCATGGTGTCCCACGTTTCCTGTATGTTTTGTGTTAGGAATTAACATTTTCTTTGACTGATGAATCTATTTCCTCTATTGAATCTTCAATCCTTGAGATTCTTTCTTCCATTTCTTGTATTCTGTTGGTTTTGCTTGCATCTGTGGTTCCTGTTCATTTACCCAGATTTTCAATTTCCAAAATTCCCTCAGTTTCTGTTTTTTTTTTTTAATTGCCTCTATTTCAGTATTCAAGTCTTGAACCATCTCCTTCATCTGTTTTTTCTTCACTTTCTTGGCTTTCTTTAGGGGATTTATTGATTTCTTCCAACTTTTTGTTTGTGCTTTCCTTGATTTCTTTAAGAGAATTCTACATTTCCTCTTTAAGAACCTCTCTCATCTTTATAAAGTTAATTTTTTATTAAAATTTTTAATTCATTTTACATACCAACAACAGATCCCCCTCTCATCCCTCCTCCACTGTCACCACCCCTTCATAACTACCCTCGCACTTGACCTACCCCACATCCCCTCCTCCAAAAGAATAAGTTCTCCCACGGGGGGACAGCAACGCCTGGTATATTCAGTTGAGGCAGGACCAAGCCCCTACTCCCTGCATCAAAGGTGAGCAAGGTGTCTGACCATAGGTAATGGCACCCAAAGCCAGCTCTTACACCAAGGATAGATCCTGATCCCACTGCCAGGGACCCCTCAAACAGACCCAGCTACACAAACTGTCTCCCATATGCAAAGGGTCTAGTCCAGTCCCATGCAGGTTCCACAGCTGTTGGTCTGAAGTTCGTGAGTTCCTATGAGCTTGGTTCTGTAGATTTCCTAGTCATGATCTTGACCCACCTTGCTCACATAATTCCTCTTCCCTCTCTTTGAATGGACTCCTGGAGCTTAGCTTGGTGCTTGGTTGTAGATCTCTGCATCTGCTTCCATAAGTTACTGGATGAAGAATCCACGATGATGACACTTAGGATAGTCATCAATCTGATTACCAGAGTAAGCCAGTTCAGGCACCCTCACCACTGTAGCTAGTAGTCTAATCTGGGGTCATCCTTGTGGATTCCTAGGAATTTCCCTAGCACTAAGTTTCGTATCTCCCTCTATCAAGACATCTCTTTCATTGTTCTCCCACTCTGTCCTTCCCCTAGCTTGATCATCTATGTTCTCATCTCCCATCCTCTTCCCTCTATTGCACCCTCATTCCCATACTTATGGAGATCTTCTCTGTTTCCTCTTCCCAAGGTGATCAGTACAGCCCTTTTATGGCCCCTTAACCAAAGAATGGATAAAGAAAATGTGGTACGTATACACAGTGGAGTATTACACAGCTGAAATGTCTCTATATGCATAATGCACACAAGAAAATAGGTGTATACAAAATTATGTAAAAGGTCTATTTTATTGATTCCTATGAAAAAACATACATTGAGATTTAGATCTAGTTTGTGGCTATACCCAATTTATAGTATCTAGAATTTATTGGTCACCAAAGAAACAGAATAGATCTAGATGTCTATGTCTATATCTGTATCATATATAAAACCAACTAACCTATATCACATATTGATAAGACAACTATGTAGACATATAGATAACCTGGATAGAAATATATCACTTGAACAAAGCAGTGAAACTCATACTTTTCAAAGATCACTATAGATATCTGGTAATGGGCTGTCTTTAGAGAATAATGGAAAAATGTTTAGCTGTCCTGATTTTATAAAAGTAAAATATATAATAGTCATTTTTTTTCTGGTTAAATAATGTTATTCAAATACCTTGCAGTCCTGACAGCCTACTATAAAAATACTTGTTGTAAACTCTCTCTCTCTCTCTCTCTCTCTCTCTCTCTCTCTCTCTCTCTCCAATGTCTCAATTTAAATAAGTGTTATTTCATTAATTAGAACTCATAAAAGTTTATAAGGGAGACAATAAATTATTCTTCACAAGTAATGAGGTACTGGGCTCCAAAATAAAGATATATGTCATGTTTTTCTCTCTTGATCTTTTCTCACTAATACTTAGATTTGGATACAAACAGATGTCTTTCATTTTTACTTACTGCATTGATATAATATCTTTTCAAGACAAAAGTCACACCTGATCATATGTGTAACACTTTCTCTACTCACCACAGACCATGCTCGGAGCGTCCAAGCTTTCCAAACAGTAGTGGAAACAAAAGAAAAGAGGTGTCTGCAGCCTTATCTGTGAACAGGCCAAAGCTCACCACTTCCAGGGGTGAGTCAGCTCGGCTGTACTACTGATTGCTTCATCTCCTTTGACTGGTAACACTAGATAGGAATGCCTTGATAAAGTGCTTTCCTTATAGTTCAAGGACAGTCATTCAGACAGTGGAATATGCAATGTTCTGTCTCAGAATCACAAGTTTTGGAACCATGCACTAGATGATAAATTCCAAGTTGTAATTTTTAAATTAACTTTATTATAAAATAATACTTGCAATTAAGACTATCAAACATGGAAATTAACCACATCCAAAATCTATACATCACAGTGAGATTCTTTGCAGTTAGAATGGCCAAACTATTCTTTTCTATAAGCTTAATTTCATCAATAAAAGATTAGGAAGGTCACAGTCTGTAAACTATTCTTTTCAGTCACCCAGTTATCATATTTCTTAATTTCTTACTGTAAAGATACAGGGAAGAAAGACTTATAGATGCTGATAATCTTATTTGCACATTAGGAAAATATACTCATGAAAACAGGGCTAAGTAATGCCTTTTCTCTTTACCCATTAGCATATCTGTTGGGACTGTCATTGTTTAGTTTTTCTTTAAGCAGCCATATTATTAGAGAGAGTATCATGGGTATACCTTCTCTGTCATTTTTAGAAGACAGACATAGCCTCATAACAGATTTCCTGGGCTGGGATCACCACTATAACCTGATCTCTGTATTATAATCAGTTGTGTTTTTCTATAATGAGTCTAAAGTTACTGAAAAAAGGAAGTGCTTCGATGCTGAGTGAAAACTATGTTGTTCTGTGATTATTAGGATAAATTTAGAATGCAGTCAGAAATTGTGATGGTCTAATGAATTTCTGGTGGTAGTTCTTCTCTAACACCTATGACTTCACTAGCCCCACATAGTTTTCTAGTACTACATTTTGTAGCTGGAGAATTTCTCTCCAGCTCCCACCAAGTCCCGCCAGTCCCAGAGCCCACTTATAAAATAAATACACAGACTCTTACATTATTTAAACTGCTTGGCCATTAGCTCGGGCCTATCATTGTCTAGCTCTTACTCTTATATTTAGCCCATTTCTATTAATGTATACTTTGTCACGTGGCTTGTGGCTTACTGGTACCTTACATCTTGCTTGTCTTGGCGGAGGCTCCAGCCTGTCTCCTGTTCCGCCTTCCGGTTCCCTCAATTTTCCTCTCTGTTAGTCCCGCCTATACTTCCTGTCTGGCTACCAGCCAATCAGTGTTTATTTATACAGAGCAATATCCACAGCAACGTTTCTAGTACCAGGCATAGTTTTCCTTCTAGTGAGTGGGCCTTAAGTCTAATTAGACAACTGTTAGTTACCATCAAAATATGAGTGCCACTCTTGCACTTTGAGAGATGTCTTGCCATGCTGGTCACTATTGTGTTTCAGAAGCATCCTAGGTACGTAGGACTATTACTGACTATTATTGACTATTACTGATTGCTTCTCCCCGTTGGCAGCTTTCAAAGAACTTTCTGGACTGTGAAAGTTAATCTGAAGGAAGGAGATTTTTAATTTATCAATCTACAGATATCTTTCTAAGACAATTTATATGCATCCAAAACAAAAGAACAACAACATTGACTGAATAGACAGTGATGAGACATGTTCATAATGATCCAGCTTTAGTAAGAAGGAAAACACAAATTCAATAGTGTGTCACCATGTACAAACAGAATCTCTATATTACAATTCCATTCTGAAATTCCATTCTCACTCTAATATGAGAAATAGCAATTATTTACAAGCATCCTTCAAAAGCTACTCAGCCTAAACTTTTACCTTGAAACCTAAATGCATGTAAAATGATTTTCTGCTATTTTATGATTCAGAATAAATAAATATCTATATTAAAATGATCTATATCCTATAATGTAATTTTTAAATTTGTTACTGACAGATAAGTAATTTTACTTACACTGTATTTTGTATATTTACTACATAGAAAACAGCAAGTCAAGAACTAGGAATATATCATTTTAAATGATCCTGGACTTTATACAGCTTACATTCTTATAATAGATACAAATAAATGAATAAACAAAAACTAATAAATGACAGAGTATGATAAATATTGTGAGGTTAATGAAAGGATAACAGAGAATTATTTGGGAAGAGTACAAATGATGCTTGGAAAGCTTGGACGCTCCGAGCATGGTCTGTGGTGAGTAGAGAAAGCGTTACACATATGATCAGGTGTGACTTTTGTCTTGAAAAGATATTATATCAATGCAGTAAGTAAAAATGAAAGACATCTGTTTGTATCCAAATCTAAGTATTAGTGAGAAAAGATCAAGAGAGAAAAACATGACATATATCTTTATTTTGGAGCCCAGTACTTCAGTACTTGTGAAGAATAATTTATTGTCTCCCTTATAAACTTTTATGAGTTCTAATTAATGAAATAACACTTATTTAAATTGAGACATTGGAGAGAGAGAGAGAGAGAGAGAGAGAGTTTACAACAAGTATTTTTATAGTAGGCTGTCAGGACTGCAAGGTATTTGAATAACACTATTTAACCAGAAAAAAATGACTATTATATATTTTACTTTTATAAAATCAGGACAGCTAAACATTTTTCCATTATTCTCTAAAGACAGCCCATTACCAGATATCTATAGTGATCTTTGAAAAGTATGAGTTTCACTGCTTTGTTCAAGTGATATATTTCTATCCAGGTTATCTGTATGTCTACATAGTTGTCTTATCAATATGTGATATAGGTTAGTTGGTTTTATATATGATACAGATATAGACATAGACATCTAGATCTATTCTGTTTCTTTGGTGACCAATAAATTCTAGATACTATAAATTGGGTATAGCCACAAACTAGACCTAAATCTTAATGTATGTTTTTTCATAGGAATTAATAAAATAGACCTTTTACATAATTTTGTATACACCTATTTTCTTGTATGCATTATGCATATAGAGACATTTCAGCAGAAGAAAATAATTAAAAAGCATAAGACATCAGGAAGGGTTGAAGCAGTAGGGAAATGGTGTAGAATTGATGTTTAAGGAACATTTCATGTACTTCCAAACGTATGAGCACAGGTATGAATGCACACAGTTATGACTCTTGAGGATGTTAAAAGTTCTAAGCTAGAAATAAATCTCTGTTATGTTATGGAAAAGGAAGGTCTGAGGTGAGATATAACAGTTAAGGTTAAATAGCTGAGAGTATTGACATATAAGGTATATATGGGAGAAAGGAGACCAGGTGACTATAAAATTTCCAACAATAAATGAAATTTAAGAAATGAATAGGGGACATTGGTATTAGAAAGAAATGAAGATATGCTTTCATTCATATAAAAATTAGGTACTGGTTAGATGTTCAGGTAAATGCATTAACTGTTGCCAGGAGCTCCAGGATCTGTGAATATATGTCCACTTAGAATTTTATCAACATCTAGGTAATGTTTGTGACATGAGACTACATGAAATGTTTTTTGTTTGAGTGAAGATGTCAGGGTTCAAGAGTTGAAGAGCTTGGGCATTTCAGCATCCATGCATCAGAATGGGGGGAGCTATGCCAGCAGAGGAGACTAAAATATAATGCAGCAAATAAACAGATAAACCTAAAGAAAAAGACAGCAGGTATAGCTGAAAGTTTTCCTGTGTCCCCCCGGTCCGCAGCTGCTCAGACCCAAGTAAACACATAGAACCTCATATTAATTAAAACTGCTTGGTCAGTAGCTCAGGCTTACTACTGACTAGCTCTTACACTTAAACTCAGTCCATTTCTGTTAATCTATATGTTGCCATATGTTCCATGGCTTTACCTGTGTGTCATTACATGCTGCTCCCTGGATGGTGGGCTGGCATCTCTTGACTCAGCCTTTCTCTTCCCAGAATTCTGCTTGTCTGCTTATCCTGCCTATACTTCCTGCCTGGCTACTGGCCAATCAATGTTTTATTAAACCAATGTACAAAAGCATTATCCCACAGCAAGCAGGAGATGAATAAAATAACTGTCAACTGTGTTAAGTAGGTCAAAACATAACGACCTTCCTTCATTATTAATTTTAAAAATTTACAAAACAGAGGCAAGTTAAGGAAAATAATATTTTCCATCCTCTCATGTATGGTAAGGTTAAAGAAAAGAGGTGATGAGAGCACTTGTCTTCAACCACGGACCTTCTTATGCCCAGTCACTTTGTTTTGAATTGTCCTACAATGTTCTGTACAATTTACTTTGTAGAGAAAATATACTGATGTCTTGCCTGCTTTCATCAGAAATAATTTCATTGTGAAATAGTAAACTTGAGGAAACAGTATCTCCATGTCTGTGCTAGAGGGATTGGCTGAGGAAGCTATTTTACTGACTCTAAAGATAAGCATCAAGTACATTGACATCACAGCCTCTGGAGGACAAATGTGCTATAATTCTAAAAATGAATTGATTCCTATTTGTTAGCAGGTTAATGTCAGATCTACTATTCTCCTAGACAGCTAACCATATACCATTTTGAAATCATATTCCCTTTATTTGCTGCCCTAACTAATTCTCTATCAGAACCCACTCTAATTATCAAGTAAACCACTGCTTTTTATTATTGTACTTTTTATTTTCCAAATAAGTTATTTACACTTATATTTATATTCTTGGGAAATCAAAGATGCAACAACACATGGTCATGTGGTTTCTCTGTTGGGGCAGAAACACCTACTAACAAGGACTCAACCTTTGATCATTCTCCTACTTAAACGTAACTTGAAGAGACTCTTCCATGGAATATCGACTTCTCTAAATAAACAAGACTTGTAAAAATGGCTGTATGAGTTTTTAATTGCTACTGTAACAAATTACAAGAAACTTAATGGCTTAAAAAAAGCAAATTTATCATAGTCTGTCACTGAGTCACTAAAATATTTTCCTCCTCCAGGTATCTGTAGGCCTCTCTTCCTTTCTGGTGGCTCCATGTTTGAATCTGTTTCTCATCATTCAGAAGTTCATTTTAATTAAGCTCTTTGTTTATGTGGACTTAGGTTCTAGTTTCCCTCCTTACTGTTAGGATTGAGTTTTCCTGAGTATGTTCAAGCACTGCCTTACCCTAGAGTATAGCATTCTTCAAAACAGTAGTGGAGAGTTTAGTTCTTGGCATACTCCTAATTACATAATATAATTACATGCCTAGTTTTCAGATTCGAACTTGCAGTTTTATTAGCAAAGCCTCTTCATGTTGTCATTAACAGTCTTATTTATTTGGATAAGCAGTGGAGTAGAAGCTTGCTAAGGCATATGTGGGAACAAGAACAAAAACCTTTGTTATACACTTGGTATATCTTGACTTTTATCCTATTATAACATAATTTTTCTCTAATTGATAACAGCTTAGAGTTACATAAACACATGCTACTTTGCATTAATTTACAAGGAAAAAAGAAAGAATTGCTCTGATTTGTGTATTTTTACAGTAAAAAAGCAAGAATGATTTGCTCTAGAAATCTAATTTTGTAATCAAAGCATTGACTATATGCTATAATTCTAAAATAAATCTTTAGGACATGTAGCAATTATCATATTATAACTCAAGATGTGTGCCTTGAGAATATTTTTTTATAATTCACTTATAATTAATGCCTTCAAACATTTCTCATATAATGATGATTTAGCTTACCAAGATACTGAGACCAGTCAATATAATTTTACCTCATAATACTCAAATGGTTCTATGAAAATGCAAATTAAAAAGCAGAGTATTAGGCAAATTGAATTTGCATGCATATGGTGTATATATATATAAAATGATTCAGAATATTGAATATCATTACCCAATCATTACACTCGTAGACCATAATAAGGAACAAGAGGAATTTGCCACATAAAAGACATTAACAAAATGGAAATTTTTACAGGCATACAATTTATATCCTAAGCTCTAACAAGACCTGAATGCCAAAATCAATATAGCTAAGAAAATAAAGGTAAAAGCAGTATTTCTTCTAGCAGCTGAAGAATATCTCTGTAGGGAATAAACTTAATGGGGTTAGATATTATCTAGATCTTTTCAAAAGGATTTGAAAATACACTAGTGCCTTTTCTATTGAAACACTGGTCTAACTCACTGCAGTCTGTTGTGGTGGAGTAATTCAGAGGTTAACAACAGAGTTTTGGTGTTAGAGATCTGGGCTGAGCTTTAAATGGCAGATTTACTCTTCACTAATAACATCATTTCCCAGCATTTCCTGAGTTCAGTATTTTCTTTTCTTATACAGAGAATATGAACTATTTCTTAGACTGTTACTTTTATTAAATACAATTACGAAGCTATTTTTAAAAGATTTAAAAATTTTTTAAATGTGTGTGTGTGTGTGTGTGTGTGTGTGTGTGTGTGTGTGTGTGCTCATGCATGTGCATGCTCACATGCATGTAGGTTCCCACAGAGAGTCCAGAAGAGGGTGTTGGATCCCCTAGAGCTGGAGTTACAGGCTGTTGGGAACTGACTTATGTGGGTGCTAGAATCTGAACCCAGATCATCTGCAAGAGCAGCAAGGGCCCTTAACTGGTGAGCCAACTATCCAATTCCTCACTAAGCTATTCTTACAACGTTTATACAGATGTTCAGAACATTAAATATGCATTACCAATTGTTTCCATTGAAATGAACACAAAATCACCATTTCCTTTCTTTTTCAATACTTTCTAAAATAATGAGCATAATGAAGATAGTTTTATATGGGATAATTTGGAAAAAAAATTTAAGTTAAATGCAAGCAAGGTTTTCTGTCTCTATAGTACTTCAGTTTAATATGTGTCTAAGAATATACATATAGCTGGTAAACAAAGTAACTGTTCATATATGGCTTGTGAATTTTATTGTATTTATAGAAATGAAGCTGTGGTAATAGACTGAGCGATGTTATCTGGAAGAAAACTGGTTTATAGGGGTATTACAATTATGTTTTATTAAATTTGGGGGCTGTAAACAAAATCTTAGCTATAGACTTTGGTGGTTTGAATAAGAATGGCCCTCAGTGGTTGTTCACCAGGGAGTGGCACTACTTGAAAGGATTAGGAGGTTTGGCCTTGGAGGAAGTGTGCACCAGATGTGGGCTTTGTGGTTCAAAAGTCCATTCCCATTACAGAATCTCTCTCCTTTCCTGATACCTTTTGGATCCAGAAGTAGAACTTTCAGCTACTTCTCCAGCAACATATTGCCTGCATGCCATCATGCTTCCCACCATGATGACGATGGACTAAACTTCTGAAATTGCATGCAAGCCCCAGTGAAATGCTTTCTTTTATAAGAGTTGCATTGGTTAGCTGGGCAGTGGTGGCACACGCCTTTAATCTCAGCACTTGGGAGGCAGAGGCAGGTGGATCTCTGAGTTCGAGGCCAGTTTGGGCTACAGAGTGAGTTTCAGGAAAGGCTCTAAAGCTACACAGAGAAACCCTGTCTCAAAAAAAAAAAAAGAGTTACATTGGTCATGGTGTCTCTTCAACAGAAATAGAACACTGCCTAAGACAGAGTTTGGTACCAGGGAGCAGAGTACTGCTGTGACAGGCCTGATTATGCTGCTGGTTAGACAAGTGTAGACTTTGGGACTTTGGATTAGAAAAGCAGTTGAAAACTTTAAATGGAGATTAAAGGGCCTTCTTAGTAGGAGTGTGGAAGACGGTGTGTTAATATTCTGATCTCACCCCTTGTGGCCACACTGCATCCTGACATAAAAGCCTCTTAAGGAAAAACTCTACCCCTACCTCTCTCCCTCCACTCCCACAAGGTGTGCACCCCACCACCCTCTGACTTTCTCTCTTTTCTAATAAACTGTCCATGTGGATATAGCATCTGGGCTGTGAATGTCCACCTGCCACCCCACTACCATTCCTGCATGGAGTGGATCACCCATCAGCCCACAGCTGCATCTGCCCAGCATGCCATCATGGTTTCCTACACCAGTGGGATACCATGGCCCAGCCAGCTGGGGGTTCCCCACATGTGTATAAATCATGTCATGGCACCAATGTGTTGTGAATTATTACACGGGGAGGTGATAGCGGGGAAACCTCCAAGGGTATCCTACTCATGCCGGGGAACATGCTGGGCAGATGTAGTGGCAGGCTGTTCAGATGCATACCATGACGGCATGGCGGCAGCAGTGGCCAGTAATACACTACTCAGATGCTGCATCCACGTGGAGAGTTTATTGTAATAAAGAGGTCGAGAGACAGAAAGATGAAGAGAGAGAGAGAGAGAGAGAGAGAGAGAGAGAGAGAGAGAGAGAAAGAAAGAGAGAGAGAGGTTTATACCTTACCAAGTGGGAGAAAAAGCAGGAGAGAGAAAGGAAGAAGTTGAGTTTTTCCTTAAGAAGAGGCTTCTGTGTCAGTACATAGAGTGGTGTCAAGGGGCAGGTCAGAATATTAACACAGTGGTATTGAGAGTAATGAAGATTATGATGGCTCAGCTCAAGAGGTTTCAGAGAAGAATGCAAGTGTCCTAGAGACAATTCTTGTGAAATTTTGGTAAAGAATGAGACTACATTTTGTTCTTTTCCTTAAAAAATACCTATGAAGCTGAATTGAAGAGTTTTGGATTAATGGCATTGGCTGAAGAGATTTCAAGACAGTCTTGTATTGACTGTGTTGTATAGTTACTGTTCAGAGACTCTCTGAGAGAGTAGGAGGGAGAGACAGGATAGGGGCTTTGGATCCTGTAGGGGCTATCATGATCCAGAAAACCCCATTTCTCTCTCTCTCTCCAAACCCCACCCACTGAGAGATCAGTTATTAATGATCACTCTTATGCAGATCTATAATGAAAAGAAGCAAGCTGAGCAAGAAAAAGTACAAAATGTATGGTTTGGTCACCGGATGGTGGTGGCACACGCCTTTAATCCCAGCACTCGGGAGGCAGAGGTAGACAGATCTCTGTGAGTTCGAGGCCAGCCTGGTCTAGAGAGTGAGTTCCAGGACAGGCACTATTAACTACACAGAGAAAGCCTGTCTCAAACAAACAAACAAATAACAACAACAACAAAAAATGTATGGTTTGAAGAGAAAAGTAGTACCAGGAAGCGTAATGGAGCTAGGGTCCTGTGCTCAAGAAGATAAAAAGTTTAAAGAAAATGTTGATGCTAAATGGAATAAACTGAGCAGTAACCTCAGGGAAAGACCTCACTCAACTAAGCTTCCAGCTTGTGAAAAAGAGTTAAAGAAAAGCTTAATCAGTGAAGGAAACCATTTGCACCAGAAAGCTTATGCAGATATAATTGAATGAGCAGGTCACGCTTCAGCCTCGCAATCAGCAGAACTCATCAGCTTCCGCCATGCGCTTCTGACTTCCGAGATACAGGAAGTGGGTTGTGGAATCTTCCTTTGTGACTAAGGAAAGCTGGTCAGGCAAAGAGTGTGTGAGGGGTAACCCTGCTTGGAGAAAGACCACTACATAAAACTGTGAAGGTGAAGCCTGAATTTCCTTGGAGACCCCAAGATGTTGGAGTTGCCAGAGTCGTGAGATACTTGCCAAGGAAAGCTGCAGTCTGGGTGTGGAACAAAGCTGGACAGAGTTGCAGATCTGAAGAGCACTTTGACATCAGACATGCATAGGTATGCAGAGTTTGTAGTTTTCCCTGTGGGTTTTAGGTCTTGCTTTGGTCCAGTATTTTCTCATGCTCCGTTTCCTCCCTTTTGGATGGTACTGTATATTCTGTGCCATTGTATCTTGGAAGTACATTTGCTATTTTATTCCTTTTTTTTTTTTTTTTTTTTTTTTTGGTTTTTCGAGACAGGGTTTCTCTGTGTAGTTTTGCACCTTTCCTGGAACTCACTCTGTAGCCCAGGCTGGCCTCGAACTCACAGAGATCCGCCTGCCTCTGCCTCCCGAGTGCTGGGATTAAAGGCATGCATCACCACCGCCCGGCACATTTGCTATTTTATTTTGATTTTCTAGGGGGTTACAGTTAAGAGATTGCCTTGAGTCTCAGAAAAGACTTCAATCTTTGGACTTTTAAATTGTGTTGACACTGTGACTGAAGGAATCAGTGTACTTCCAAGAGGTGTTACCCTCTGGACTGGGGACTAGGCAAAGACCACACCCAAATGACAATTTCCAACACAAAGATAGCCTTTAATAAGCAAGATAATGACACAAGTTGGGTGAATCTGAATCTGGCAGAAACAGCAGCAAATAGCTTTGCAGGAGTGATTTTCAGAAACGGAGGTCTGTGGTAGGATGAGTTAGGATGAGTTGGTAAATTCTGATTAGACATGTTTGTAATACAAATTCCTAATTGGTGTTATTAATAAAGAGCCTGGAGCCAGATATTGGGGTAAAAACTGAGAGATCAGAAGAGCACAAAGAAGCCAGTCATGTTCTTACCGCTTGGAAATCCTCAGCCAAAGAGACCCACTTCCTGTATACCCATGCCTATATGCCTTTCTGCATCTCTCATTTCATCTCTCTGCCCAGCTACATCACTTCCTCTCTGTTTGTACAGACCTCCAGACCTCTATGGTTAGTGCTGGGATTAAAGGCATGCATCACCATGCCTGGCTCTGTTCTCCAGTGTGGACTTGAACACACAGAGATCCAGATGGATCTCCACTCCCCCCACCATGCTAGGATTAAAGGTATGGGCTACCATTGCCTGACTTCTATGTTTAATATGGTGGCTAGTTTTTTCCTCTGATCCTCTGATAAGCTGTATTAGGGTACATAATCTATTGGAGGACACAATATATCACTACATAGGTTAGTCACAAATAAGGAATTTTGATAGCTGGGTCTTCGTGGTCAGCCTCAGGAATGAGTTAGTCATGAGGAAGTGGCCAAACGTGGATTCCAGTGGAGATTCTAGTGGTCTAGCAAAGAAGAAGTAGGGAAGGGCCATGTTTGCCATGCTTGTCCTATTAGAGCCCTTTATTGATACTGTGAGGACTTGTGAAATTGTACTGAATGCATTTCTTTTGCATTGTGATACAGCTACAAGCCTGGGGGGCAGGCAGGAAGTGGCTTCACAACAGTAGTATAATGTAAATACTCTAAATTCTTTATATTAGCAAAGATTCAACTGAAACTATGAAATTCAAGCATAAAAGTAAGATCAGATTAAAAACTTTTTACAATAAAATAAGAGAAATTATATTCCTTGGATAAACTGATAGGAGTGGAGTTTGCATGAAGTAACTGGATGCTGCACATATTTTAAAGCTAGAAACAATATAACATTCAAATGATTATATAAAGAATGAGGAAGAAATGAAAAAGGATTATAAAAACACTAGAATTGAGCAACCAGACATATGGAATTGTCATTAATTATGATGGGGAGGACTACGGAACAGGTGGAAATAATTATTGATTGGGATTTTTTTTTGGTCATATTAAGTCATTATTTACAGAATAACTTGATAAGATTAAATTCAATGATATTATGTTGATTGATAATTGTAAAGTAACTTTATATTCTTTCCCAAACACTTATTTTAGGTATATTAATTTTGTAAATAGTGATACTGAGGAAGTAGTAGGTATATAATTTTGAAGTTGAAAGGTCCTAGTAGATATAAAACTTCATTATGGTGAATTAAAAAGAAGAAAATAAAATTTGACTGGCATGCATTAAAAAGTAGAGGGTTCTGTGGAATCCTTTGTACCCTATAAATATGTATTGCTCTCATTGTTAATGAAAAGCTGATTGGCTAATAACTGAGCAAGAACAGATTGGGCAAGACAGCCTGAGACAGAATGCTGGAATGGGGAAGGGTGGGGTCAGAGGAGATGCCAGCCAGCCACTGAGGAACCAGAATTATAGAAAATTAGGTAACACACCATGGTGAAACACAGATAAAAAAAATGGGTTAATTTAAGTGCAAGAGTTAGCTAGTAACAAGCTGAGCTATTGGCTGATCATTTATAAATATATTAAACCATTGAATGGTTATTTGGGAAGTGGCCAGCAAGAAAGAAACATCCAACTACAGGAAGGGTGGAAGGAGGAATTGGACTCAGGGTTCTAGTCATGTAGGGGACCCTATCATAGTATATAAAAAGGTATCACTCTTGTAGATAAATCTCCTTTTCTAAATTATAGACATGTGTCTGTTTGCATTTATACATATATGTATATATAATTGATTTTTGTACTTTATGATTTAAGAAATAATCAAGTAAGAGAAAAATCATGAATTGAGAAAATTGGTTGAGCTACAATTTAAAGAGTAGAAAGAAGCTAAGGTCAATTGAGCTGCTGAAAGTTTTACCCTCAGATAGGAGCCTGGACAGTTAATCCATAGAGACAGGAGATAACATAGATTGTATGTCAAAGGCCTGCAGCTTTTCTAGATATGGCAGAGATCGATGATATCTGTAAAAATGTTTCAATTTTCTAATTAGTTTAAGAAATAAGGTTATCGTATGAGAATCAGAAAATGTAGGAGGATTTGTCGGAGGATTGAAAAACACCTTTTACATGATGTTGTAGTATAGGAGAACTACAGCAAAACTGTAGGCCATGTGACAAGTTCAGACTATTGACTATTTTGAAAAATAAATATTAGTCATCCATAGCCATGCTCATTTTTAATACAAGACAAGTGAAGACTTGTGACAGGAATCAGTGTGTCCATGAAGGGTAAAACACATGCAATCTGATCATTTAATGAATGGTTTATTCACAGCCTAGTCATGTTGAGACAGATTTCAACTGTTACTCCTTCCATTCATTCATCTCTTATACTCCTTACCCTCCCTCTTCTGACATGTTCCCTGAATTAGGGGTGTGTGTGAGTTGGTTGATATAGATGTGGAAGCACATTCTAAGACAGAAAGCCTTAGAAGATTTTTTTAACTCTATTTTTAGTAAAGCATAAATTATTGAAGGGAGGGAGAAAGAGAAATGAAGTGAGAGGGAGAGAGAATGAGCAAGAGCCAGAAAAAGAGAAAACACTGTGACAAGAAGAGAAAAACATAACTGCACAAAAATGACTTGAAAATTAAACTGGTTGCATTGACTGAATCACTGAGATTATCTACAGTCAAATATAAACAACAAATATTAGGTTCTTCATTTCACACAAATATTGGTCATTACTTCTTGAAAACATTCAACTGAAGCATAGTCAAGAAGCCATTTAAAAGTATCTTTGGTGACTAGATATTTAGGCAGCTCTACAAGCAAATGTCTCTGTCCACATGGTTTATCTTAGATGCTAGGACAAGAATTGTGGGATTAGTTTCTGTGTCCTGACCTGAAGAATATCTCCGTAGAGAAAAAAATTGCATAAAAAACCATGTATTTTCTCATGTGGGATAGATCTACTTTGAGCCATAGACTGGAAGGAGATTCTCTAGATCTATGGAAGAGGGATGAGCAGTGGTAAGTCCTTAATGGAGCTTGGATATGATATATGACTATTGAAAGCTTGTCAAGAGCTCTCTCCAGTGCCAAGAGGCTGACAGACACGTCCAGTTATAATACCCCATGTTCAGTCCTTGAACTACACACTCTAACTTCAGCACAAGAAAACACAAAGACCAACACAGAGAACATAACGCCACAACTGTTCTTCTGCTTTGTAAAATAATAAGAATATACCAAGAGAAGTGAAACTAAGAAAACATGGAATCATTCTCAACTTTATGTACGGAAGTCGCCACATAGAGGCAGGCTGCATTCCACACTTGAGTTTAAACTGTACTGATTGTAGACTATGTTGTCACACACTGCCCACTCCTCCTTCTCACTTCTTTTTTTGAGACAAATTCTATCAAGAGATACAGGTTGGCCTAGGGCATTTTCCGTGTTTCAAGCTCCCTGGTGTTTCAGGCTGTGTGATTACATTATTTTATCCCTTTTTTCTTTTCATTCTAGCTTGAGTTGAAGCTAGCATATCACCTTCTTTGTTCTTCCTTATCCCCACCTCATCTTTATTTTCATTCTTCTTTTTTCTGTATTGTTTAACAATAATTGCTAATCTTATTTTTATTCCCATCTTTACCCAAATAATGAACAGCTTTCTTTCCTTTCTCTTTACTTTCTAAAGGCTGCAGAAAACGACACAGAGCCTGTTTTAATAGGCTACTGTTATATTTTCACAAATGCCTATACAGTTAGAATTTTAATATGAGGAGTTTGAGAAATTAAACCTAGTCCCTTCAAGACATATAGATGTAGAGGTGAGTTATTGGCTACCCAGTCCACATGAGAAGAGTGATAACTAAACTCCACTACAACCCTTGGATTACTCAGGGTTCTCTGTATGAAGAGAACTGATAGAAGAATGCAAAGTTAACTTTAAAGAGTTAACTTTAAAGATCTTTCAGGAGAAACAAACACTTTTAACATAGTAGAAGTTAGAGCCTTCATCCAGTAACTGATGGAAGCAGATGCAGAGATCCACAGCCAAGTACTGGGCCATGCTCCAGGAGTCCAGTCGAGGAGATGGAAGAAGGATTATATGAGTAAGGGGGGGGGGTCAAGATAATGATGGGGAAATCTACAGAGACAACTGAAACAAGCTCAAGGAAACTCACGAACTTTAGACCGACAGCTGTGGAACCTGCATGGAACTGGACTAGGCCCTCTGCATAAGGGAGACAAGTTGTGTAGCTGGGTCTGTTTGAGGGGCCCTGGCAGTGTGATCAGGATCTATCCCTTGTGCATGAGCTAGCTTTTCTTGGAGCCCACTACCTATGTTGAGACACCTTGCTCACACTTGGTACGGGAGGGAGGGCCTTGGACCTGCCTCTACTGAATGTACCAAGCTGTGTTGACTCCCCTTGGGAAGCCATACCTTGTTGGAGGAGGGAGTGGGGGTGTGTTGGGGGGAAAAGGCTGGAAGGGTGGGAGGAGGGGAGAGGGGGATCTGTGATTGGTATGTAAAATGAATAAAAAAATTCCTTAATAAAAAACAAAAACAAAAAACAAACAAAATATCTCTAGAAATCTACTTGCAAAGAAAGAGAAGATTGCTACAAAGAAAATGTTATCACAATGAAGAAAGAAGCTGAACAAAATGCTGGGGGACAAAAGTCCCTCCATGCTCATGGCTTAGCAGAAACAACTATGTTACCAAAAGTAGCCTGCAGTTTAATGTAATCCCCATCAAAATTCTAATGACAGGAATAGAAAAAAATAGTAAAATTTACACAGGAAACAAAGAAGACCCATAGCAACCAAATTGATTCTGAATTAAAAGAACAATGGTAGAGCTACCACAATACCTGATCTCAATGACAACGTACAGCCATAATAATAAAACACTGTGACACTGGCAAAACAAAAAGACACAGGTCAATAGAGTGGAAAAGAAATTCAGGTATGAATTCATGCACATTACATATTGTATTTTTGAAAATGATAACAAGAACGCACATTACAGAAAGTTCTTCTTCCTCCATTTGTATACTGGGAAAACTTAATATTCACATACAGGAGAATGAAATTGGGGATCAGTTCAAAACAACACCAAAATTTTTAATACAAGACCTAAGACTCTGAACGTGTTAGAAGAAAATACAGAAAACACTACGATATAAGCACAGACAAGGACTCTCTGAAATGACTCCAGTTGCTCAGGAAATAAAACAAGGATAAGAATTGGAATTGCACCAAATAAAAGTGTTTCTGTAGAGCAACAGAAACAACTAAGTGAAGAGAAGAGAAGCACACAGAATGAGAGAAAATCTTTGGTGGCTGTTGCGGAATATTAAAGATGTGTTATATTTGTTTATGCTGTGGAACATTTGTTTAATGATGCAAAGATGCGTTACATTCTTTTATGTTGCATTTGTTTAACTCTGTGAAACTGTGTTACTTTGTCTGTCGAAAACACCTGATAGCTCTAATAAAGAGCTGAACAGCCTATAGTAAGGCAGGAGAAAGGACAGGTGGGGCTGGCAGGCCGAGACAGTAAGTAGGAGGAGAAATCTGGGCAAAAGATCAAGGAGCAAGAAAAGGAGAATAGAAGGACTTCAGGAGCCAGCCAACCAGCTACACAACAAGCCATGGAGTAAGAAGTAAAGAAAGATGTATAGGATAAAGATAAAAGCCTAGAGCAAAAGGTAGATGGGACAATTTTAAAAAAGCTGGCTAGAAATAATGCAAGCTAAGGCCAGGAGTTTACAAGTAAGAATAAGTTTCAGTGTGATTATTTGGGAGCTAGGTTGTGGGCCGCCAAAGAGCCAAAATGATAAAAGTAAAAAAGAAATACAACAGCCAGGCAGTAGTGGCACACGTCTTTAATCCCAGCACTCGGGAGGCAGAGCCAGGCAGATCTCTGTGAGTTCGAGGCCAGCCTGGTCTACAAAACAAAATCCGCCGGGCGGTGGTGGCGCACGCCTTTAATCCCAGCACTTGGGAGGCAGAGCCAGGCGGATCTCTGTGAGTTCGAGGCCAGCCTGGACTACCAAGTGAGTTCCAGGAAAGGCGCAAAGCTACACAGAGAAACCCTGTCTCGAAAAACCAAAAAAAAAAAAAAAAAAAAAAACCAAAATCCAGGACAGGCACCAAAACTACACCGAGAAACCCTGTCTCGAAAAGCTAAAAAAAAAAAAAAAAAAAAAAAAGAAAGAAAAGAAGAAATACAACAACAGGTAGCTATTTATCAGCTGGTGGACTGCTACATAAAGAACACAAAGATCAAAATACTAAAAGTCAAACAACACAATCAATAAATGGCTAGACAGTAAGCAGACAGTTCTTAGATGAAATACAGATAACCAATAAATATACAAAATGTTCACTATCTTTAGGCATCCGGGAAACACAAATGAAAATTATATCAAGATTTAATGTCACCTCAAGTGGAACGGCTATCTTAAGGAAACAATACTGTAATGGTAGCAAGGCTATGGAGAATGATGAACCCTTATACACTGCTAATAGGGATGTAAACATGTTGTCACTGTAGAAATAAGAACGGGGTTTCCTCAGAAAAGGAGAGATCCTAAATATGTAACTAGCAACTATGGACTTATACCACTCAAGTGTTTATTCAAAGGAATTTAAATCAGAATACCACAAAGATACTGCCCTATTGTGTTCCTTGCAGCATTAGTTACAACACATTAGTTATTGAATCAGTCTATGGGTGTTCCAGCAGATTAGTGGAGAAAGAAACTGGGCAACATGTTTAGAATGGGGTTGTGTGCAGACAAAGAATAATTAAATTACGTTGTAATTTGCAATAATGAAAATGGGTAGAACTACAGTTCCTCTTACTAAGCCAAATATCAGAAGCAGAAAGACAAGGATCACCGGGCGGTGGTGGCTCACACCTTTAATCCCAGCACTCGGGAGGCAGAGGCAGGTGGATCTCTGTGAGTTTGAGGCCAGCCTGGTCTACAGAGTGAGTTCCAGGCTAGCCAGGATTGTTTCACAGAGAAACCCTGTCTCAAAAAAAAAAAAATTGGTGAAATTATTAAGGCCACTCCACGTAGTTAAAAAGGAGATTTATTTAATGGCGTAACTTACAAATGAAGGGATAGGTAGGTGGCGGGTTCTGGGAAAGACGCAGCACAGTCCGGCGGTGTTCTCTGGAGAACTCTGCTCGGTCTACCTCTAGCGTCTTGGGTCCAAGCAGGAAGAGAGAGTGGCGCATCCTGATCTTGGGTCTTCAGGGCCCTCCCTTGGCCCTGCCTTGTAGGCGTGATAGTTACCGAAGCCTCAATGGGGGTTGGAACTTCCAGACCAAAGCTGGAATGGCTACCCACTACATCTCCCCCTTTTGTCTAAATAAGAAGGTTCTAACTTAATACAAGACTATATACAAAGGAATGGTTATCAAATATTGTCCAGGAGTAATGAGGGATAATGACCCAGATAAGATGGAACTACAATCAATGCGAACAATATTAAGCAAGAAACACATACTAAAATCCAGAGAAGTCTAGAGCGTAGGTAAATGGTATGTTACATAGATCATTTCAAAAGGTGTCCTATCCTAAAGAACCTGAATCTAATACTTAATATGTTTTATCTAAGATATTATATATATATACATATATACATATATATATATGTATATATAAGTTGTAACTATAACTGTTAGTCTTTAATCTCATCAAAGACCTGAGAAGGAATATAATGGTACCTGAGAAATGGTAGATGAATGCAAGCAACTTTCGGGAATCTTTTAAGAGTAGATCGAGACAGCTGGCAGCCTGGACAGTCACCTAATGTTTCTCAGCATTGTTGGTGCATTCAAATTAGCTATAGGTCTAGAGTATCTGACAGACCATTTTCAGAAGCAGGAATTCTGGAAGACCATCTTACCCTGTCTTGGCAGAGTACAGTGGTCACTTTCCTTGTGTCCCGCTTGTCCAGAAAGAACAGCACTGTATTTGCACTGTCAGCAGTCGAGGCAGGGACAGTTTTTTGTCCAGTAGGCCATTTTGTGCCAAGAAGACAAACTTCCAAATGGAAATGTCTTAGAAGTCCAACATTCTCTCGGGATCAAATTGGTGTTGCCAGGAGCAATTGTGTCTCACATCAACAGAATTCTAAATTATTTAAATGCCATATTCTCTAGGTCTATGAAGTATTTGAAGATTACCTGTCCATCTGACCTATGTATCTGTAAATCTGGATAACCTAACTAACGTAACGTAACTATAGAGATGACAAGCATAGGTGACTATAAATCTATAAGTCTTATCTACCGAAATAACCTAAGGACAAAGGCTTCATGTAAAAAAGGTAAACAGCCTATAAGCAAATGTATGGTAAAGAACGATGACTTCAAAATTGTGACAATACACAAGATATTTATAACAGAGGTAAGAGTGTATAGTGCAATATGCAATATGTCAATAATCTTAAATATATATCAATATACAGAATATCCTAAACAGAAGTAGAACATACATAAAGTATGACAGATATAAATTTACATTTGTATCAATATACAAATATTTTAAATAAGAGTAGAAATGTATGTACATTATAACAAATATAGTTCTGTATTTGTATCAATATACAAATTATCTTAAACAGGAATATAAAAATAGTTTACATTTGTATTAACATATAAGAATCCATAACAGTGCAAATTACAGTGCAAATTATCTGCTATCCACTACAAAGAAAGACAAGTATCACATGTTCTCTCATTTGTGATTTATAAGTCCTATCTTTTACAGATACAGAGAATCATTTATATATCACCATAGAAGAAGCAATATTATAATGGAAATGATGGGTCAGCTTTGGAAGGGAGAAGAGTAGGAATGGGAGACTATATATTAGCAAAGATTGTCCAATGTATGATATACTCTAATATATCTTTATGTACCCCATAAGTATGTACACTTAATGCTGATTTCATGATATTAAAAATTATAATTCATATTTCAGTTAAAATTTGTCTTAGTAAATGAATATTTTGTAGAACCAACTTATAGAGTATTAAGGCTATAAAGTGCCTTCATATATCAAAATATATTTATTAGAGAAGATCATGAGTTATTATTTTCTCTTTTGATATAAGCTGTTACAATAAATATTTATGATAATTCATATATTTGAATCCTAATCAAGTTGTCAATATTTCTAAAATATATTTTATAACTTTGATTCACCTTAGGGATCATAATTTCTGGACTTTTATCAAGAAAAATCTATATAAGATTGCTAGACAAAAGTTCCCAACAAAACTTTTAGTTTTCATCAAGTGAAGTAAAATTAACTTCATTAAGAAATGCTGATGTACCTTTTAGTTGAGTGACTACACTCCAAAATTATTTTACTCTGGTTATTTCTCTTTACATGCACCTATTTGCATGTTTTCCTTCTGTCTCCACATTTCAGCCTTGGCAAAGTACAAATTTTCTGAAACCTGTCATGTTCCAGAGATGTGGAGAGTGGAGCATATCAGTGGATTTGAAATGTTTTCTAAAGTTGGATCAGAAACCCCTTTTAGCACACTGTATCCTCCTAAAGTAGAAGCTTAAAGGATTGAGAACATATCCACTTCCCTCGATCCTGCTAAAATGGCTGGATTCTAGCAGTGCAGAAATAGATCCCTTGCTCTTGCTAAGCTGAAAAACCAACTCTGTTTGCTTTGTTAGGAAGGGAACATCTTGAATTTGGAACCAGAGCTTGGCGTTTGGTACTCACTTCAATTAATGTAAGACAAGTGAAAAAACTGAACAATAATTAATGAATTGTTAATAAGAAACATTGTATCAGACATGTTTCTTCTATTAATGTACTCTATCTCTTGCACAAAATATGACACCTGTCTGGTTTATTTAAAATTTTATTTATTTATGTACTTATTTTTGTGTGTATGGGTTTACCTGCATGTAGGTATGTGCGCCTTGCGTGTGTGATCCTGGTGCCTGCGGAGATTGGAAGAGATCATCGGATCCCCTACAGCTGGAGTGACAGTGTGAGCCTCTGTGGGTGCTGGAAATCGAACCTGGGTGCTCTCCAAGTACAGCCAGTGCTCTTAACAGCAAAGCCCTTTCTCCGATCCTATCATATCTTCTCTAACTTAAATCTCTGAAATTCTTCAGTGTTCTAATTCTTGTCCTTTAACAAAATTCATAATGAATATGATTTCATTTATTTTCCATAAACATGCATTAAAATGTGACTCTGTTCACATGAACATGTGAGCATGTCCCAAATCCTCTTTCTGATGTTTGAAGTCATCACAGTGATTATTAATCCATATCTTCTTAGCTATAAAATGTGTTTTTCTGTTTTAATTACATTTTTGACACATGAATACTTGTTAACAATAGCAGAATGAGCTTTATATGTGATGTTAACCAAAGTGTACAACCAGGGCTGTTTTGGGGAGAGACTTCTCTGCAGCTGGTGAAATAGATATCGAACAAAGAGTGCATACACACGCTGGGCGGTGGTGGTGCACGCCTTTAATCCCAGCACTCGGGAGGCAGAGCCAGGCGGATTTCTGTGAGTTCGAGGCCAGCCTGGGCTACCAAGTGAGTTCCAGGAAAGGCGCAAAGCTACACAGACAAACCTTGTCTCGAAAAACCAAAAAAAAAAAAGAGTGCATACACGCTTTGCTTTGTCTCTGACGATAATTCCTCGTCAGCTCAAACAATAACTTTTATGATGCTGCTAGAATTTTTCAGTCTTTAAATAAAATAAACAAATAAATAAACAAAATATATTCATACACACATATATACATATACAATATACATACACACATACATTATATATATATATATATTCCCACCAGCTTAGGCTGTAGCTGTAGCTCAGTGCTAGTGAACTTCCCTAACATGTACAAGTTTCTACCTTCAGACCCCCCAACCGTAAAACAACAACAATCTTAAACCCACACCATTGAGGAAAAAATAAAAAAATAAAACACACTTGAAGGCTGACTCTTTAGCTTGGTACATTTATAGGATCCACAAAAGCATTCAGTAAGTACAGCTGAATTTAATTTGACAGTAAAAACTTCTTATTAGTTTCTTTTCATTAAAATCATATTAATATCTTAGGAAATTAAATTTTTTATTGTGCCATAACTGTGAAACTGACTGCCAAGAAGAGCTTGCTGTGGAATTGTCCTGCTTGGCAGTGCTAATTTTGTGCCAGCTCCAATCTTCCTAAGCAAAGCCATGAACCTGTCAAGAAATCTGTCCTTTTATGAGCCTCATATGAGCAGAGTACATGTACGCTGATAAGCTCTAGACATACTTTTCAACCACATGATTTTTATGCCATTTAGGGTTGTAAATTGTAAATTTTCTCTTGGTACACATGTGATTTAAAATACTATTTCATTATTTATCAATGTTAAAATATCTGTATTAATTCTTACCAAAATATTGGAACATGGTAGATTGAAGTTTCCTTTTTTTCCTTTCTTTGTGTGTGTGTGTGTGTGTGTGTGTGTGTGTGTGTGTGTGTGTGTGTGTGTTTAGTTTTTGGATCTTTTTTATACCTTGAAAATTTTATACTTGTATACAATACATCTTGATCATTTTTACCCTCAACTTTTCCTCTTCAACTTGCCATTGGCCTGCAACTTATGTCCTTCTCAACTTCATGCCCTTTTATTTTAAAGATAACCGACTGAATCCTATTAGTATTGCTTACATGGATGTGAATATGGTGGTCATTCACCCTGGCATGGGCAAACTACCAATGGCCACACTCCAAAGAAAAGTGATTCTCCCTCCCCCAGCAGTCACAGCTGTGGACAACTCCTTACCTAGGTGTGGTGCCTTGAGATCCCTCCCCTTTCTGTGCTGGAATTTTAAACTGGCTTGCTTGATCTTCTGCAAGTCTTGTGCTGCTTACCACAGCTGCTGTGCGCTCCGGCATGCGCATGCCTTGTTGTGGGCAGAAGACAGTGCTTCACAGCACTTCTCCCATCCTCCAGCTTTAACATTTTTTTTTCTCCTTCCTTGGTGTTTCCTGAGCCTTCAAGCAGGGGGAACATGAAATAGATAAATAGATATCCAATCTGTTGCTAAGGTCTCACAGTTACTTATTCTGAGCAGACTGGACCGTTAGGAATTTACATTTATCACAACCTGACCTACTGCATCTCTGTTTAGGTGGAAAGGGGCACAAATCTACGGACGCAAACTCAAGTTCCTTTGCCATCTCTTATTCTTTTATGCTTGATTCCTGCCTGCAGGATTTGGGACTTAGAGTCTTATAAGTAGAAGTTTATTTTTCAGTTGTTCTAGAACCTAAAAAGGGACACCAATAGAAACTATTTGGATAATAGTTCTCCGTATTTTAAAAGTTATTTGTGTCTTCAAAAAACTAAATGGGTTGTATAAATATCCGTTACTTGTTAGATATAAAAAACTCTAAAACTCTGTATAAATATAGTCATGGCATCAGTTAAACACAGCTCTTCTTTCCTGTGTAATTTATGTTTCTGAAGAATCAGAAAGAATGTAATAATTATCTCACATAGTCATGCTTAAAGCCAAGGACGTTTAGCCACCAGTGAAACAACACTCTCTCAGCTTCCACTCACTAACTTCGACAGTTATATCTCACAGTATGTTGGGAGGCCTTGCTGGTCAGAAATTTCAGTCTGTCATGGCCTGATAGCTTTCTCCAAAAGCTCAGAAACATGGGAACTCCCTCCGGAGGGAGACTTCCTGCTCTCTATGTGGCCTTTTCTGGAGAATATCCCTGGGCCCAGAAGACTGACCTTATCTGAAAACTTTCTCAGCCTGGATGCCTGATTTATCTTTAGCGTGCCCCTCGGCACAGTCTCCTGCTGGAAGACTTTCCGCTGCCGCTTATATGGTATCTAAGACTTGTGCTAGGAGCTTGCTTACAGGACCCTGCTGCCGCATATGAAGCCTTATGATAGGAGTGTGCCACTTAATGCAAATTAGGGTACATCCCCAGGCTTCCCAATCCTTTATATTCCCTATACTCTGGAATAAAGCTGAGATGATTCATCAAAATCATCTCCTGGAGGTCTGTCTCTGTTGTACTCACAGCCGTCCTAACCGGTTCCCTGCTTCCGCTTCTTTCACCTTTGTGGGCCAATGAAACAAAGATCTGGAGGAACAGGCAGAACCGCAATAAGTATTCAAACAAAATGTGCCTGATTACAATATAATTACCCATAAAGAAGCAGTTTTCTTTTGTTTTATAGTATGGGAGGTGACCTCAGAACACTGTTTTTAGGAAATGAAGGGAGGCCGGTTTGAAATGGAAAATGAACAAAGCTGTATTGCTGGAGTCAAAGGAAAGAAACCAGTGAAGGTCGGAAGAGACATCAGCAGATACTGAAGTGGGAGATGCTCAAAGGCTGCTGGAACCTAAAGTATTTTATGACTTTTCTAATACTAAAAAGTAAGCCATGCTACATAGCATAATTTGCAAGACTATCTAGTTTAGAATTGTGGAATCTCAAAAATACTGCTCGAGAAATGTTCAATTGCAGAATTGCAGAATGTTCAATAAGATGGCTTGAGGAGCCGGGCGGTGGTGGCGCACGCCTTTAATCCCAGCACTCGGGAGGCAGAGCCAGGCGGATCTCTGTGAGTTCGAAGCCAATCTGGGCTACCAAGTGAGTTCCAGGAAAAGGCGCAAAGCTACACAGAGAAACCCTGTCTCGAAAAAAAAAAAAAAAAAAAAAGATGGCTTGAGGAATGGCATTTTAAATACTAGGTACAATCACAGTCCCAAAAAGAGAAGAATAGAGTGAGTAAACTAAGGACCAGTATCCATATTTAATAGCCAAACACCATGGAGAAGCAAAGTCAGGAAGCACCAGTGATTTCTTAGATCTTATAGTATTTGTTTTGCCTCTTGCCCTGGAGCTTCCAGGAATAAATATCTCGGCAGAGCACGGAACTAATGTAAACCATTGAAGTGAGGAACCAAACAGTGAGATCTGTTCACATTTCCATTCTACTCTTTCTCTTTTCAATTCAGAAAATAAGCAGGTGCCAGAGAACACAAAGCCACTGAAGCAGGAACAGTCTGTGTGATTTTTGATGATCCATTTTTCTTTTACATATACTTATTGTGCATTATGTGCATAAAATAGACAGACACTACATTTTCTACAGTTGTGGTTTTGCATAGCAAATACAATAAAATATAAGGAGGAAAGAGAGAAGAGTGCATAAACGAATGTGATTTTAATGAGTTGCCGTATATATTACCTTTCTGGAACTGTCATATTGAAATACCTCAGACTAGGTGTCTTCAACAGCTGAAGTGTATTTTTGCTTAATTCTACAAGAAATATGTCTAAGACATAAGTGCTGACAGAATTAGTTTCTCCCTGTGGCCCTCTCGTGTTGGTTGGCAGCCAGCCAGCTTCTTGCTCTTCCTCCACATGATTTTCATCTGTATGTGTGCATCACCTATGTTCTCAGAGGATATAAATTTTCTGTTATTAGGGTTAATTTTATCTCAGTGCATTTTAAAAAGTCTTCTATCTCTCTTCAAATAAAGCCACATTCTGAAACCCTGGGAGTTAGAGCTTCAACATACAGATTTTGGCAAGGAGTACACAGTTCAGCCTAAAACACTGACCTCTTGACACCATCAAATAATTGTGCTCCTTGAATGCAAACTACATTCAGAGTCATCCCCCGAAGCATGCAAGAATTAATGATACCAGTATCTGCTCTAAATCCAAAGCTTTCCTATGATTCCTCTGGAGGGACAACTATAAAACCTGACAAGTTAGTGTCTCTGAAATGCATTGATGAGATGAACCTTAAAGAAGCCATCTCATTTCAAAAGAGAAGAATCAGAAAGAAGAAAGCAGTTGTATATATATCACCAAAAGACCAAAACTGAAAAAACAATCATTGTATTTAAATAATAGAGGAATTACCTTCTAAAATCTGATGATCATGCTTCTTTCAGCCCTACCCCTGTTTCTGTCCCCTTTCTTCAAAACTGGAAGTGTGGTCTGCTGTTAACCCCATCTCTTCCTGGATTCTGACAAGATTGCAGATAAATTCTAAAGTCCATGCTCTCTACAGGGCATACCTGCTTATATATATTTTTTTATTTACAGTGTGTACTAGCTGAGAACTTCCCAAACTTTTAAGTTCTCATTCTTTTTGACTTAATTATTCATAACTTAAATTTCTCATCTTACATTTTACTATCAACACCAAGAGAAACCAAGGCTACAGCTTTAAGTCTTATCTTAAAAATATTCTCAGATACAACAAAACATCCAAATTTATCACTACAAAATCAACTTTCCACAAAATTTTAGAGCACAATCCAGTCACAATAATTATAGCTTTATGAATGGGTCACCTTCAAGTTTCCAGAAATCACCATTTTCTCTTTTTATGTACCATTAGCAGAATCACCTTTAACATAGATATTACCATCAACAGTTACTTTAAACAAATCTACCCCTTTTCTTCTTCATGTGAATCACAAAACTCTTACATGATCCACCTGCTATTCTTTTTCCAAGACATTGCTACAGTTCTAGGCATTGGCTATAGCAGCACCCCAACTTTCTGTTAGCAAAATCAGTATTAATGTGCTAATACCTCCACAAACATATAAAATACCATAAACTGAGCTGCATAAACAAAGTAAATTATTTTCTTCACATTTCTACAGCCTGCAAATTCAAGATCCAGAATTTAGCTGGCTCAATTCCTCCTGAGACCTCTTTTTTCTGAAATTTATTAATTTATTTTATGTCCAGACAACATCCCCCTCCTCTTCTCCTCTTATTCTTTTCTTCTGCCACGCCACCCCCATCCATTCCTCTTCTGTTTCTGTTCAGAAAGGGGCAGGCCTCCCATGGGTGTCAACAAAGCACGGCATATCAGATTGAGGATGGACTAAGCTCCTCCCCTCATATTAAGGCTGGGCAAAGAAACCCAGCATGAGGAATAGGTTCCCCCAAACAGCCAAAGCACCAGGGACAGCCCTTGCTCACACTGTTAGGAGTCCCACATATAGACCAAGCTACACAACTGTCACATATATGTAGAGGGCCTAGGTTGGTCTCATGCAGGCTCCCTGTTGTTGGTCCAGACTTTGTGAGCTCCTCTGAACCCAGGTTATTTGATTCTGTGAGTTCCCTTGTGATGTGCTTGATCCCCCTCATACAATCTTTCCTGGCTCTCCTCAGCAGGATTCCAGAGCTTAGTCTAGTACTTGGCTATGATGGCTTTTGAGACTTTCTACCTGTGCTGTGCTACTGCTTCTGTGTTTAAATGTCTCCTTATCTCATAAACACAACAGATGGATTGCATAGGACTCAGTCACAAGTGTACTCAATTCTGATTACATTTTCACCAGTTATAAATAAGAGTCAAATCTTTTTTTTTTTTTTAATCCTCGAAGACCTTGCAGAGTAGATCTCTGTTGCTTTAAACATTTGATGAGAAACTTATAAAAACCATGTCATTATCTTCTGTATCTACTGCCTCAAACAAGGGAACATCTTTTAGTAGCTTCTTTGAGCATTTTCTAAACAAATATGATATGTGTGGGTATACTTGATATAGTGTTTAAATGAACAATCTCAGCCTACCTGTTTGGGTTTGAGTCCTTTGTTAAATTTCTAGTTGTGGAGAAAGCATTGGAAAGAGCTCTACTTTTGAGACTTTTACCCTAGTATAACGATCATCATTGAGTGCTCAATTTTGTGTCCAGGGGTCTCATGAGAAGAAACATAAAACCTTGGAGATGAGAACACAGGGTCATTTCTTCTTTTATTCAGTAACTACTTTTCTCTTGAGAAACAACTAAATTTGGCTAATGTTATAATAGTAATTGAACAGCTAATCATAAAACATCAAATTATTGTATAGTCTAAGCACCTTTTATTTTTTAAAAACATTTTACCTTTGTTTTGTAATGTGTACAATATTCTAGCTACAGTAATAGTAAACAGGAAATATGGAAGAGAATAATAAATCAGATAATGAATATGCATTGTTTCTGATATACCTCAGGATAGTCTATTTGGAAATGTGTAAAGTTGATGCATACAAATAAATTTATATGATATATATCTGTGCCTTGTATTTAAGCTTTGATAATTCCCACTATAAATCTCTCTTATGATGTTGGTAGTGGTGGTGGAACACAGTCACAGTCAATCGAGTGTTCCTGAAAGAAACAAGTGAAATGTCTGCTGTTCTGGGCTGCTAAGCTGAAGTTCTTAGGATGCTAAGCATACTATACATATTTTCAACATGGAATATTTTACTGTCTAATGGGTTCACTTGGACTTACCCTGTCCTAGTCTGAGGGGCATCTCTAGCTTTATCTATATAAAGAGCATTTCCAGAACCCTCCAAAAGTCTGAGAAGGAGAACTGGATTCTGAGACTTATGAAGTATTTCCACACTCCCCAAATCACATAGCATTAATGACTTTAAATAGACTTTCTAATATGCCAACAGTTTACAGCACAATTAATATTCAGTTTTAAATTTTTACCTTTATGCATCTGCCTAAGGTTGCAATTACATGATTTCTGTTGAATTATTAATTAAGCATCTGCTTTGAAATCCAAATCATGTTATTTGACTTTATACCCTCACACAACCAGGATTATATTACTGACCATGAAGAATCTTTTCTCAAGGCCTAATCTTGTCCTTGTTGAAGTTTATTCTAAACGCTGAGTTATTTATTATGTACTGTGAGAAAAAAAATTAAAATATCAACTTTTGGTATATTAGCAACAATAAGGATTTTCTACTTTTTCAGAAAACATAGTCAAATACCTCAAACATAGTGAAATATGGCACTTGGAATATGGGGTAGCTGCTATGATACCAGGCAATATCATTTGAACAGCCCCTGGAACTCCTTTCCCATGAATTCTAAAACTCTTGCTTTATTATTGTTTTCTTCTGGTGAATTATTTCAACCACAGATTTTCTCCCTAGGCCATTATCTTTCATCTAATGATACACAAAATCCTATGAGCTTATGAGAAAATTAATCCATGACATGCATTTTGTGGATGTCTCCCTAGCTTTGCTCACAGTGTTTAGAATACCATTAATAATGCTCCCTAAGAGAAGCCTTTTTGGTCTGCTATGTACTAAATATTGCATTGTACAACTTACATTACTAACTTTAATACCTAATTTGAAATATATATTAATATGTCCTGTGTAGTGAATGTAAGTGCATGGTCTTATGATCACCCAACCAAAAAGGTATACAAATAGCTAGATAACTCAGGGGTGTGCCTGGTAATTACAGCCATTTTTTATAGTCATGATGAGATCTAAATGTTCATGGATGCATCAATCAAAAAATAAAATCCAATACTTTATTTTGACCCTTTGGGTATGTCAGTGAAATCCTAAATGAAGCTTACTTAATGGAATAATCTGTGAATAGATCTAATGTTAGACACATCTTAGAAATGAATTACTGTTGACTATTTTTAATAAATGGTGTACATTGTATCACTTGTACATATTTCACATTGTAAATTTGTGTCATTGGTTGAGTCTAGATCAGTTACTGTAAATCTCCCTGTGCTTTTGTAAAGGACATATGTAATAATTTGTGTCATGTGTTTAAACACAGACTCCTCTCCCTTGTCAGGAGTACATGGGGGAGCCAGAGTGTGGCTGTTTCCTACCAGTGTCTGTTGTTGCTTTCAAATCTCATTAATTGTACTAGGGTCATGTTTAGTGCTGATAGAAGACTTTTAATAAGAGACCAGGAAAATGGAGTGTCCCCTTAGGAAACTTTCACAAATATTGTCTAGAAATCTCAAGCTACTGGCATTGGAGTAGTGTGACCCAATCTGTTGATGAAGACTGAACATAGATTAACCAGGACTAGTCTTGTTTTCGTGGCCTTTATTTACATGGACCCTTGTGTACCTGGTCATTATGTGCCAGGCTGAGATGACAAAATTGGCAGTTATGTGCCCAGTACTTTACACTGACCTTCAAGAATTATTCACTGGTCAATCTGGACTGCTTTCCTTTCCTTGATGTGAATTATATGACAGACAACTGCACACAGAAACTCACCCTAACTGAAAAAAGACTTCCCATTGCTCTATGTTACAGACAGTATTCTATTTTCTGCTAAATCCACTGCCCTCTTGTAGTATACTCAATAAACTGTTTATCCTATGCACACTACCTTAGTGATCAGTCTAGTACAGTTAGTTTCTCTCAAGAGTGAATGTTCTGACTTCATTGCTAGCATTTGTACAGATGTGAGGGTTCTTGGAACAACCTGGTATACATGATCATCAAAGCTTTCTTTAGTTTCAAGGAGAAAGAAATCTGGTATTGTTGATAGTAAATAAAACAAAGCAAAACAAACAAACAAATACAACAAAACAAAACAAAAACCCAACAAAACAAAACAAAATCTTTGAGCTATTTAATTTTGTATTGTATACTCTTATGCTAAATGAAACTGTTCCTTTCTTATTATTATATTTTTCACTTCTACTTAGCAATAAAATTCTTTGAAAATAACTTAAACATTAAGCAATATTACCTCTACATTCTTATTTTTTGAAGAAATATTTTATCACAGTCTTTCTTCAATGTGATTTTGACTCTTCTTACTAATATTCAGTACAGAAGGTTTATGTCATAGAGGCTTGGATGAAGGGCTAGGGGTATGAATCTATTTTCAGAACATTTGTCTAGCATGTATGAGGTCTTGGGCTTGATGCCTAGTGTAAAAGATAAATTTGAGTGGAAAGAAATTCTTGGTACCAAGCTATTCTCCTTTTATTCCTTGTTGTATAATTGACCAGTCACTGAAGAATTACTATTGTCCACCCATGACCATTCCACAAGCTTTGAGAACTGTATTAAATAGCCCATTGTGTCTTCTATTTCACCAATTTCAGAAAGTACTTAATATTTAAATAAGTTAAGCATCCTTTCACTTATCACATCATTTAATGACATTTATAGTGTTGTGTTCATTACTTTATTATATACCTCACGGTAAGGACAAATGTAACCTTCACCTGATAAACTTTATTCCATAAAAAAGCCTTTGCATGAGCAAAAATGGTGGCATAAGGCTGTAATCCCAGTCCTGAGTTAGTGGAGGAAGAAGAATTGCTTGTAAATTCAAAGCCAGTTGGACAATTGAGGAAAAGCACCTGAAACTTCTGGTTTTAATGAAAATGGTTTTATTTTTAAAATCAATAATATTCTCAACAGTTCCATAAATTATTTATGAGTCTTAGAGTTTGCAAGAGCTATGACTCAGACTCTAATTGGAAATGCTTTCTGTTTTACCAGCCCAATTGTTGTGTGTGAGCATGCTAACAAATGCTCCACCTTTGAAATCTTACACTATAATGTTAAACCTGCTAATTACTACATCTTTTCCTCCTCTTACTCATCCACTCTCTGTTTACCATATTCTGAAAGACAATTTCATATCAACCTATTAGCTTTTTTTTATCCACTTGCTAATTGAATGATTTGGGGACTATTTAGCTCATTCTTTGTGTCCTACTTGACTGATTACAATGAGTTAAGAACAGCATCCATTGCGTGGATTTGATATAAGTACCCATCGGAGTAGTTCCTGGCAGTTATTAACTATTCATGTTAATCAGGCTTGCCATACCACCATTATTATCTTATCGCTCTTTCTAGTCTCCAAAGTAATCCTTTGCTTATTTCTCTTCTTTCTTCACCAAAGTTCTTCAGTATTTGAGTGCTCTTTCCCCTCATCGTGCTTGTGCTTCGCCTTCCCGAATCACTTTCTGTCTTCTTCCATCCGTGTTTGTGAGTGCGACTGAAGAAAGAGACACCGGTTCTTAGAGTCTGGGGTTCCCACTGTCAGAGGTGCCGTATCCATGCTGTTCGTCAATTCTGTCATGGGTCATGTATTTTCCCTCTGGTGGCGATACAGACTTTCTTTTGCATTTTGAAATCTCGTCAATACAGTTGTGTTCCCATTCTTCAGAGATGACCTGTTTCTTGTTTCACAGTATATAATTAAAACAGTTAGATGTTTGGCAACCTGTTTTCTAGATTGCCTGTTAAAAAGGTTACCTGTCTGTGAACCCAGAGACATTTCTAGTTTTCCCTGTGATGATGAAAAGTTGCTTTTCTGACCTGAAAGCCATTGCTTGTCTTTAGGTCATTTTGGTTTCTCCCAAGTCTTCAGCAAGACTTTATCAGCCATGCTTGTTTCTTTTCTTCAGAATAAACAGATTCTCATGTCTAGAAAAAACACTAACAGCAGCAGCAACAATGAGTCCTTTATTTTCCCTTCAGACTTTGCCTATTGCTTACTGTAGCCAGTTTCAGCAATGGAAGTCTGTAAGCACATTCTTTCTTTCTTCAGGATCTCTCCACACCTCTTTACTCCACAATCTTGTTTCTATTTCCCCTTCAACAGGATAGACTCAGGTAAGTGAAATTATTGAAGGGCTACTTACAATAATAGCTTACCTTTAGTAAGCCTTATAGAGTCCCCGTCAACCACCCTATCCTCTATTTTTATGTCGTCCTGGGCTTTGACCACCTAAAGTTTTAAAATCCATGTCGAAAGACAAAGCAAACAATTGGCAGAACAGAGGTGTAGAGTGCTACGTTCTCTAACTTGTCTTTTTCACAGCTGGGAAGTACAGGGATGAATGGTCTTGTTGAAATTATATGTGGCCAATAGGACTTTCTGATGCTTCTTTAGGTAGGGTTTAATTTTTCAAAAGATTATGTCAATAATTTTAAAAATCATAGGCATTAAGGGACCCCAGTGTAGTGCTACTCTTCATTACTATGGTGGTTTGTATGTGATGGTCATTTGCATATGGCTTTTCTATTGGATTGCTAAAGTGATGTAGGGACTTGTTAATAGTGACTACATCATGTAAGCACCATAGACCTCAGAGGCAGTACCTTGAGCTATTCCATTTAACACATTATATATATATATTATTCCTTTATAGCATTTGCCTAGTAAAATCATACTCAAAAGTTTCCCCTTAATATATATACATATATATATAATCTCTCAAATATTCATAGAAAGCTTTTCTTGACCTAAACTAATTATTTTACATAATCTGTTTGTCACACATGCACACACACAAAAGTAAAATTTGTCTTTATCTCTCCTTTGTTATACTAATTCAATATTTATAAAATTATTTGTCTATTTTTTACTCACTCTGAATTTCATGTAAGACTTTATGATTTCAAATTTCAAGGCTGTTTAACATAAGCCTAACAACATCAAGAATCATTTGCATTTATGAAATTTTAAGTCACATTATTGTATAAGGAAACTCTCTAGTCAGTGCTAAAAAATAACTCAGGAGATTTGGCATAGGTCTTAAACAGATGAATTTGTTTCCAAATAGAACTTGAAACAAGATACCTAACTTTGTATAATGGTAAGTTTTTAGTCCATAGAATGTAACTGACTGAGTTTTAGGCAATTTCTATTACTCATTAATTTCTCCATTGTGCCCCTTTTGAATTACATGTATTAAATAGTTTTAATTTTGTAAAATTCTTTTAAAGCTATCATTTCACTTGAAACTTTAAGCAACCTCTGATGGAGAGAGACTCGATACTAACATTTTCACTTTTTCAGATAAAGGCATAGATTTTTGTACCTAAAGCAACTTACATGATTTTAATGATCAAATAGCAAAACAGTGTGATTGATTTTTTTCTTATAAAAAGTGTTATATAAAAACAAATTTCTATGCTTTACCTTTAGCATGAAATAAAAAGAAATAGTTTATTTTAATAAAATTTTAAATACTTTTTATAATATTCCTTTATAACATTTGCCTAGTAAAATCATACTCAAAAGTTTCCCCTTAATTTTATACAAAAATTTCTTTGGTGTCATCCATTTTCTGCTCTAATGAACATGCTAAACTGGACAGGGAAACTCTTATGAGGCCTCAACCCTATACACAGAACTCTACATAAATGAGGGAAGTCGGGAGAAGGAGAGGTGGTATTCTCCAGGGAAGAACACACCAGTTGGTTCTACAATACCAAATATTCAGCTCTGAGAACATACACACAGGTATACAGACTGAGCATGTTGTATTTATGCCTCTAGGAACATAGATCTATGTACGTATAGATACTTGAATGCAATAACAGTTAGAGAAAATAAAAGGCCACGGAATTAAAAAAGAGCAGGATTGACTTAGAAGGAGGAAGGGGAAAGGAGAAATGTTATAATTAAATTATAACCTCAAAAGAAATGAAAACACAAAAACGTTCTTTAAGAACACTCGCGTATGTTGGAGGAGGTTCTGCTGTCTATGAAATGGGGATTCGTTCTTTTACAAACGTGACAGAACAGACATGTTTTCTGTATGAGTTTGAAGATACAGTTGAGGAAGCTGCCCTTCTGATGCCAGTGGTGGAAATTACTTTATAATCTTCTATCATTGGGATGTGCTCATCACCAACTTTGTAACACACAAGGCAAAAAAAAAAAAAAGCAAGCAAGTAAGCAAGGATGAAGGAAGGAAGGAAGGAAGGAAGGAAGGAAGGAAGGAAGGAAGGGAGAGAGGGAGAGAGGGAGGAAGGAAGGAAAGGAGGGAGGGAGGGAGGGAGGGAGGAAGGAACTGCCTTCTGAGAGACAGGTACCAGAGCCTGAGAGGTTGGCTCTATGCATCCTCTCACCTCTCATTCCTATGGGTGAGAGGTATCAAAAAATAAAGGAAAATGAAAATCAAAATTAGCATTTTCTTTACAAGACTTAAACAGACTTCTCTTTCAGAACGTTGAATTCTGTGAATTTCTATTGGTAGAAACAAGAATGCTTGTTTCTACCAATGGTTTGCTCATGAAATGATGTTTATTTTTGGAAAACTTGGAACAGAAAAGTGGAGATAAAAATGTAGGATCTCAAATTACAGCAATTAGCATGACACTACAAGAGTTAATTTATTAGTTGCACATCAATTTGCATTTCTTGTATTACCATCTTTCTGAAATATTTTCATACTCTTTTGAAATAGTTTTGAAAAGGCAGTGTGTGTGTTTTGTTCTTATTCATTTTGTGTGTATTTTGTATGTGTGCACATTTTGTATATTGAGACTTTATATTTTTATAAATCTTCACTTTACAACAAAATAACCACCAAGTTAACAAATAACGGTTCCTTCCCAACTATAAGTATTGGGGTGTTGCCTCCACACTAAGAAATGGGTGTCCTGGTGAAGGACTGATATAAATGAGAATGATTTTGGTGAGCTGCAGCTACCATGTTCAGATCTTCCCATTTTTTTAAAACTTTCATTTATGTTAACTCAAGGTTCCAAAATGAACTGAAATATGTACACAAATAAACTTGTGGTGAATACAGCTTGGTAGTTCAGAATCTGTGGTATGCGTTTTAGTAACCTACATACCCAATTCCCTTATTCTGGTAAGGACACCAAATCTCTGCAACCTAGTATTGTTACCTGTAAAATGGGAATTCAAATGTTGTTGTTCTATAAATTAAGACAAGGAGGAGGAGGGAGGGGACACAATGATCACCAAAGCTGTGTGATAACGTGTGTGTGTGTGTGTGTACATGTGTATGTGCATGTGTGTGTCTATGTGTTTGTGTGGAGAGATAATCACTGGGGAAGACGTTTTAAATTTGAGATTGGGCACATGGAAGGAACTGGAAAGAGGGGACTTAGAGGCAGGAGGAAGGAAAGGGAGGGGGAAATGATGTATTTATATTTTAATTAAAATGTATACAAATAAATAATTTTTAAAAAATTCCTGAATGTTTAAACATAACTTGTGACTTTTACTAATCATAGTGCTGGGAGACACTCTGAACTCCTGAGGTCTTTTTCTTCTGCTGTCAAGTTGATCATCATGTCTGCATTTTACTCCATCACACGTGGTGGTTGATGCATTTCTATGCAAGAGAAAACTTTACTGTGCCTACTTCCCATTGCGTTTGATGTATTTCATTGAAAAACTCCTTGTTTCCTTTCAATGAAATTCACTGTACAGAGATAAATTTGCAGATCTTTTCTCTTGCAATTTATGTTCACAGGTGCTGGGAATAGTAACTGTGTATTGCCTAAAATATGTAGAATATTCCACTTTAATTGCATGAAAGACACCATTAACCTACTATTTTACCCAGGAATTAGAGTGTTTTCATTTATAAAGCATACAGCTATATACATGCTTTAAAAAAAAACACAGTCAAAAACAAAATCAATTTAAGTATTTATTTGTATGTTGTTTTGTTTCAAATTATTATATAATTGATTTTAAACAAAATTTGAAGTAAAATAATATAGACAATCTTTTAAAATTATTTTACTTTGTACTTACTACTTACAATTCCCAGGAAGCCAAGAGCTCATTTTGGCTTGCAGTATATACTTTGTAAAGCTTTCTATGCATTTGCTGACATAAAACAGTAGGTCTGTCTTTCTTTCTTTCTTTCTTTCTTTCTTTCTTTCTTTCTTTCTTTCTTTCTTTCTTTCTTTCTTTCTTTCTTTCTTTCAAATTTTCTTTAAGGCAGCATCTCAGTTGCATTGTGAAGCTGGACACTGTGGCCCATGCCTTTGTCCCAGCATCTGGGGCACTGGGTCAGGAGCTCATGATTCTGAGTCCAGGGTGTGCTGGAGAGTAAACAAAACACTAACAGTATCAGCAACAAAAACTGTGGCCGACATTTCTAACCGTGGCAATAAAAGTCAACGGCCTCGTTGTATAAGAGCATGCAACAAAAGGCCCGGCTGGACTCTTAGGGACTAGCAAATTTCCTAAAAGCACATTTGTCTAAAGGGGAGAAATTTACAGCATTGGGGATCACAAATAATTGTAATTTACAAATTTACCGTAGAAAATGCCTTTATGCTGAATTAGGTTATTACATTTCACTTTTTGCCTACAAACCAGCCAAGTGTTTAAAATAGTAGTGGGGCTTTGGATTAATTCCACTAAACCTTTGATTTCTTTATTCTGTGAAATTTGCACCAGTGGGAACAATTTCCATCACACAGACAGGTGCAACCGGCCACTGATTTGGTGGTTATCAAACACGTCTGCTTCATTTTGGCATTTCATTGCCTTCAAGAGCTATTTATTGACTCATATATTCTAGCACTATAAACATTACACCTTATTTATAAAATGTATTGTGACAGGAAAAAAGAGCGATAGTCAGAGTGATTTATGGCTGGCAAAGGCTTTATCTTATAATTCAGTTTATAAGCACACTGCCATAACTGGCATAAATTTATATTAAATAATCAAAGGGGGATTTATTTTCTATTCTTACTTTGATTTTACTTTTAATAAATGGTAAATTATACAGAAGGACTTTAGCACATGAACTTTCAAGTTATCAGCAATATGTAAGTAAGAGCTAACCTATGATGAAATGCCATTCCCATACATATGTCTGTGACGTCCCCATTGAAAGGCAAGAGACAGGTAAAATACTTTAGAAATCATTTAAACACCATGAATGAGCCTCAGATTTTTAAAAGTTAACCGAATTGTAATTATAAATTTAAATCTACATTTAAATCTATTTTTAGTATTTTTGCTTTCTGTGTACACAGAATGCACAAAGAAAATAAGATTTGTAATTCAGACACTAACTGGCCTGGTATTTGATCAAGATCCTCACTGTACCATTTTATTCTATTCTCTCTGAGTGCTCCATCAGAAAGAGGGATGGAAGAATGGGCAAGACCCCAGAGAGTTTGGGGCACTCGGGCTTCAGGATAACCTTTCAAGGACCCTGATGAGGAAGTTGTAAAAATCTCAATATGATCTGTATAAGTCCTTATGCTGTTTCCTCTGAACAATGGATTCATTTCCACTTACTATTAATAAGTAACACTAAAGCCACTGTTCCTTTGCCTCAAGTACGACACTGGTGTCACTTAATTATAGCAGCTGCTTTTTCATCATCAGGGAAGAAAATAATTAATAAAAGCTTCACAAATGAACCCCATCCGATCTCTGTATCACCACACTTGTGTTCTGGAAAGTTACAAACACAAACTTCTTCAGCTACAGATTCACCTTAAGGTAGTTCATAGCCTACATACTGCTCATCATGTTCAAGTGCCCCCAAAACACGCATATCCTCAAAGTCTGTCACATGTCACACTGTGTTCAGGAAAAACAGTGAAACAATAATTATATATCTAAATTATATCATTGTAATTAATCATTTTGTTTTTATTCATCTCATTTTTCAAAACCATGTTTTCTTTTTTTTAATTATTCAATTTTCATTTAGAATTCCATAAAGCTTGTAAAAGATTATAGAGGTCATACATTCTTTAACCAATTTTATAAGATATTTTATATTAAAAGATATTCATATTCTTAAATAATATCCAGTTCATAAGTTTGATATATTTTAATGTAATTCATCTATTTTCCATAGACTTTTTTTAAATTTTGCAAGAATTTTTATTTGTGTTGGTGTTTGACCTGCATGTCTTTGTGAGGGAGGCAGATCTACCAGTTACAGACAGTTGTTAGCTACCATGTGGGTGCTGGGAATTGAACCCAGGTCCCCTGAAAGAGAAGCCAGTGTTCTTAACCACTGAGCCATCTCTCCAACCACTCCATAGAACTTTTTAAACATTAATATTACTTGTATAATTTGTTTCTAACTTAGAGATGGACTTACATTTCTAAATTATACAATTGAAACAAAATTAACAAAAGATCCACATAAGATATACATAAGAAGTGCTCTTTTGGTTAAAGATAAACATTTCTATTAAGGTGATAAAGATTGTCAACTCTGCTAGTGAAGTGTAGCAGATGTGCCCCCGTGCCCCCACCATGGCATGCTTTGTGTTCAGTCTTTATACCATCTGCATGGAACTCAGGCATCACCTAAACTGCCAGGATGTGACGTTGACAGACATCGCCAGCGGCAGTGACTGGGATTTAATGTGTCTTTGGAGGCAGCTCTTAACCAGTGAATGACAATAAAGTTAAAATGACTCGAGTGTCTTCATCCTAGGATGATTTTGGAGTTTCTATTTCATACCATGTCTTGAGATTTTTTTCCAAAAACTTAACCTTCAGTAACTCACTGTAGTCACCGGCTTCATGGATTCCTCTTTATTCTCTGCCTTCACTTTTCTTTATGACTGCCCTGTCTCTATCCAAGCATCCTTTAATCTCCCACATAACACCATATTCTAAACTCTTCCTCCAGGGCCTACAATTTGATTCAGAAAGGAGAAAGTTATATATTCCACTAATGATTATTTTACAGCCATCCATATTCTAAGTGTATGCTTTTTTTTTACAAAAGAAAATGATTTTCTATATGTTTATGTCACACACTTATTATTTTTCTAAACAATGGATATTCCTATGAGAATCTTCTTCAGCTAATCCAAAACTATTTGTCAAATCACTTTTATAAAAATATGAATGTAATGTTTCCTAATTTAGTGTATGTAAGTGATAAGACAATATTCTGATGGACATGAAATATAATTACAGGTATCTGCCACCTAAATGAAGACCTCACCCTGGTCCCTGGTGAGGTTATCAACTATATAAAGGTGCCAGTGGTATGAAACAAGTATTGCTGTTAGAGTTTAATAACTTCACATTCTACTTTTATACTATAAAAATTATAATAAATTTTCTTTTTTGTGCATGCTTCTTTTTTTGAACATTTTATTTTATCTATTTTCTCATTTTACATACCAACCACAGATCCCCCTCTCTTCCCTCCTCTCACTCCCAGCCTCCCCTCCCAACCCACCCCCTATTTTCTCCTCTGACAAAGTAAGGCCTCCCATGGGAAGTCAGCAAAGCCTGGTACATTCACTTGAGGGAGGTCCAAGTCCCTCCCCCTGCATCAAGGTTGTGCAAGGTGTCCCACTATAGGTAGTGGGCTCCAAAAAGCCCACTCACGTACCAGGGATGGATCCTGATCCTACTGCCAGGGGGCCCCTTAAGCAGATCAAGCTACACAATTGTCTCGCTTATGCAGAGGGCCTAGTCCAGTCCCATGGAGGCTCCACAGCTGTTTGTCTAAAGTTCATGAGTTCCCACTAGTTTGGTTTGGTTGTCTCTGTAGATTTCCCAATCATGATCTTGATGTCCCTTGCTCATAGAATCCCTCTTCCGTCTTATTGACTGGACTCTTGGAGCTTGGCTCCTGGTACTTGGCTGTGGATCTCTGCATCTGCTTCCATCAGTTACTGGATGAAGGAACTATGATGATAGTTAGGGTACTCATCAATCTGATTCCTGGGGTACTCAAGTTCAGCCACCCTCTCCACTATTGTTAGTAGTCTAGCATCATCCTTGGGGATTCCTGGGAACTTCTCGAGCACTCAGTTTCTCCCTACTCCCATGATGTCTCCCTCTATCATGGTATCTCCTTCATTGCTTTCCCACTCCATCCCTGTTCCAGCTCGACCATCACATTCCCTTATGTTCTCATTCCCCATTCCCTACCCTCTATTGCCCCCCCCCCCACATCCTCAGTTTACTCATGGAGTTCTCATCTATTTCCCCTTCCCAGGATGATCCATGCATCTCTCTTTGGGTCCTCCTTGTTTTTATTCAGTTATTTGAAATAAATGTTCCTCCTCTGATCTTATTTTCATTATGGCCACATGTCCAGAATCCTGATCAAAAGACTGTAAGATGCCTGAGTCAATACTCACAGTAAAGTAAAGTAAAGTAGCAAGAGATAAGGCTCCTGAGGAATTCATAGCCCCAAGGAAGGAGAGGCAGAAGTTAATTTTAGGAATACTTGAAAACTTTTGTATGCATCTTCATTTAGCACCTATCCAAACTTGTAATTTCTCTTCTTTTTGCTTCTGATCGTTTTTGTCTTTGGAAGTAAACATGTTAGTGGGAAAATCAGCATCAACACTGACATTGGAGATAGGAAAGGTTCATTTCCTCGAAACTCACAGGAGTGAGATCCTGTGTCTTTCTCAGCAGACATGCCTGTAAGAACCAGTGCACATGGAAGAATTCTAAGCTGTTCTCCTCTGCAACTCCTTTGTCTAACCACACTTCCTTTTATCATTCTGTGTGAGAACTGCATGCTCAATTTTCAAGCTAACTTATAAAAACTTCCTCTTGACTTTTCAAAGTATCCCACGCCCTTGGAATTGACTTCTAAATGGACTACAGTAATCTAAAACAAATAAAAGAGAATCCCTGTTTCTTGGCCCTTATGTAATCAAACTGTCAGAAAGCAGTATGTATTCAACAGTGATCTGATTTGAACACGGTCTTATGCGTTGTCAAAAATGGAAAGATTTCATGAGATTTTTTACATCTGGCATTTAATATTCTACCTTTGAAACAGAGTACATTCTCTGTTGTTGATAAATGAGCTACTGAGAATCTTAGGATTCCACTGCATTCTCTCTTGAATGGCTACTGCTTAATTTATGGTAAGCTGCCATTCCTTATCTAACAGCTTTGCACCCAGCGTTTCTCTTAATGGACTCCATTTAGCTCAGAAAATTTATGTTTCACATTATCTATCATGTGTTTTGTTTCTCTGGTCAAACAGCATCAAAAATACCATAAAAATGAGATGGAGAAAAACACAAAATTCAAAGGAAAAATGGACTTGCAATCCTCTAAGAGATTATGGACTTTCTTTTCTATTCCAAGTAAATAAAATAGCTAATATTGTCTCAATGTTGGAGGTGACCTTCTCTACTTTAAATAATGAAACAGAAATGATTTATGGTGATGCATTTTGTGCTACTACATTTGGGTACATATAAATGTTGTACAAAATTTGGATAATGCATCAATTTACCCATGTTATCTAAAAGTAGAGTACCCTTCTCTTATTTTTTTGGCTGAGTATGTACTTATGCTGTATAAAATTATTTCAAGCCACCCTCCAAACAAAATATCCTCAATTTACATTGAACTATCACAGCCACCTGGAAAACGTGTACTGTATTTAATTTTATTTAATGGAGCAGAGAGTGTGATGTAAAGCTGTGCTTCAGAGAAACCTTTAATAAACATGTGAGGAATAAAGGAGGCATTAGTCTGTGTGGGATGGTTTCTGTGCAATGATTACTAACCAATTAGTACTTCATTTTCAAATCACTCATTACTTCCTTAACTTTTCATAGTTCAATTACAACTTACTTTGAAGATGGCTCAGTAGGAGAGTTTATACAAAGTGTATGAAAAACCCAGTTTTTTTCTTATGCTAGAATACCATATGCTAGTGTTTATTAGAATATAATTATGTGATACATCTAATACATAGCTCAAGCTTCTTGTCATTAACCAAAAATGCAATGCTGATGATTGGAAAAATAAATTATTAATACAAATATATTACAGTAGGTTATGTATTAATATAAATATGAAGTATGTGTTATATATTGTCTAATATATGGTATTATATATAGTATGTATTATAATATATAGGGATTTTTATTATTTAAATTAGAAGTTAACATAATACACAAGCATCTAGCAATACTACCGTTTTCCATTGTCAAAGCCTTCTTTGTAAAGGATAAAAACCACTCTTTCCTATGTATCCTGTGAGAGTGGTGAGGATCCCCAACCAGGGGAAAGAAGAAAGCTTAACAACGCTGTGAGTGTTCAGGACTCAAAATCTTCATTGCTTACGGTTAGCAAGGAGGAGCATATTAAAATCAATTTCCCAATCAGCAAAGTTCACTAACATAAGGTAAGAAATGTAGTTCTGAATGTATGTATTTTCTGAATAGTTATTGACTTAGTTATCAGTTTCTTGATGTGGGTACATTTGTTTAAAAATTCTGAAAATGTGTCATTGTATTTTGGGGATGTTGCATTTAATTTTCTTCCAGAAAACATTTTTTTTTAAATTTAATATTGAGACTACTAGGAGCTGTGCTGTATTTGTCATTAAGGATAAAAAAATATTGTTCCAATCTGCCCATCCAGTCTCTCTATAAACATACATTTTATTTTCCCTTCATTGAGAGATCCTCCCCTGCCCCCTAGTCCTTTACTCTTTACCTAACCTTTGTTGTTACAAGGGTTGTAGTGTGCCTATCAAGGGCTGAAAAGCTAACATCTGTGTGTAAGAGAATACATAAAGTGTTTGCCTTTGCGGGTCTGGGATGTATCACTCAGGGTGATTTTTATCTAGCTCCATTCGTGATGAACTCATAGAGACTGTGGTAGCCTACACAGTACGTGCAGTTTTAAGACAGACAGGGTTCCAGATCTGAGATGGGAAGTGTACAGGAGCTCCCATCCCCAGTCAAGAGCTACCTCCAATTGGCAGTTGCATGCAAAGAAAAAATTAGTTTTCTTCAACAGACTCTAACTGGGTACATAAATCACATTTAACGGTAGACCCCACGTCCATTGCTTTGGGGGTAGGAAATTTTTATTTTACTGGTCTTTTGCCTGTACATTATGTTTTTTAGTTTATATTTTTATGGGTTTTATTCTTGTCTCTGTGTGTGCTTCTTTTTCTCCTCCTTCTCCTCCTTCTATTATTATTATTATCCTTCTACCACCACTTGTTTGTTTTCTAAAGAGAGAGTGAGAAAGAAAGCGTGGAGTTAAGTGGGAGGAGTTGTTGGAAGAATCTGGGGGAGTAGAAACCATGATCAGACTATACTGAATGAAAAAGATATTTTCAATAGAAAGAAAAAAGACACAGGCTTTGAAAAAGCACAACTTAAACATAATTTTAAGTAAAATTCTTTCATTTTAATTTTGATTTTATTTAGTTTCAATAATTTTTAAGATGTGATAACCTTGTAGAAAGGATTACTTGGTTTTCTAAGTTAATGAAGGCTTATATCCTTATATCTCATTAACTGGTAAGCTTATTCTTATTGTAAGTGGCAACAATCTATGAATTCATTATCTGAATATTCAAATAAAAATGAAAAAGTAATTACTATCTGCCATTGGGTTTCAATTGAATTAGTAGTTCTGACATTTCATAGAATTCCAAACAACTTTACAAAATTCATTTTAATTTTCTATCTATACATGTCACCTTGGAATGTTTTGTAACATAATTTTAAATTCATTTAAAGTTTGTATATTAATAACCATTACCACACAACATAATGAGCATCAAAATAAGATGGAGTTATAGTAGAAATGCTCAGAGAATTTACTTTAAGAATATAATGTATTTTTTTTTATTTCTTTGTTTTTGTAAAACATCACATCAAAGTTGGACAAGGCAAGTCAGAGGCCAAGAGAAGGCACAAGAATTAGAGGCCCACTCATTCACACACTCAGGAGTCGCATAAAAATACTAAATGGGAAGCTACAATACATACACAGAGGACCTCGAGCAGATCTGTGCATTCCCTGTGCTTTGTGAGCGCATATGAGGCCCCACTTAGTTGATTTATAGGGCCTTGTTGTCTTGTCCTCCATCCCCTCTGGCTCTTACGTTCTTTCTGCCTCCTCTTCTGTGGGTTTCCCTGAGCTCTGCAGGTAGATATTTGATGGAGATAACCCATTTAGAGCTATGTGTCCCAAGGTCTCTCTCTGTGGACTTTTTGGCTGTGGTCCCTATTTGTTCCCATTTGCTTCAGGAGACAGCTTCTCTGATGATGACTGAATAAAGAACTAATCTATTAGTATAGCAGAATATCCTTAGGAGTCATTTTACTACTAATTTTTTTCAGACAAGTACTGTTTGGTTTTACCCTAGGTCTTTAGGATATCTAGCCTCAGGCTTTTGGTCACCCAGGTGATACACAGTATGGGTTCCACCTCATGGAGTGGGCGTTAAGTCAAAGCAGACATTGGTTGATCACTCCCACAAGTATTGTGTCACTGTTGCCATAGCATATTATGCAGGCAGGACAAAATTGAAGATTAAAGGTTTTGTGGCTAGGTTGATATTTACATTTCTTTTTGGTAGTCTGCAGAGTACCTTCCCATACCAAAGACACTTAGATCATAAGGGTAAATGTCCTATGTAGGCACTAGAATATGACCTCTCAATACTGTATGAGTTTTTAGGTGTTGTCTTCAACAATGGAGGCTTGTTCTCTGTTTGTGAAGAGCAGCCTATTTTCTTGGTAACAGCCTGGATTGTTTGGGAATTTCCATGCGATGCCTTTGATCAACAACTTAATTGGATGTAAACCAGTCCCAGTGCTAAAAGCTTCAGTTGGTGGCAAGAGATGACCAATTGGAACTCCAACTCCCTCAATATTTAGGGCCTTCATTAGGTTCACTTTCATATATTTTAGGAAGTTTCCACTATACTAGGTTTCCATACCACCCTCAAATGCCCCTCAATTCTAGCTGTCTCTCCCCACATTCTCTCCTTCAACTCCATCTCCTTTAACCTTCCCCACCTGATCCTCCTGTTCCTGTATCCCCTGCCCTCAGTCAACCCTTAAAATTTATTCTATTTCCATATCCCAGGGAGATCCACATGTCTCTCCTAGTCCCTTCCTCCATAACCTAACATCTCTGGGTCTATGGATTGTAGCTTATCATTTATTTAATGGCTATTGTCTACATATAAAGAAAGATATACCATTTTTATCTCTCTGGGTCTCATTTATCTCACTCAAGAAAATTTCTTTCTAGTTCCATTGATTTGCCTGCAAAATCCATGATGTCATTTCTTTAAGGTCTGAATAACACTCCATTGTGTAAATGCACCATATTTTCTTTATCCATTCTTCTGTTGGGGGACATATAATTTGCTACCAATTTATGATTATTATGAATAGAACAGTAGTGATCATGGTTGAGCAACTGTCCTTGTGGTAGAATGATGCATCCTCTGGGTACATGCCCCAAAGTGTTACAGCTGGGTCTTGAGGTAGATCAATTCTCATCTTTCTGAGAAACTGCCACACTGATTTCCAAAGTAACTGTACAAGTTGTACTCCCACAAGCAATGGGGTGTTCTCTGTATTCCACATCCTTGCTAGCATGAGTTATCACTTGTTTTGTTGATCTTAGCCATTCTGACTGGTATAAGATGGAATCTCAAAGTATTTTGATTTGCATTTCCTTGGTGGCCAAGGATGTTGAAAATTTCAAGTCTTTCTCAGCCATTTGAATTTCCTCTATTGAGAATTCAGTGTTTAGATTTGTACTCCATTTTTAATTCGATTATTTGTTTTCTATATATCTAGTTTCTTGAGCTTTTCATACACTTTGAATATTAGTCACTTGTTGGATATGGAGTTGGTTAAAATATTTCCCATTCTGTAGGCTGCCTCTTTGTTAGAATGACAGTGTCCTTTGCCTTATGGAAGCTTTTCAGTTTAATGAGGTCCCATTTATTAATTGTTGATCTTTTTTTCTGTACTTTGTTCTGTTCATAATGGCTTTTGAATACTTGATGCCAGATTCAAAGTTTTGCAATTTTCCAAGTATTTTGTTTCAGTTTCATTTTTGTGTAATTTTCTTATGATATTTATTTTCACCATTGTATCATCCTTAGAATGAGAACTTAGAAATGTTGATAATTGCTCACTCTGGAAGTTTTATCTGTTCATAAAATGATTTAATGATATATTGATGTTCAGATTTCTACTCAGCATGGTAATCTTTAATTTTAACCTATCATGTTGAATAAGATTTGACATCATCTAAAGCTGCCACTTATTTGGAAATTGGTTCTCTCTGGAGATTATTTAGATATTATATAGGTAATATAAAATCTCATAACTGAAGTCAAAAGTATTGGTAATGGGGCCCACATGAAAATATGCTGGAATCCATTTGCAGTGGCACAGCCTTTGCTAAAGGAAATTTGAAATGCTAGATGTCTTCACTGGACCCTTCAAGTCCTTTCTTTGCGATTCTTTTTCCTCTTATCTCCTCTCTCTTCTTCAACAGAATTATTCAGATACTAAAGTTGCTTGAGCACTCATATTTATTCACCATTCATTTGTCTTGGGTCTGCTTCGGTTCAATAAGCCTTCTCTGGGGTTGTAGTTCAGATTAGGCACTTGTGATTAACTGAACTGTGTATTTTTCTAATAAATTAAAATGGGGAGACTCTGTATTTGATGAATGTGTTTCGGTTTTATAAGCTAACAGAAAAAACAAACATATTGTCATGATATTTGTTTGCTGTAATATAATATATTATTGCGAAGAGTCCTTTTATAGATAAAAAGCATAACTGGAAAGTTTTTCAGTGCAGACAGGGCTACTTATATAGATAAAGGGATTATGCATAAAGTGGAAGCAAGGACCCCAGGGTTAGCATCAGAAGACATGCAGCCAATCTGAGAACATGACCTCAGCTGGATTTCAGATTTGCTGGGTTCCAATGACTGGTTTCCTATCAATTTTCCTCATTTTCACATAGAAGTGTGCTCTGGACTGGCTCATGCCTTTCTGCTCATTGTTGTATTAAAACCTTAAATAAGTTGCTGGGTATGTAGTTCAATGGAAGAGCACTTGTTTAATATGTGCAAGGCCCAAGATTTAATCTTATAAAACAAAACAAAAGAGAACAAAACAACAATTTAAACACAGTGAAAGAGACCGAAAAACAGCAATAACAACACCAAAACAAAAATAATAACTTACTACAAAAACTAATAGCTTTCAATAAGAAAAAGTAAGACTTCTGTGTGATGTGAACAAAAGCAAGCATTTGTGTGGAGGCACAATAATAACAACTGCAAATAAGTTAAAAAAAATAATGATAGTAGATGCAGAAAATTCCGCAGTGGTTATGAGCACACAGTACTCTGCCAGAGGACCCTGGTTCAGTTCAGAGCACCCACATGATGGCTCACAACCATGAGTTCTAGGGGATCGGATGCTCTCTGATGACATAGTTAGGCACCGCATATATGTGGTACACTACATAAATGCAAACACTCATACATGTAAAAAGAACAACAAATTTAAAAAGTATTTTAAAGTAAAAATTAAGTAAAAAGAGTACAAGGAGTTGAGAGGGAGATGAGTGAGGATGTGTTCTAGAGGTTATTTTAAGAGAATGAGTGTGAGGGTGAATTTTTTCAAGAGACATTGAATATGTCTATGAAATTTCCAAGGAATAAATTAAAACATGTTAAACCACATATTGAAGGAATTATACCATTAATGGAAAAAGAGACTTTTGGGGGTAGGAGAATATTTGGCTTAGATAATTTAATTTTAGAAACTGGTAGGAAATACAGAGATTAATATCTAGTCAATACATTTTAAATTTAGAAAATGTAGTTTTGAATGAGAATGTGCATCTAGGTTCTGGTATTTGAATACTTGGTCCCAGTGGTGGCTTTGTTTTAGGAAGTTTGAAAGGTCAGGGGTTGGGGGGGAATTTTGAATGTTTAAAGTCTCACCTACTTTTAGGTTTCTTTCTCTCCATTTTGCTTGCATTTGAGGATGCAGTCTCTCAGCTTCAGCTCCTGGATCCATGCCTGATACTTATTCCCATGATGGAATTCTTATCCATCTGGTATCATAAGCCCAAATACAACTCTCCTTCTAAATATTTCCTTTGTTTTCTTATTTTTTACAGCAACAGAATATTGACTAACAAAGAAGAAAACATGAAAAGTCCACTAAAGTTATTTTAAGTCATTGAATTGTTTCTTAAATTTTTGTTGAGAAAGAACATGAAGAGAAAAGGAGTTGAAAATATATTGTAAACTAAGAGGAAGACAAAGAATAAAAATTTGGAAAACAAGTGTGCAGTGTTTTGAATAAGAATGTCCCCACAGGCTCACAGATTTGAATACTTGGTCAACAAGGAGGGACACCATTTAAAAAGATTAGGAGGTTGGGCCCAGTGGCTCTCTCTCTTCCTGCTGTTTGTGGACCTGGATGTAGAACTCTCAACTTCTCCAGAACCATGTCTGTCTGCATGCTGCCATGCTTCCTACCATAAATAGAATTAACTAAAACTCTGAAACTGTAAGCCAGCCCAATTAAATGCTTTTTTTTTTAAGTTGCTATGATCATGGTGTCTCCACAGCAATAGAACACCGACTAAGACAAAGTGGATTCTAATTTTTGAAAATAAAAATGTAAAGAGTTATCAGAATAAACAGATAGCATCAGAGTTAAATAATATAGAGAGAACTTCTTTATTTTATGGGTTTACTCAAGATGCAAATGCATAATGGTAAAATATCATACATTACAAAATACAGTTATATGGTTGTATTCTCATGATACCATTTATTCTGTGGTTCATTCCATCCATAACCATATCAATATTCTGTGGTTCATTCCACTCATAACCATATCAATAACAACTTTTGTGCTGTTCATCTTGGCAGACACTTGTAATAGAAATACAGAAAGAGGGGTGGACATTTAGTAGCACAAACAGATATGCACAAATGAACGTACAATAAGTGATATGATGAGATGATCCATCTAGACAAGCATACAATTGCATATGTCAAAAGTGGAATTCAGAGACACTCAAAGCGCAGTGCCTGAAGAGATCACCTTCTTCGCCCGAAGAGTGTTCTTGACGTAGCCTGTCTTACTGAACTGTACTAAATTAGTGTGAGGCTGGAGTTTCCCTCCATTTAACATGAGCCACGCCGATAGGATCACATAGCTAGAGAAAGGGGAAAGAGGAATGTGAATAGTTATTTTTTTTTAAAGTTTACTGTGATTCTGACCTCAGCATTTTCAAGCAATGTCAAGAAAAGAAACTCAGAATGTCACTAAGTAGAAGAAAATTATTGTGTATGGAACCATTTCTGAGTCAAAAATTACTGAATATGATTTCTTTATTATCTAATTTGAAGTAAACTTTAAAAAAATGAAGCAGTTGCTAAAAAAAAAAAAATCTGCAAAAATCATGGTTTAAAAAGAATTTTGCCAGTGGCACTTGGCGTCCGCAGACGGGATCGCGAGCGGCTGTGCAGCAGCGGAGGTGTCTCCATAGGAAGATAGATGCTCCCCTTGTCACTGCTGAAGACAGCGCAGAACCACCCCACGCTGGTGGAGCTGAAGAACCGGGAGACCTACAATGGGCACCTGGTGAGCTGTGACAACTGGATGAACATCAACCTCAGAGAGGTGATCTGCATGTCGAGGGACGGCGACAAGTTCTGGCGGATGCCCAAGTGCTACATCCGTGGCAACACCATCAAGTACCTGCGTATCCCTGATGAGATCATCGACATGGTGCGGGAGGAGGCCGCCAAGGGTCGAGGGCAAGGGCGACTGCCGCAGCAGCAGAAGCAGCAGAAAGGCCGAGGCATGGACGGTGCTGCCCGAGGTGTGTTTGGTGGCAGAGGCCAGGGTGGCATCCCGGGTGCAGGCCGTGGTCAGCCTGAGAAGAAACCAGGACGGCAAGCGGGCAAGCAGTGAATGGGCACAGCCCAAGCAGAGCCCAGGACGGTGGGCTAGCCTCTGGGTGCCTTTGCGTGAAGCCTCTGACTGCCACTGGCTCAGTTTCTGGAAGGTTCCAAGTCAGAGGCACCTCTGAAGCCCTGGATGTTCTTTGAAGGGCCGGCTTTTTCCAGGCTTGTTTTGAGTTGTTTCATGTTGGAGCCACAGGCTGCGCACGTGTGGGGCTGGCCTGTCCCTCCCCAGTGGACCTCTTATCTCTTGTTATGAAAATAAAGGCGAGCATCACAGAAAAAAAAAAAAAATGCCATGGACAGAAGGATATTCAACAGACTGTACTTTGAAATTAAAAGCCGTAAGGCTGGAGAGATGGCTCAGTGGTTAAGAACACTTACTGTTCTTTTAGAGGACACAGTTTTAATCCCTAACACCAAGTGAATAGCAACAATTTGAGTCAAAGGCAAGCAGGCAAGTAGCCAGGTGAATCGAATCATGACTCCATTCAAACTGGGAAGTAGTGACTCTTCTGGAGATTCTAGGTGCTGGGGTCTGAATGTAAAACTCTACACGCTGCCGAATGGTTTTGTCTGTTCATATCAGGCTGTAGGGAAGTGATAGGACCACTTATGGAGGTAAGGAAAGGATGGCTGCAATCTTACTTCTGACACCATCAACCTCTAAGTTGGATGTAGGACAAATCTTGCTCTCAAATTACTGATGAGAATGCAAATGTCACTGCAGAGCATGAGATGTTTCTCTATGAGTTACTGCTCACATAAGTTTTTATCATTTCTCTTGTTTATAATTGTAACTACATAGTAAGTCCCTATTACTGAAACTATCATACACTTTGTCTATAGATACAGAAAAATCAATCTCAAATAACTAAGAAACTCTTTTCCTGTTGACTAACTTTTACAGTGCCAAGCAGTGTTGTGCAGGGTGGTGGAGTTAAAAATAAATACAGCAATTGTTTTCCTTAGCTCTGGACCATGCATGGTAAATTACTGACCTGACCTGCCAGACAAGATGTGCTCATTGATGTAATACTGTCATGGCTGTTCTGGGGTAGCTGATGGCTTTCTGACTGGATTTGAGGCAGGTTCCATAGGAAGGAATTCCATATCTGGAACTGAATTCCTTGTCAAGAGTCCATCACCAGTGAAGAAGTGATAGGCGCTGGAGTAGAATCTTCTGTTATTTTGGTCACTGATCATACTGTCAAATTCTTTGCAAATTAGTATGTTTATACCATTCAGTGGAGCTGCTCTCAACTTTGGTCATATGCCTTTTGCAATAGGCAGCAGTCAATGCAGAGATGCATGGCTGGTGGTAAGAATAAGATACTGTGGCTATTTAGCCCTAGATGGGACATTTTTATCAAGCTCCCATTCACATCAAGGTTTCAGGAACTGAAGGTAAAAGAGGCAGAAAGAATATATGAATTGGAGGATGGGGTGGAGTGTTGGTGAAATTCTGTATGCTGGATATGACATGGCTGGTGTACACATGGACTCACAGCAGCTGCTCAAGACCTGCACAAGTTCAAGCAAACCAGATTATGGTATAAAGGGTCAGAGAGGCATGTTCCCCAGGCCTCACTCCTTATTGGGGAGTTAATAACAGCTGAGAGAGAGAAAACTGTTTTTCTTTGAGGGCATGAGCAATGGTAGATTCCTCATAATCAAATGGATGGCTCCACAACTGTGTATAGTGAGAGAGCACCAATTATCAGAAAACAGGAAAGCAATGCATTCAGTGAGACAGTGGTTATGTTGGGGAGATACAAGGAGTGTTGGAGGTGGAAATGTGTGTGGAAGTACTATATTTTATTGTTTATGTGTATTAAATTCTCAAAGAATAGAAAAGATACATAAAAATAACTCAATTCCTCATTTGCACTGTGTGATGGTTAATGTTAATTGCCAACCTGAGAAGATCTAGAATCACGATTGACATAAGCCTCTGGCACACTTTTGAAGGATTATCTAGATTATGTTAGCCTCTGCACATGCCTATAAAGGATTTTCTTCATTAGGTTAATCGAAGTGAGAACAACTATCTCTCTCCCAGGCCCAGATATAAGAAGTTCCCAGGGGGAAAACAAAACCACTGCCTTTTGCTTTTATGTTTTGTTGTGAGTTCATCAACTCTACTAGGCCATCTCTCCTGTCACTGTCATTGCTGATGCTTCCATCATCAACTGACACTGGAACTTGTTAGTCTCTGGCCTTCTCATATTGACTGAACACAAGAGCTTTCCAAGACCTATTCAAGTCTTTAGCATCAGACCAGGACCACAGAGGCCTCAGTCTCATGATTCTCCTGGATGAGCCAGCTGTTGTTGATCCAGCTGATGACAATGCGGGCCAATCTAACAAATCCTGTTTTAGTGTGTACTCATTCTGTGAATATCGACTGCCCAGAGTCTGAGGAAGACACTATGTCTGGAGTGGAATATCTGAGGGGAAAAAAAAAAAAAAAAAACCTATGTACACTATGCTGTTATGTCTGTTAACTTTATTCCTCTAAGAAAAAATTCCTCTATTCAGCTATAGCTCCATCTGGCATTCAGGGCAGGAAAAAAATCTAGATATGCCAAGCTCTTTATTTCTCTGGGATGAAATCCTGTCTACATACCTTCAGTTCCGTCCTGACACTCAATTCTTCTTTGTCCCCTCTTTTACTGCCCTCTCATAGTCCTGCTAACAACTAAGCTCTTCTGCTTCCAGCCTCATCTTCGTCTTCTGTTTCTTCACCCTCCTTCTCTACTTACTCTCTACTCCTGGCTCTGATGAACTCTGTGAGAGTTCTGCCTTACCATCTACAAACCCTCTGTGTTCTTCCCTTCTCTCTGGTCATGCCATTCTGTCTGCCTCTACAGAAAATACCTGTTTTTTCCTCCCCTGGCCACGTGGTTCTCTGCCTCCTCAGGAATGTTTCTCCACCCTAACTTCCACCTTGATATGTAAAAACCTCTTTTGTTCTCAGTCAATGGCTTTGGAGAGCCACTAGGCCTCAAGGCAAGGAGATGGTTTGAACTTCCTTTGCACAAGAAACAAAGCTATTCTTCTACTGCCTGTTTGGCTTTGCCTGTGTGACCTTATCCAAGTACTGGCCCAAGCAGGAAGTTCACACACACATTCTATGAGAATTGTGAACACAAAAAATTCATAACAAGGCACAGCTAAATATTAAGCTGTGTAACACCAAATAGTCCATGCTAGATGGCTTCTCACTTGACTGACCCTTGCCCTGGTTACGGTATAGCTTTAATACACAGCTGTACTACTTATGACATATTCTTGTGGTTCACCATATGTGAATTCTATTCCTTTAGAGCTCCTGACTAATATATGCAACATCTACTCTTACCCTGTTGTGCCCAGATCGCTACCCCCAGAGAGACCACCAAAGACGAACATGCCGGAATGCAAAAGCAAGGTTTAATTCTGGATATACAAAACAAGCCTAGGCAGGGACTTCGTCCAATACATTCAATGCAGTGGGGGCTGGAGGAAGTGCCCACCTATCTGCAAGCTCAGTTTTTAAAGGGAAAAGTCACAAGGTTACATTGTTTAGGGGTGCTAGTACGGGTACAATTCTGATTGGCTCACTTCTAGGGGCTTTTTAGAAATCATGGCTTAATCTTACTTCTAAGGGGGTGGTTGCCCGCCACCATTTGTCATTGGCTGCCCTCAGGTGGGGATATTTCTGTGGTCAGTTACCCTGGAAACCAGGGAGAGGACATTCCATAGTCCGGCAGTCATTACCTCGTGACTACCTTGTGACTCTGTAATTTTACACAGCCTGATTTCTGGAATCTGAACTGACTGGTTTCAGTAACTCATGGCCTATTCCTAAAAGGAGAAGTCTTAGGCCTTAATTTTTGGGTGAAAGCATTTTGGTCTTATTTCTAAAATGGCTCATTTTGGTCTCACACCCACTGAACCATCTCTCCATTGTCTGCATTTTATGAATGCATTCTTGTAAAGGTCAAATTAGAGTGCCAACAAAAGATTAAGAGCTTAGTGGATTTGAAGAAATAAAGAACAATAATTGTAATACAATAGATTATTTGACATCTTTTATAACATATATTAATTATAATCAAGGCTTTTCATGCATGTATGTAATATATATTGATTATATTCACCCCATTACCTCTTTTTGTCACTAATATGTACAATTAGTATGTATTAATAAAACAATAAATGAATATACTATCTTTTAATAATTTTACATCTGGTCTTGTTCATAAATCTTCAACACATTATTAGTTGGCAACAACATACTTTGTCAATAGTATTTTTTTAAGCTCTTGTTCATTCAAAACTAAGTTGTTGTCATTAAGCATATCAAATAACTTTTATAGATTAAACTGTTTTCAATTTCTTATGATTAGTATAGTTCATGTATTTTTAATTATTTTTTTCAAGTATTAAATATTATTTTAAACTCTGAGGCCAGATGCAAGTCACCTGTGTTTAGACTGTTTCAATAATTTACATTTTATAGTTTACTTATCAATTTTTATTTTTTATATTTCTTTAAAACTTATGATCCATATTCATTGATTGTGTGGGGGAAAGGCCCTTTGCTATGGAAGGGGTTCATGATCAGAGGGGAAATTGCAGGCAAGGGTTCTTTCTGTTCACTCTTTGGCACCTTGAAAGCAAAGTTAGGCTTGGTGGCAAGGCTGAGCCTTGCTTTACATGAATTATGACTTTTTAAACTCTCATATTTCAGTGACCCCATTGTGATAAATTCTTATCTGAACCATATTTTTTAAGTAAAACAAATGATGTACATGACATGATTTATTATACCTCATTATAAATTTGCTCATCATTTTCTTCTATATTATTTTCTTGGGTTCATTTTATTTATTTTGGAGGAGCTTTACTTTAATATCATAATTTCTATTACTTAAGGCAATTTTAAATTTAAACATATTTTGATTATATTATTTCTTTTGTCCCTACCCACCCAACCTTAAGTTCTTTCTCAAGAAATAAACAAAAACACAGTACAACAAAAAACTCTAAAACCAAGAAGACAATAATAAAACAACACACAAAACCATACAAGGAAACATCAAAATGTAAACAAATAAAGTCACACAACAAAAATTGTGGAGTCCATTATTTGTTGTCAGCTTCTCCTGAACATGACCTGGTGAGGTTGATATACATTCCATGGAGAAAACTGATTTTCCCTCTCCCAAAAGGTATAAATGACATGTCAAGCTGTTAATCTTTACCCTAGTGGCTAGGTTTTCATTCATTCATTCATTTAAAAAAATAACAACAAAATTAAACAAAATTATCACATTGAAGTTGGTCAAATCAAACCAAGAGAAGGAAAATAATCCAAAAGAAAGTACAAGAATCAGACATTCACACATTCAGTAATCCCATAAGAACACTAAACTGGAAGCCATGGTGTAAGTACAGAGGAACTAGTAAAGACCCATGTAGGCCCTGCAAATGCTGCCTCAGTTTCTGTTGTGAGACCAAAATGAGCCATCTTAGAAATAAGACCAAAATGCTTTCACCCTAAAATTAAGGCCTAAGATTTTTCCTTTTGGGAATAGGCCATTAGTTACTGAAACCAGTCAGTTCAGATTCCAGAAACCAGGAAGTGTAAAAGTACAGAGTCACAAGATAGTCACGAGGTAATGCCTGCCAGACTATGGAATGTCCTCTCCCTGGTTTCCAGGGTAACTGACCATAAAAATGCCCCCACCTGAGGGCAGCCAATGAGAAATGGTGGCGAGCAACCACTCCCTTAGAAGTAATTTCTAGAAGGCCCTAGAAGTGAGCCAATCAGAATTGTACCCGTACTAGCACCCCTAGACAATGTAACCTTGTGACTTTTCCCTTTAAAAGCTGAGCTTGCAGATAGGTGGGTGCTTCCTCCAGCCTTGGGTGTATTGGACGAAGTCCCTGCCTAGGCTTGTATTGCTTTTGTATATCCAGAATTAAACCTTGCTTTTGCATTCTGGCATGCTCGTCTTTGGTGGTCTCTCTGGGGGTAGCGATCTGGGCACAACACTGAGTTCATGTGAGCTTGGCTCATGTTGATTTAGAGGGCATTGTTATCTTCATCCACCTGGCTCTTACACTCTTTCTGTCTTCTCTTCTGTGTGGTTCCCTGATCTCTAGGGGGGGTGGGGGATTTGACAAGATATCTGATTTAGGGCTTAGTGTTCCAAATTCTTTCTCTGAGTAATATCTGGTTGTGGGTCTCTGTATTTGTTTCCATCTGCTACAGAAGCAAGCTTCTCTGATGCTAAAGGAACAAGGCACTGATCTATGAGAATGTCATTAGGAGTCATTTTGTCACTATTCTTTTTTTTTTTTTTCCAGAACTGTATGATTTTTTTTCCCTAGGTCCCTGGACTATCTAGTCTCTGGTTCTTCATAACCTAAGCAGTGTCAGGAATTGGTTCCATCTCATGGACTGGGCTTAGGTCATACCAAACATTGGTTGGTGACTCCCACAAGCTTTGTGCCACCATTGGCCTAGAACATTTTGCAGGCAGGACAGCATTGTAGATGAAAAAGTTTGTGGCTGGGTTGGTGTTTATGATTTATTTTTGGTAGTCTTCAGAGTACCTTCTCATACAAAGTACCAATGACACTGGAATATAAGGGTTGAAGGCTCCATGTTCAGTGAGTTCCATAGGCATTGTCTTCAGCAATGGGGTCTTGCTCTCAGTTTGTGGAGTGAAACATATTGTCTGGGCAACAGTCTGGGTTGTTTGGGGGATTTCCACAGGACCCCTTTGACCAACAATTCAAGTGGATGTAACCCAGTTCCAGTGCTGGAAGCTTAGTTTTGTGACAGGAAGTGGCCAGTTATATATCTGTCTCCCTCATTATTTGGAGACTTCTTGGAATCATCTTCCTATATTTTAGGAAATTTCCACTGCACTAGCATTCATACCACCTTCCAATGTTCCTCGGTTCTAGCTGTTTCTCCCCACATTCTCTCCATCAATCCCATGTTCCCTCTCCTTCCTCACTTGATCATCCCATTCCCATCTCTCTGGTCTCATTCCACCCATAAAATCTACTCTATTTCTCCCTCCCAGGGAGATCCATGTGTCTCCCCTGGTCCCTTTCTCTAGACTTAACTTCTGTGAGTCTATAGATTGTATTTTGGTTATTATTTATTTAATGGAGTCTTTATTGAGTGAAAAGAAATGATCAGTTTGAACTCTGTCTCCCCCATAATTTGGCAGTTTCATCTAGATGGCCTTCATATATATATTGAATGAAAAAAAAAGAATTAAAAAGGAAGGAGGACATGGGTACTCCTAAAGCATGGAGAAGATTTATTATTGATTTGTGGGAGAGTGAAGAGGTGTGGGAAGAGTGCAGACAGGACCTTGCTGGGAGACTGAACCTGTGGGTCATGAGAAGAGAGGCAGCAGGTGGGAGGGGAGAGTGGAAAGGCCAAGAGGCCAGGAGAAAAGAGAGTAACCAGTAAGAGGGGACCAAGAGAGCAGGACACCAAGAGAGTGGCAGAGCAAAAATGGTGGAGTTATATGGGGGCCAGAGAGCTGGGAGAAGGGAAGCCCAGTGCAGCACCTGGGCTGCCGATCGGGTTCAGGGTAGGGGCCAGGGTATGCCACGTACTGGTAATGCTAAGAGAGTGGCAGCCAGCTTCTGCTTTCATATGTTAGTAAGTCTTTTGTCCTGGGTTTGAAATCTATCTTACATATTTTAGGAAGTTTCCACTGCATTAGGTTTCCATACTAACCCTCAAATATCCCTTAATTTCAGCTGTCTCTCCCCATATTCCCTCCTGTAGATGTAATGGTCTTATTAAATAGGAAACACGGAGCCAAATGCAGAGTTAAAAGCCCAAGAAGTCAGAACAGTAGCTGAAACTTAAAACCGCCTTCTTATCACCCGTTGCCACTGCCGTCCTTCCCCTGACAAAGAGGCCTACTTCCTGTGTGTCTGTCTTTTTTTTATTGACTTTTTGTTCTGCCTTCTCATTGGTTGCAAACCCAAACACATGACCTCCTCGTCACTGCCTGTCTATACAGACCTCCAGGTCTCTATGATTGGTATTGAGATTAAAAGTATGTGTTTCTATGCTGGCTGTATCCTTGAACACACAGAGATCTGCCTTTCATGTGATCAGGATTAAGGGCATGTGCTACCACTGCCAGACTTTTGCTATGGCTTGCTATTAGCTCTGACCCCCAGGCACTTTTATTTATTAACATACAAATAAATCACATTTCACCACAAATAAAATATCACCATAATCCTCTCTCCCAAGATGATCTTTCCATTCTACCCCATTCGTCCATATTTATCTATTTTTTTGCTACCAACATTTTTATTGTAAGAAATATAAAAGGTATGACAAATGTACACACCATTTTCTGGTTTTGCTTCAACCATTTCCACTGGCACACAAGTGAATCCAATGGATAGTGACATTTGAACAATATATTTGAAAAGCAATAAATTCAATTACCTGACAATAAATACCTAAATTTGCAGTTTAGCACCCAGTGTAAATCCAGTTTCCAACGGAATATTGATCTACAACCCTCTTGATTTCCTGTCCATTTCCTCTCCCCTTTGGCTGGCAGTAGTTATCAAGAGATAATACCTGATGCCAGGTGCAGAATGTACTCATACTGTCAGTCATAAATGCCCCTCCCAGCACATTTCTGTGCATCCTGATGGTTAAACTCAGTCATTATGTGGTGTTCATTGTTGGCTGTGGTCCCAGGAGAAAAACATTCCAGGCTGCTGTATGATGTCCACCTTCAGGTTCTGCTTTTTACTGTATTTCTTCATATATGAAACTCATTCTGCTGCTTTGATTTCACGGTGCAGACATCAGGGTGCACATTCCCTCAAGGTGCATAATTGCTCTTGTCCTGTTTGCTCATATTGCTACAGAACGCTCTGTTTTGGTGCTTTGGATTCAGTAGGTCAAAGAAGCAGTATGGGAGCTCACTGCCTAGCACAGTCTTAGAAGCACGGGGCAGGTGTCTCGGTGTTGGCATCGCTTTGGCTCTTCTCTGTTCTCGCTAGGTGGGGTTACCAGGCCAGCCTGCCAGGTTCACCTGGGGACCAGGCGCTGTATACTCAAGGGTGGATATGGCACATCCTCTTTGGCAGCCCTACCTATCCAGGTTACTAGCCCTCAGTTAAAGGAGCCTAGGTACACATAGCAAACAAATGTGCAGGCCAAGTAGACCTATGTCACTCTAATGACACACACCCCACCCCACACAGGAAGCCCTCCTGAGGAAAAGCATAAAAGGATATCTCTAAGGCTGCCCTTCACAGCCTGAGCTGAAGGCTTTTGCTCTCTTCCTTTGAAGCAGATGAAAATACTTATCAGTTTATCCAAGCCCTTCTCACTTAGAAGAATGGGAAAACAGAGGTGTGTGTTGTGTCGATGTCATCCAAAGACCACAACTTCTATGAAATGTCCCTTCACTAGAACGCCACTTTTAAAAGCATCTGGGTAAGGGGTGACTCCAGGGTTCCTTCAGACATCTTAATCTGAGACTTCCCTAGAGAGGGATGGCTATGTGTTCATTCCATATCTATCTACTCTATTTCCCTTTCATTTGTTCATACTTGTTCCTTCTAGGCCCTTAGTCTAGACCTACCCTTTGTGGTTTTATTTGTAGCTTGGTTATCATTGACTTAACAGCTAATAACTGCACACAAGTAAATACACACTATCTTATCTTTCTTGCTCTGGCATACATCAATCAGGATGCAATTTTCTAGTTTCATCCATTTCCTGCAAATTTTATGATGTCAGTTTTTTAATGTCTTAGTGATACTCCACTGTGTAAGTGTACCACATTTTAAAATCCATTTTTACGTTGAGGGACATTTACGTTATCTTAGGAACTGCCCACATTCACATTCCTGAACCAGGGGTAGCCTGCCTTCAGCAACTCAGTACCAGAAGACAAATACCAGCCACCAAATATGACATACTTCCACTGTCATTAAGTGTCAAGGTCCCTTTATGAAGCCCATGCCATCAAGGCCTCTCTCTCTCTCTTCTCTCTCTCTCTCTCATCCTTCCCCAGAGGTAGCCTTTCATGCCCCCCATTAATCTCTTGCATGAGATCTGTTGCATGATGTGATTTTTGTGGCATTCCTTGACCCTCTGATTGCTCGAAAAGCCCAAACATTCGTTCTCATGACTTGGTGGGATATACTGGTGCTGGTCAAAGCAGCACCGGGACCCTACCCCTTATCTCCAGTCCACCTGCAACAGATCCACCTTCTGGACCACCTATTGCTTGGCCTTCCATCCATCACTGGAAATTGGTGGATGATCCCTCTCAGTTGGCATAAGTGCTTCCCTTAGTCTCTGTTACTCTTGGAGGCAGAGGTATCCACCGTGCTCCAGACCCTTCTCTTGGGTTAGGCTTAATGTTTGAGCTTGGTTTTTTACCTTTTTGCTTCACTGGAAAGTCCTTGTATCAGGTGCTGAGTCTTTCCTCAGGCTTAGCCAGGCTAAGTCCCTGATCTATTTTGAGTGTGGTGATGACTCACTGAACAGCTTGTCTCTTCCTTGTTTCAGTCCTTCCTGAGTCCTGGGGATGCCCTAGGTTACAGGCATTGGACTTTATCTTTTCCTCGCCCATGAGAATGGGGTCATCTATAGAAAACATGCAGCCTCTCTACCTGGCATCTGACCTGAAGGGCTCTAAACTTACTCACTTTACAATCAGAGCTGGCCTCAATATCCCTTAGATAATCTATCTAAATATGGTTGGTTAAAGATAACCTCAACTTCAATGTTGTTTGGGACCATTACAAATACTGTAAGCAATCAACGAGAATGGAAAAGATTCCTAATTCCCCATTTCTCTTTTCTCTGTTCCATGCCCTGTTTGTTTTTGTACAGTGTTCCCCAAACACTGTGTAAAATGTCTTGTCTTTGAGCTACAGTTGATAGAGCTGTGAGTTTGCTGCAGAGTGAGCCAGAGCCCGACCTAGAAGGAAGGGGAGAAAGTAAAGGAGCAGGATAGTTGTAGTATGTACACACATGTCATACACCCCTCCCTGGTTGATGTATATCCCTGCTTCTCCCTGTAGTGTCTGCTCAGAACCAAGCTGCTGATCTGACTCATATAAGCCATGTAAGGATCATTTGTTTCTGTTGACTTTTGCCATTCACAGAATTTTATTCTAAACTCTAGAGTCGAGTTGTTCAGGGGCTGCTTCCCTCTACCAGCTATGCCCTCTTGGTGGGCACCTCTCTCTGGGTTCTGCAGCTTGCTATACCTCTGGTGTGCTACATTCCCTGCCACTTTGAATTACCTGCTCTATCTTTCTTTGTGGCTCCCTGGACCTCTGCTTTGTAAATTTCTTTGCCTCCCTCTGGAGCTGCCTTCTAAGTCCTCCAGCTTTTCTACAACCTCGTGTCTCCTTAGATATTTGAATGCTCCCTTGGGTGGAGTTCATGCTTGTTGCTTCTTGTCCTTAGCCATTTCTCTCCTTGTCTATGCCATAAGAATCTCTCTGGCTCCTGGAGCTTGCTATGTCCTTGGAGCCCACCACATCAGCAGCAGCTTTCTCTTGACTCCGGTCTGCTAAACCAGTCTGGGTTTCTCTACTGAAGACACTTACAGGTTCTGTTTTTCACTGCACTCTCCTGGCTATTTCTTGCTCTAGCTTGCAACTCTAAAGCTTCACCTCCCATCTCCCTTTTAGAGCGTATAGGAATACCCCTGCATGTGTACCATTTTGTGACCTGCTCTCTCTTCCTTCATGGACTAAGATTCTATAACCACGCTTAGTCTTAGTACAGTCAATGGCCAAAAGTTGGCACACTTGATTTCCAAATTCTTGCAGATCGTAACAACTTCTGCTACCACACAAAGAAATGATTCCCAAGTCTCTTATCTCTAAGATTCTGCTTACTACTGTTAAAAATAATTTATCTTTATTTTATTTATGTTTTATAAATAGTGATTTCTCTGCACTCTGTTCTCACAAACTTTCTTTTTTTTTGGGTTTTTTTTTTTTTTTTTTTTTTTTTTTTGGTTTTTCGAGACAGGGTTTTTCTGTGTAGCTTTGCGCCTTTTCCTGGAACTCACTTGGTAGCCCAGGCTGGCCTTGAACTCACAGAGATCCGCCTGGCTCTGCCTCCCGAGTGCTGGGATTAAAGGCGTGCACCACCACTGCCCGGCCTCACAAACTTTCTTAAGACTATGCTGTAAGCTCTATGTCAAGATTTGTAAGTTCATTAGATGTGGTTTAAAATCTATAAAATCTGTTTTAAAAAGTTGGCTTTAAATTTTTAACTGAAGGTTTATAATTAAAATCTATACATAGTAATCTAATTTGCTATAACATATTATATATGATTCAACTCTTGTTTGTGATATATATATATATATATATATATATATATATATATATATATATATCTTACACATACACACACATGCTTGCATGTAATTCGAATTCAACCCTAAATATTTGTATATTCTGTATGTAACTTGGATTCAACTGTCATTCATTTAAAAGATATAGATCTACTAGGAAAACAGATATTTTTAAATAGCAAACATGTGGCCCCCCTCCATCTTGCCTGATTGCATTATCAAGCTAGAAGCAACCACATGGCTCTGAGCCATCTTTACTAAGGCAAAAGAATACATGCCAGGTGACTTAACCAACATCTTCGGGTGACCACGTGGTATAGAACAATGATTATAAAACTTCTTAGTCCTAATGAGCTATCATTGTATCTCTTTTTAGACTAAGGAAGCAATAAGAAATCTCTAAAATATTTTGAGTTGTTATGGGTTTTATTTAAGATGATAAAAATTTAAGATATATTTGATACATAAATTTTACAAATTCCCAAGGTCTACTCAGGTTCACAGTAAAATTTGTCTGTCTTCTTTGTCTTTGCTCACTTTAAGATTTAGCTATTTGGATAAACTAAGTCATACAAAAACAAACAAACAAACACCCCCCAAACTTGTGATGTTCTATATTTAATCATAGTTTTTTAAACTATGATTAAAACTTTTATTTTGATATTAAAAAAGCTTCATTTCAAAAATTGCTATATATATTTTTTTAAGACTAAACCTAACAGGGATAAAAATGTAAAGTCCTAGTATTATAAAAACAACTAACTTATTGTAAACTGTTAAAGATAATAAAGACTTGCAAGTTACATTGTCACTTTATAAATAACCAAATTCTTTAATGTGCTCAGAACTATATTTGTAGCCATGATAAACACTAATATAATTAATTACAAAAATAAGCTTTTTTAAGCCTCCTGTATATGTTTTCAAAGTTAAGCGTAAAAGAAGTAACTAGAAACAAGCAAAATTTGTTTAGTTTAGATATACTTAGTAGATAGATGGTCCTCAAATTCTTCAGAGTTCTGCTGAATATGGCATTTTAAATGTTTAATGGAAAACAGAGATATCAGCTCCTACCAGTGACCCCAAGATCACCAAAGAAGATAACAGGATACAGAAGAATTTCACCTGGAGCCTGATTTAAATGTGGCAAAGCCAGCCACTGGGTGGAAAACTGCTCTTCATCTAACCCACTGCCAGGACCCTGTCCAAACACTGGGAAAGTTGATCACCCCAATTTGTCTAAACAAGGTTGGCTGGTCCCCCCTAGTTCTTACTACACAGGAAAGCCTGTCAGATGTTTTAGGCCTGGTGGCCAAACACTGACTGTGCCCTGGGACCTCTGCCCCCAATGAAATCAAGACTACCACAGAGGAACCTAGGGTGACCTTTCAGGTAGCTACTAAGTTTCTGTCATTTAATAGATTCTGGAGCTGCTTGGATTGTACTTCCTGCTTACTCTGGTGAAATTTATCCTGCTCAGATCTCTGAAGGTGTTGATGACCAGACTACCGATAGCTTTGTCGGTTTAAGAGCAGTAACCAAGACTTCAGCTGTCTCCTCAGTTCTCTTCCTATGTAAAAATTAGGCCTCAGACCTCAGTTTCCTAGAGCTACTATTACATCTTGTCACAGTTTACCTTCCTACCAGACTCTAAAAAGAGATAAACTCACAAAACACATTTTAATGTAACTTTTTACTATTCCTTTAATTAGAGGAACTTGCTTTACCATGACAGCTCTCAATAATCAACCACCTGTGTCTCATGGTGAATGATTAGATAGAAACAAGTGTAAAGTTTATCTAAGATCTGAGGATACAAAAAGTTAAATAAGTTGTAAGGATCTAAAAAGGGTTTTAAGATATGTAAATGCAAGTTATAAAGGTCTAATCAAGTGTCTTAAGGTATGTAATTGTGATTTATAAGAGTATAAAAAGTAATTTAAGATATGTATATGAACAATGTTTCACATTTCTTTCTCTATGCTATTACTGTATTAATGCTTCAAAAGTTTAGAGTTTTCCATTAATCAATGGAGTTCTGATAAGCTATTAATCTAGCTTTGGTAAAGTACTCTAATATTATAGTCACAAGCTCAAGATTTTAAATTTCCTTTGGTTGTCTTCTAAATATAGATATAAAAGTGCTTCTCATTGTACTAACATATACATACTCTTAGTCTTCTGGATAAAAGAAAGGGGATTCATCCTTTTAACCCAAAATCATTTTGGGTCCCCAAGCTTCTACTATGACTCCAAGTTATAAGTCTACTGCCTTTTCTACAAAGCAAATTTTAGTACAGATCACAAGTGGCAGTAATGTTAACACGTCTTAAATTTTTGCCTCTTTACATAAGCTTTAAAAAAATTCTTGTAAGGTTCAGGGAATCAACTTGAATCAAACTCTCACAGGTCAAATGGACTCCAGATAAGTATTGTCAATCAACACCCTGCCTATTCTACTTATTCCTGAGGGTGGGAATCTGCAACTCCCCTTTTCCTGGTCTTGGGACTCCCTTTTCCCAACTACCAGGTTCATGGGCCTCAAAATTTCAAACGTATACCTAAGAAAAAATTTTCCCCTAAACGCCTTCTGTTCCTAACATATATATCTGTTCCAGCAACTCACAAGCTCCAGGTGTTCCCTCAAAATCTGCATTCCAGACAACTGCAAAGTGGCTAGCCCCAGGTGGTCCAGGCTCACATGTGCTGCCTGTGTTTCCCTAGCCCCAGATGGTCCTTCAGAACCTGGACAGAAAGTGAAACAGCCTGCTCTTCCCAGACTTGGCCAGCATCCCAGTTTCCTTGAGTCCCAAAGATATCCTTTACCCAGACTGCAGGAAGCAATCTAAAGAGCATGGTGACCTCGTTCCTGCCTCACCATTATCCCTCCTGTTTCCTCACCTTCTATAATAAACAAAAGGGAGGGGCTTGCCACATTTGGTATCTGATGATGACACACATGACACACACCCGGTTCTGAATGTGACAAACTTCCACTGTTGCCAAGACTCAAGTACCCTTTATAAAACCCATGCTGTCACAACTCTTCCCTCCCTCCTCTCTCTCTCTCTCTCTCTCTCTCTCTCTCTCTCTCTCTCTCTCTCTCTCTCTCTCTCCTCTCCTCTCTCCTCTCTCCCCCTCTCTCCCTCCCCCCCCTCTCTCTCTCTCTCTCTCTCTCCTCTCCTCTCTCTCCTCTCTCCCCTCTCCCCTCTCCTCTCTCTCTCTCTCTCTCTCTCTCTCTCTCTCTCTCTCTCTCTCTCTCTCCTCTCTCTCTTTCTCTCTCTCTGTCATTTGTTACCACTCTAGGTAATTTTTCACACACACACACCCATGACATCTGTTGCATGGTATGATCTTCACAGCATTCCTTGGACATCCAATAGCTGCAACATCTCTTAACAGGTTGTTTTCAATTTCTGGTTATTATGACTAGAGCAGCAAAGAACATGGTAGAACAAGTGCCCTGTGGTAGCATCATTTGGGTATATTTCCAAGAATCACCTAGCTGGATATTGAGGTAGAAAAATTCCCATTTTCCTGAGCAACCACTGAATTCTCAATAGAGGAAACTCAAATTGCTGAGGAACACCCTCCCACTACCTGTTGCTTTGTCCCAGCTCCTGATACCCTCAGGCACCCCCTGCTAACCCAATGGCCACTCCTGCCAGGTCAATAAGTGGACTGTTGGCAGATCACGTCTTTACTTCTGCTCCTCTAGACCCAATCCCTGCAGTTGCACCACCAGCGATATAGCAGAAAACACACTGAAGCCTTCCTCCTCTCTCTGACCCCATCCCTAGTGGGTCACAAATATCCTCTTTCCCTAACCTTCCTTCACCCAACTCATGCCATTATCCCAGCCTCCAACACCAGCAGACATTCACTAATAACATGCCTGCCAAGCAGGCCAGGGAACCATATCAGTGCTTTATTCAGCCATCATCAGTCAGAAAGGCTTCTTCCTGCAGCAGACAGAAATAACGACACAGCCAGATACTATGCAGAAGAGAGATCTTGGAACACATTACTTTAAAAGAAATGTCTCCATCAAACCCTTCCCCTCAGAACTCAGAGAACCCCACAGAAGAAGAGGCATCAGGAATGGAGGAAACAGGGGGAAAAGAGGACACCAGGAGAGCAATGCCCTCTAAGACAACTGAGCAAAGCTCATATGAACTCCCAGAGCCTGAAGCAGCAAGCACAGGACCTACAAGGGTCTGCATCAGGTCCTCTGCATTCTTATGTGATTCATGGACGTGTAAATGAGTGAGTTTCTGATTCTTTCACATTTTCTTGGGGCTCTTTTATTTTTCTGTTGGCTTGTTTTATTCAACTCTGCTATGACAGTTTTTGTTTTATCATATCTTTTTTGTTATGTTTTGTTGTAATCTCCTAGAAACCTGCTCTTTTCTAATGAGAGACAGAAAGGAAGTGGATCAGACTGGAAAAGGAAATGAGGAGGAACTTGGAGTAGTAGAGGGAGCAGAAACTGTATTCATATTATTTTATAGAGAAAAGAATCAATGTTTAATAAAAGAGGAAAATGAAAGAAAGCATTTTATGTGGATTTGCATTTTGCTTGCATGTGTGTGTGTGTACCACCTGCAGTCCTGGGGCTGAAATAGGCCAGAAGAGGGTGTTGGATGGATTCCTGGAACTGGAGTTACCAATGGCTGTGAGTGCTAGGGGTTGGTCCTGGGCCTTCTAAAAGAGCAGCCGGTGCTCCTAACTGCTGAGCCACCTCTCCTGCCCCACTTGCTTGCTCCTTTTTTTGCTATGCATTCAACTTATTTATTTAAAATAAACTTCATCACACAAACCATATGCCTTAATTTTTTCATTGTTTTGCTTTCTGTATTCGGGATATCTAAAATACAGAGGCTGTGACACTTTTTTGAACATTTATTTACTAATCTTTAAGATTTCTTCAATTTCGTTTCACAGTTTCTCAGAAATGTATCTGCACTGTAAATGTTTTTGCAATGTAGATTATAAGGACATAGAACTTAATTGCCAGACCAGCTTCCGTTTTGTCACTTCGGGTTGTTTCCATTATTTCTGCATTTCAACACTGCTCATTTCATCTTTTGCCGTTTCACATAATCACCCATCATATTTTGTGTTCCTCATTTGCCATCTGTGCATGGGGAAACAGGCCACTAATCCATTTACTCTCTCTGCACCGCCCCCAACCATTTATGCTCAGGTAGATTCGTGAATTACATTTGTTTCTGGCGACAGAATGTGATGCTGAACTTGACATTAGCGAGATGTCTCTGCACAATGGGGAGAGCCACGCACGCTATTTTTCAAGATTGTTCCCCTGCTTCCCCATAAGCTTCACTGTGGTGACTGAGCCAGGCAGCTTTGCAGCACAGAGGCTGGCCTCTGTGTTTAAGTCTGCGCCACTGAATAGATTTGTTTCCAGAAGAGCTCCTGGCCCTGGGCAAGTGTCCCCAAAGTGGCATTCATTGACACAGCCAAAGAACTCTCCTCCAAGTGATTCCCTTTCCAGGGATCTCAAAACTCTCTAGATTTGGGGTCGACTCACTGGTTTATTAAACTCTATGTATTTACATTTTCATAACTAATCCTGTTGAGGAATGAAAATCACGATTATATAGTTCTCCTCTTGTTTTACTTTTCATGTAATATATATCAGATTAAGAAATATTGTTTGGGTAATTGGTTTTAAATTTATTTATTTTTATCTTATTAAATGAATGAAATTCATTACTAAAAATTGTTGAAAAACATTAGTTCAGGATGGTAGTGACAAGAAGTTATAGTCATAGGTTATAATTTATAATAAAAGCAATTATACAAAATAAATAGCTTTTAAGGTGATATTATATCTCTAATAAGCAATAAATAATTTCAGGGTAGGTACTAAGAATGTACAGTGCAAGACAAGGGATTGGAGGGAGTTTTTCTTAGAAGAAAAGACAAATCTCTTGGGCTAAAAATGGAATAAAGAATTAAAGTGGAGTTGTTGGCCCTAAAAAGGATGACAGCCTAATATACAGATTATAATCAGATCTTCCTTAGTTTTGCATTGTGAAGTTTATATGGTGTTATGAAAATGGACATAGAAAAACTCTGTAAATTATTTGGAAATTTCATAATCATTACATATTAACTAATTTGATCCCTCTCATAAGATTTTATTTTTAATGCAGTCAAGAGAATGAACTTATTTATTTAGAACAAAATGGTGAGTATGTAGCTATGTTGATCATAATGTCTTTAGCAGTTAAATGGAAACTTCAAGTACATTTCCCCCATAAGACTGCCCTTTATCCTGGTGTACCACCATTGAGTACTTACATTTTAATCTATTGCAACATATTGTGCTATAAAAATGTTCTTGTATAATGTCTTGTATTATAAAAAAGGATAAAGCCATGTCATACTATGTGCTATAGAAAGATGTTTATTGTGTCTTCATGTGTGAGGAATATATTCCTAGCTTACAATGTTATGGTATTCTAGAACATACAAAGATCAGTTGAAGGAATTTTATAACATAAACTAATTTTGGCAAACATGTTTTATTTTAAAATTACAGTCTACTTAAGATCTTGGGGGGCAGTTTGTACCCTCAACAAAGTTGTACATATCTGAGTTTGTGTTTATCAGTTTTATTTATTCATTTATTTTTGATGATTAGCAGTCCTCAAAACCATGGGATTGACTCTCAAAGTATTTATCACTGAACTAAAAAGCCCCAACTAATGATATCTCTTTGTTCAACATCTACTATTTCTAAAGCAAATTGAAATATATTAATGTAATTTTTCTCTAAGAAAAACTTAAATTGAAACTAAATTATTATTTTTGGTGATTCTTATTCTCCAAATCATGGGTTTTTATCTCAAAGTGTGTGGTATATTATTCACTTGTGAGAAGCAATGATTGAGACATCAGAAATACACAAATAACAGCACTGAAAAGAATGTGCTCTGACTCTGATTTTAGGAAACAACAATTCACCTAGGATTCTGAGAATGACATGCTCTAGCAAATATATTAATACATCATAAATCACTTAAGTATTTGTTGGATAATATATTATTAAAATTTAATATCTAGACTAGAGAGATGAACCAGCAGTTAAGATCGCTTGCTATTCTTGGAAGAACTAGAGTTCTGTGCCCAGGACCCATGTCAGACAGTTCAAAACCACCTTAAAACTCCAATGCTTCTTCAGGCCTCCATGACTACCTTCACTCATATGTGGATACACACACACACACACACACACACACACACATTTAAAATTCAATTCAATTCAATATGTATTGATGATTAGTGTTCTTGATGTTCTTAGCACATTAAGAAACCTTTTATAGTATATGTAAAATACCTTCAAGTAAATTGATATATTAGTAATATCTCATTTTATAAAACCTAAACTTTTTTTTTTTTTTTTTTTTTTTTGGTTTTTCGAGACAGGGTTTCTCTGTGTAGCTTTGCGCCTTTCCTGGGACTCACTTAGTAGCCCAGGCTGGCCTCGAACTCACAGAGATCCGCCTGGCTCTGCCTCCCGAGTGCTGGGATTAAAGGCGTGCGCCACCACCGCCTGGCAAAACCTAAACTTTTTAAAAAGCAATAAATCAAATGGAATTTTAAATTACACATATTTTGATATGCAACACATAGCAGAATTTTGGAATATATTCTCTTTATGTCATTTTCCAGTCATGTTTAATAGGGTTTTTAAGTTAGCTTTTCCAATCGACTAAAGCCTGGTAATGTTCACATACTTGAATTAATTGTTGTTGTAATACCATGAAAATAGAAATTATCTTTGTAAGTTATATATTTTAATATAAGCAGCTTTAAAATGACTTTATTGTTTAATTTTAATAAATGATTAGTTACGAAATTGTTAGAATTAACATATTATTTGTGCATGATAGTGAGTTTTACTGCGATATTTCCAATGAATGTGTATATTACACATCTGGTCTTTCTTGCCCCATCATTCCTTCCCTAAATAACAACACAAGTTTCAGTCCATAATCATCATTGTTTTACTTTTAAGACTACTGTTTTAGTTTCCACATCTGTGCAGAAGTGTGGGGTTTCTTTTGCTTAACATGATGTGCTACAGTTCTACATTTTTTTTTCCACAAATAATAGGATTTCATTTTCTTTCTGGGGCTAAATAACACTCTGCTTTCCACATAGACCACATCGTCTTTATCCTTCATCTGTTCATGGGTACTTATGCTGGCTTCCATATCTTAGCTATAGTGTGCACTGAAATGAACATGAATATAAAAGGTAACTCTTGTATGCTGACCTCGTTTCCTTTAGCTATATACTTAGGAGTGTGTCAGGTACACTGTGTGGCAGTATGACTTCAGGTGTTTCAGAGGAACCAACACACTATTTTCCACAGAGGTCACACTAACTTATATTGCCACCATCAGTGCATAAGAATACCTGTGATCCATTTCTGTGTCAACATTTTTTTCTTTCTGTTTGTGACTCTAAGTGTAGTGAGATTGCACTTCATTTCAGCATTGATTTTTATTTAGCTAACAATGACACTGAAACTTTCATGTATTTATTGGCCATGTGTAGTTTTTCTTTGATCTCATTATATTTTTTCATCTCTCTCTTTATATATCTCTTTATTGCTTTATTGGAAGTAGATTCTTCTCTCATGCAATACATCCTGACCATTTTTCCCCTCCTTTCACTCCTTGCATCTCACTCCAGAAACCCTCTCCCCCAGATCCATCCTTGCTCAGTCTCCCTGCAGAAAAGAGCAGACCTCCAAGAGAAAACAATCAAACATGACAAAACAAAATATGAGAAGATAAGGCAAAAGCCCTCACACCAAGGCTGCACAAGGCAACCCAATAGGAGGAAAAGAGTCCCAAGAGCAGGCAAAAGAGTCAAGGACATGCCCACCCACTCCCACAGTTAGACATCCCACAAAACACCGAGCTAAGAGCCACAACATGTACACAGGTGTCTTGGTGAAGACCCTTGCTGACCCCTGGCTTACCATTTCATCTTTGTGAGCCTATGTGAGCCCTTGCTTAATTGATTCAATAGGCTCTGTTCTCCTGCAGTCCTCCATCCCCTCTGACTCCTTACAATCTTTCCACCCCTTATTCTGCAGCATCCCCCAAGCTCTGAAGGGAATACTTGATGGAGACCTCCAGTTTATACTCTCTCTCCACATAATGTCTCTTGGTTTTGGTGATGTGAGATTATTTCCTGTATTTGTGTGGGTTAGCTAACCTCCTTAGGTTGGAGTTTTTCTTCTAGTACCTTCTGTAGGGCTGGGTTTGTAGACAGATATTGTTTCCTTTTGACTTTATCTGATTTTTACATCTATAGTGTTTGAAAGTTTTGCTGGATATGGGCTAACATATGTGGTCTTTTAGAGTCTGAAGCACATCTGTCCAGGCTCTTTTGGCTTTTAGGGTCTCCTTGAGAAGTTGGGTGTAATTCTAATAGATCTACTTTTAAATGTTACTTGGTCTTTTTCTCTTGCAGCTTTTAACATTCTTTCTTTGCTCTGTGTGTTTGGTAATTTGATTATTATGAGATAAGGGAATTTTCTTTTCTGTTTCATTATATTTGGTGTTCTGTATGGTTCTTGTACATTTACAGGCATCCCTTTCTTTAGGTTAAGATAATTTTCTTCTGTGATTTTGTTGAAATTATTTACTTGGCATTTGAGCTGGGATTCTTCTCCTTATATTCCTATTATTATTAGGTTTGGTCTTTTCATAGTTTTCCAGGTTTCCTGGGTGTTCTATGTCACAAATATTAGATTTAACATTTTTTAACTGATATATCTTTTTCTTTTTTAGTATCTTCAATGCCTGAGATTCTCTTTCCCATCTCTTGTATTCTGTTGTTGAAGCTTGCCTCTGCAGTTCCTCTTCAGATTCCTAAATTTTTCATTTCCATAATCTACTCAGTTTGTTTTCTTTATTGCTGCTATTTCTATTTTCAGATCTTATACAGTTTCATTTATTTCCTTCAACTGTTTGTCTGTTTTTTTTTCTTGTATTTCTTTAAGAGAAGTTATTCATTTTGTCCAGTTATTTGTTTATGTTTTCCTGGTTTTAAAAATGAGATTTATTCATTTCCTCCAATTGTTTGTGTTTTTCTGGCTTTTTAGATGGAACTTACTGATTTCATCTATAGGGACCTCTATCGTCTTTATATAGGTGGTTTTATGGTCTTTTTCTTGTGATTCAGCTATGTTGGAATGTTCTTGGCCTGTTAGGATGGCTGGGATCTAGTGGAGACATACTGTCCTGGCTGTTATTGTCTTCTTACACTGGTTTCTAGGCATCCAAGGTTTGAGGGATTATAGGTCTAGGTGCTGATTTCTGGGTTTGTTTTGTTGGGTGGGTGTTTTGTTCCTTTGGTTTTGTTTCCCTTCTGGATTTTCAGAGAATCTGATGCCTGTGTGTTGCCTGGTTTCCTGAACTGCTCAGCTGGTGTATTCACAGGGAATGCCCCCCAGTGTTGGAAGCTGGGATGTGTCTACCAGTCCAGGGAGGTAGAACAGGAGGGTTTGGTGTGTGGGATCCACAGGAGACATGGAGAGGGTAGAAGGGAGGGTGCAGCTGGTGGTCTGATGCAGAGCTTGGGAAAAGCCTGAGAGATTGGGTCTTCTGGGTGAACAGAGAGCTTTTTTTCAATCTCTTTTAGAATTTGATTACTTGTCATTTTGCTAATAACTCTTTCAGTACTTTATGTATTCTGGATGCTGATGCTCTCTCAATCAAATGATAACCAAAGGTGTTCTCCCACCTGGATGCTGTCTTTTCCCTTTGTTTATTGTTTCTTTTGTGGAGTAGAAGTATTTCGGTTTAGTGTAGCCATACTTGTCAATGTTTCCTTTTGTTTCCTATTTTTCTGGAGGCTTATCCAGAAACTAACTGTCTAAGCAAATATCTTAAACCGTTTGTCTACATTTTTATCTACTCATTTCAGAATTTTAGATATGAGAGTAAGGTATTCTGTAGCTGAAGGTTTTCCTGTGTTCACCTGGCACCAAGGACCCCACAGCTGCTGATAAAATAATCACTCAGAAACTTACATTAATTAAAACTGTATGGCCTAATGGCTCAGGCTTCTTGCTACCTAGATCTTACATCTTAAATTAACCCATTTCTATAAATCTATACTTTGCCATGTGGCTCGTGGCTTACCGGCATCTTTATATCATGCTTCTCATCATGGCAGTAGCTGGTGACTCCTGACTCAGCCTTCCTGTTCCCAGAATTCTCCTCTTTGCTTGTCCTGCCTATACTTCCTGCTTGGCTACTGGCCAATCAGCATTTTATTTATTAACCAATCAGAGCAACACATTCACAGCATACAGAGCAATATCCACAGCAGTATCCAATTCATTTTTAGTTGAATTTTGTGCAGAGTAAGCTATATCGTCAAGTTTTAGTCTTTTAAACAAAATGATTTGGTTTTTCCAGCACAGTTTGTTACAGAGACCCTCCTTTGTACCGTGAGTATTTTGACAGTTGACTGTTGATACATGAATTCCTGTTGTTCTCTATTCCTTTCCACTGGCTTATGCTTATAATCTGATACTATTGTTATTACTGTGTCTCTCTGACATGTCTTGAAATCAGGTATTATTCTGCCTTTAACTTTATTCCTTTGGCTCATGATTGTTTTGGTTGCTTGAATCAGCATTTTAGGATTGTGCTTTCTAGTTCTGCAAAGAATGGAATTAGTATTTTGTTGACAATTTTATTGAACTTACAGTAGAATGGGCATTTAGATATAGAAATTCTTCTAGTCCAGGAATAACAGAGACTTTTTAATGTCATTTTCAATTTTTTCTTGTGTTCTGTAATTTTTATTGGCTCATTATTTTACTTCTTCTTCTACTTTTGATGTTCAGGTCTAGATGTTGGAGGTGGGCTAGGTTCTGGTGATGCTGTATTGCTCTTCATTTTGTTGTATGTACTTCTGCCTTGATGTCTGCCCATCTCCTTGTGGATTCGTTCTTGGTCTTATCAGCACACTTGGTCCAGACAGAGCTGACAAATTCAAGAAGCCTCTCTCTCTTGTCCAGATGGGAGCTCTGGGGCAGGATGGGAGCTGGGGGCTGGTCTCTAAGTCTCAGGAAGTGGCTGGGGTCTCTGCAGGGGTGGAGATTGCAGGGGCTGCTGAAGGTCTTGAAGAAGGGGAGCCTTCCTGGTGGAGGTGGAGGGGATCCTGCCCAATGGCCAGAACCTGGGGCTAAGTTGGGCAGGTCTTCCCGGGAATGGCTGGTGCCCAGGGATGGGATCTAGGCTGAGCCCAGCCACTCACCGCTTGTCAGATGGGAGGTCCCATTATTTTACTTCTTGAACTGAGAATATTTCTACATAGTTTGTTTTATTGAGCCTTTTCAATGTGGGAATGATTTCATATTTTTTTCTTAGTCAATGTTGTTGTTGTCTTAAAAAATAAAACTATTGTGATTTTAGTTGTTTTTTTTTTTTAATGTTGTCTCTTTATTTGATTCTTTTAATTGCAAATGTGTTTTGGTGAAGCTTAGAGTCTTTTTCCATAATGAAACTTATTGTTATTTTTTTCAGACCGAATCTCTCCATGTCAGACCAATATATTTCAGCCTGGCCTTGAACTCACAGACATCCTTCTGTCTCTCTCCTGAGTACTAGGGTTAAAGATGTGTACCATCAAGCCTGGCTGAGAATCTTAAAGCAGGGATCATTTGGCATCCTCCAATTTCACTTCATTTCTTCTCTGTCAAACTACTCTAGATGAAATCGTGGTTCCATACTAAGCAACACAGGGAGAAGAGACACCCTTGTCTTGTTTCTGCTATTTGTAGCAGTATCTTTAAATATTCCCTTTTTGTTAGATGCTGGATGTGGACTTATTGAGTACAGCATTTACTACAGTGATTAGAGTTCTTCATTCCTAATCAATTCAGTGATTTAATTGTAAACAAATATTAAATTTTATCAACTTTTCTGCATCTGAGATTGTCATGTGATTTTTTTTTTTCAATACACGGTTTCTCTGTGTAGTTTTGGTGCCTGTCCTGGATCTCACGCTAGACTAGGCTGGCCTTGAACTCACAGAGATCCACTTGGCTCTGCCTCCTGACTGCTGGGATTAAAGGCATGTGGCACTGCCACCTGGCTGTTATATGATTTTAATCTTCTGTTTTATTTATGTATTGTAACTACTGATTTACATAAGGTGGAACAACCTAGCATTCCTAGAGTGATCCCAACTTGATTGTAGTGCATGATATATTTGACCAATTGTTTAATTAATTTTTCAATTATTTTGTTAAGCAATTTTCCATCTATTTGTATTAATGAGATTAACTTATAGATTACTCTTCTTTTGTGTACTTTTCACCTTTTTACTAATTACTGGATAATGCTGACAGTTTAAAATTGTGTTTTTAGAAATCAGTCTATTGAGTGCAGCACCTTAGACCACTCCACCATCATGATTCACTATTAACAAAACAATGAAAATATTAAATTCACAAGTAAATGGATGCAGCTAAAAACCATGATGATTAAGGTAATTTATCTTCGTCACTGGTCTATTGCTATGAAGAGACATTGTTACCAAGGCAACTCTTATGAAAGAAAAAATTAAAATGAGGGCTTGCTTACAGTTTCAGAGACTTAGTCCATTATCATTGTAGCAGGGGACACGGCAGTCAGTATGCATGGCGCTGGAGTAGTAGCTGAGAGTTACGTACTGGTCCACAAGTTGAGAAAGAGAGAGAGGGGAGAGAGAGAGACTGGTCCTGGCTTGGACTTTTGAAACCTCAAAGCCCACCCCTAGTGAGACACTTCCTCCAACAAAGCAATACCTCCAATCTAATCCCAATCCTTTCAAATAGTGCCATTTCCTGCTGACTAATCATTCAAAAACATGGGTCTATAGGGTCCACTCTTATTCAAACCACCACACAACTGAAAACACAAAAGATAAATGTTGTATGGATTCTCTTGAATGTGGGTGTTATCTTTAAGCTTTCAATGGGCATGCTATAATCCATACAACCATAGAGGTGAGGCATAGAATAAGGGACTAGGGTGGAGGGATAGCCTTCTAAGGAAGGAGAAGGAGAAGTGGAGAAACAGGAGTAGAGGGAGACTGAAACAGGAAGATTAAATGGAGAGGGGGAGGGAAGGGAGTATAAGGGAGGGAAAACAGGAAGGGACGCATAATATTAAAAGACATATGAAACTTACTACTGTAGAAACTTCTTAAAATATATACCTATATGAAAGAAATCTAAATGTGGTCACCAAGTAACTGGAGAGACAGTGCCCTAAATAAACATCTTTCACCACCAAGTGAAACTCCAGTGCCAGGAACGGCTTGCATCTAATTGGGCTGTTGGCCAAAAGAGCCCCATGAAAACTCCCAAACAACTCAGGCCCTTGCCTAGGCTATTGATTGCTCTCCACAAACTGCTGGAAGGTCTGATTCCTGAATACAACATGTATACACCTCACTGGACATTAGGAAGTTGAGCTTGTGTCTTTCTAGAGCCTCCACCCCTACTGGCAGGTAATCTGCATGTTACCAGATGAGAAAGGTAACCACCAACCAAGCTACAAACCCTGCAATGTATATGGTGACTTGCCTGTATACATTAGTGTAATAGCAGCACAAACATTTTCAGAATAACCAACCATAAACTTACTAGATTTAAGGCCCACTCTATGAGGTAGAACCAATGTCTGGCATGGCTGAGAACCAGAGAACACATAGCCTATGAATCTAAGTAAAAACTAAATACTGTTTTTCTATTAAAGAAATGTGGCAATAAATTGACACATAACAATATTCTGCTAGACCCACAGATGAGTGCCTCACTCATTCATCATCAGAGAAGTTTCCTGTTGTAGTATATGGGAACTATTACAGAGACTCATAACTGGACAACATGCAGAGAGTTAGAGACCTTGGAACAGTCAATCCTAAACAGGATATCTTCATCAAACCCATACCCTCAAGGATCAGAAAACAACATGGAAGAAAAATCAGAAAGATTTAAGAGCCAGAGGAGATGTAAGATATAAGGAAACAGAGGGTTCCAGACACAACAGGACTGACTTACATATGAACTCACAGAGATTGTGGCAGCAGGCACAGGGTCATCAAATGTCTGAGACAGATAGGGTTGTAGAGCTGAGAGGTGAACTAGACACAAGTCCCTCACCTATTCTAGAATACATTTTCAATTGACAACCATATGCAAAGGAAAAATTAATTTCTCCATTGGTGTCTCACTGGGTATATAAACCACTTTTAAATTAGGCCCCAAACCCAGCTGTAGATAACCAACACAGAACAAACTTAATGGTATTTTTTGGAGTGTTTTTTTTTTTTTTAACTCATATTGCTTTCTTTGTGAATTTTTTATTTAATGGTCTTTTGCTTGTATAGAATAGTTTCCTATTTTTGTGATTTTATGAGTTGTGTGTTTGTGTCTCTTATGCTTTTTTATTGTTTTGTTTGTTTGTTTGGGCTTTTCATTTGACTGCTTGTTTTCTAAGTAAAGAGAGAAGGCAGGCATGGAGTTGGGTGGGACAGAAGGTGGCTCAGATCTGGGTGGAGATGGAGAGGGAAAATCATGATTAGAATATATTGTATAAAAGAAAAAACAAATCAATCCTCTTTTTTTTTTCATGTGATTGCTGAGTGGAAAACAAGATTGAAAGCTCTTTAATTGGCTATAAAAATATTCATTAACAGATTTTATTACAAGATGGAGCATGAAACATAGTGTCACTATATTAATATCTTCTTAAAATATTTAAAACTTTCACTCAGAAATACATAAAGATTTTTCTAAGGAAAGAATATATGGATAGAACAGTACTTAAGTGCAAAGGTATGATTTGGGTAGGTGTTGCTAAAAACAGATTTTATAATTGACATGTAATGTACACAAATTTATTTAAGCCATAAATGTGAAGTTTGATAGAGTTTCACAAAGTCAACAGAAGGATATAATCATCATTCAAGATATCATCATTAGCATCTTAGAGACACACTCCATGTTTTCTGTCAATCAATAGCTTCCCTACTGCCCAAAGTAATCACCCTGGCTTCTGACACTGAAGCATGTTTATTTGTTTTAAGTAGAATTATATAGTCTGAACTTTTCTTTTGTATATGGATTCCTTTAAGTGAACATTATACTAGAAAATATGATTACTTTTCGAATAGGTACCTGTTGTTCATAAATGTAGCATATAATATTTTTACAAACAATACAATTTATCCATTATATAATTAGAAAGCTATATTGGTTGTGGTGTGAAGTTGCTATGATATTTGAAATATATAGAAAAGGTTTGGCATTTTGTTGTAATCTACCTACTTGATGCAGCCACCAATGAATTTTCTAAGTGCATTAATCTAAATTTTTGTGTGGGTTACTCAATGACACATTACCTCCTCCATGGTAGAGCAGATTATTTGGGATAATTTGAAATCCGATTTCTGAATCTCAGTAAATTGTATTTTAATGAGCTATCTCTAGTTCCTTCTAAATAGAGCTATCTTTTACCAATTGACAGATCAATATTGGTAGTTAATCCCAGGGCATGAAAGTAAGTAGCAGACTGTGTAGTTTTTCAAGATATGTGTTTATTTTTAATATCTATAACAAATACAAAATTCAGTTATTTTATGTTTTTAAGGTTAATTTAATCCCTAGGAAACTATGGTCTCTGACCACTATATGTGTAAAGAAACATAATTTTACCTCCCATCAAGTATTACTAGTGAATTGCAAAGAGTCAATGATAGGGACAGATTTAATATTCATCTTCAGGTCTGGAAGGCTTCGAATACTACTGAAGCATATATATTTGGAGTATAGAGAGAGGAGAGTAGGATGTGAACTCCAGCCCCTCTAATGACCGAGTTTCTCAGATCTGTTTCATTTGCTGTAGCTGGAAAGCTGCGCTAGTGGGTCCACTGCACTTCAGTTTTGAAATTGAAAATTCAAAGTTCAAGATTACAATCCAAAATTACAAACTTCTCCTTTAATTTTGTTAGTGTTTTATGTATTATTCTATGTTGGAGCCCACTAGGTCTCCTAGTGGCTGTACCCAGCAGGACTGCATAAGAGGATGATTGGACCACGGTGATTGGACCAGGTGTTTGCAAGGGTCCACACTTGGCTGTAACTAGCAAGGGGGAGGTTTTTTGCCCCTCCTCTTGGCATTGTTATAAATAAATGGAATAAAGCTCTGGGCTGGTGGAGAAGGATCCAGGCCCATCCGAGGCTATCCTGCATTTTCTCTGTTTCTCTCCCCTCTTTATTTCTAAGACTCTTATCCCTCATTCCTTAAGAGTCCCTGGGGTAAATAAACGTGGAAGTTGATGCCCCACAATTCTAACAATGTTTTTAAGTGCTATTATGTCTTGATAACCAACTATCTTATGTCTAATATATTTACTAGAACTTTGAAGGCAACATTTGTCAAATTTACCTATCCCTTCTTCAGTTTCATTAGGTTTTATGAGGAAATTATATTTATTTCAACATAATAATGGATATTCTCCACCAGAATAGACATCCTTGAAATTTCATCTTTCAAGAAAAATTATCTCATGGTTTAAAGTAAATGATGGTACTTTTTCTCTTTTCACACAAAATAATGTCCCTATTCAACCTACGTGTCCTATTTTGTAATAAATTAAAAAATTAATTGACCATATTATCTTCATGTAATGTATTTATTACATTATGTGTAATATATGATACATACATAACATACATATAATATATGCATAATAATATAATATAATATAATATAATATAATATAATATAATATAATATAATATAATATAATATTATGTTAATGTAATATAATCCTTTCAGAGTTGTATACAATGTATTTTAATCATATTAATCCTCTACCCTATTCCTCCTCTTAACTCCTACCAGATCTACCCTCATCTCCCTATCCCATCTTTTTTCTTTTTTCTTTTTTTTTTGTTTTTTCGAGACAGGGTTTCTCTGTGTAGCTTTGCGCCTTTCCTGGAACTCACTTGGTAGCCCAGGCTGGCCTCGAACTCACAGAGATCCGCCTGGCTCTGCCTCCCAAGTGCTGGGATTAAAGGCGTGCTCCACCACCGCCCGGCCCCTTTTTTTCTTTTTTAATTATTATTGTTACATGTATACATATATAAATGTATAAAAAAACCTACTGAGTTCATTTGTTATTGTTCATATGTATATGTTTTTAGGGCTGATTACTCTGTATTGGATGACCAATTAGGGAATTCATCCCTGGGGAAAACTGATTATCCAATTTTCAGTATATATTAATTATTTATATCCCTTCATCTGGGGTAAGATATTATGAAATTTCTTCCATAAATGTTGGAATGTCATCTGGCATTATCATTGTTTGGGACTAACTTGTGTGACTAGGTAGTTGAGATTTGCATGGGCACATATTCCTTTTCCTATATAGTAGACAAAATCATTCAGCAGACGTCCTGGTTGGATTTATGTAATATTATTTTTACTTAACAACAACATATTCTGGCCAGGAAATGGAGGTGCACACCTTTAACTCCAGCACTTGAGAGATAGAGGCAGGTGGGTCTCTGAGTTTGAAGCCAGCCTGGTGTACAGAGTGAGTTCCAGGATAGCCAGGGCTATATAGAGGAATCCTGTCATGAAAAACAAACAAATAAAGAACAAAACAACAACAACAACACAAAACAATGTATTTCAAAGTTTATATCCGCCTCAAGTAAAGAGTCTTAAACTGGGTTTCTCCTGATTTACCATAGTAACACAGTCACTGGTTGTTGTTGATGGTGGGCTGCAGGATGTAGTTGTCAGGAAATCTAGAGTAAAGACTAGCTTTGATAGGAAACACCATAAAGACTTCTTAATGATGCTCATTGTAAGCTGTGAAGGAAAGGTTGATCACAAACATGAATGGTACCTGGCTTAAATATTGCTGTATTTTAACAAAAGTAGTCTTTGTTAAATAAATAAATAAAAAAATATTTTTAAGGCACTTAAAATATTAAAACCCCTCAGATAGAACTAATCTGTCGATTTTGATATATCATTCTTTCTATATAATTTTTAAAGTAAAATAGAATATTTTCTATATTTTAAAAGAACTTAATGAATCAAAACATTGCAAATAACCTCTTTAAGGAAATTCATTAAGGTAAAACTCTCAAGGCAGGTTTTTAAAGGAGAATTTGCATATTAATTTTCACCCTTTGCAATTTGTTTCGTAACGGATCTTTTAACGGCTTATTTGTTCCATGACCACCTGTTCTGTTCTGCCACGTTGCCTCTGAACACCGAGAGTGGTTGTGTTAAATCATCTGTAGAATCTTCTAGAATGGAATACATTTGATGAAGAAAGCAAAGATTAGGACAGCAAACGGTCTAATTGCTGCTTTGGGGGGTGTTAGATTAACTTTCCCTTTCTAATTTACTTTGTAAGTGAAAATCAGATGATTTTGAATTATTCACCACATTCTCTTCCAATGTGAGTCTCTTTTTTATTGTGATTAGACTTTTACATTAAGTGTTAATGCCTTTTCCCAAGAAGCAGGTTAATTGTACCATCTATTTTCAATTAGCCATAATAGAGTGCATGTATAGCAGTGGAGTCTATTGTGCGTGTCCTTATAGAAGTGAGGAAATGAAGTAAAAGCTATTATTTTGATGTCCTGATAAATTATATTCCATATTAACTTCAGGCTAACAAAATGAATGAGTAATGTTCCATGTGCACAAGAGCTATGGCAGTAGTTTTAATTCTTAATAAATCTCAGTACTCAATAAAGTCCAGTTTTCATGACAGATGTCAATTGAGTCTGATCAGTCATTATCATAAGTAGCTGAGTTTTAAGATGCCAATAATGAATATGATCATGTACAATAAATATTCATTTTTTTACTTTTTAGCAATAAACAAGCAATTTTTAAAATATTTAAATCATTTATGACCTTATAAAATCATGTATACAGTGCCCAAAGGGAACTTCTGATCTAAATTGAAATTATTACAAAGTAAATATATATTTAAAATACATGTCCATAAAACATTCCTAGTCAATGATAAAGCACTACATATAATAGATGATAAATACAGAATTTAGCAGCTTATAAAATGTGTATATTATGCTTTGAAGTTGTCTGTTTTGTGCTTACCATACTTCACAGGCATTTCTAAACTTAAGAACACCAGCACATACTAAGGATGTAAAAGGATACTGTTGAAAAAGATGACTACATTTAACCAATATCCCCTGACTATTAATGGGTTTCTGCATTTCCAATGAACATTTATATTCTTTTTGAAGTAAAATCTTCTTAGTAATTTTTAATTCTAGTGTTGTCTTCTTTACCAAAAATAAATCTAATAAAATTAAATTCATTATCAATTTAAAAAAAGTATTCCAGTCTTAAAAAAAAAAGGTAGAAAGACCTTCGAAGACATGTTGCTTGATGAAGATGATCTGCTGGCAATGAACACAGAAAAACACAATTCATAGCATGTCCCACCAATGAAATGCAAGTTAAAACAGCAATGAAATATAACTGCACACTTCATTTTTGACAAGCCAAAATTGTACAGTGGAAACAAGAAAGCATCTTCAACAAATGGTGCTGGCGTAAGTGGATGATGGCATGTAGAAGAATGCAAATAGATACATTTCTATCACCCTACACAAAACTGAAGTCCAAGTGGATAGAAGATCTTAACATAAATCTAATTACCCTGAACCTGATAGAAGAGAAAGTGGGAAACAGCCTTGAATGTGCTGACACAGGAGACAACTTTCTGAACAGAACACCAATACCACAGGCATTAAAATCAACAATTAATAAATGGGACCTCATGTAACTGAAAAGCTTCTGTAAGTCAATACAACAAAGTGGCAGCCTACAGAATGGGAAAAGATCCTTACCATCCCCACATCTGACAGAGGGCTGCTTTCCAAAATAGGAAGAACTCAAGAAACTAGACATCAAAAGCCCAAATAATCCAATTTAAATATGATACAGATCTAAACAGAGAATCCTGAACTTTATAATAATTTTGTTTGAAAACTGTGCTTCTATGAACTTTTTGACAAATTCTACAAAATCACAGTGCACTGTGCACACAGAACTCTTGGTGGTCCACATCTTACCATGGTTCTTGTAATAGTCTCTTTTTCATTTTCTCACCAGGGATATTAATATTTTCTGAAAATTTCAGAAATCAGAGAGGCTTTACAATACTTCTGTGTTTATATTTTGAATTCAAAAGCATTGCTTATATAACCAAATAACCCTTACCAAAGTAAGAAAATAAAAATTTAAAGTCCTTCCTCTGTAAAAGACTCCATACACTTCTGGAGATGTCAAATTATGATCACATGTGGCATATGGATACCACACTTATTTAGCCTCTTTGTATATGAATGGTTCCTCAGTCATCTTTGTTTTCAAAGATGTTTGGGAAGATTATACAGTGGACATGTTATAGGATACTCCTCATATTTTGCTCAATAATGCCCCTGTATGATTACATACAGACTGTGAAACTGGGACAAGAATATCACAGGCACCACGTAGTCATTTCTGTGTCAGTTCAGGAAAAGCTTCCCAATTTGCATTTCTCCTACATGTACATTTGTTATTTATTAATATGCTTTTTTAATATATGCATGTTTTAAAATTAATTAGTACAAGTAATTATATTTTCACAAGATAGTACATCAGTTTCACATAAGCATTACTATTTTTGACAAAAGAAATACAAAACATATAGGAACTTACTTTAAAACTTGCCTGAGTGAGATTTTCTACATTCGTTATCTGATGCTATGTTATACTCAATTTTATCTTTTTCATATTTTATCAGTTGAAATATTGACAGAGATAATGTCTTTCACTCAACACTTTTTGTTTATTCTTGATATCAATATGGACTTACAAACTGGTTTAACGTATGGCTTGCACTCTTTTTTATTTTATTGGTTGTTATTTAGCTAAAATATAATTGCATTCATATCCTCCCTCAAGCCCTTTCCATGTTGTGTTGCCCTTGCTTCCTTTTCAATTAAACGTCTCTTATTCTTTCATTACCATTGGTGTGTGAGTGTGTATGTATGAATAAATATATAAATGCAGGTTGCTGAACTCAGTTACTGAAGCTGAAAATTTCTCAGTGCTGGTCACTTTTATCTCACCATTTATACAGTAAATTTTCACTTCTTAGTACTGTCTTCATTTTACTCAATAATACGTTCTGTAGAGTTAATATTACTCTTGCCCCTTAACTTCGGTCATGATCAAGGAAGGACCCATGATTCCTGAAGCTAAAAATTAACTATCTTCATTAATATTGATTCATTCATTACTTATAGATCCACAACAAATTCTGATGAAATTAATATTGTTGAATCATTGCTTTATGCCATTATTGATTACTGTAATACATTTAAAATATTATCTGTAAGTTTTTATGCTATTATTGATATATTATACAAATAAACTTATGTCTAATTTTTACTTAGAATTTTGTACCTTGCATAGATAAATCTACAAATCTAAAAAATGCTTTTTATATTATTTGTGATAGAGTGATTTGCATGTCTATAATGAGTAATTTATAGCTTAATTCTGATCAATTCTTCTTAGGTTAGAATTTGTTTAAAGAGGAAGACCTATGAAAATTAATCCACATAGCCAGCATAGCAGTTTAAAAGAAACATGTGCTTTGATCTGCTAAGCTATAACCTTTTCTGTATTAGAAAAATACTTTGACACAAACACTTTACAAATGTCAGCAGAAAATCCATACTCCATTTCTTCACATTGGTTTTGTGACATCGTGTTTGCTGATATTCGACAAGGGATAAGTTGGCATTGATTTCTTTTGGCACTGCTCTTTTCTGCTGTATTATGGGAAATTAAAGGACTGAAATGAACTCAGTCCCTTACAACCCCAAAGTCACTCATGTGAGCAAATCTACCACAGGTAAACCTGCATTCTCTCTGGGTCTAAAAGGTCAATTGAAAACTTAACAATAACACATTCCTTTGAGTTGAAGGAATTATGAACATATTAAAATCTGTGAAGACAGCAGCATCTTGCATAAGCTACAAAAATGACTTAAAAATCAAAGTTGATCTTCAGCTTTGTATATTACTCCTTATACTAGCCCCAAACCTATCTTTAAATGTATGTATCCAAAGTTGAATATTGATTTCCATCCCTCATGGTTCTCAAAATTGTAGACAGTTGAAGGGACTTCACAGAAGATGCAACTATGCTTAAGATGACAGAAAAAGTAGTGTATTTAATAAATGTAAAAAAAAGTAATTTGGATATTATAGAAAATAATGGACTGTATACCTCAAGCTCATCTTAATGCAGTAAGTTTTTGAAGAAAATATGAAGAGCATGAGTGTTTGATCAAGAAAAATTTAGTCAAATCTTCCAAATAAAGGAATATTTGTTTCATGACTCAGCCCTCAAGTGGAATGATTAGAAAGCATACCACTTCTGTGTATTCGTCAACCTGTGTCATTATTTGTTTTAGTGCTATTTATTAGAATATTTCCTAATTAGCAAAATATTAAATTTCAGGTCACAGCACTATAAAATAAATTTTTACATCCGTATAAATATGATAAGCAGCACTAAGAATAAAATTTAGTAGGTCAGAAAGAAAACTTTCAAAACAGATCAATACTTGATATAAATAAGTATGAGTTTTATAGTGCTATGTTAAATGTGCTAAATTTTACATGAAAAATACAATAGATATCTGAATTGTATACATACAGTTTTAGATTGATATAGATAGTGGCTACATTTTGGAAGATAATTTAAGATATGAGTTCAGGATAAATCTTCAATATATATTTTTCCACAATAAAATTTCTCCCTATGTATATTTATAGATGGTAATCATTATTTTAAAAACTTTTCAAGTAAATCAAAATCATAGAAAGATTTGCTAGATGTTTGAATAAGGTTGAGGGGATTGATAAACGTTGCCAGTCTTCTGATGGTGACATGGCTGGTTCAACTCCCAGGGTTTGAAAACAGTATTATAACGGAGTTCCACTTTTAAAAATAACATTTCCTCTGTTTTCAGTATAGTAATGAAGTAAATCCATTGATTAGATGTATACATACAACAGAAACAATAGTTACATTTGCATTTTCAGTTGTTTGTTTTAAGTATGTTAGATTCAAAGTACATAGGTGGAAATGGACTTGTGCTTGCTTATTCGTCGATATGTACGATCTGCTTTCATGAACCAAAAAGCATTTTGTTCATTTCCTTTTAAGGTTAAGATGAAAGGATTGGCTGAGTGAGCAAATAAATTCTATTTACTTTACAGATGATGGACAATTGGCCCAGCAATTAAGAGCACTTGTTGCTTTTACAGAGCACTAGATATCAGTTCCCAGTACCCACATGGTGACTCACAAACTATCTGAAGCTCTAACTCCAGGATACCTGAGCCCTCATTTGGCCTATATACATAATATAAAAATAAATAAATCTTTATAAAGAGAATTGTGAAATTGGATATCTGATCCTTCATATATAAATATACAAATATATGCATTTGCTCATTCTATTGACTTAATGTTTTAGTTATATACAATGTTCTTTCACATTTTCTAAACACACCATATGCCCACAATTATACATCAACTATAAGTTGCCTGGCATTATATATTCAAAATTTATTACTATATCGTTAAGTGAAGTCTGTAATAGTGATTTTTTTTTTAACATAGAGGTTATTTCTGTATGAGACTCCTTTATCCAATCAGTTGACGGACCAAACAAACATTACAAAAATATATTGCTCCCATTAAGAAAGCGATTTCCAGGGCTGAAGAAGATGGCTCAGTGGTTGAAAGCACTGGCTGCTTGTCCAGAGGTCCTGAGTTCAATTCCCAGCAACCACATCATTGCAACCGTCTCTAGTGGAATCTAATGTCCTCTTCTGTCATAAAGGCATGCATGTAGATAAAACATTTATATTCATAAAATAAATACATAAACCTAAGGAAGAAAGGAAGGAAGGAAGGAAGGAAAGAAGGGAGGGAGGGAGGGAGGGAGGAAGGGAGGGAAGAAAGGCAGAACCCACGCCTGCCACCACGTGGTATGGGCCAGTATGATGACCAAGCGTGTGGTGGAGAGATGGGAGAGTAAGAGCAGTTCATGTGCTGTGGAGAAAGGTGGATCTGGAGACGTCAAGGTGGTAAGGAACAAGTTGATAGGAGTGGCTGGCACTGCTATCTGAAACCTTGTGATGTCCAGGCCGTGCTGCTGCTAAGGGTCATGTCTGGACCCTTGGCCCTACCACAGCTGGGTCTTTGTTGATGTCCATGGTCCATGTGACCATCAAGGGCCATTCGGATTTCCACAGTCTGGGCCACCACCAGAGCCATGTTGATGTCTGAGGGCCGCACTGCTGCTGAGGGCAGTGGTGAGGCAGCCTTGCCCCTTGCCGGTAGCGGGAGAGTTGGCTCCACACCGCACCAACAGCCACAGGTGGCACTGGTACAGCCTGGGCACAGGAGATCTAGTGTCAGCCCTAGGCAGCCACCACACTTGGGAGAGCTGGCCGCGCCCTTCACAAGACAGCAGACAGAGAGCAGAGAGGAGTCTCAGTGAGGGTCCAGTACTGATGGTGAAGCAGAAGAAAAGGCCTCAAATCAGACCAAGGACTCATTACAACGAACATTTGCAAGCAAAGCAGTTTGGGCGAAGGGTGTACTGTGGGGTACTCCCCAGCTTCCAAGGCCACTACCTCAAATGAATGTGTGATGGAGAGGCAGGCGGGAAGGAGGTAGGAGCGAAGTGGCACGCACACGGCAGAACTACAGACAGCTGTTTTTAAGGTCCCCCCCCCCTTTGGGAATAGGCTACAAGGGTCGGGGGCAGACATGGAAGGACTGGTAAATGAGTCAGATCAGGGTACATGACGGAATTCCCAAAGATTCAATTTAAAAATTATATTAAAAAAGAAAACAAAATGGAGGAAACTGAAAAAAAAAAGAAATAAAGGGATTTTCAGTAGAATGCATGCAGACATCTTTTTTGAAAAAAAAAAAAAAAAAGATTCCTACAGGGCAGTGGTGGCACACAACTTTAATGCCATGTCTCAGGAGGCAGATGCAGGTGGATCTCTGTGAGTTTGAGGCCTGTTTGGTCTACAGAGTGAGTTCCAAGATAGCCAGGGGTACACAAAGAAACTCTGTCTTGAGGGAAAAGCTTTTTTTCTCATACAATACATCCAGACCACAGTTCCCCCTCCCTCTACTCCTCCCAGCTCCCCCCACTTCCCCCCCCCTCAAATCCACTCCCTTTCCATTTCCCTTTAGAAAAGAGCAAGCCTCCTCCAGATAACAACCAAATACAACAAAACAAAATGCAAAAGGACAATGCTGAAGCCTTCACACTGAGTCTGGACAAGGCAATCCGGTAAGAAAAAGAGTCCCCAAAGCAGGCAAAAGAGCCAGAAACACGCCTGCTCCCACTGTTAGGAGTCCCACAAAAACACGGAGCTAATAGCCCTAACATATGCAAAGGACCTGGCAGCAGACCCCATGCTTGTTGCTTCAGTCTAGGTGAGCTCATGTGATCCCTGCTTAGTTGATTTAGTGAGCCACGTTTTCCTGGCGTTCTCCATCCCATTTGACTCCTACAATCCTCCCCCTTCTTCAGTGCTCCCCATGCTGCAAGAGTAGAGACTCAATGGAGACCTCCAATTTAGACTCCTTTACTGTATAGGCTTTTAATGTTCAGAAGCCTTTGGGCTGAGACCTGGATTCCTCCTGGGCTGCCAGTAGCACAGCCTGCCTTGAAGACTAGGCACAGGCTCACAACCTAAGGCTCCAGCCAAGTTTGCAGTTTATGTGTGCTCTATCAGATACTCATCTAAATGGCTCTGTTCCTTCAGAGAGTAATCAACAAGTCAGAAACTTTAAAAAATTTTAACCACAGAAATTGAAGCCCTTTCTCAATATTGTTTTCCTATCTATTGAACCATGTTGTTGTGGGTTAGGTCAAGAAAATGAGGTGCTATGCAGTTCAACCACTAGTTAATATTTATACACTGAGTTGTTTTTCTCACCTTACAAACAAGATTTGCTTGTGTGCAGGCATGTGTATGCAAACATGTACATATGTTGCATGTTGTTAAATCCAGAGTCTTGGGAATGCTCAGCAAGTGATCGACCACGGAACTACAGTATCCATGTTTTTTACTGGCAGTGGTAATATTTGGAGCTTTTGAAATAAGTCATTTTTTTCTTCTAAGTCTATATGGCAACCAATTATCTGGGGACTAAATTTTGCAAGTTTATTTTCTAAGAAGTTGAAATATATACATGGTGTGATTTGGTAATATTCACTCCTCACTCTCCAATTCTACTGCTTCCAGACTCCACTTGTCCCAATCTCCTGTCCTGTTCTTATTTTGTTTTGTGAATATATATATATATATATATATATATATATATATATATATATATGAGTCCAGTTAATGCTACTCTCATGTATATGGGTGTTAGGCCAGGCAATGGGACATGGGCAACCTAACAGGGGCAACAACCCTAAAATAAACCAGACTTTTGTTCCCTCCTGCAGCCATCATTGGCCAGTAACACCTCAACCAGGGATGAGACCTCCTGAACTTCTCCTTTATCCATCCTGGAATATTAACTGGCTTGATCTTTTTCAGGTCTTATGTGAGCAATCACAGCTGCTATGCTTTCAGGAATTAAAAGTGTCTCAGTTATGGAAGATATACTTTAAAAACTTACATAATATACATATATAAGTGGTATTTTCGTCTATAGAATCTTACCTTCTATTTCTGGAAGGCAACTAACAGCAATGGTAACCATCTTTTTCTGGGTTGCTTATACTCCTTGACAACAACTTCTGTATAGTTTTTTATTAAATTATCTATGGCTTTTAGGTTAGCATTACCACCCGAAGTGGCATAATTTAATTATAATTATACATTTACATATGTGTGTATAATTTGGTTCTATAGAACTAATCAACCTTACCCATAGTTAGTGGTTAGTTAGGTCAGAAACCTCAGAGGACAATCTACTGCTCTCACTTTCCTAAACCAGTATGATTTGTAACTATATTCTAAGTACATTTTCTTATAAACACAAATGCTGATTCGTTTTATTTCAACTTGATACAAGCTAGACTCATTTGGAAAGAAGGATTCTGAATTGAAAAAATGCCTTCATAAGAATTACCTGTAAGCAAGCCTATATGTTTTTCATGATAAATAATTGATGTGGGTAGGCTCAGAACACTGGGGATGGCATAGATTTTTAGAGGAGTGATGAGTTTCTTAAAATCTGTTACAGAGATAATTACACAATTCTGTGAATGTAGTAAATTCCATTTAGTTTTGCACTTTAAGTAGATAAATTGTGGTATTCAGATGAGAATTCAGTAAAGTTATTATCAACAACAACAAAGACACTAATTTCTACCTAATCCACAGCAGCCATCCACATCCTCTGAGTCAACCATTCTAATTACAGTTGTACAATGTTTCTTAAGCACTGAAGGGAAGGGTTGGGGTAGAGATCTGCCACTGACATTTAAACACTCTATAGACCCTTACTCTGTGCACTACATGAAAACATTGAGTCTCTGTATCATCCACCGTACATTACAAAAAGAAGATTACGATCAGGGTAAAAATGAATATTTAGGAAGCAGTAAGATACTGCAGCAATTTAGAAACACACGAATAGAACGTTCACTACTAGAGCTCATGGCCTCCACAGTCATGGATTCTAGGCCAAATTTATAGCATCCGACATGGGCAAGTCTTAAACCCAGTGAAAAGGCTGTTGGTTACCTAACCTTGTGCTTCATGCTATTAATGTTTTAAATGGCATATTGTGCATGGTTGGTCATTATTGTGACTTTCAGCATTCACATCTTGCATAACTGTTGAAAATTTCCACCCAGAAGCCTATATGACACCTTCTGGAAGTAGGAAAGCAAGCCAGAAGGCAGGAACCTTCCAGTTCATTACCAGCTAGGCTTCTCCATGTCCTGCTATAAAAACATGTAGTGGAAAGACTAAAACTTATGTATATGAGAAACATAAACAGGCATTATGACACAGAAACACACAGAATCATGCAGAGTATTCAAGTAACAAAGATCATTAGCAAAGTGGAGAGAGAAAGAGAGAGAGGGAGAGGGAGAGGGGAGAGGGAAAGGGAGAGGGGAGAGGGAGAGGGAGAGGGAGAGGGAGAGAGAGAGAGAGAGAGAGAGAGAGAGAGAGAGAGAGAGAGAGAGAGAGAGAGAGAGAGAGAGAGAGAGAGATACTAGTACAACCTTACAAATCATGGGGTTTATGGGGTAATTTCTGTTTTCAGTTCCAAGATTAAATCGCTACATCTCTTTGTATTCTGACTCTGAAAGTTTGTGCCACCTTTTTTTTCTATTTATAAATAATAGTGGTATAATTAAATAATTACCTCAAAACATGTTCAATGAATATTTACTACATTCAAATTTTAGTAAATTTTTGCAAATTATTACACAGAAAAAAAAATCATCTGAAAGGGTCATTCAAAATTTGTACATTTTCAGCTTACCAACTTACTCACTTGGTTTTCTGTTGGTTTTGATAAAATTTTGTCTGAGTTATATACTGACATTATTTTTTAAATGATATATATATCAATGACAAAAACCTTTATATATGTATATCCCTAGATATGTATTATCCTATTGCTTAGCTGATGTCAATGACATGATAGTCACACCTTTCTGATTAAATGCCTGTTGAACTTTAAATTGCAATAATCAAAAGACTGTTCAATTTGAATTTTAGATTATTTAAGAAGTCTTCAGCAAAAAAGACATTATAATATGTGTTGATTACTGTAGATGTTATGAAAAGGGCTGTTAAATCCAGTGGGAATGTTCATCAGCGTACTGTAATCAGCAACGGGAGAGAATGCTTAATTACAGTTATTTGGATGACAAGTTGATGTAATAGTGGCATTGAAGACTGAAAATGATGCCTGGATGAACACTTGCATCATGCAAGAGGATGTGAAAATGCATCAGCTTCAGTGATAGTATCTCATTATAGGACTGTTTATATTAATTTATCTCACTCTACAATTCCAAATGCAATCATATCATTACTTAAGCCAAAATTTTTATCAGTCAGAAACACTGTATTTTGTTATGAGAGATAAAATATTAGAGGTTAAAGAAGGCTTATTTTATTAAAGTGATGCTGCTTATTTTCTTTTAATGAATGATATCGTTCTTAGTTACAATAAACTATTATTGATTTGAATACCTTATTTCAAATTCTTGGTAGTATAGAACATATGTAATTATTTTGGGCTTGTTAAAATAAACCTTATTACAATCTAAATATTTAAAAGAAGCATAGTTTATAAAATATTATTTTGAAGAGCATATCTTTTGTTTTCCATTTCATTCTATTTTAAGAGATACATTGAAATATATCAATTTCTTATATAGGTCAATAATATTTGATGAGGCTTTAATCAATAATAAAAAAGTTTCCTATCAAAGGAAATCCCAGAACCAAGTAGTTCCACTGCTAAATTCTATCAAACATTTAAAGAAGAAATGAACAGCAATTTTCTTGATTTACTAAAAAACACAGTAGATAATTCTTCCACATGTGTTCTGTGAGGCTAGGAAGAATCACTTAAATGTTGCTACATTATTTTCCAATATCTCTGTGATCAGATACTGAAGTCTGGGTAGGGGCAGATAACACTAAAGACCTTTTGGGAAATTACATAGAAATGTACCACTGTAAAAGCTTCCTAAAATATATGTACATTTATATACAAAGAGTTAACATGGCGTTACCCTTTAACGAGGCAAGAGTGTACACACTATGTACGAGGGGCTCACAAAGAACAGGCCGCTAGCAGCATGAACGAGTTTCTTCTCCTGGAGGTGTTGTCCTGTCATGTCCCATATATCTCCAAACATTACAGGGCATTGCCGTTGTTTGTAATTACCCTGCGGTCAGACTTCTGGAGATTCTACACACTTGAGGCTAGCTTTCATAATACTGGATGTTGCTATGCACACTGCTGCAATATAAACCTAGTCACTAGTCTCACCAAAACCTGAACCAGGCAAGATGAACCCCACACCTAGCACCATTATTAAGGCAAGAATCCATGTCTACATGGGTAATGGGTCTTAGAGGTGAAGCTACTACCATTATTTTGCTAAAAAATAAAGTATCTCTCAGTCCTCCTCTGAGAATCTTCTATTAGCAGTAGATGGTGATTAACAGAGAGCTCCACAACTAGCCAAGTAGCAGATAATAAGAGTCTGCAGAATTATCAGCCCTTAAGGAACATACATTTCACACATTTCCTCCCAAGGCTCAGAGGTCATTATGGAAAAAGGGCAGAAAGAGCATAAGAACCAGAGGTGATAGACTACAAGTAAACTGCCTTCTGGGTATAGCAGGTCAGCTGCACAAAGTAACTCACAGTGGTTGTGCCGACATACACAAAACCTATTCAGACTCAAACCATATCAAACCTATGGAGACGGGCGTTCTGCATAAATCCCACCGCTAAACATGGAGTTATTGGCAGTTGTTAGCTGCTGGGAAAGATGAGAGTGTAGTCTCTGGCAAGTGGTCTATGCTCCAGTGGACAACCACATACCCATGAATATTTGGGGAGCATCAATTGGTATTTTTGAAGCTAAAAAACACAAAAAGTTACATGGGTTTGGAAAGGAGTTTGATCTGGAAGGTGTTGGTAGAAGGGGTGAATTTGACCAAACCACATTGTAAGACGCTCTCAATGAAAAATTTTAATATATTTTTCTAATATGTATATATATTCCCAAGATTCTAGGAAAAGAACCATTTGTTGTAGTCCCAGATGTCAGCATTCCGGGGCTTGTGTCTGAAGTGGCCCATTGTGGCTCTGTGATCATTACCTCTCCTCTGCATCTCCCTTCTGCGTTATTTACATGATAGTTAAAGGTGAATTTGGTAGCCACAACATTAATCCAAATGACTTTCTCATGCTTAACTAACTTTTAGCTGCCCATACTTCTTATTTTTTTCCTTTCAAAATAAGGCAACATTTGAAAGAGTTTTCTTTTTGGAAACACCCTTCTGCCCACTAAACCTCACTTATTTGATAGTACATTAATCTTATTTTTCTTTCTTTCTTTTCTTTTTTTTTTTGTTTTTTTGAGACAGGGTTTCTTTGTGTAGCTTTGCGCCTTCCCTGGAACTCACTTGGTAGCCCAGGCTGGCCTCAAACTCACAGAGATCCGCCTGCCTCTGCCTCCTGAGTGCTGGGATTAAACGTGTGCGCCACCACTGCCCGGCTTTTCTTTTAGCAACTATGAATATACTTTTAAATGTCAGATTACAAAAATGCTACAATATATGCTTATAATTAAATATTTTACTGTTATGTCATGTTTTTAATATTGAGGATATAATATGCTGTATTTCTATCTTCCAGCCAATTTTTCAAATTATGAAATTTAACATTTTTTAATAAAATTGTTTTATTGACTGCATTTTTATATGTGCATTAAAATAATTTATTCACAATTATTACAAAAATATCTACTTATTTCAGCTTTGCTGAGTGACTATATAATTAATGTAATTATTCTGCCATTCTCTGAACAGAAAGTCACGAAAGCAAAAGCTCCCCAGGTCTTCAGGCCTCTAACAACTGAATGTAAAAACAACAACAAAAAAATAATACTATCAGTAACTTGCTCTTAGACAAAGGGCTGGTAAGAGATAACAATAAATAATAACAATCATATGGTGCTGGAAGTTTGAGAGCACGTTTGCAGATGCTCAGGTGTATTGTGGAATGTTTCAAAAGGAAAAAGAAAAAATATAATCCATCTTGATTCACGTTAAGCAGGTTAAACAATTATGCAATATTCTGAAAAAGATTTTCGTAGGAAGGATTAAGGTTTGATGAAAATATCCTGAGGTTGGGAATAGAATTCAAGAGACAATACATGAACATTAAGAGGTCCTGAGTTCAGTCTCTAGGAATTAAAACAGGTTCTGGAAAGAAAGCATTTCAGACAGAAATAGTGACAAGCAACAGTCGTAAAGATATTCAACTGCAGTATAATAAACGGGCTAATAATAGAATGGGCACAGAGGTGTTTCATGGCTTGTCATTGGCAAAGGAATGTAATTAGTGAATCCTTCAGTTAGTTAATTAGTAAGTAGTTAATCATTTAGTTAATAATAAGAAAAGGTGAGAAAGCATACATTTATGCCATAATGTATTGTGTGTATTAAACATATATATATATATATAGTGTAGTGCTGGGGACTAAAATCCTAGCCTCATGATGCTAAGTATGAATGCTTCCACAGATCTATTTCCCAGTCCTTGATTTTCTGACACAGATCTTGCTATGTAGCCCAGGAGGGTGTGAAATTTGTAGTCTTCCTGCCCTTGACTTCTGCTGCAGTGCTGAGATTATATGCATTTGCTGACACTGTCTCAATAGGCTTGTTTGATAACGTGTAATAATGAAGAGAACAAATTTAAAGATGGTTAAGATGTAAGATAAACAAGTCTACTTATTGTACATTTGAAGGTGAGATGATACCGAGTTTTAAAAGCACTGAGTACAAAATGTGAAAATCTAAACTGTGCACATCATATGAAAGAGTCAATAAAGTCCAGCTAAGCTTCTGCTATATTCTGCTAAACACAAGCTGTGGGACAAGGTAAATTCAATTCAAAATTTAGCCCACAGTAGTTTGGTTTGGTTGTCTCTGCAGGTTTCCCCATCATGATCCTGATGCACTTGCTCAAAGAATCCCTCTTCTCTCTTTCCTGGAGATCTGCCTGGAGTCTCTGCATCTGCCTCCATCAGTCATTGGAGAGAAGTTCTGTGATAACAGGGTATTCATTGATCTGATAACTGGGGCAAGTCAATGGCTGTGGAGCCTGCATGGGACTGGACTAGGCCCTCTGCATGGTGAGACAATTGTGTGTAGCTTGATCAGCTTGAGGGGCTCCCAGGAGGTAGAATCAGAATCCCTGGTGCATGAGGGGGCTTTTTGGAGCCTACTACCTATGATGGGACACCTCACGCAGCCCTTAGGCAGGGGGAAGGGCTTGGACTTGTCTCTAATGGATGAGCCTCCCCATGGGAGGCCTTGCCTTCTAGTGCAGGGGAGTGGGGGGTGAGGTGGGAGGGAGGTTGGGAGGATGGGAGGAGGGAAGAGGGGGATCTTTGATTGGTATGTAAAATGAATGAAAAAAAATTCTTAAATTATATATATATATATATATATATATATATATATATATATATATAATTTAGTCCACAGCAATTAGGTTCAGTCACTAACTTATAGTGAATTTAGGAAGAAAATATAGGCTACTACATAGCCTGCCCTAAATCTGGGAGAAGTCACATAAAACTGATTTGAAGGAAAACTTTAATAAAACTAAAAATTAGTAAGTCACCAAGTAATGTCACTATTGTATAGAAAGCAAAACTAAGCATTTTCTGTATATACGCACACACACACACACACACACATACACATACATACACAGCATATATACACATACAACACATACATACAGCATATATGTACACACACAGAGATGGTATGCACACACACATATACACAAGACACATGCACAAATACATGCAAACACATGCACACATACACAAGACACACACACACAACACACATAAACACATACACACATTCACACACAGCACACACACACACACACACATAATAAGATTCCACCAACTGTTCTTACAACTGTGTCTATACCATTTTTAACATTGGAAAATAAGCATTTTACAAAATTTTTTCCATATAAAACATTTTACAGAAAATTCCTAAGTGAAAAGTCAAAGAGAAATTCAGTAATGGGCAAAAGAAAGGTCATGAAAAACAGTAGCAAAAATGTGTTATTTTGAAGTAATTTTTTTTTAGCAATAACTATAAGAAAGCTGATCTCTGAACCAGCTTTAAATGAAAGTTTGTAATGCTTGTCTGAGGAATTTTCTGTACATCATTTTAGAATGTATTTTCCAAAGAGAGACATTGATTTAGGTTGGGATTGAATAGGCAGTTAATGGAAATAATATATTTCTACCCTAATAGTCGAATTTCTTGTAGGTGACAAGATTTCACATTATGTTTAATAATTTGCAACTTTTGGAACTATCAACCAATTTGTTCTTTAATCAAAAAAATGATGCTGTTCTACTGCGTGAGAAAATGTTTCTTTTCCACAATTCATGAGAATCTCAGAAGCTTAAGAGAATTTTACTGAATGAGAATAGTTTGAATTTAATTGTTCTCCTGACAGAATGATAGCAATGCAGCAAAACTTCCAACAGAATAGCTCCAATAGGTATCACTTGTTGACAGATAGTTGCACTATATACTCACTGTCAAATGATGTCTATTTTGAATTTTTCTGAATCCTTCAAATGTTTCGTCTTATTTAAGTTATGTAAACTCACAACTTTCTAATGTCCACCAATTCTAATATAAGGTATGATTAGGTGTAGCTGAAACAAAAGTGAGTCAAAGCATTTTCTATCAGAAAATATGCAAATCAAATTTTCAGAATTAAATTTTGTATTTTATTTGTGTTATACTTTTGGAAGAATAAATTTTAGTGCTATATAATTAGTATTCTTTTTTAAAATTTTTTAATTAAATTTTCTATTCATTTTACATACCAACCACAGATCTCCCTCTCCTCCCTCCTCCCGCTCCCCAGGCTTACCCTCCAACCTGCCTCCCCTTTCCACCTCCTCCAAGGCAAGGTCTCCCATGGGGAGTCAGCAGAGCCTGGTACATTCACTTGAGGCAGGTCGAAGCTCCTCCTCCGTGCATCAACGCTGTGAAAGGTGTCCTACCATCGGCACTGGGCTCCAAAAAGTCTGCTCATGCACCATGGACGGATCCCGATCCCACTGCATGCCCCCCCACCAAGACAGTTCAAGCTAAACGACTGTCTTGCCTGTCCAGAGGGCCTAGACCAATAGTAGCATGGGGGCTCCACAGGTACTGGTCCACAATTCCTCCATTTCCACTCTTTTGGCTGGCCATCTCTGTATATTTTCCCATAATGATCTCAATGTCCCTTGCTCATAGAATCCCTCCTCTCTCTCATCAACTGGACTCCCAGAGCTCAGCCTGGTGCTTGGTTGTGGATCTCTGCATCTGCTTCCATCAGTCATTGGATGAAGGCTCATGGGGGCTTGTAGTGGGTAGCCCTTCCAGCTTTGACCTGGAAGTACCACCCCCTTTGAGGCTTCGGTAACTGTCACACCTACAAGGCAGAGCCAAGAGAGGACCCCTGAAGACCCGAGTCCAGATGGGCCAGCTCTCTTGGTTCCTGGATCCTGGATGCTGGGGGTAAATGGAGCAGAGTTCTCCAGAGAACACTGCTGGACTGTGCTACACCTTTCCCAGACCCTGTAACCTATCCCTTTACTTGTAAGTTACCCCACAAAATAAACCTCCCTTTTAACTACGTGGAGTTGCCTTAATATTTAAACCAATAGGGGCTCCTCAGCTATTAGTCTACAGTTCATGCATTTGCATTAGTTTGCCTGGTTGTCTCTGTATTTTTCCCATTGTGATCTTGATGTCCCTTGCTCATAGAATCCCTCCTGTCTCTCATCGATTGGACTCATGGAGCTATGCCTGTCACTCGGCCATGGATCTCTGCATCTGCTTCCATAAATCACTGGATGAGGGTTCTATGATGACAGCTAGGGTATTCAGCCATCTGATCACCAGAGTAGGCCTGTTCAGGCAACCTCTAGACTATTGCCAGTAGTGTAAGGTGGGGTGGATCATCCTTGTGGGTTCTTGGAAACTTCCCTAACACTCTGTTTCTCCCTATTCCCATGATGTCTTCATTTATCATGGTATCTCTTTCCTTGCTCTCCTACTCTATCCTTTTTCCCGCTCAAACTTCTCATTCCCCTATGTTCTCATCCACCATCACCTGCCTACCATTACCCTCCTCCCAACCCCCAGTTTGTTCATGTAGATCTCATCTATATCTCCTTCACTTGGTAATCCATGTGTCCTTCCTAGGGTCCTCCTTACAAGCTAGCCTCCTTGGAGCTGTGGGTTGTAGTCTAGTTATCCTTTGCTTTACATCTAGTATCCACTTATGAGTGAATACATACCATGTTTATCTTTCTTAATATGGTTACCTCACTCAGAATGATATTTTCTAGTTCCATCCATTTGCCTGCAAACCTCATAATGTCATTTTTTTGTCTGTTGAGTAGTACTTCATTGTGTATTTATACCACATTTTCTTTATCCATTCTTCAGTTGAGAGGTATCTAGGTTATTTCCAGGTTCTGGCTATTACAAATAGTGCGGCTATGAACATAGTTGAGCATGTGTCCTTGTGGTATGATTGAGCATTCCTTGGGTATATGCCCAAGGGCAGTATAGCTGGGTCTTGAGGAAGATTGATTCCCAATTTTCTGAGAAACTGCCATATTGATTTCCTAAGTGGCTGTACAAGTTGGCATTCTCACCAACAGTGTAGGAGTGTTCCCCTTGCTCCACATCCTCTCCCACATAAGCTGCCTTCAGTGTTTTTGATCTTAGCCATTCTGACAGGTGTAAGATGGCATCTCAGCATCGTTTTGATTTGCATTTCCCTGATGGCTAAGGATGTTGAGCAATTCCTTAAATGTCTTTTCAGCCATTTGAGATTCTTCTGTTGAGAATTCTCTGTTTAGCTCTGTAGCCCATTTTTAAAATGGACAGTTGGATATTTTGATGTCTAGTTTCTTGAGCTCTTTATATATTCTGAAGATCAGCCCTCTGTCAGATGTGGAGTTGGTAAAGATCTTTTCCCATTCTGTAGGCTGTCATTTTGTCTTATTGATCATGTTCTTTGCCCTAAAAAAGCTTCTTAGTTTCAAGAGGTCCCATTTATTACTTGTTGCTCTCAGTGTCTGTGCTACTGGTGTTATATTTAGGAAGTGATCTCCAGTGCCAATGTGTTCAAGACTATTTCCTACTTTCTCTTCTATCAGGTTCAGAGTAACTGGATTTATGTTGAGGTCTTTGATCCACTTGGATCATAATGCCTCTAGAGGTTGATTTATTGTATAGGATTCCTTTAGCTATCCTGGGTTTTTTGTTTTTCCCAATGAAGTTGAGTGTTGTTATTTCCAGGTCTGTGAAGAATTGTGTTGGGATTTTGATGGGGATTGCATTGAATCTGTAGATTGCTTTTGCTAAGATTGCCATTTTTACTATGTTAATCCTACCTACCCATGAGCATGAGAGATCTTTCCATTTTCTGATATCTTCTTCAATTTCTTTCTTCAGAGACTTAAAGTTCTTGTCATACAGGTCCTTCACTTGCTTACTTAGAGTTACCTCATGGTGTTTTATATTATTTGTGGCTATTGTAAAGGGTAATGTTCTCTGGCTTCTTTCTCATCCCACTTGTCATTTGTATATAGAAAGGCTACTGATTTTTTTGAGTTAATCTTGTATCCTGCCACATTACTGAAGGTGTTTATCAGCTGTAAGAGTTCCTTGGTCAAATTTTTGGGGTCACTTATGTATACTATCACATCATCTGCAAATAGTGAAAGTTTGACTTCTTTCTTTCCAATTTGTATCTCCTTGATCTCATTTTGTTGTCTTATTGCTCTAGCTAGAACTTTGAATACTATATTGAATAAATATGGGGAGAGCAGACAGCCTTGTCTTGTTCCTGATTTTAGTGGAATTGCTTTGAGTTTCTCTCCATTTACTTTGATGTTGGCTGTTGGCTTGCTGTAACTCGCCTTTATTATGTTTAGGTATATTTCCTGTATTCCTGATCTCTCCAAGACCTTTATCATGAAGGGGTGTTGGATTTTGTCAAAAGCTTTTTCAGCATCTCATGAAAGGATCATGTTGTTTTTTTCTTTCAGTTTGTTTATATCGTGTATTATATTGACAGACTTTTGTATGTTGAACCAACCTTGCATTTCTGGGATGAAGCCTACTTGATCATGGTGGATAATTTTTTTGATATGTTCTTGGAGTCTGTTTGCCAATATTTATTGAGTATTTTTGCATCATTGTTCATGAGGGAGATTGGTCTGTAATTCTCTTTCTTTGTTGCATCTTTGGTTTGGGAAGCAGAGTAACTGTAGTCTCATAAAAGAAGTTTGGTAATGTTCCTTCTGTTTCTATTGTGTGGAACAATCTAAAGAGTATTGGTATTAACTCTTATTTGAAGATCTGGTAGAATTCTGCATTGAAATCATCAGGTCCTGGGCTTTTTTTGGTTGGGAGACTTTTAATGACTGTTTCTATTTCCTTAGGGGTTATTGGTCTATTTAGATAGTTTATCTGGTCTTGATTTAACTTTGGTATGTGGTACCTATCCAGAAAATTGTCCATTTCTTTTAGATTTTCTAGTTTTGTGGAGTACATGTTATTGAAGTGTGACCTGATGGTTCTCTGTATTTCCCCAATGTCTGTTGTTATGTCTCGCTTTTCATTTCTGATATTGTTAATTTAGATGTTCTCTCTCTGCCTTTTGGTTAGTCTGGATAAGGGCTTGTCTATCTTGTTGATTTTCTCAAAGAACCAACTCTTTGTTTAATTGACTCTTTGTATTGTTCTCCTTGTTTCTATTTCATTGATTTCAGCTCTCAATTTGATTATTTCCTGGCGTCTATTCTTCCTGGGAGACTTTGCTTCTTCTTCTTCTTCTTCTAGAGCTTTCAGGTGTGTTGTTAAGTCACTAATGTGAGATTTCTCCAACTTCTTTATGTGGGCATTTAGTGCTATGAATTTTCTTCTTAGTACTGCTTTCATAGTGTTCCATAAGTTTGGGTATGTATTGCATTCACTTTCATTGAACTCTAGGAAGTCTCTAATTTCTTTCTTATTTCTTCCTGGACCCATTGGTGATTCAGTTGAGCATTATTTAGTTTCCATGAGATTGTAGGCTTTCTGTAATTCTTGTTGTTGTTAGAATCTAACTTTAAACCATGGTGGTCTGATAGAACGCAAGAGGTTATTCTCATTTTTTTGTATCTATTGAGATTTGCTTTGTGACTGAGTATGTGGTCAATTTTACAGAAGGTTCCATGGGGTGCTGAGAAAAAGGTATATTTTTCTTAAGGTGGAATGTTCTGTAGATATTGATTAAGTCCATTTGAGTCATAACATCAGTTAAATCCCTTATTTTGCTGTTAAGTTTTGATTTGGCAGATCTGTCCAGTGGTGATAGTGGGGTATTGAAGTCTCCCACTATTAATGTGTGGGGTTTAATGTGTGATTTAAGCTTTAGTAATGTTTCTTTTACATATGTGGGTGCCCTCATGTAGCGGTAATGCCCGTGCTACCACCACCCATTCACCATGTCCGGGCCAGGGGCTGTGGATCAAAAAACAGAGACAAGAGACAGCAAGTCATTCTTCTCAGCAGAATGCTGAATGCCATTTATTGAAAGAGGGAGGAGGCCTTAAATACAGGCTTACAACACAATGGGAGAACCCAAGAGGGCAGAAGTTTGCTACCGATGTTCTACATTCTTGCATCTAAGCTGTTAACGCACAATATGCAGGATACACAAACAAGGAACTTCCCTTAAGCATTCAGGAGGGAGGAAACCAGCAGGGGATTAGCACAGGGAGGACATCAAGGTCAAGGTCAGCAAGCAAGGCATTAACTACCCCAAACGGGGGCCAGGGCCCTATACCTTTGTGATTGGGGCATAAATTTTCAGAATTGAAACTTCATCTTGGTGGATCTTTCCTTTGATGAGTATTTAATATCCTTCTTGATCTCTTTTGATTGATTTTAGTTTGAAGTCTATTTTGTTGGATATTAGGATAGCTACACCAGCTTGCTTCTTAAGACTATTTGATTAGAAATTCTTTTCCCAGCTTTTTACTCTGAGGTAGTGTCTATCTTTGAAGCTTAGGTGTGTTTCTTGTATGCAGCAGAAAGATGGGTCTTGCTTTTGTATCCATTGTGTTAGTCTATGTCTTTTTATAGGTGATTAATCCACTGATATTAAGGGATATTAATGACCAGTGGGGTAAATCTGTAGCCTGTGTTTTTGTGGGTATATCTGACTTCCTTAGGCTGGAATTTTTCTTCTAATGCTTTCTGTAGGGCTGGATTTGTGGATAGGTATTGTTTAATCTGGTTTTGTCTTGTAATGTCTTGTTTACACTGTCCATGGTGATTGAAAGTTTTGCTAGGTATATTAGTCTAGGCTGGCATTCATGGTCTCTTAGTGTCTGCATTACATCTGTCCGGGACTTTCTGGCTTTCAAGTCTCCATTGAGAAGTCAGGTGTTATTCTGATGGTTCTGCCTTTATACGTCACTTGGCATTTTTCGTTGCTGCTCTCAATATTCTTTCTTTATTCTGTATGTTTAGTGGTTTAATTAATATTTGGCGAGGGGACTTGGGGGGGGAGGCTAGTCTGTTTGGTGCTCTATAGGCTTTTTGTATCTCTATGTATTTCCTTCTTTAAGTTGGGAAAGTTTTCTCCTACGATTTTGTTGAATATATTTTCTGTGCCTATGAGTTGGTATTCTTCTTCTATCGCTATTATTCTTTGGTTTGGTCTTTTTATGATGTCCCAGATTTCCTGGACATTTTGTGTTATGGCTTTTTTGGCTTTGGTATTTTCTTTGACTGATGAATCTATTTCCTATATTGTATCTTCTACACCAGAGATTCTCTCTTCCATCTTTGTATTCTGTTGGTTATGCTTGCATCTGTGTTTCCTGTTCATTTACTCAGATTTTCTATTTTTAGCCTTCCCTTTATTTGAGTCTTCTTCATTGTTTCTATTTCACTTTTCAGGTCTTAAACTGTTTCCTTCACATGTTTAATTGCTCTTTTTTCTTTTTCTTTTGGCTTTCTTTAAGGGATTTATTGATTTCTTCCCATTTTCTGTTGGTCTTTTCCTCAATTTCTTTAAGAGAATTTTTCATTTGTTCTTAAAAGACCTCTAGTTTCTTCATGAAGTTATTTTTAAGGTTGTTTAAGGTTGTTTTCCTCTGCTTCTACATTGTGATGTTCAGGTCTTGCTGTTGTAGAAGAACTAGGTTCTGGTGATGCCATATTGCTCTTTATGTTGTTCTATGTATTTTTTGCACTGTTGTCTACCCATCTCTTTCTCCAATAGGTGCAAGAGGTGCCTGTGTCTTAGTGAGCTGCTGTTGGTCCAATCTGTGCTTGCTGTGTCTATGTCTCAGGGGGCCACTCTCGGTCCAGTCTTAGCTCTTGGTCTTATTGGAGCTGGCAGATTCTATATCTCTGGGAGCTGCTCTTGTTCTAATCCAAGATAGATGATTCTGTGGCTCAGGGAGCCACTCTTGGTCTTATTAGGGCTCTTGGTCCAATCCAAACTAGCTCATTGTGTGACTCATGGAGCCACTCTTGGTCTTATCAGGGCTCTTGGTCCAATCACAGCTGAAAGATTCTGTGTCTCAGAAAGCCACTCTTGGTCCAATGAGAGCGGGCACATTTTGTGTCTCAGGAAGTTCTTCAGTCCAATGAGAGCTGGTGGTTTGGTTTCTGTGTCAAGAAGTTACTGGGGTCACAGGCAGATGGGTATTGGGGTAGGGTGTGGAACTTGTAGATTGCAGGGTCTGACGGGGGGGGGGGGTTGGTGTGTATGTGGGTTTCCCACAGGAGTTTTCCCTGCTGGCAGGCAATTGGGGCAGAGTTGGGTGGGGGTTCCTGGGGATTGGCTATGTCCCAAGACGTGGGTCCTAGAGGCCGATAAAGACTTATAGAAAAAACTTTTAACCGACAACATAAAAGTATGAAAAACAAAAATAAAAATTGTAGTACTAGATAGATTTTTCAGACCATTAAAATACTGCTGTGCTGTGCAAACCTTTTCAGCATTGTTACAGGATTTAAAGTAATTAGGGATAATATAAAAAATTAAGATATATAGATAGATGTATAGATACATGTATGTTTATATAAATGGAAGAGAAAATAAAACAACTTCTTGTTTCATATCTGTAGATTTATAATATAATTTGCATGCTAAAACAAGGAGAATGTTGAGAATATGTATGGTTCTGTAAAATCTGCTCTTCATGAAACCTAGTTTTGAAGATTAAAAGTTATACAATTGACTGACCTTTCCCTCTAAAGTACCTCAGGACCTCCATCTTCTTCACAGCTGATCATGTATCTAAAGTCCAAATACTACTGTGGAATGCTACCTTGAAAATGATTAAAGAATTAAAGCTAGCCAGTGAGGATCTGGATGATTAGGCACCACATAGAAGACTACATCCTCAGAAATGCAGCATCACGAGAGGAGAAGGGTTAATCAGTTATGCAGCTGAAATACTTTCTTGAGAGAAGAGCAGTGGTGCTCAGATGATTCTTGGTAAGTTCCTTGACCATCCACCATAAACTGGGAACACCATTTCCCCTGCCCTCACTGTGTTACTGTTCATGAGCCCCACTGGTCATGCCCTCCTTCACTGAAAATAATCATCATCGTTCTTAGCTCTCGAAGCTCTTGACTTCTCACCTCAGACAGTAATGTTATATCTGTGAACACAAACTTTTTCATTGTAAGTTTTGAAAATACAGTATATATATATTCATTGAGGAACAAAGCAGTGGTATGATTTTAATATACTATTAATATTAAAATAACTTAATCAAGCTAATTAATATTGCTAGCACTTCAAATGATTGTTCCATGGTGAAAAATTTGAAATGTATTTTCTTAGTGTTTTTGAAATGTGCATTATGAGATACTCTTTTAAATAAGCTCTGCTATTTATGAAGGTTGAAAAATCCGTAATTGAAGTATTTTTCCCATGGACCATTCTTCACAATTCTTCCTAACCAGAGTCCCTAATATTCATTCTTCTAATTCCTTAAGTTTGTCTTATAATTTAGCTGAAATTTTATGCCTGGAGACTATGAAATACCTAGACAAGTCAGTAGGCTGAATGACAGATTGTAGAAAAATATGAATCCCTTCCTTAACCTTTACTCACATGTATGAAGAAGAGGATAATTGAGAGAGGGACAAATACCAGCAAAAGAGGACAGGAACAGGAGAGGAAAACAAAGTCTCACAGCCACAGCCTGTGAGACGGTTCAGTGGTTAAAAGCACTTGCAACCAAGCCTGCCAATCTGCATTTGATGCACAGAACCCACATGGTGGAAGGAGAGAATTAACTTCTGAAAGCTTTTCTCAGACATCCATATGTATGTCACAGTACATGCACAACCACACACACACAGTATATATAAACTGCTCAGTGATTAGGAACAATGGCTGCTCTTGGTGGAGGGCTCACTTTCAATTCCCAGCACCCACATGGATGCACAGAACCCTTTGTAACTTGATTGCCAGGAAATACAATGCCATTTCTGACACCCTCAGGCACCAGACATGCACGTGGTGCACTTACATACAGGCAGGCAAAATACTTATATGCATAAAATAAAAAACATTTTAAACAATAAAATAAAAAATTATATAAAACTTAAAAATATAAAGCTCATATGGAAAAAAATTTATTTTATAAGAAAAATTTGTTCACGTTGGGAAAATATGCAGTTAAACATCAAGTGCTAATTAATCGTTTTTACATGTGGAGATGAAGACAATGAACAGTAGGAAGGACCTATGAACTTTAATATAGCTCTCAGCGGTTGAACAGCTTGGAAAGGAACAGAACACATTAGAAAATCTCTATAGATCTGATGAACAGTATTGAGAGAACCTTGCAGAGGAAAAAGATAGCCAGAATACCGCTGTGTCTGGAAACCTGATGTGTATTTATTGAAGCCTCCACTTATATAAATAAGAAAACAGAGTCTTATAAGAACTAGATAGCTGTAGTTAATTTGTGTTATTCATTTTATTTTCAAGAGTGTTGAAAAATGCTTGGTTTTCTAATCAGTTTGGAGTACAAGAGTGTATACTTGTCAATAAACACAGCCGGATGATCCAACTTTGTGTGTCAAGAAGTATATATATATATGGAGAGAGAGAGAGAGAGAGAGAGAGAGAGAGAGAGAGAGAGAGAGAGAGAGCAAGAGAGAGATGGCTGGATGTATGGATAGATAGGTAAGTAGGTAGGTAGGTAGATAGATATAGAGATAGAAGATAGACAGATAGACAGATAGACAGATAGATAGATAGATAGATAGATAGACAGATAGATAGATAGATGGATAAATAGAGGCTGGTAAAATTTTGTTAAAGAATTATTATTAAAATAATAGTAAAAAAATAGTAAATTTTATATGGTTACTTTTAAATTTATATACAACACTAGAGTTCAAAGACATTTGGTATTATGTGTTACGGACTCATTTCAAAATGTAGTATAAAATAATAATTAAAAATAATTGCTATGTTAAACTGATAATTATGAGATTTATATGTGGCACTTTCTATTGCTTATGTAGCTATAAAGATTTCATCTTCTATTAGAAATATGGTGGTTATTTTCCTATGTTTATATTTAACATTATGTTTAAATAACTCATTATTCTCTCAGTCACCACATTACATATTTCTCACAATAACTTTGAGAAAAAATACTTTCATCCATATTGTACACTTATCTAGCTACATTTGCCACATGGGATCTTTTTCCGCAGAGCTATTTCTGTGAGAAACAGGAAATTAAACTACCTGTATACATTACTCTCTAACAGTGTCTAAGTTAGGGAAAACTTAATTTTTTCATTGTAAACATTTGAGGTTACTAGCTTCAAATTCACAAGTTTTCAAAAGCAAAGCCCTGCTAGTCAAAACATTAGGAAAATTGAAGCTGGTCAGTCTCAGATGTGGTTCCAACCCTCTTATTCACAAGATCATTCAAGATCTGAGCACCCATTCCCCCCATCTCTGATCTTACCATGATCCTCTCACTTTCTCTCTCTGTCTCTCCTGATTGCTCTGCACTTTCCAGCTCTATTTTCAAATCCTTAATCTCACATCTCATGTCATGACATCTTCCATCTCATTTCTTTACTTAGGTATAGCTTCCAAAATTTCCTTATTTTTGGCTAAAGCCAATATCTGTTTGCATATGTAAAACAAACAAGTAAATAATAAACCGTTTGCTCTCTACATAAAGACTATCTTGAAAATGAGACAAAACATCTGTTATAAATTCCATTATCTACCTTTCAGTAGATTAAATCATAAAAACTATCTAGTAATTAGCAAATAAGCTACAGTAACACATAATATATTTATTGAATTAAATATATCAACAATATGATACTAAATATAATTACATGTACTCTATGCTTGCAATTATAAATTCAAATAGAATTTAATACATGAAAGTCTGCATCAGTGGTTCTCAACCTTCCTAATGCTGTAACCCTTTAGTACAGTTCCTTATGACCCCCCAGCCATAAAATTATTTTTGTTGTTATTTCAGAATTATAATTTTGCTACTGTTATGAATTGTAATGTAATGGTCTTAGGTGACTCATGTAAAAGGGTTGTTCAAGACCCAAAGGGGTCATGACCTTCAGGTTAAGAACCATTGGTATGCATATAAGTACACGTGGTTATTCTTTTTTTGTGTGTAATTATAAAGAAAACAGAAACTTTAAAATAATGTTGCCTAGAAAATGAAAAACAAATTAAATTCTAGTCACTTAACACTAGAAGAAGAAACCTTCAGGAGAATTGTTAGAGGATAATTTGTCCCACTCCATAGATGTAATTCTACAAGAGAGGAATTGGTGTGCAAATTGGTATTTCTATTAATGGATTGAAACTTGTGACAGAACGTCGTTATAGGACTTTGTGAGTAACCATAGCACTCACAGGTCAGATTTAACTTTTATCTAGGGCTTTAGAAACAGCAGCCTCTGTGAACCGAGTTCTATGTAGAAGGTAAAGTAAGGATATCATATTTTAGACTTAAGTGATGCTGATATGGAGCAAAGCAGGAAACATAACATCCATTCCGTGACATTCATCCCATTCCACCTCTGTTTCTTACTGTGAGGAAAATAAAATTTAATAAAAAGAAAGGTAGAGGAAGAGGCTGAAAATATCAAAGACTACTCTAGAAACAGTTTCCATCTCTCTTCTTAACTACCATCCACACTCTTTGATGAAAAATTATTTTATATCAAATATCTTCATGTTATCTCCAAATTTAATCTCGTTTCTTCTGTGAGTTCTCTACCAGTGGATACAATATGGATCTTGCAACGTTACATGATAAAAGCTCTGAGCTTGTGTACCTAGAATGCACAGAAGTATGATTTCTACTGGGAACACGATGTCAGAGTAGGTGAGACAGAGGTGACCCTCAGTGGATAGTCAAACACAACGTTGTGGGCTGACTTCCTACATCGTCATCCCCTGTGTGGAGGAGCTCAACCAGGGATGATGAAGTAAGCAAATGAAGAAGTAGAGAAGAAAAGAGCAACAGAGACCTCTGGATCCGTGCCTGAGGTCTTAGATAAACTGTATCACATGTAGTATGCACTGACACCTTCAGATGAAGTTTTTCCACCTCTTGATACCATGTTTATAACTATGAAATGCCACCACATTACAAACACTTACATGGAGAAATCTCATACATCACTTAATTCTCAACTTTTATATTTTTTTCTTAAATCTTTTGTAGCGATGTATTTTTATTATAAATTGTTTTGTAAAGGTGTATTTTTTATTGTAAATTGCCAGATGTTGTTTGAATTTCTAAAGGTCTTATAATAAAAAACCGAGCCAGATATTGGGGTAAATGCTGAAAGATCAGAGAGGCAGAGCAAGCCACAGCCACCACCTCTTACCTTACCAACTCCTCAGCCTGAAAGAGTCTCAGCTGGTAGGTCTCTAGCCGAATGAACTTCCTCAGCTGAAAAGGCTTTAGTTTCTGTCTCCTCACATCTTATATACCTTTCTCTGCCCACCCTTATCATTTCCTGTCTCAGCTTTCCTAGTGATGTGATCAAAGGTGTGTTATTCCCGTGTATTAGGATTAAAGGTGTGTGCAACCACTGACTGACTTCTATGTTTAATCGTGTTTTGTTCTCTGATCTTCAGGCAAATTTATTAGGGTATACAATATATCACCACAATAAGTCTCAACAGCCAGTTGTTAAACAAATGCAGCTATCACATGCAAGATGAGTTTTATTTCAAATTTTAGAAAGCATTGAACCAAAGTAAGAGAGAATATATCAACATTTATTTTTAAAAAGACTCTAATTTCAAAACTGTATGTATTTTCAAATTAATTCTCTTGGTGCCTGTGAGATATCTCAGTGGTAAGACCACTTGTGCAAATTGAGAAGCAGAGTTCCAGTTCCAAGCTCTCACAAAGAAGCCAGCATGAGTGGGGCGGTGGTGGCGCACGCCTTTAATCCCAGCACTCAGGAGCAGAGCCAGGCAGATCTCTGTGAGTTCGAGGCCAGCCTGGGCTACCAAGTGAGTTCAGGAAAGGTGCAAAGCTACACAGAGAAACCCTGTCTTGAAAAACCAAAAAAAAAAAAAAAAAAAAAAAAAAAAAAAAAAAAAAAAAAAAAAAAAAAAAAGCCAGCATGGCTGCAAACACCTGAAATCCCAGAGTTTAAGGGCAAGTCAGGATAATCTAGAGAGTTTACTGGTCAACCACTTTAACTGAAAAGGTGAGTAAGAAACTCTGTCCTATGGAATAAGGAGAGCAATAAAGGGAGAGACTTGTAGTCTTCCTCTGACCTCTGCATGTACCCGAGGGACACATGTTTCTGCCTAGATATGTGTGTTCTGCACCTTCAGCTCCCACTAAATACCACTTCACACACACACACACACACACACACACACACACATTACACACATGCTTACACTTTCTTTGTATTATGGATCAATAATCTATCAAAGATTCCTCTTTTCTGTTTTGTCAGGACTATAGAATCCTATCAGCCAAGATTCCTAGTTTGGATATGCTAAATAATTTCTTTCTCATTTACTATACTGTGACATTCACAGACTAAGTCATAACAACACATGAGCTGGATTATTCCCTCACTATGCGTGTTATCAAATGTGAATGAATAATCAGGAGTCATATTTGTCAGATACTTATGGCTTGGGATTTAAGCAATCACATTTTAAAATACTACTATTTTATTTTTCTTCTCATGAGAATATGTTTTTGATAATCACTGTAATCTTGTCTTGTATTTTATTAGATTTATTTCTGAGTAATTCATTTCAAATGGTGCCTAACAATTTTAGGGCAACGAAAATCTAAAAATCTTCCATTAAAACCATGGATTATAGTTTTTAATACTGACTACATACATAATTAAAGAATTTGTGGATTATTAACACCTTAAAATTCAGGTTCTGATTCAGGAGCTTATACCTTAATGGGGCAATGGAGACTTACATACTTTGAAATAATGAATTGTAAGTTTTTCTTTATTATATTATGTATTACCACTAAGCATTTCCAACAACAATCTCAGCAAACCTTTAACTTTCCTAAGCTACACTCTGCTTCAATAAATCTTTCTCTTATAACAGAATTTACAAATTGACTATTTAAGAGATTTTTCTTTTTATATTCTTCTCTCATACAATTCATGCCCAAAGCAGCCTCCCCTCACTCCGCTCCTCCCAGCACTGCCTACCTCCCTTCTCTCCCAGCTCCCCTGCTTCTCCATTTCCATTCAGAAAAGAGCAGGCATCCTGGCAATATCAACTGAATATAGCATAAAATGATGCAATGCATCTATGTATAAACCCTCCTATCAAGGCTGGGCAAGGCAACCCAGTAGGAGGAAAAGGGTCCCAAGAGCAATCAAGAGAGTCAGAGACACCCTCACTCATGCTATTAGGAGTTCCACAAAAGCCCCTCACTAAACAACCACAGCATGTGTGCAGAGGACCTAGCACAGACCCATGCAGCCTCTGTGGTTGCTGGTTCAGTTTCTGTGAGTCCCAAGATTTCTGAAGTAGAAAAGTATAAAAACTTTAAGTAAAGTTGGCTTTTATAATGGCACAGTAATTTATTCCCAGAGTGTACACCCAGCATCAGCAACAACAAGAATTTATGGGAATGAGTATCTTTATTTCCACTAAAAATCTACAAAGTGTTAGGAACTATCCACACCGCAGAACTTCAGCAACTTAGTCCTAGCAGCCACATCATTACCAGCCACCAAATCTGACACGTGTTGTGGGATATCTGTACACTGTGTTAAGATGTATTGCTGTGATTGGTTTATTAAAAAGCTGAATGGCCAATAGCTAGGCAGGAACAGTTAGGAGAGAATTCTAGGCAGAGAGAAGAACTCAGGGATATGAATTTAGGCACATGTGGGAGACACCAGCAAGACACTGAAGAAACTGGATGTACATTATAGAGGATCAGTAACAAGTTATGTGGCAGAACATAGATTCATAGAAACAGGTTAATTTTAGTTGTAAGAGATAGTTGGGAACAAGCCTAAGTTAAAGGCCAACCTTTCATATTTAATAATAAGTCTCCATGTCACTATTTGGAAGGTGGAAGACCCATAAAGAAAGTCTGACATTTGGTGCCTAATGTGTGTAGACGAATTTCTAAATGGTCTTATTAAATAAAAAACACAGAGCAAAATATAGGGGTGAAATTCTTAGAGAAAGATCAGGGAAATAGGGAAAGCCACAGCTAAACTTACCTCACTCTCTTAGCAGCTTCCAAATGCGAGTTACTTTCTGTCTACCCATGCCTTTATTGCCTTGCTGTTCTGCCCTCTCATTGGCTCTCTTAGCCCAGCTACCTCATTTTCTGTTCCTACACAGCTCTGTCACTTTCTGTCTGTCTGTACAGACCTCCAAGTCTCTATGGTTGGTACTGGGATTAAAGGTGTGTGTTACTATGCGGTGGTTCTCTTCCCTAGTGTGGCCTTGAACACACAGAGATCCTGCCTACTAAATGATAGGATTAAGGGCATGTGCTACTGCTGCCTGACTTCTTTGTTTACTTAAAATGGCTTGCTATTTCTTCTGATCTCCAGGCAAACTTTATTTATTAAAGCACAAGTAAAATATCACCACACATGTGCTGCATTTAAATCCTCTTAGGGCCTAAGAAAGCTGAAAAAAAGGTCTGAACACAGAGCCGAAAATGGCTTCCCAGTAACCGAGGTCTCCCATGCAGTCTTAGTGCTTGCCACATACAGAGGCATGGCTCCTTGAAGAGGCCCTGCTATGCAGCTGAGCATTTGCATGGAGCTCCTAGATAGAAAGGGAGACTAACTAGAAATGCTGCCTGTGAAGATGCAGTGAAGACTCACCAGGTTCCCACAGCTGGGGCAAGTGAACATGGCTCTTGGCCAGAACCCATGGACATAAGACTGGGCTCTCACAGACCAAAAGCGGGCAAAGCCAGCCACCAATGCCATGTGCTAAGTGGAGCCATGGGGCAGATGGCCTGCTGGGGCTCACATGATCAGAGAAGGCTGAAGACTCACAAAGAGTCAGGTCCAGACTGAGAAAACCTCTGAACAGATACAGCATATTTGAAAATGTGCTTAGGTGCTGAAGAAAGAAAAGTCGAACTACAGACACATTCCCACTCTTGCCATGAGTTGTTTACCCTTGACAAAGCCCATGCTAATGAAAGCCCTTTGTGTTCCTTCAGTCCATCACTCTGTTGGTCTAAGTAAATCTCAACTCTGCCTCTGATCTCTGCTGTTCTCTCTTTTTTCTACTGTTTCTCTAGTCCACAGCTTCTTTTCAGCTCTCATTCTTAGCTCCTCTCTTGCCTGACTCCTTACATTTCTAACAGGAGACTCCTTATAATCCTGAGAAAAGTTTCAAAACCCTCAATGTCATAGCACATTCCTAGAATAGACTATAAGGACCAGAGCCATTGCCATAGTAAGACAAGGTTCTAAGGTCTCAGGACCATAGGGAGGGGGCACAGTGCCCAGTGCCACAAACTCTGAGACATAGCTTTTTATCAGCAGACTTGGCAAGTGAAGAATTGGCAGGCTTTTCTTAAGGTGTTTTGTGTTAGTAGCCTTGGTGAGACACCTGTGACTCTGACCTTGTGCATAACTGTAAAGTTTTAAATTTATAATCTATTTACAAAGGCCTTAGTCTTGTTTGAACTTGCTCTGAGGTAAAAATGAGCTAAATGTGTGCAGTTTGTGTTAGACTGAGGAGAGATTATTATTTTCTGTGTTAGTCTGAGCAAAAGGAACAGAGTAGGCTTTAAGTGTCCACAGTCTCATGGGAAAATGGATCTGGCTATGAAGCATATCCTAGTACATTTTCTATACATCAAAATTATACAAATGAAAAGGTGTATAAGTTGCTAACCACCTACAGATATATGTGCCCATAAGACTGAGATGTAATCATGAGATTACATATACACATTTTATGAAAATGCATGGTAATGGGGAGATCATAGCTGTAATTGCATAAGAAGTTTGCAACAAGAAATATCCAAGTCATTCAAAAATTAATAACTCTAACACACCTCGAGTGATGGCTTAGTCCTCTACCAGAACCCTTGGTTCTGATAGGTTGACCTTTTGAACACTAGTTGTCACCTGCTGTATACTCCCATGGCCTTTTGCTACCAGCAGCTCTCAATGCCCCTCTCTTTCTTGTTCTCCTTGGAGACAGTCTTTTGTCCCCACCCCCACCCTAATAAATCTGTGTGAGGTCTGCTATGTGGTATGATCTCTGCATCATACCTTGGCCATCAAAACCCTAACACTGGTGCCCTGTGACTCAAATAGATTATCCTGGCACCTGTTCTCCCCTCTAGGAGGGTCTGAGCCACACTGGGATCCTATTCATCAACTCCACCTGCAACGGATCCACCTTCTCGCCTACCAATCATTTGGCCCTCCATCCATCATCAGCGACTGGTGAGTGATCCCTCTCAGTCAGTGTAAACACTTCCCTGAGTGACTGGTACTCTTGGAGGCAGAAGTAGCCACCTCAGTCTTTTTCCCTTGGGTGAGGCTTGCTTTTTGACCTAGGTTTTCACTTTTTTGCTTTGCTCAAAAGCTCTGGTACTTGGCACCAAGTCACCTCAGGCTTTTAGTCCTTGACCACTCTTCAGTATGGAGACAATCCACAGAACCAGGTGTATCGTCCAGTTTGCTCTCCCTGGATTGTGGGGATAACTTTAGTCCTAGGACCATCTCATCTTCCTCAGCCATGGGAATAGCAGCATCCATAGAAAACCTTTAGCCTCTTCACCTGGCACCCAACCTGAAGGGTTCAAACTTTCTTCACACTTACAATCAAATCTGGCTTCAATATCCTTTAGATAACCAATCCAAATGTGGCCCACTAATGACACACTAGACCCCGATATCTTTTGGGAACTTTACAAATATTGCAAGCTATCAAAGGGAATGGAAAAAAGATTCTCTGTTCCTTATTTCTCCTCTCTGCTCCAAGCCCTGTTTTTGTCTAATCTCCCTCCCACACACTGTGTAAATGTCCTGTAAGATCTGTAAGTTTGTTGCAAAATGGGAGCAGGAGCCAGACCTAGCAGTTAGTGGAGAAAGCTAAGGAGCTTTCTGCAGCCTGTACACACCCAGAACACACCCCTCGCTGGCTAACGTATCTCTCTGTTGTCCATGAAGCCTCTGCTCCAAACCAAGCTGCTTATCGACGCTCCTAAACTGTGTAAGGACAGTTTGTTACTGCTGGCTTCCGCCACCCATAACATTTGATTCCAAATCTGGAGTCCAGTTCTTCAGCGGCCGCTTCCCTCTGCCTGCTTTCTCTAACCTCTCTGGGCTCTGGTCTGCTATGCCCTCCACGTGGGCACCTCCAAGTTTCTCTGGTTCCTGCAGCCTGCTGTGCCTCTGGCCTGATACACTCCCCTCCCCTTTCTCCTGCTCTCTCCACTCTACACACCCCAGGAGCTGCAGTCCTGCCAGCGGAGTCTGGGACTCTTCCATTTCTTGACTCCCACTTGATGCGACCTGCTCTACCTGTGCTGGTGGCCTATACCTGGCAAATTTCTTTGCCACCCGCTAGGAGCCCTGCTAAATCCTGCAGCTTCTCCACACTCTTGTGGCTTCTATCATGTTGGAACTTTACCTTGGGTGGAGTTCCTACTTGTCCCTTAACCGTGTTTCTCATTGTCTACGTCATAAGTGTCTCTGGCTCCTGGAGCTTGATATGCCCTTGACGCCCACCACATAGGCTGCTTTCTCTTTCGGCTCTGGCCTGTTACATCCGTGTGGGTCTCTCTACTAAGGACATTGGCTCCCTTTCCCTCTGTAGTCCCGCTATGCTATCTCTCGCTCCAGCCTTCGGGTCCACAGTTTCATATCTCAGCTTCCTCTTGGAGTTTATAGGAACAGCCCTACACAATATTCCATTTGTGACCCTCTCTCTTCCTCTGTGGACTCAGATTTTATTGCAACAGCCTGGCCTCAGTGCAGATCAATGGCCAAAAACCGGTGAACTTGATTTCCAAAATCTCACAAATCCTAACTGCAGCTGCACAAATGGTCCCCAAATCTCTTATATCAAAACTTGCTCCACTCTGCATTTTCTCTACTTCCCATAAATACTCATAAAAATATTTTATCTCTATGATTTCTCTGTGCTCTGCTCTCAAAAAATCTCCAGACTATGCTGTAAACTCTCTCAGGATTTGTAAGTTTACAGAGTATGGTTTAAAATGTATAAAATCTGTACCAAAAATTTGACTCTAGACCTATAGCAAGAGGCTTATAATTAAACATCTATACACAGATATATATCTCGTGTGTGTGTGTGTGTGTGTGTGTGTGTGTGTGTGTGTGTATGTGTGTGTTGGAAAGAGGAGAGAGAGAGAGAGAGAGAGAGAGAGAGAGAGAGAGAGAGAGAGAGTTGAATTCCACTCTCATTTAAAAATAAATAAATAAATAGATGTGCTAGGAAATCATGTTTTTATTAGCACCCATGTGGCTCTCCTCCATCTTGGCTAATGACCTCATCAAGATGTAAGTAGCCACATGGCTGGCAGCCATCTTTACTAAGGATAAAGAGTGCATGCCATATGACTTCACAATCTTAAGATGACCACATGGCATAAAGCAATATTTATAAAACTTCTTCGTCCTAATGAGTTCTTTGCATATTATTGTACCTCCTTTTATACTAAGGAAGCAACAAGTCTCCAAATTAGCTTGGATCTGTATGGATTTTTGTATGATGATAACAATTTAAGGTTAGGTTTGTTACAACATACTATATATGTGATTCTACTCTAGTTTAGAATATACTGTATATGATAATAAAATCTTAAATCTATAAAGGTCTACTCAAATAAAGAAAAGCTGAGTTTGAGCTACTTGGATAAACTTAGTCATACAAAATAAAAAACATTTTTTATATATTTTGTAATAATAATTTAGGGTTTGTGGATACCACATGACAAAAATTTTGAAATATTTTAAAAGAAAATCAATTTGAAAAGTTGTTTCATTTTGGTAAACAAGTCGGTGTTTTAATTTAAAAAAAATGTTTCTGTCTTTTAAGTAGAAAACAGTTCCCATATCTTTAAAGTAGCAAAAAGAAATTGCTTTGCAGATTGGAGTTTTGAAGTGGATGATTGTTAAGTGTCATTACCATGTCAACTTCAAATTTAATCAACTATAGAACTGATCCTGCAAGGTCAAGAATCTACTCAGATGTATTGACAATGGGGCTGAGGAATGATCAGAGAATTTAAAAGCATGACCACAAAGCCATAGACCTAAAAACACTAGACTTTAAGTTAAAAACTAAGACTATTTTTTCAATTTGATATTTATTTCAACTTTTTGTTAATCATTGAGAATTTTATAGATGAAGCCAATATGTTTTGATCATATTTACTCCTTCTCTATGTGATAAGTTTTTATTGTCAACTTGACATCTAGGAAAAAAGAACCTCAATGGAGGAGTTGCATAACTGTGGGGCTTTTTCTGCTTTGCTTTTTGATGTAGTAAAGAAGGGTCTGGGCTTTGTAAGAGTGTACACTCAGCAGGAGCCAGGGTAAGCAAGCCAGCAATCATCACTGTTTCATGGTTTCTGCTTCAGTTCCTTGATGTTCCTGTCCTGAGTTTCCTCAATGATACATTTTTCACCAGGAAGTGCAAATCAAAGGAACATGTCCTCCCAGGTTGATTTTATCCAGGTTGTTTATCAAAGCAATAGAAAGCAAATTAGAACATCTCCACCACCCAACTCCCTCCCAACTTCACACTATCTTTTTTTTTTTTTAATACCACACTGCATCTAATATGTGCTACCCATAGATGTATGGACTTGCAGCCATCCAGTGGAGAATTTTAAGGACTACACCCATAAAGAAAACTGACTTTCCTTCCCTCTAATGACATCATCTCTTTATAGCTCCTCAGCCAGTAGTGGTGTCATAAATCTTTCATCACTTTATGCTTTTGCAAGTCTTGTGCAGGTATCCATAGCAGTCTTGAAGTGTCCTATCCTGTCCAGGAGACATTTTCACCTAGTCTTCTACAACTATTGGTGATTAGAATCTTTCTGCCCCCTTTTTCATGATGGCCCCTGTGCCTTTCCCAGAATGTCTGTGGTATAGCTGTTTTATTCACTGCTGGGCACTCTATAGACCCTTATTGTCTTTTGAAGAGTTGTGAGGTTTTTTAATTAACCACTCCCATTGCACAAAGAAGCTTCTTTGATAGGGAGTGTAAATGAAAAGTCCTGAAAGGAAGCTGTGTCTGCAAAGACTGATTAACTGATTAGAATTTCAGTACTGTAGAAACTGGAACATTGCAGGTCTGAAGGCTAATTAACTTATTTTGGACTAGCTTTAGCCCTCCAGAACAGCCATTCTTTGCCCACCTGTGTGTTGAAATTAACATCTGGTGACTAATTCATTAAACCTTTTGGAATCTATTAACAAACAGACCAACAGCTTCTACAATTCCAAAGTCTAAGAATGTCATCACATAACATCTTGAGCCTATAAAAGCATCACCCTCCTCAATGAATCTGCCTTTCTGATGTACCTACCAATGTATGTTTAACTTGCCTTGATTTATGACTTTCTTTGTTCTGTAAAATTATAGAAACCTCATTTAAATTGCCTCCACATTGGAACATGGAATTTAGGGTAATCCAAGTCTGTGTTTCTGGGCCGTGGACACTTAGAATGTCTTCAGAATAATGTATCTCTTACTCCCTTTAAGATGAGAGCTGTTGTTTCTGAATCAACAGGGCTTAAAAATTCACTAATCTATTGATAAAGATTCATGTCTTTGAGAGGGTAGTTTATCACTATGTCCATTTAGCAAAATGCTAGGAAGTTCACTCCTAGGGTCTATGTACCCAAAAGTCATGGTTTGGTTCATGGTGAGATTTACACAACTAGGGATATTTCCTTCTGTGGAGCTGCCCTTAAGTTCAGTGAGAAAATAGTTGTCCATCTTCGTTAACATTCACACTATGATTACAACCTCAGTTATTTTAGCTCACAGGATTCACAACTGGATCAGGCTGCTAATGACTTTTCTCTCCTGACAACCTACCCAACAATTTATAGTACTGTAAGAAGTAGCCAGGAAGGAGGAGGCTTCCTGGTCAATACTGACTTGATTTCTCCATGTCCTATGACTCAGGTGTGTGGAGCTTCTGCAACAGTGTTTTACCTTCAAGTTATGACAGGAAATTAAGAACAATGACAACAACCTGTGAAGTTCTTTTAGAGTTCTTTATAACACCCTAACTGACAATTTGACCCAAACTTTCACACTAACTTCTTGGTGTGCTGAATGGAAAATTGTTATTTCTTTATGGTCTATAGTTATTGAAGTAGGAACATCTGGACCTTTTTCAAGGCTTTACAAAGAGATCTCTCGGTTCTGTTGAAATCCCTTTCATATTGTTCAGTGAGCAGTTGAAAACAGCCTCTGGCTGTCTCCTGCTTGCGTTTGGCTGTTGCAGTAAATCCTCCATTTCTGGCTGAAGGGCACTGAGTTTATATCTGTCTCAGGCCCTGATCTGGAATGTTTTTTCAAAGGTTCTCTGAAGACTGTTGGTACTCTCTGTGTAAGAGAGCACCTCAAACAGTATCTGAATCTATGTTAATCACTCTCCTCTCCTTTGCTGGCCTGAGGGAGGATGTATAGGAATTTCTTCCCTTGGTGTAGGTCAGGACTGAAAATGCCTTAGAAATATCAAGCCTGAAAAGAAAAAAAATGATAAACTGTCCCACTATATAATAAAGTCACCACATTTTTATTTTACTATTTTCTTCATTGTCGTTAATTTTTAGAGTTAAGAGGTATAATTTATTAATCTAGAAATGCTACATAATTTGTGAGTTCATTTTCAAAAATACTTAGAATATCTTCAAAACTCACTCAGAACTACAAAATGACCATGGCGGGTATCTTAGTTTGGGTTTCTAATGCTGTGAAACAATACTTCAACCATGGCAACTCTTATAAAGGAAAACATTTCAGAAGTTTAATCAGTTATCATGGTGGGGCATGGTGGCATGCAGGCAGACATGGTGCTAGAGAAGGAGCTGAGAGTTCTACATCTTGATTGGCAGGCAACAGGAAGTAAACAGGGAAACTGGGTGTAGCTTTAGCATAAGAGACCTTGGAGCTCACCCCCATAGTGGCATACTTTCTCCAACAAGGCCACACTTCCTAATAGTGCTACTCCTTATGAATTTATATGTTCAATTACATTCAAACTACCACAGTAAGTCAGAGCTTAAACCAGCATAGAGTCTTTCTGAGGGTGGAACTCAGTGAGCATTCAGACTATGTACCTGATGATCAGCTTTGAATGAATGTTTTCACACAGCATGTATTTATAGTAAAATACACATTTCTATTTTATTGTATATTCATAGTAATCAAGTGTATTTCTTCTGTTTCATAAATTTCAGTGATCTTTCCAAGATCACTGGTCAGGCCCAGGTCTTCCAGTCAAAGTGATTCTTATCATGTCTCCAGCTCTCTTCTACATTTGGATATACAAACTGCTCATCTCAGTCATGAACATCCAGATTGTATTGCCATAAACTCACATGAATTTACAATATCTACCAAGCAATCACTAATTGTGAATTTGCCAGACTGACACTACATAGCCTTTTGAAAATATTATTATTTTTTATGGCAAACCATTGAGGCAAATCAAAGCATCTGTTTTTCTGAAGTGTACTGCTCTAGAATCATTATGTGGTCTCATGTTATACTCTGAATGAATGTTATCTGGCCTGAAGAAAATGATGTTAAATCACTTAAACTATACTGAAAAACAAACAAACAAAAAAACATTGCCTGAATCTAAAAAGGTTACTCTCATAGTACTTAAGTGTAGAAAGTGGCTATCAGCTTTTGACCAGAAATAGTTAAAGTGAGGGATGGTGAAATTAACTAATCAGTGGGTAATATGGTAATATACTATAATCAAATAATAATAAGGAATTATGGTGTGCTATTGTACAAGAGGGTGACTATAAGTAATATGTTCTAAAATGAGTTTTTAATATTTTCACTCTATACAGAAGATAAAGATTTCAGGAGGCAGACTTATTTAATTGTATAGAAGCATTTCAGTCCATATGGGAAATTAATGTGGTATCTCATTAATATGCATGTTTTTATGACTCAGTTTAAAAATAAATTAAATTTTAAAGGAGTGATGCAGTTATTTAAAATGTGATGGGGCATTTAGTGCAGTTTACTAATTATTGGAATATTTGGGGCATATTTTTTTGTTACTTTCTCCATGGTGAAAAATGGTTATGAAGAAATTTTGCCTGTGATGGTCTTGTAAACCCTGGCACAATACCATAGTGTTCACTTGTCTCTTCTGCAGAGATATTTCCCTCTATTCTGACTTTATATCCATTGAAATGGATCATGATAAATAATTCTCATTAATTACCAGACACAATGTGATGATTGCTAAAATATTCTATTAGTTTCTTTTATCCCTGAATAGTTTCTACTTTATATTCTTTCCATTAAAGTAGTTTGAACTATTAATCTGTGAATCTGAATGTCAAAATATACTTTGTGCTATTAAATTTAAATAGATATAGTGTATGTTGTTAAACTTCTATTTTTGTTTTAGAACTATTGTTTTATTAAAATGTTTTTATTTTAAAAGCTTTTACATACAACATATTTTATCATATTCTTTCTCCTGCTCCAACTCCTATCAAATCTCCCAACAAATGGACCAACCAACTTTATGTTTTTTCTTTCTTTTTTTCTCTCTTTCAAAGGGAAAAATATCAAAACAAGCAAATGAACACAGTAAGGCATTTTAAAAAAAGCACATAAAAACCATGGAATCCATTTTGTGTTGGCCAACTGCTCTTACAAATGGAACCTGCCCAGGAATGTGATTCATATATTCTTTGACTTTTTGTATTTTTGAGTAAATATCAATTAGAAATAGATTTTGGTTAGAGGTAGTTTGTGTCCACTTCTCCTTCTGAGGCTGGGATTTTGTCTGGTTTGAACTTGTGCAGTTATTGGGCACACTGTTACAGTCCCTGTGAGTTCATATGTACGTCAGCCTAATGCTGTCTGGAAGATGCTATTTTGTAGTAATTTACCAATTCTGGCTCTGAAAACCTTTCTATCTTCTTTTCTGCACTGATCACTGATTCTTGAGAGGTTTGATAAAGATATGCAACTTTGGGGTGGGAGGAGGGAGTACAAGGGAATCCGTGGCTGATATGTAAAATTAAATTAAATTATAAAATAAAATAAAAATAAAAATAAAAGATATGCAACTTACAGCTGAATGCTACTGAACCTATAAGTGTTATTGTTATTATTATTGAAGAAATGAGAATATTAATATTGCAAGCATTTATTGGGAAGTGGTTATTAATTATTACTATTTTGCTGTTATGATATGGTTCCTCTCAACTTTTGAGGAACTATATTGAGATATTTATTCCTTATGTCCTCATGAGTGTAGCTTAACTTCTTTTCAAGCTGAAGTTTCTCTTCTAGTACCTTCTGTAGAGCTGGATTGGTGGACACAAGTTGCTTACATTTGTCTTTATCATGAAAAATTTTATTTTTCTGACTACTGTGATTGAGCATTTGCTAGGTATAGTACTCGGGCCTGGCATCTATGGTCTCTCAACTTGTAGAACATCTCTTCAGGCCCGTCTAGCTTTCAGAGACTCCATTGAACAATCAGGTGTTATAATAATGGACCTGCCTTTATATTCAATTTTGTCTGTTACTCTTGTAGCTGTTAATATCCTTTGTTTGTACACTGAATATTTTGATTATTATATGTCATGGGAAGTTTCCCTTGTGGTCCTGTCATTTTGGTGTTGTGCATGACTCTTGTACTTTGATAGGCATCTCTTTTCTTAGATTGTGGAAATTTTCTTCTATTATTTTGTTGAAAATATTTCTGTGTATTTAACACAGGTGTCTGTAGCAGGAATCTTAGAGGGTCTTATTAATAAAATCAAACCTGAGGCCAGTTATTGGGGTGATCAGAGAAGCAGAACAAGCCACAGCTACCTCACCTTGCCAGTTCCTCAGCTGATCATGTTTCCTCAGACTGGATGCTTCTGAGTCCTCATCTAGAATGAATCTCAGCTGAACTGCTGCTCGAAAGCCTAAAAGCTTAACCAGCCAAATGCTTAACCAGCCAAATGCTTCTGGTTTCTGGTCTTCATGCCTTATATATATTTCCTTTCTACCATCACTCCCTGGGATTAAAGGCTCACTTTCTGGGATTAAAGGCATGTGTCACATGCCTGGCTGTTTCCAATGTGGCCTTGAACTCACAGAGATCCAGAGGGATTTCTGCCTCTGGAATGCTAGGGTTGAAGGCGTGAGAGCCACCATTTTCTAGCCTCTGTATCTAGTGGCTTTTCTGTTCTCTGACCCCAGATAAGTTTATTAGGGTACACAATATTTTGGGGAACACAATACCACCACAGGTGTCTCCTTCCTTTATATGTAGTATTTTTCGATTTGGGAATTTCAAGTGTCCCAGATTTTGTGGCCATTTGTGCCTGTAGTTCTTCAGATTTAACAGTTTTTACTTTGTTATCTGCTTCTATCCTGTCTTCAATGCCTGAGATTCTCTTTTCCACATCTTTCAATCAGTTGGTGAGGCTTTCCTCTGAACTTTTTGTTTGACTTCCTGAGTTTTTTCATGTTGAGCTTTATTTCAGTTGGGCATTTCTTTAGCAATTCTATTGATTTGCTAAATTCTACTTTCGTGTCTTGAATTGTTTGTTTGTGTTTTGACACTTTTCATTAAGGCATTCTTAAGGTCATTGGTGACTTTGTAATTATCTCTTGAATGCCTTGTCTTTTATTTCAGCTAAACTACTTTTCTCATGCTTTGTTACAGCAGGATAGCTGGCTGCTGTAAGAGGCATATTGTCTTGATCGTCCATGCTGCTCTGGAATCTAGGCATCTGGAATTACGTCATTTCAGATATCTCCTGGTGTAGATATCTGGTACCACATTTATTAGATGGGTATTCAGCTTTTTGGTTGCTGTTGTCCCAGTATAGGTCCTAGCTATGTGTGGTAGAAAGCAGTTCTGTAGATTGATCAGAAGTCTCTAAGGAATGGAGATGGGCTAGAAAGGAAGACTGGGTCCTAGCCAAGTGTAGAGCCTATATGTCCTTGGTAGAGATTAACTTTGCTGGTATGTGAAGATTCATAGCAAAATGGGCTAGAAGCAAAAGCTGATAGGGGCTTTGGATAAGAACTACTATTGTTTCAGCCGGGCGGTGGTGGCGCACGCCTTTAATCCCAGCACTCGGGAGGCAGAGCCAGGTGGATCTCTGTGAGTTTGAGGCCAGCCTGGGCTACCAAGTGAGTTCCAGGAAAGGCACAAAGCTACACAGAGAAACCCTGTCTCGAAAAACCAAAAAAAAAAAAAAAAAAAAAAAAAAAAAGAACTACTATTGTTTCATTATTTAAAGTGGTTCTCCATCTACAGGCTCTAAGGCTGCATGTAAATTTTTAACATTTATATCAATCATAGATTGATATACATACAACCCATTATTCTGTATAATTAGTGCATACTAATAAAATTATATTAATTTATATGGATATCATCTTATTCACAAATAAAATATGCAGTAAGTTTCATTTGCAGTTTACAGATAGTCAACAGAAACAATCAGAACTAAAATACTTTGAATTTTCTGTATAGTTTAATTGCAATACTTTTGTTTATAATTGGAAGAATAACTGGATATTACGTCAATTTGATTTGAACTGAATTTGTGTTTTGAAGTGTGTGTCTGTTTGTGTGCATTTATCCTTAGATTACTTTGAAATAAAGATCATCTGCATATGAATTGAAACCTTAATATTTCTTGGACCAAATGAACAAAACAACCTTTCTTAATTAGCATTATTGTCCTCACTGAACAAAATGAAAGAGGTAAATGAATGTGAAATTCAATCTCAAAAGCATATTTTAAAAGAACTGGTTTACAATTGGTCAAAATTACATTTTCACTTTCAAAAATATGTGAAAAACTTAAAATTGTTCTATTCACTTTTGACATATAACTATATAAAATTCTAGCTTTAATACCATTCAAGAAAGTAAGATTTATTCTAGGAGAACATAATTGAAACAATTTAGATGAGATGAATTTTAATATAATATCTCATATCTCATTTAACTTAATCTATGTTTCATTGACATTGTTGTTTTTATTTATGTAAAGGACAAAATTGTAAGAATGGGACTATTACTTAAAATTAAAACAAGGTGAAAAAATTACAACTTCTGTATGTACAGATTTTACACTGAGATAATTTTTCTTGGCTATTATGCAATTTGTTTAAAACATCTACAAATAAATAAAAGACTGATTTAAAAAATCCAGTATATGATGATATTTTGTTTGTGATCTAACAAATAAAGCTTGCCTGAAGATCAGAGTACAGAGCTAAGCCACTAGTTATCCATAGAGGCCAGGCAGTGGTGGCACACACCTTTAATCCCAGCACTCTGGAAGCAGAGGCAGATGGATCTCTATGAGTTCAAGGCCACCTTGGGCTACACAAAATTGATCCAGTCTAAAAGAGAAACAAAGCCAGGCAGTGGTGGCACACACCTTTCATCCCAGCCCTTGGGATCTCATGCCTTTAATCCCAGCAGTAGGGAGGTGGAGAGGGGAAGTGACATGGCTGGGTGGAGAGAGGAATATAGGGCAGGAGACAGAAGCTCAGTTTCTTTTGATTGAGGATTTCATAGAGGTAAGAACTCGTGGCTGGCTGCTCTGCTTCTCTGATCTTTCAGCATTTACTCTGATATCTGGCTCTGGGGTTTTATTACTAAGACCAATTAGAATTCATGCTACACCAGTTAATGCTGTTGAGAATTTTTACTCAGTACTCAGTTAGTTAGAACATTTACCTATGAAATATTATAAAAAGTATTAATATTTATTTTATAGGTTTATTATATCTCTTGGCTACATATCACTTTATTAGAACCATCTTTGCATTGGAGTAAAAGTATCACAAATTAAACCAGTGAGTTTACATATTTATTTGGAACAATGCTGGAATCATTGGTCTAAATATTTACTTAAAGACTTACCTCTGTTATTTTTTACTTATGTTCAATAAAAAGAGCAATGCATTTTGAAATGGCTCAACTTATGGAAGAAGTTGAAACTTTACCAATAATATTCTATAAATGTTTTATTTTGTCTTTCTGTAAATAATAAATCATTTAATAAATTAATTTAAATATTTGTGTTCCAAAAAGGAGCAGTACTAAAATGTGAGAATCTCAGAGGAGATATAAAAATAGTTTGATGTAAGTAGAATACACTATATGAGAATTGCCAGCTGGACCATCTACATTGTGTTATTGTGAAGTTTTTCAGAGACCATGGAAGAATTTTAAGAGATTAATTTTGTACTCTTTGAAGCAAGAAATATTTGGTGCAGGTTTAAGGACAGATATGTGCTTGGGGATACATTTGTAGCTATAGGAGCAGAAACTAAATTTCAAACTACATGTTATGAATGATAAAATATTTCATAAAAGTATTACATGAAAATTTCAGTAATTGCAAATGCTTTTAAAACAGCTTTTGGTGAAAACATTATACAACTATCAAGTATATTAGTATTTTTCTTGTAGATTTTTTATTATTAAGAAATTTTCTATTCATTTTACATACCAACCACAGATCTCCTTCTGTTCCCTCCTCCCACCCCCAGCCTTCCCCCTCAACCCACCCCCCCCCATTCCCACCTCTTCTAAGTCAAGGTCTCCCATGGGGAGTCAGAAGAGCCTGGTACATTCAGTTGAGGCAGGTTCAAGCCCCTCCCCCTGCACCAAGGCTGCATAAGATGTCCCACCGTAGGCACTGGGCTCCAAAAAGACCACTCATGCACCATGGATGGATCCCAATCCAAGGCTTCAGGACCAGAGGGAGAGGGTACAGTGCCCAGTGAGACAAACTCTAAGACATAGCTCTTTATCAGTAGATTTGGCAATCAAAGAACTGGCATGCTTTTCTTAGGGTGCTTTATGTGGATAAACTTGGTTGTACACTTGTAAATCTGACCTTGTAAAACTGTAAAGTTTTAACCTTATGATCTGTATACAAAGATCTTTAGTCTAGTTTGGACTTGCTCTGAGGTAAAATGAGCTAAGTGCAGTCATTCTGAGCGAAAGGAACAAAGCAAGCTTTTAAGGGTCTACAGTCCTTGTGGGACAATAGATCTAGTTTTTTTTTTTTTTTTTTTTTTTGGTTTTTCGAGACAGGGTTTCTCTGTGTAGCTTTGCGCCTTTTCCTGGTTTTCCTGGAACTCACTTGGTAGCCCAGGCTGGCCTCGAACTCACAGAGATCTGCCTGGCTCTGCCTCCCGAGTGCTGGGATTAAAGGCGTGCGCCACCACTGCCCGGCTAGGTCTAGTTATGAAGCATATCCTAGTATATTTTCTGTATATCAATTTTATATAGCTAAGTGAGAAGTTATCTTTCTGACCATCCATGAATATGTGTGCCCAATAGTTGGAGTATATACATGAGATAACACACAAGCAATGGGACAACACCCACAGCTGTACTTAGGGAAGAAATGAAATGGCATATGAGAGAAATTACAGACAGGAGCAACTGGTCATTAACAGTCAGTAATTCCACGGTCTTGCCAGGTGGGGTTCCCCATCATAGACTCTGGTGGGTCGACCTGCTGAACACTAGTAGTCACCTGCTGTATACTTCAATGGCCTCTTGCTACCAGCAGCTCTCAATAAAAATGCAGCACTCGGGAGGCAGAGGCAGGAGGATCTCTGTGAGTTTGAGGCCAGCCTGGTCTACAAAGCGAGTCCCAGGAAAGGTGCAAAGCCACACGGAGAAACCCTGTCTTGAAAAGCAAAAAACAAAAAACAAAACAAAACAAAAAATGCTTTCCACATAGGAATTATAAAATGGAAGGATCCGTGTGGTGATTTATTACATTCTACTGAAATGGTCAAATTCTTTATGGCATGGAGAAACTGCAGATTACTAGCTTGATAAACTAGGTACAAATATAATTGTGTCCAGTGTTTATTGAAATATTCTAAAATTCAAGAGCAAAATAAATGTTGTATGTGGTGGTATTTTATTTTTGCTGAAATGTGATGGTATTTTATTTGTGCATTAATAAATAAAGCTTGCCTGGAGATCACAGGAAAAAGGCCAGCCATTTTAAGTAAACAAAGAAGTTAGGCAGCACATGCCCTTATTCCCTTAACAGGCAGGATCTCTGTGTGTTCAAGTCCACACTACGGAACAGAGTCAAGCGTGGGGACACACACCTTTAATCCCAGTACCAACCATAGAGACTTGGAGGTCTGTACAGACAGACAGACAGTGACAGAGCTGTGCAGAAAGAGGAAGTGAAGTAGCTGGGCTAAGAGCCAATGAGAGGGCAGAAAAGCAAGACATATAAGCCTGGGAAGACAGGAAGGAGAGCTCTTTTAGAAGCTGCGGAGTTGGTAAGGTGAGGTTAGCTCATGGCTTTCTGTATTTCCCGGATCTCTCTAAGTCCCAAATTTTAACCCAAATTTCTGGCTCCATGTTTTTTATTTAGTAAGACCATTTAGAAATTTGCCTACAGTTGTATATTTATGTATTCTCACGATAGATGAGTAGAGTAGTTAGAGTGTGGGGAGGAATACAGAAGATAGATGCTCAATCTTCTGTTATTTCATAAATATGATTAGTCACAACAAATGGAAAGAATAGACTTAAAGCTAACTCAAATAGAGGATTATGATAATCTTTATTTTGACCCAATATGGCATAAAACTATACATTTACTGCTAGTGTGCCATATTTGTTAAAAATCACTTCTGTCCCTTTTCATGTCCTAGGGAGACAATATACCATGAGAGAGAGCATGATGCCACATTTTAAAGGGAACGATTTCCACCCACTTACTGACTGCAACTTGGAGAAATATCATTAACAAACTTCTGAAGTACAAAACATGATGTCTTAAGATTGACAAAACTACCCTTTATAGTTTCTATTTTTATCATCAAATTTGTCCTTTGATGATTTCACACATGTTTATAATTCACCCCGATTATTCTCATACTACACTCTCTTTTACCTTCTTCCCACCATGGGTATCTCACCTTCCACCCTAAATGTCCCTTTACCACATTCACATGATTCCTTTTGTTTGTTTGTTTAAGACATACCCATTTTAACTGTGTGGCCACAGGATTGGAACAACCAGTTAGAGCTTGTCGGCTCACAATTAGGTACACAACTGATGGTAATCAAAATCCCTCCCCCAGATGATTTCTGGGGGAAATCAGCAGTGAAGGATAGGCTCCTTAAATACTTCCCTAATCCATGACTGACTGTTGATAGGCAGGGTCTATGCAGGCCTAATGCAGGTGATGTTAGTTGCTATAAGATAATGTTTTTAATGGCTATGTCATGACCAGTATTTCATAGTCCTTTTTTTCTGTCTTTCAACTATTATATTCTTTCCACCCTTTTTCCATAATACTTGATTAGTATTGCAGGATATTGAATAAATGACTTGTTTAGTGATGAACACTCATCCTTCACTTAGTTTCAGCACCTTGACTAACCATAAGTCCCTGCACCAATCACTGTTCATCTCAAGGATTAGCTTTTCTGATTAAGACTGAGCGTAGCATTGTCTATGGATATAAACAACTAATAGAAGATATCTTGATGCATATCAATTAGCAAAACAACAGTAGTACTGCTCCTGGGGCCTATGTCTTCCCAAGCCATAATTTCTTAGTAGGTTTACAATAGCAGGTTTATGTGTCATTGTCCAAGTGTACTAGGCATGGGTTCAAAGGTGGTTTGACTCTAGATTTGTCCCCTAGAATCTCTGCATTTGAACACTTGATCAGTTCGGGAGATTTGGCCTTGCTGGAGGAAGTATGTCACTGGGGCCAGGTTTTGAGAGTTGAAAGATTTGAAGCACTCCCAATTCACTCTCTCTGCTTTGTGCTTGCAGTTCAAGATGTCTTCCTGTTCCAGATGCCATGCCTGCACCAGGCTACTGCTTCTCTGATTGTAAGCCAAATAAACACCTTTTTAGAAGATATATACATTGCCTTGGTCATGGCAGTTGAATTATGCTTTCTGTTGCCTCCATTTATAAGATTTGGAATGACAAACTCCTTCCAGTTTTCTGCATCTTTGACCAGGAATAAAAAAATTTAATCAGAACATATTGTATGAAAAATTGTTTTCAACAAAATAATAAAATCACACATTTGAAAGTTTTATGTTAAACATTATATTTAGATTTATTTATTTTTTGTGTATAAGTTTCTGACATGTATTTCTGTGTAGCCTGTGCATGTCTAGTGCCCACAGAGGTGAGAAAATTATGTCAGATCTCCTGAAAGTGAAGTTACAGCTATGACCCACTATTTGCTTGAAATCAAGCCTGGATCCTGTATAAGACCAACAAGTGCTCTTAACCACTGACCTATCTTGTGAGTATCTTTATCTAATTTTAAAAGCTTTGGACTGGGTTACTATAGTACAAGATGCTCCTTGACAAATTGTAGTGGAAATCAACAACTTTTCTCTCATTTGCTTCCTTAGATGTATTGTAAATGTTTTCAACATGCTTACTAATTTCTTTTGTCAATTCCATATTTCATCTCATTAATTCTAAAACATGTTTTCTTCATTTTCTTTTCAGAAATATTCTTCAAATCCTAAAACATTGTTATTGGTAAATTTATTGTGTTTATGTCTCCATGTACGTGACTCTCTGTAGTAATTTTGTTTTTCTTTGAAAGAAACTGTGTGTGCATGTGTGTGTGTGTGTGTACATGTGTATGTGCATGAGTGTGTGTGCATGTGCAGCCTATTGAATCCCTGAACACAACTATGGTAATTGGAAATAAATGTCTTTGATTATCCATATAAAGCATACAATGAATACTAATATAATGCATAGGCCAATATGTAAATAATGTTTTAAATATAAATTCAAATAATTCTTGAGGCTTCCTTCTATACACCAAATAAACATATTTCCTTATCTGGCTATTTTAGAAAACAAACAAAATAAAATAAGTACAATAGTCTAAAAAAAATCAGTATTATATTGTAAATTGTAAATGGCTCTATGTCAACTTTGGGTGTTTGATATTCATGTGTTGAAAATGTGAAGGAAGAAAAGAACCCATGAGGACATTTGGAGGATAATTAAGTGAGATTGTTCTGTTTGACTTTGGGTTAGCTCATATGTTTTGTCTTTCATCTCATGAATATACAGCATGCTGAACTCCATTCTTAGACCAGCACTTACTTTGATTTTATTTTTTCTGGCTCCAGATGCATCAGTTTCATAGTTCCAAAAAGTGATTGCCAGGATGAGCCAAAATAACACTCAGAAAGCCTTTTGCTATTGCTGCAAAGATTGCAACATTGTTTTATTTCATATTCTTATTAAATTTTCTAAAGCCTGGAAAAAAATCCTTCAACATCCAGGCTATCTAGGTCAAGGTCAGAGTAGTTTCAGAGACTTTTCTGCTTGTATCAACAATTTTAAATTTCCAAATTCATCAACAGACTCCCTTCATTAGAGCAAAAAAAAAATCTTTCTGTTCCCTTTTTTTTTTTTTTTTTTTTTTTTTACATGTTGTAGAGTTTAATATAGCCTATCTACAGGGTTGTCATACTTACTATAAGACATCCTTTGATTCTTCATGCCAGACTGTCAGTTGGTGATCCCCACTGCTAGTCTTGGCTTACAATCTTTATAATATCACTTGATTATTGAGTTCTATTTTAACTCACTACCGTCATTTTTCATGAAAATTTTAAATGAAATATTGACAGTTTTCATATTCATTTAGAATATATGCACCCTCTGCAGTTCTTTTTATTTTTTCATGAAATAATTTCAAACATAGGGATACATAATGTTGCAGATAATTATGATGAGTATGAGCTTTCCCTGACAACCTATTAATTTTTGAAAGATTTTGTTCAATCCTATCATATATTGTCATAGAAGAAATGGGATTTCCAATTCACACGGGCTGAAATAGAGCATTATCATATTCATACACTAAAATTATTCATAAAGGTCAGCCAGCTGGGTGATCACAATTAGCCCCTAAACAGTGTCATTTCTTTGAAGCCATTCATCAGACTTAAATATGGATTAATGTATTTGTTTCAGCTTTATAATAATTATACTTGTCAAAAGTTTACCTACTTGAGTATTTAAAAACCTTTTTACAAAGAAAGACAGAAATTTTGACAAGTTAAATATGTGTCTATGGCATTATAGTTATCTTAATTAGATAACTCGTTATAAGTAATTTTTTTTTTTGTCCATAATTTTGATTTCCATGAGAAAATCTATAACTTGCTTGGTGCATTGCTAAGTTACATAAATAAAATAGGAACATTTCAACTTTCTCTCTTTTGTACTCCCAGCAGATAGGATGGTTAACAAAGAATCATAACACATAGATACTGAATAAGCAAAAATAGGACTACATGCATTTGTTTTATCTTAATTTCAATGTTATTTGACCAAATTTCCAATTATTTTTTCCATGCCATTCATTAGTAATCAATTTTTTGCTGGACTTTGGTGTCCTTATCCAGGTGACTAAAATGACTTACGTTGTTCTACAACATCACTCAAAATAGTAATTTATTTCCAATTTAATAGATGCTAGTAAGGGTATAACTAATAACCCTCATTTCAAGTATAACTGGATTTTTTCCTTTCTATGTTTTTTCAGTCTTACCTGAAATGTTGATTAAAACAAAAGCATTGGTAATACAACTCTGGTTTTCTTGTTTTGAGTAATTTTCTAAATATCAGATATGTATATATGTTTATATTGTCGTTCTCTAGCTCTAAATGTGTGTATGAACAAAATAGCAGAAGTAACTAACTAAAGCAAGGTTTGGAAAGAGGGAAATAAAAACATCACAGTAGATTGAATAAATTTAGGAGCCTTTGAAATATAGTTGTACATGGAAAATGTGGGTACAAACCCAAACGCCAAAGTAACAAAAGCAAAATGCACAAATGGGAATATGTCAACCCAAAAAGAGCTCTTCATGGAAAAGACCACAATTGAAAGTAGAAATGACTTAATTCATAAAAGAAAATATTTGCAGCTATACATCTTATATGAGAATAATTAGGCAAATATGTAAGGAAATAAAATAACCAAATAATAGTAAAACAAATAAACTAATTAAAATTAGTAAAAAAACAAATTCATATCATTTATCTATGAAGGAGTCATAATGTTAGCCAACAGGTATATGAAAAAATGATCAAAATCATTATGAAAACAAAAAATTAATCCACAATGAAATAACTCTTTATACATGTTAAAATTTCTGTTATCCAAAGGATGAACAATAGATTGGGAAGAGGAGTAGAGTAAGTTTGCCATTATCTTCAGAAACATGAAGATCAGAACTATCATCTGATATGATACTCGGATTATTATGGCATTTATCCAAAAAGAATGGAATTGACGCAATAGAGAAAGTCTACATAGGTGTTCTTTCTAGCAGCATCAGTAGTTGACAGTAAATGGCATCAGTCTAAGTGTTCATTGTTGAATGAAGTACTAGAGAAAATGTGATATATGTACAACATGTGATAGAATGCTATTCAACTATAAAACAGAGTTAATTTGACTACTCACAGCAAGAGACGTGATCATGGAGTTTATTGGAGTAGGTGATTAAAAACAAAACACAGAAAAAAAATACTGCTATATATTACTTGCTCATGGAAATTAAATGGTTGATATCACGAAAGCAAAGAGTGTTTTAGAAATTGCAAAGTTCTAGAGCTTTGGGAAATAACTAGGATATGTTCAACAAATGATAAAACATTTGTTAAAAATGAATATGTTCAAGTGATATATAAAATGGTTACTGTGTCACTGAAAAATGTGAAAACAGCACATGCTCTTACACTGAAATGGTAACTGTCCAAGGTTATGCTTGTGAATTATCTGGATGTTAACAACTTCACAGGCTTAATATTCTTCATAACAAGAATCATGATATACACAGCAAATCAAATTTTGTCAGTGTAAAAAATATAAGTCTGTCTGTTGAGATGGCTCAGTGGGTAAAGGCAGTTGCTGAATAAGCTTGGTGCTCTAAATTAACCTCTAGACCCATGTTAAAGTAGAAGAAACTGAGTTCACAAAACTGTGCTTTGTTCCACACATGTGCACCATAGCATTGCACCCACACATGTATCATGCATCTACAAACAATAATAATATTAATACATTATAAGCAAATATATGCTTAATATTTATATATTAATTTATATTTATATTATTCAATGTGCTATTAATTATTAATGTAATTTATATTAAATTTATATTTATAAATATAATAAAATATAAATATAAGCAAATATATAAGTAGATGAAAATGAAATAAAATACAGTATTTTAAGCTTTGATGGAAGTTTTCAATAGACTATAAAGGTTAAATGGGTGTAATGATGGATCTTAAACAATTAAATGATAATATGGTATGGTCTATGTTCATTTTATAACTTATTGCTATTTTATATTTAATAGTTGTTTATATTTTGAAATCAAAATATAATTACATCATTTCCTTTTTTTCCTTTCCTCTCTTCCATTTATTTCTTGCTTTCTCTCTAACTTGTATGCTGTGGGATGTATGGCAAATGTGTTACTGATTAATCAATAAAACACTGATTGGCCGTTGGCTAGGCAGGAAGTACAGGCGGGGCAAGGAGGAGAATAAAGCTGGGAAGTGGAAGGCTGAGTCAGAGAGACACTGCCAGCTGCCACGATGACAAACAGCATGTGAAGATCCTGGTAAGCCACGAGCCATGTGGCAAGGGATAGATTTATAGAAGTGGATTAATTTAAGCTATAAGAACAGTTAGCAAGAAGCCTGCCACGGCCATACAGTTTGAAAGCAACATAAGTCTCTGTGTTTACTTGGTCGGGTCTGAGAGGCTGTGAGACTGGCAGGTGATAGAGATTTGTCCTGACTGTGGGCCAGGCAAGAAAACTCGAGCTACAAATGGCGTCCAACGTGGTGGCAAGAGTTTCCACCTAAAAACTGAGAAAAAAGATTCTAAAACAAAGCTAAAATCAGCTTCCTAATTGTCTCTCTCAAATGAGCGGCAGCTGCTGGTTTGAGCTACTGATGGGTTTCTAGCATGCGTGCTCGACCTGATGTATGGCTGGAATGAGGCCTCTGCAAGTGGCACATTAAGCTGCATGGTGGATTTAGCCTTTGCAGGTACAAAACAAAAAAAGAGGTTTCTGGACTACATGCTGCTTGGATAAAAGCATAGACCCATGATAGCTTCCAGAGCTGGTGTTAAACGTAGCCATGTTGGGAAGCTGAGGTGGGCGGAGCCAGCAGCCACAGCTGCTGCAGTTTAAAGCAATAGATTCACAATAAGACAGATTCAGATGTAATAGTTTACAATGTGTGTAAAAGATACGTAGGCTTGAAAAAGACAAAAAAGGTGATATATACAGTTATAGAAAAAAATACATAGTTTTAAAAAATAAAGTCTTTAAAGAGACAGTAAAATTAATATAAAAAATAAGCCATGTGAAGATGACTATTACACAGAGAATCTGGATTGTGTTGTCTTTGGGATTTTTAACTGCAGAAAAACATTTGATTGTAAAAGCTGTTGAGTTATGCCAAAATGTATATTTTAAAGATACCTTGACTTCAAAATTTGGATATAAGGATATGTTGCTTTGGAAAAGAGTTTCTGCTTTTGTTCCCACAGAAAGCCAGAGGCTATGGATTTGTTCAAGATTAAGATACATCAGGTTTGACCAGCCAAGACCCCCTGAAAGATCTCCGATGACACCATGACCCAGATGATCCAACATCCAGAATGGTTTGAAGGCATCTGGCTCAGACGATACAGCCTCATGGACTATTCCATAATTCTAAAATTTTCTTTGTTTCCCCATAAGATACAGCGCCCCCTTCCAGCAGGAAGTAGTAAGAGAAGCTACGCCCAAATTCCCAAATTATATGTAATTTTACTTTGTTAAGGTTAAAACCTTCCTTTTTGAAAAAAAAAAAGGGGGAAGTGCTGTGGGATGTATGGCAAATGTGTTACTGATTAATCAATAAAAGCACTGATTGGCCGTTGGCTAGGCAGGAAGTACAGGCGGGACAAGGAGGAGAATAAAGCTGGGAAGTGGAAGGCTGAGTCAGAGAGACACTGCCAGCTGCCACGATGACAAACAGCATGTGAAGATCCTGGTAAGCCACGAGCCATGTGGCAAGGGATAGATTTATAGAAGTGGATTAATTTAAGCTATAAGAACAGTTAGCAAGAAGCCTGCCACGGCCATACAGTTTGAAAGCAACATAAGTCTCTGTGTTTACTTGGTCGGGTCTGAGAGGCTGTGAGACTGGCAGGTGATAGAGATTTGTCCTGACTGTGGGCCAGGCAAGAAAACTTGAGCTACACTTGTAACTTCTTTTTTTATGGCATTACATACACACACACACACAGCTTAATATTTTAAAACAAATATTTGCTTACTTTATTTTATGAATATGTGTGTGTATGCCTAAGTATATGTATGTGCACTATGCGCATGCATATCAGAAGAGGCATTGGGTCATCCAGAACTGGAGTTACTGAGCCACCATATGAGTTCTGGGAACAAAACCCAGGTCCTCTAGAAGAGTAACCAGTTCTATAACAACTTAGCTGTCTCTTCAGCCCTACTGATGTTAATTTTTATTTAAAAGTACAAATACAAAAAGACTAAAAATTTGAATCCATTTTTGTGTTACCACAATTCGTCTTTCTTAGAATCTCAGAGGTAAGCAGTTGGATTGTTTACTTTATGATTTACTCATATATTTAAAACATGTAAAATGTTATGAATAGGCATATATATATATATATATATATATAGTTATAGTTGTAGGTGTGTATCTTCTCACACAAACATACGAGAGCCACAATAAACTTACTATGCTTATCCTCTCTCCTCTCCAACACATTTTTGTCTCTTTTTATTAAATTAATTAGTCCTTTGATAACTTCATACATATATCTAGTATATTACAATTACTCTCCATTCCTGTCTTATCAACTTTACATACATATCACCCCTGTCTTCTTGCTACTAGTCTCATTTAAAGATTCATGTCATTGGTTTTGTTTGGGATCCATTTAGTTTAACAGGACCATCTGTATGGTCATTGTGTTGGTACTACTCATTGGAATCTGATGGAATCATCTATGGATATACAATTGTAGATGATGATTCTCACCTCCATTAATTCACTAGTAGCAATAGTTCTGCTTTGGTGTAGGAACCGTTGAGCTCTTTTCCCACTTGTATTTACATGTTTTCCTGTTGGTGAGCACATTCCTACGAAGAACCCGTGTAAGAATTCACAGTTAATTTGAGTTTATGATTGCAAATAACAGTCTCTTGCCTAGGAAGACTGTATTTTGCAGTCCTTTCCCTATATTCCAGCTTTTACATTCTTTCCTTCCTCTCTTACTCACTTTCCCCTCAGCCTTAGCAGTGATGGTGTACGTCTTACGTAGAGCAGGGTACTCACCCAACCATAACTACCGTTTTCCATCAGCCCTTTGAATATCCATGAATCTCTGAATTCACTGGAGAGAGATTTCTCTGACTAAGGCACAGAGTAACATCTGAATGTGAAAATAAACGTAAATAGCTAAAGAAGATTTGACGCTGTGTCAGTTTAGCCGAATAACAGTAGTAACTTCACAGCCTGAGCCTGTGTCCTCCCAAGTGATGTGCTTTCGATAAGTTTACAGTCACAAATCTTTTAGAGGAGCAGGCCTCACTGTCAATGCAAACGTGGTTGGCTACATCCATAACTGTCGCACCCCTATTACACAGATGAGACTGTCTTGTCTGGCAGGCTGACATTGTGGTTTGTTAGGTTTACAGGTAGGTAAGAATATTAATTTCCTTTCTTCCCTAGTAGCCTGCATAGTATGTTCTGTCAATGAGTGAAATCCCTTCTTGTATATAAACCACATTTCATTATCCATTCATTGTTTGATGACTGTCAACCGATTTCCTTTCTTTCCTACTGTAAACAGAATGACAACAAACATGGATTGGTCGTAGGACTTCAATTATAGAACTATTCCTGTCCTCTTTAAGTACATTCTAATGTTTATTCATGTTTTGGTGGAGGTGGGGTTGTTGTTCCTTGAACTCATGAGTATGTTTATGCTCTTTTGAAATCTGTGTGTTGATTTTCATTTAAGTTGTAATACTTGGAGACTATTACTATGGAATTGGTGTTTTTTGGGGGGAGCAGATGTATATTGTCCTGGTGTTTTGGTATTGCTTTTTAATGAGACCTAAGCATTTGTAGTTAAATTGTTGGTTGTGTTTTTTCTTGTTGCTAGATTTTTTTTTTTTTTTTGTAACAAGGTCAAACTGTAGCATAAGTTGGTTTGGGCTTTGCTATGTAGACCATACTGTCCTCAAACTCACAGAGATCAGCCTGCCTCAGCCTCCCAAGTACTGGGATTAAAGGCATGCCTAGCTCCATTATGTCTTTTGATTATAGATTTTAGGCCATAGAACAGTCACTAGGAGGTGACTGAGAAGTTTGAAGAAGTATCTATAAAACACTGCTTATATGCTCTAGTCTCTTACCAGATCCATTGGTAAAGTAACTCAGTCATAATGGTGGACTAATAGCTTATATAGTCACTATCATGTAGAGCTGAGAAAAGTCCATCCCTCACGATGGCATCCATATTGTTTGAGTACTGAGAGCAAAGAGAGGGTCCCAGGGATTCAAGGCCCAGGCAAAGGATGGACATATTAAAGGGTGTTTGGTTGAAGAGAACAGAGCTATATAGGAAAACAGTCTCTTTCTGGGTACCAACTGCATGGTTGGGATTCTGTAGGACATCTTGGAGTTTAGCACTAGTGCCAAACCCAGGGTCTCAGTACTTGGGGAGGGTCTTAGGACTGAGGAGTAAGAACGGAAATAGTAAATGTCTCTGCTTTATGCAAACTGTTCATGGGCTAGGTACTTGGAAAGGCTCAGATTTATATTCTTATTTAATGTTAATTTGTATAAAATGTCATAAGTAATGTTCCATTGAAAATTTTTAATAGCTTGTAAAACCTAATATTAATGATTTGGTTTTATGAAAGATCATGTTAAGCTAAATTATTTCATAATTTGCTTTGGATAAAATGATAAAATGAAATAGAAATATTTTTCTTTAATCAACTATACTAATTTATAGCAATTAAAATTGCTTTCAAAAATTGACTTTTGCAGACTTCAAATTAAGGGCAAATTTATTTAAAACTACTATTAAATGCATAAGAATATCTTGGTTAGGAGTGTTTAAAATGACATACTTAAGCACAAATAATTAGCTATTACATTCAGTCATTGATTATATATTCTGGCAATATCCTTTGGATTACAAAATTTTAAAAACTGATAACCATTTTCTTGAGATATACCTCCATGGTAGAACATTTGAGTAGATCATATAAGGCAGCTTGTTCCACCCACAGGATCCAACGAAAAAAATCTATCTAACCAATCAAAGAAAACAATAGCCCAGAATAATCTTCATAGGAGTTAGAAAGGCCATTAAAAGATTTTATTTGGTTATTTGGTAAATAAAATTCTATATTGTACTGAAATATGTTAATATTGTAGGATGGCTGAATTAAGCGTAGTGATGCATTGCTTCAGGTGCTGCCTTCATTTTATCCTGGGAGTTTTTAAATCTCACTTGACAGTAGTTTCCAAAAATATAAGACATTTCTAAGAGGTGAGTTGATTGTGTGGGACTACTTACCTCTAAAATTTCCTTCTTATCCTAGTAGTCATCCCACTGCCCGACTCTGGGTCATGCAAACGCCGTTCTCCCATTTTCTTTCTTTCTTTCTTTCTCTTTTTTTTTTTTTTAAGATTCTAACTGTTTATAGTTCCAGATATCAGTGAGGCTGTGGAGATTAGCCTGAATACTTTCACTATGTGAATACAACAGCTCATAATTTATTCAACAGATGGACACTTAGGGTTCTTTCCATCCTTTCATAATTATGATTCATGTAGCAATTTAAAAAAAGATGCCTATTGGAAATGTTCATTTTTTTCCTTTATAAATGAACACTATAGAGGCATTAATGCACCTCATGATAGTTCTACTTTTAATTCTTTTGAGGAACCTCCATGCTGCTTTTTTCAATGGTTATACTAATTTACATTCCATAGATTGTTTTATAGTATCATCTTTTCTTATTATTTTAAATTTTTTTATTTTTTATAATTTAAACTGATTTTTAAATTTAAATATATTTTGATCATATTCTTCACCTTTCCTGCTCCCTACTCACTCAACTTTACATTCTTTCTTAGAAAAGAAAGTAAAACTCAAAATAATAACACAACATTCAAAACCTAGGAAAGAAAATATAACATATAAAATATAACCCACAAAACCAACAATAAATGAGGCTGGAGAGTTAGCTCAGGGGTTGAGAGCACTTGCTTTTCTTCCAGGGTTCAAATCCCAGCATCCACATGGCAGCCCTCAACTGTAACTCCAGTTCCAGGGTTCCTGATACCCTCTTACAGACATACATGCAGGCAAAACATCAGTGCACATAAATAATAATAAAAAAAACCACATCAAATTGTAACCAAATAAATGCATGTATACACATATTTTAAAAAGAAAGAGAAAAAACAAGCAAGCAAAAACTGTGGAATCCATTATTTGTCGGTCAACTACTCCTGAACATGTGGTCTGTCTTGGAGCTCTGCTATACCCATTGTCATTCCTTGGAGAAAGCTTATTTTCCCTCTCCCAGCAGGTACAAATGACAGTTCAGATATTAACCTTTACTCCAATGGCTAGGTTTACATTTATATGTTCATTCTTTCTTTCATTCACTTTTTTAATATGACAAAATAAAACATAATAAGATAAAACAAAGGCAATCATATCAAGGTCGGACAAGACAGACTAACAGGAAAAGAGCCCAAAAGAGAGCAAACCAGTCAGAAATGCACTCATTGCATGCTCATGAATCCCTTAAAAACACTAAAATGAATGCTCTAATATAAGGACATGGGGACCTGGTACAGACCCATGTAAGCCCTGTGCATACTAATTGATTATCTGTTTGTTTGAGCTTTATTCATGTTGATTTAGAGTGCCTTGTTTTCTTGGTGTCTTCAACCTCTTTGGCGCTTGCATACTTTCTGCCTACTCTTCCATAGGGTAGAGTTCTGGGCTATTTAGGGCTGAGTGGTTGGTCTATGGTCTCTGTTTAATGCCTGGCTATGGATCTCTGTATTTGTCCCCAACTGCTACAGGAGGAAACTTCTCTGATGATGTTTGAACAAGGCACTGATCTATGAGTATAGCAGAATATCATGAGGATTCATTTTATCATGACATTTTTCTTTTTCTTTGTTTTTTTTGGGGGGGCAGTATTATTTTGCTTACCTCTAAAATTTACTTTTTATCCTAGTAGTCATCCCACTGCCTGACTCTGGGTCATGGCAAACGCCATTACTCTAGGTCACTGGGATATCTAGTTTAAAGTTCTTGGTCACCCAATAAGTATTTGGTATTGGTTCCATCTCATGGAGTGAGCATTAAGTCAAATCAAGTTTTGGTTGATTACTTCCATAAGGTTTGCATCATCTTTGCCCTAGCAAATCTTTCAGGCAGTACACCATTATAGATAAAGGGTTTGTGGCTGTCTTCAAGTTTATATATCCCTTTGATAGACTGCAGGGTACCTTTTTGTAATAAAGACAGTAGAGCTTAGGGAACAAAGCTCTATGTAGGCACCAGCTTGACATCTCCATGTTCAATGAATTGTGTAGGTATTGTGTTCAGGAATGGAGCTTTGCTGTTTGTATAGAGCAATTTATAGTTATGGCAACAGTCTGTATTGTTTGCTTATTCCTGTAGGGTCCTTTTGGCCAACAACTCAATTAGTTGTAACAGAAACCCAGCACTGGATGCTTCATTTGGTGACAAGAAATGGCCAGTGGGTCTCTTTCTCTCCCATTATTTGGCAATTTCTTTTAGATTATCTTAATATAGGTATATATTTTAGGGGGTTTCTACTGTATTGGGTTTCCATAGTACCTCTCAAATGCCTCTTAATTTTAGCTGTCTCTTCCTGTATCTCCTCCTACTACACCCTTTCACTTTCCCATACTCACTCAATTCTTCCATTCCAGAGCTGCCACATCCATTCATAAAATTTGTTCTATTTCTCTTTCCTAATGAGATTTATCTGTTCCATCCAGTTCCTTAATCTATACCTACTCATTGTGTTTCTATGCATTGCAGCTTGGTTATCATTGACTTAAAAGCTAATATCCACATATAAGTGAGGACATACCGATTTGTCTTTCTGGGTCTGAAATACCTCAGTCAGGATGATTTTATTTTCTACTTATATCCATTTACCTGCAAATTTCAGGATGTCAATTGTATAATGGCTGAGTAATACTGCATTGTGTGAATGTACTACATTTTCTTTATCCATTCTTCTGATCTAGGTTGTTCCTAATATCTGACTATTATGAATAGAGCAGCAATGGACATGGCTGAACAATTGTCCTCGTGGTAGGATAAAGCAAGCTTTGGGTATATGCCCAAAAGTGGTATAGCAGGATCCTAAGGTAGATTAAGTCTCATCTTCCACAGGAAACACCACACTTTTTTTCCATACTGGCTAAATGAGTTTGCACTACCAACAACAATGGAAGAGTGTTCTTTTTGCTGCATAGCCTCATCAGCATGAGACATCACTTGTTTTCTTAAGCATGCTGACAGATGTAAGATGGAATCTCAAAATAGTTTGGATTTTCTTTTCATTGATGTTTAAAGAAGCTAAAAATTTCTTTAATTATTTCTCTTCCATTTGAGTTTCCTCTGTTGAGAATTCTTTGTTTAGCTCTGTACCCAATTTTTAATTGGATTATTTGATTTCTTGATATTTAGTTGTTTAAGTTTGGTAAGCCATACCTATAGAGATAATTACCCATTTCTTTTAGATTTTCCATTTTGGTGGTGTGCGTGTGTATGTGCTTCCTTTCTTTTGATTTTGCTGGTCTGAGATAATTTTCTTTGATTTCATAGTTGTAGTGAACCTCTTTCTTTTGGAGGTTAACTTATAGGAACTTCTGTAGGGCTTAATTTGTAGATAGATATTGCTTACATTTGGTTTTTAACATGGAATGTCTTATTTTTCCATGTATGATAACTGAGAGTCTGCTGGATATAGTAGTCCTCTGGCATTTGTGGTATTTTAGAGTTTACAGCAGATCTGTACATGATTTTCTGGCTTTTAGAGTCTCCATTGAGAAGTCAAGTATAATTCAAATAAATTTGCCTTTATATGTTACTTGGTCTTTTTCCCTTGCAGCTTTTAACATTTTTGTATATTGATAGGCATCTTCTTCTTAAGTAATGTAAATATTCTTCTATTATTTTGTTGAAAATATTTTCTGTGCCTTTATCTATGTTTCTTTTTCTTCTGTTTCTATTCTATTTAGATGTGGTTTTTTCATAGTGTCTCAGATTTTATTGATGTTTTTTGTTATTATTTAAAATTTTCTTCTACTGATATATCTGTATATTCCAATGTATCTTCAATGCCTGAGACTCTTTCTTCCATCTCTTCCATTCCTTTGGTGAAGCTTGCCTCTGTGGTTTCTATTTGAGTCCCTAGACTTTTCATTTCCATACTTCCCCAACTTTGGGTTTTCTTTATTGGTTCTCTTTCTACTTTCAGGTCTGGAATGGTTTACTCATTTCTTCCCAAGGTTTGTGTTTTCATAGATTTCTTTAAGTGACTTATTCATTTTCTCTTTAAAGACCTCTAACACATTCATAAATTTTGTTTAAGGATCTTTCATTTGTGCTTCAAATGTCTTGGAATATTTTGAACTGTCTGTGATAGGGTTTCTGGGCTCTAGCAGAGAGATATTTTCCTAGCTATTGTTGATTATGTTTTTTTTTCTTTTTTTTATGCTGACATCTAGGCATCTGGGATTGGGAAGATTGTAACTTTAGGTACTGATATCTAGTCTTTGTTTAGTGGCTGTTTTGTTCCTTGGCTTCTGTTCTTCTCTGGTTTTTAGGTCAGTGTGGTGGCTTTGTGTTGCCTGTAGAAAAATTTTCTGCTTAGTCTTTTTCCTATGAAATGTTCTTGGTATTTGTATTGAAAATCAAGTGACAATAGATATTTCTGCATTTTCTATTGTGCTCTACTCTCCTATGTGTCTGTTTTCATGCCAAAGACATGATATTTTGATTTCCGTACCTTTGTTATAAATTTTAAAATCAGGTAATATAATGACATAAGTTTTTGTTTGTTTGTTTACTCAAGTTTATTGTGGCTACTTGGAGTATCTTCTTATTTTATGTGAAATTAAGATCATATTTTTTCTATTTCTGTGGAAAATGTCATTTGAATTGTGATAGAAATTACATTGAATATGTATATAGTTTGGAACTCTTAAAAATTTCCATAGTTTGGTAATGGAGAGATGGCTCAGTGGTTAAGAGCACTGGCTATTCTTCCAGAGGATTTGAGTTCAATTCATAGCACCCACATTGAAGTTCATAACCATGTGCAGCTGCAGGATCTGATGCCTCTTCCAGTTGCAGACAAAAAACCTATACAGGTAAATAAAGAAATGAATCTTAAAAATAAAATCTCCAAAGTTTAATTTTTGTAGTCATGAACAAGGATAATTTCATTTTGTTTGTATATGCCTCTATTTCCTTTTTATAATTTTTTATATTTTTTCAGTGTAACTGACCTAATTAACTTTATTCATAATTACTTTGTCTCTAATATGGTGTTATCTTGAATATTTGATAGCATATTTTAGTATATTGAAATATTAACGGTATTGGAATACTACAGTATTTCTAAACACATATTAGTTTTAACCGTGTTGCTGGTGGAGTTTTATGCATAATTTATACAAGATTGTATTTTCTGTACGCAAAGGAATTTTGTATTTTTTCCAACATGGAGACTTGACTAGTACTAGTTCATCTCCAAACTAGTACTATGATGGTCAGCCTTGTACTAGAGCAATTCTGAAGCCCATGGCTGTGGGATGAAAAGATGAAGGACCAAGGGATTTCTACCTTTGGTAGCAGTCTGTAGGGACTCTGCAGCCATGGAGTCCTGCCTGGTTTGGATATAGTGATCCACGTGGAATGGAGAGGTTAATTCCCCTTCTTTCACCTAGGTAGATATTATATTTTTCTATAATATGTTTCCCAGGGTCAGATAGAATGGCCAATGTGAACATATCCTTCCCATATTTGCCAAGCCTTTTGTCATTACTCTTTACTGTACCCATGTTCTGCGTCTCTCATCTGTATTATTTGGCTCTAGCGAAGGGATTTTGATATTAAGTAGTTAACTGACTTGTTTCCTTAAAGGAATGAGCTCTTGAGATTCCTGGTTCTCCAGCTTTTTGAAGCCACTGCCTTTACCTCATAAAACTATTTAAAAATATTATTTTCTTCAACTTTATTATGTTTTTTTTTGGTCAAAATATCTCTCTACTTAAGCATAGAAAGTTTAATGGTTTAGGTCATAAATATATAGCATCTACAGCAAAAAAGTAAAACTAGAAGACAGACTATAACTAATTATATAAGAATAGGTATAGATACAGTATATTAATTTTATATCCAAAATGATTATTTGCTAGGTCTATATATATTGTTACAAACATTAATCAAGAATATTTTATAAAGTATCAATATTTTATAAAGTATCAATATGTACACATTTAAATGATCTTAAGTGTATGTACAATATATGTGAGTTATTAAGCCAGTTTGTTGCAATAAGTATAAAAACTATATTAATAATGGGTGGAACTGTTGAATGACTTTGTCTTCTGCATCCCAACCTTGGAAAGAATTTATCAAGGAAATGTATTAGTAGTCAGCAGATGTCTTGTAGAGAAGAAAACATACTGTATTCAGCAAAGTTATGTCAAGTAATGGCAGAAAGATGGCGAAATATGTCATTTTGTGATGATCTTGATTAATTTACAAACTAATAATTTTCAATTTGGCACACACAAATCTGAGTATTAGATATCAGGTATACACAAATCAAAATAATTCATAGAGGTTAAAAACTAATGAATGAACAAAACTGAAACAGAGAAAGAAACAAAGACATGCAATATGAGGGCCCAGGTCACCAGCCAACCTGTTGATTTTAGTACTAAAGGAGATAATTTTAGTACTAAAAAGGATAAGTACTAATGAGGATATAAGACCTATCTTATACTTCAAATAACATGTCTAAAACCACTAGAAAACAGACACAACAGATCATCTGGAATGCACATAGACATAGTAACTACATGATGATTTCATATCTTCTGTAGGATTCCACAACTGCATTTTGAATGGTGTATCCTAATAATACTAAATACCCTTTTCCAGTATCATTGACATATAGCAATAAATCATGTGTTTAATGACAAAAACTGTATCTTTATAACTTAAAATGCAAATAGCTCTTTTATTAATATAATGAAAATGCAAGCTACCAAGATAAACAAAAGGCAAAAATTCTGATTATTAATGTTCTCAGTAGAAATAGAACTCAAAAGAAATGTACACACATGCATGTGTGCATGCACACTGGGTGTCCTTAAGTTATTCTATTTTAAGTTTATGTCATGAAAAGAAAAGTGGGCTCTCAAAAGAGACAGATAAGAGATTTATTTATAAACCTTTATACAGAACATTTTGTTTTTTTCCTTGAGAAATAAAAATACAGTAACTATTTCCTCCTTTTATCTTAGCAAAACTGTTATAAAATGTGTACCATCCACCTTGTTTTAAACAAATAAAATGCAAGAAAGTTGCTTTATCTGAAAATACACAGAATAAATATATTTTTCTATCTCTGTTTTACATCCAAATCTTTTGCTCTTTTTCACAGTGAGAGTGTTGCAGAAGTGTGAATATCACTAGAGCACTTCTAACATTTGGTTGATAAGATTTGCGTTAAAATATATTTACAGAAGTACTGTGTAGCTAGTGTATAGCTCTTCACAACCTTTATCATTTTCAAACACACTCAGTTGCTTCATGAATAAAACTTACTGAAATGTCTGCCAAGAAAAGCAATTCTGAAAAGGAGGGAAAATAAGTAAAGAATACTGTGAATAATTGGTTTCCTAGAGCTGAGATAAAGCAAAGAATCAGAGATGGCATAAAAATTCATGTTTTATTAACCTATATTTATTTTGCATAAAGTGTCATATGTAAATATGATCCATTACTATGATCTTATTTGATAGCTATTGTTTATGTATTTATGTAGGCATACAAAGCATTGGTGTTCCATAATTCTAATCTGTAAGTCTGCAAGAGCTAACTGTAAGAATATTTTCATCTCTGAGGTCTATTACATCTTCATTTTGAAAAGTGGTGAGACACATAGAAAAAATTTCCACTGCTATTGGGTTCCTTTATCTGTCAACAATCATAAAATATGGTACTTTGTGTTAACAAGGAATGAAGTTTTTATGTCTTAAATCAGGTAGTAGGAATTGTGTTCCTATGCATTAGTTTCTGATCGGTTTTGGCTTCAAATTAAGCTATAAGACAATTTTTAGGGATTGAGTTTGTGGCTTTATATTTTTGCAGGGCTGCTGATTTAACCCTTGGGTCATACTTGTTAGGCAGTGACTCCACACACATACCACATCCTCCACACTCTGTCTGTTTCGATACAGTCTAAGTTGCCTATGCTACCCTTCCAATCACTGTGCAGGCCATAGATCCAATCATCCCATGCATTTGTCATGTTCTTGTCCCATCTTTCCAGGATGTCATGGAGTCTAGCTTATAGTTTAAAAAAGCATTGAACTCTTTGCACTAATAATAAATATTTTCATATTTCAGTATTTGAATTATCATATACTAACAGGAAAGTGTGTTATGAAACATTTTAATCATTCCAAGTCATTTAAATTGACTTTACAATGAAAGCTTTTGTTCATAAATACAGTGAACTATAACTTGTCAATGCTGCCTATGCATATCAAAAATTTGAAGTTAAGTGGAAACCTAAATTAAACTCCTTTTAAAAAATATATTTTGAGGAAAGAATAATTTTCAAGTGTTGAAACATATATTTCTTTAACAAAACCCCTCAAAATTTAACACATGAAATTAAACAAATAAGGTTATAAACTCCAGGAGCAGAGAAACGTAGTAATGGAATAGGATGTTCCACCAGTAATTCCCATAGAAACACCTATTTACTAGCAGTCCACACAGCATTAAACTAACTTCATAAAAGCTGAAGAAAGATGACAGTGTGTGGCGTCAGCATAATTACGATAAAAGATAGCTTGTAAAAGACAGGAAGAAATATGTTACCCTTGTACTGCACTCTGCAACTCCAGGAAGTCTGGAGTTACTCTAAGAATTAAGTCCAGACCCTAACCTTGTAATCAAGTGCTGAGATAATTTTGCCTTTCAGAAAGAAAACTGTAAAGTGAGCCACTTAGGCTGCCATGAGGCAGTTTGTTGATTGTCTCTATCTTCTTTCTCCAAAGATTTGAGAGAAATGAATTCTTCTGAAGTCCTGTGAAGCCAGGATGGTGTTGCTACAAATTCAAAGTAGAAAACAGCAACAACAACAAAAAAATAAGAAAGAAGAAAGAAAGACATAACCAGTGTCAGTAATGAGCAAAGATTGAATTTTAGCAAACCAAAACCAACAGCACAGTAAGATTTTTCACCATAGTCAATGGATGTAATTTGATACAACTTTATTAATTTAATTAAGTCCATCTTGAATTTATTAGTTCTATGTTTTATAGATTCATAATCCATAAGAACAGATGACATGAATATGGAAACAAAATGGCCTAGAGACCAAGTTGGTTAATGAAAAAGTGAAGAGTATTGGACAGAGTCAGTGGAATATGGGAGGGATGTGCTAAAAGTGCATCATATAATAAATAATGCCTTCTGGGAGGTGTAAGAAATGCTGAGAGTGAGCCTGTGAAGCAATCCAGTAAGCAAGATTCATTCACAGCCTCTGTTTCAGCTCCTGATTCTTGGATCCTGCCTTGAATTCCCGTCCCCACTTCCTTTCATGCTGGTCAGTAAATTGAAATGAACCCTTTTTCTCTCCAAGTGACCTTTGTTCATGATGTTTCTTACAGCAACAGACAGCAACCTAGAACAACAATGTTATAATCTACTACCATTTATACTTAAGATAACTAAGAATATGAAGGAGAAGGAATACAAATTCTGTGATACTAATTCTATACCCTGATGCATTCATGGGCTGGTGAGATTGCTCAGCACTTAAGAACAATTGATGTTCTTAAGGAGGACCTGGGTTTGATTCCCAGTACCCAGATGGTGACTTAGAACCACCCAAACTACAGTTCCAGGGGATCTGATACCATCTCTTCTCTCTGCACTATACATCTGTCCTGCAAAGACCATACAAGCAAGCAAATCACCCATTCACATAAAATGAAACAAAAAATATTCAACTTTGCAATTATTTTTATTAATCTACTAGCTGAATAAAATGTATATGGAACGGCTTACTGTCTTATGCATACAAAGAAATTTAGTCTCCAAAGAGACTAAAAGGATATTGAAGGGTGCAGAACAGGCTGTTTTAATGAACTGGCCTTTGGAATTAGTGAATTCTAGGTTTGAATCTTGCTCTTAAAAATGCTAAATTTGTGATTTTAAATAGTTTACTTAGGCTTTCTCAACTTCATTACTAATAAAGTGGACAATGTCTTTTGATCAGCTGTCATGAAGATGCACAAGTGACATGCAATAGACATATATGAGCGGTGACATATTCATGCAACTCCTAGATACCCAGGACCCAGGGACTCAAAATCCAAATGCAATTGTTTCACAAAGCACCTTTGGCTATATCTGTTTCTCAAAGTGAATTTCCTTATATAATGGATGTTACTGTGAACTTATAAAAATAGGCTTGGATTCATCAAAACGAAAAGCCAAACACAAATAAGTTAATATCAAGATGCCTGAAAACAGGCCTGACTGAGGGTATCATGAACATTCCTTCACCTTTTTGTATATGTTCTGTTATTTCATCTCAAGTATTTTTGCCTACCCATTAATGTTGAACTGAAGTGTTCACACTGATACACACATTGAGTGATCAACACACATGTCAATACTTACTGCAGTCTTCTGCTGGAGAAGCACAGAGATGTATTCTGCTTTCTCAAAGAGAATCTGTCTTCCTTACTTTGCAGTCTGTTCTGTTAGTCCTGGAATACCACATTTTAGTCATAACTCATGATACACTGACAGTGAAAACTTTGAAAAGAAGACACAAAAAAGCCACTTTCTATGGAAAGTAGACTTGTAATAACTTCAGTAAATTAACTTTCCTGAATTTTCAAGAATAAGTTTCCCTTTTCTTTTTTTTTCTTATATTCAGATTACAATTCAGGAACATTTTTTCTGTCATATTCACTGCCAGGCAAAAAATAAAAATTGCTCCTACTTTCTTAAAGTACAGAAGTCCTTAGTGACAGATTCGTTCATGAATCACCCTGTCAGTGGTTCCCTGACTCCCCTCTTGGAATTGGATTAGGCCACCAAGTGCTGCTAAAAAAGTTTTGAAAGTTTTCCTATTAATTATTCTTTGTTTCCCAGATATTCCATTCCAAATAAATGCTAATCACATTAATGTAACAACCTCCTAATTTACCAAATATTTATAGAGAAAACATACAAAGTTAGATTTCATAAAATGTAATGCTTTTAAATACTTAAGTGATTTTCCCTGAAGCCTGCAATACCATTTTATAAAATGGTGTTTCTATCACATTTGTCAGCTATTAGAGTTTAGGACTTCTTAGTTTATTAGTAATACAAATGTTATGACTGAATTAGAGAAGCTTCCCTAATCACTGAAAGGTCTTTGAAAGCTCCAAAGTAATTATATCTTATAATTATCAGAAAGTAAAGTTCTCCAATCACTTCCACTGTCAAGCATTTACTGGTTCTCAGCCTGCAGCAATATGTGGATGAGATTAGCTTCTAATTATAGGGATGGAAAATAATTAAGGTGAAATAAAATTTTCATTTTAACTTGCATATGCTATTTGAAATAAAGAAGTTTTCTGCCCTTATGAAATGTTACAGAAGTCTTGGAGATCAAATTGTTATTGTACTTTCAGAATCAATGGCAGTGGGGGTGAACAGCTTTCTTTCGTTTATCTTGCAAAATAAGGAAATACTTGTACTCTAAAGAGTGGTTTAGTTTTATTATGCTAACTAGTTTATTGAGTTGACTGAATTAAGAAGATGCATAGACTGGCAAATAAACAAACATTAATTTTAATGAATAGGTAATTATACAATTTTTAAGACTGACTTATATGATATTTTGTTTTGAATTATCTGCTTACAAATTCTAATATTCAGAAAGCAATAATCCAGAAAAATGTTTGCCAAAACATCTTCAGTTTAATACAAGCTTTACTGATAAAAATCAATATTAGATTTCTTAAATGTATAAGCGTATTTTGAAAACACCATCCCAGCCACAAAACCTTTGACTTACAATTTATCCTACATTAAAGATATACTAGTGGAATCGTGGCACAGAAGTTCTGAAGTATCCAACAAACATTTGATTTGACTTAAGGACCAATCCGTGAGATGGAACCCATACCCCACTCTGCTTAGGTGATTAAGAACCAGAAACTAGATAGCCCAGAGACCTTAAAAAAGTATCAATAAAATGACTTCTAATGAATCTGCTATAATCATAGATCAGGGCCTTATCTAGTTGTCATGAGAGAAACTTCCTCCTGCACCAGATGGGAACAGATGCAGAGACTCACAGCCAGACACTACTTGAAGAGAGTCCTTTGAACACACAGCTCTAAATGGAATGTCTCCATTAAATTCCTCCCTGGAGAGTTCAGGGAACACCATGGAAGAGGAGGCAGAAAGTGTAAGAGCTAGTGGGGATGGAAGATACCAGGAGTACAAGTCCCAGTGAATCAACTAACCAAGGCTCATATGGACACACAGACTGAAGCAGCAAGCACAGCGCCTGTCTGGGTCTACACCAGATCCTCTGCATATATTATCTATTTCAACTGAGTGTGTGAACGAGCAGGTCTCTGATTCCTATGCCTGTTCTTGGAACTCTTTTCTTTCTGTTGGTTTGTCTCCAGGTGTTTTTGAGTCACTGTGTAGTCTGTAGCAGAGTTGTCTAGAAGTGCCTTGCTCTTCATGACCTACCTAGTTCACTGTCTAGCTTTATGTGCTTATCAAAATTCAGCAGAATAAAAACACAGCCAATTAGGATTAGAGATTATCAAATTCCCAACTGTCTTATGCAAGATTTTCTTCATGAGTTCCCATACCTTCTTGAACTCTGTCTTGTTCTCCCTCCATTTTCTTGTCTTCCTCACCCTTTGATATCTCTTGCCCTTATTTGTCTTGGAACCAGACTTTTATCATTAAAGTTCTTAAGCTGCTACCTGCTGTAATTTCCAGTAGGCTCAGTCATATAAACCATCTCAAAGCCCTGCTCCTGCATACACTCTACAAAATTAGTTGAGCACCTGTCCTTGGCTCTCACTACTGATATAGTACATGGACTCCATAATGTAGTACAAGTCTCCTTTACTTCAGACACATACTCTGGCAGGGAAATCATCTCCTCTCCAGACTGAGAGGTGTGGCTGCATAGCAGTTCACAGACGCTCAGTTCACAGAGAATGGCTCATAGAATTTTATCAGTTCTTTTTGTCTAATGCCAGCAGAGAAAGGAACTCAAGGTACTTCTTTACAATGTTTTTTGTGGATGACTTCCAAAATCCTACTTTCCTGGAGCATTTAATTTTCTGGAAATTTTTAGGGACAGATCTTCAGAGTTAACCATATCACGTGATATTTCACATCTTTATTCTCAGACTTTTCTTTATTATGTTTACTTACTCTTCTTTCTCATGATTCTCTTCCTCTACTTTGTTCCTTCTTGTTCCTTCTCCAAAGAGAAAACATAAACTGTGTGTGATTCATTTCTACTTCTTCGACCCTCCTCTACAAAGTCTATCTGGTCTTTTTTGAGGTGCAGGGCAAGATTACTCTGATATTCTATCTAGTGGGCCCACTCTGGTCTTCAAGTATATTGAAAAATCAACTAGTATAATACAGTCAGGAATATTGCTCATCATCATCATGCTTTGTAATCATAATCACTTTCTCTACCACCAGAAAGGAGAAATAAAATTGCACAATACTCTCCAATTATGATGAGGTCTCTTCCAACTTAGAGGGCTCCAGACTTGATTTAGTGGCAGATTTGACAATGGTTCCCCAATTAGTTATGAGGTCACCTTTAGTATAACAGTACCCATGTCCATCAAAGGGTATGCTCTTAAGGGTTGGAAGTGGTATTAGCATTCAGCTTTTGCCACTGTCAAATTTGGACATCTCTGTTTTGCTCTCATAGTGGATATTGACTAAAGAATCAGAAACATTAGAGATCAACTCCCAAAGGAAATTTTATGTTAGAATAGAAATTATCCATGATGAGAGATATGAGTTTGAAAATTCTTAGAGAGAGGCAAAGTTGATCTTCCTCTACAGGCATCTTGGCTGGAAGTAGATGAAACAATAGACAGCAGCACGGACTTGGACCATGACAGACTTGCATGAAACACCTGGGCTGCATGAGGATGATCAAAATCGTTTTTTGTTTACTGTTATCAATTGTCGCTGTTCTTATACAGCAATGTTCAATTTACATTTTTATTTATAGTAATAATTCCATCAATGAAGAAAATATGAAAATATGTGATATTTTGCATACATTTACCAGGTTACCTACTGGAACAATGGTTAAAGACCTTAGCCAGAGTCTACCATCTGTCGGTTTCTTCTTCTAAATGTGTAAACCTAAAAGTTTAGTCATTGATACTGTCATCCAGAATTGTAACAAATATGTCAGAGAGTTTGGAATAATCAACAGATACTTGGACTCACAACTTATGGTATGTTTTCATTGTTAATACTTAGGTGTCTCCAGCAGACTCATAGTTGTGAAATTAAATGCATTTAAAAGATAGAATTTTGCAATTTCTACTTTTCAGACAAGAATAGTATTTACAAACTTCTTTCTTTTCTATCTTGAGTTGTGGAAATAATTGCATCATAATCTAGAAAATTCAGATTTATTTTAAAATATATTTCAGTGAAGCTTCCCTATTCAGTGGAGACAGATTAATGTACCTAAGGAAGACTACTGGCTCTCTATGTAGTCTCAGTTCTACCTCCTGAAGACACTATGTTATTATTTTATTAGCAATAAGAAATTGTAATTTCTTCATGTTTTCAGGCAGATATTAGTAATGAAAGCAGCACTGAGATTTGCTATTCAAGAAACACATGAAATTATGAAATTGAAGTAATTGACAGTATTCACATCAGAAAATTTATTAGAAAACAGTAAATTTCCTAGTAGCAAACCACAATTTTTCAGAATGATAAAAAGATACCTGTTTGCTGATCAAGTACAGAATAAAACTCTTTTAAAACTACTGAAGGATAGCAATGTTTATTTGTAAAACTAAGTACAGGTATTATTGCAATTTAGATAAAGGTTTTCTAATATGCAAATAACTTTTGTTATACCACACACAGTTAAAGCATAATCAGAAATAATGAGTACGTATCCTAATTTTTGTTAAGATCTATAATATGGAGGGGTTTGGTCCTGCCTCAGCTGAATGTACCAGGCTTTGCTGACTCCCCTGGGAGGCCTTACCTGTTTGGAGGAGGGGATGGGGGGTGGGTAGGGGAGGAAAGGCTAGAGGGAGCAGGAGAAGGGATGAGAGGGGGATCAGTGGTTAATATGTAAAATGAGTAAAAAATTCCTTAAATAAATAAATAATAATAATAATAATAAATAATAATCAATACCTGTCAAAACTTCTGATTTTTTTTAACATACACTAACAGATTGCTTTTTAAACTAGTTAGTTTTTCTCCCATGTAAATTAATTATATGAGTGAACTAACTGGAAACAGAAGATTAAATACACACAAACAGACAGAAAGACATGCTAGTGGTGTCCTAATGACCCACAATAATTTATCAACCGGTGACATATAGTGTGGAAGAGTCATTCCTGATAAAATTGTAGACAAAATTAATTTCTTTTTTCTACTCATAGTGATTTCTAGGAAGCTCATATGTGATTTTTGTAATTTTATATCAAATTTTTATTTCTCTATTTTTCCTGTCAAATGTTTAACAGTGTTCAGGAATAAGTCTTTATTTTTTTCAAAATATCTTTACAAATTTATCTATCTATCTATTTATTTTTGGTATTTTTGAGACAGGGTTTCTCTGTGTTGTTTTGGTGCCAGTCCTGGATCTTGCTCTGTAGACCAGGCTGGCCTCGAACTCACAGAGATCCGCTTGGCTCTGCCTCCTGAGTGCTGGGATTAAAGGTGTGCACCACAACTGCATGGCACAAATTTATTTTATATAGTACTTTGAGGTTGCTGTGATTTAATAGCCCATTGATTTCTCAGATAATTTATTTTGAAAACAAAATGAAAATAGGTTGTAATTATACCTTGGCGAGTGAATGCTTGCCTACCACAGACTTGATTTAAATCCCCATCACAGAAGTAAAGAAAGAAGGACAGTGTGAAACCTGAACATTGCAAGGAGAAAGACCAAATCTGTGATTGTCTAATTAAAGCAAGCTTTATCTTAGAGTTGCACCCAGGGTTGGTCAGCTAGCTCTCATTCTAAGATTGGATTTTAGAGAGCAGTCCCTGATATGAAGAAGACAGGGTTTTTTTATATAGCTCAGGGGCAGAGGGTTTCCAAGTGGAGGATTTGGTGGGCAAAATAAACAGGGTTGCAGGAGCAGGACATAAACGTAGCAAAGTTAGTCATAATAACCTCCTGAAACAAATATATGATTGCCATTCCTGGAACAGTCAGAATAGAACCACTTGTAGTTAAAGTTATAGGAGGGGCATAGCTCAATCCTTAAGAAACAAAGGTTTAATCATAAACAGGAATGAACCTTGTTCATCTTTACTGTAAGATGACTTTCATGCATAAGATGGAGACAGGCTGGTTCTTGAACAGAATTCCATAGATAGACAGAAACAGAAACTAGGTGATTTCTTGATTTTATGCTGCTGTGTTGATACCACATAAAATTGGAGAGGCTTTTCATTTTGAATTATCATATAACTTTTCTGGATTCCAAAGTTTGCACATCAATTACTTCTTGAATTATTTTTTCAGCCTCTATTTTACTTTTGTTACTGCACTAGACTCTGTTTATTTCCTGCTATACTTCTGTGTGTGGCAGACTTTCCCTGGAGAGATGCACAACACACACACACACACACACACACACACACACACACACACACACACAGTACTGCAGAAAGGAAACGCACACAGATCAAAGTAACAATTGAACCAATGTCCAAGTTGGTGACCAATGAGTTTAATTGGGCTTCCTAACAACAGTGTGGGTCAGGAGTAACTTAAAAGATCAGGGACTACTCAAAAAAGCAGCTGCATCAAGAGAAATCCCACTCCAACATGGGTGACAACTCATGAAAGCTGTGTCCCTAGCACTCTCTGACCAGATTTGAGAAATAATCAAAATCCCAGAATCTCTTCTCTGCTTGCTGGCTGGCCAGACTACCCTCCCCCTGCAATTGTTTGTCCTTTTATACTGCTGCAAAGGGTACTAGAAAATCATCTAAGTTTCTGTTTATTTTTTTATTTTATTTTATTTTATTTTATTTTATTTCTATCATCAGCTTGATATAGTACAAATTCTTATCCTAATAGTGAAATGTTTCACTGATGCTTGCCCAGTGATTGAGTAAAACCAAAACTTATTATAAGCCACAGTCATCCTAGGGTACCCCCTGCTATATAGCCTCCCTGGTTCTGTGGGTTGCAGTCCAATTGTTCTTTGCTTTATATCTAGTATCTACTTATGAGTGAGTCCATACCATGTTTGTCCTTCTGGGTCTGGGTTACCTCACTCAATATGATATTTTCTAGTTAAATCCATTAGCCTGCTAATTTCATGCTGTCATTGTTTTTTTCTGCTGAGTAGTACTCCATTGTGTATATGTACCACATTTTCTTAATTCATTCTTCAGTTGATGGGCATCTAGGTTGTTTCTAGGTTCTGGCTATTACAAATAATGCTGCTATGAACATAGTTGAGCATGTAACTTTGGGGTATGATTGAAAATTCCTTGGGTATATGCCCAAGAGTAGTATGGCTAGGGTCTTGCAGTAGATCGATTCCCAATTTTCTGAGAAACTGCCTTACTGATTTCCACAGTGGTTTTACAAGTTTGCATTCTTACCAACAGTGGAGGCCTGTTCACATTGCTCTGCATACTCTCCAACATAGACTTTTATTAGTGTTTTTGATCATAGCCATTCTGACATGTGTAAGGTGATATCTGAGTCATTTTGCTTTACATTTCTCTGATGATTATGGATGTTGAGTAATTCCTTAAATGTCTTTCAGCCATTTGAGCTTCTTCTCTTGAGAATTCTGTTTAGCTCTGTAGCCCATTTTTTAATTGGATTGTTCAGTATTTTAATGTCTAGTTTCTTGAGTTCTTTATATACTTTAGAGATCAGTCCTCTGTCAGATGTAGGGTTGGTGAAGACCTTTTCCCATTCTGTAGGCTGTCTTTTTGTTTTATTGACCATGTCTTTTGCCCTACAAAAGCTTCTCAGTTTCAAGAGGTCCCATTTATTAATTGTTGCTCTCAGTGTCAGTGCTATTGGTGTTATATTTAGGAAGTGGTCTCATGTGCCAATGCATTCAAGAGTACTTCCTACTTTCTCTTCTATCAAGTTCAGTGTAACTGGATTTATGTTGAGGTCTTTGATCCACTTGGACTTGAGTTTTGTGCATGGTGACAGATATGGATCTATTTGTAATCTTTTACATGTTACCATCCAGTCATGCCAGCACCATTTGTTGAAGATACTTTCTTTTTTCCATTGTATAGTTTTGGCTTCTTTGTCAAAAATCAGGTGTTCATATGTATGTAGATTAATGCCAGAGTCTTCAAATAGAAACAAACTCACCCAGGAGGAATGGACTCCAGGAAAAAATCAAATCGAGGGCTGAAATCAATGAAATAGAAACAAAGAGAACAATACAAAGAATCAATGAAACAAAGATTTGGTTCTTTGAAAAAAATCAACAAGATGGACAAACCTCTAGCCAAATTAACCAAAAGGCAAAGAGAGAACAACCAAATTAACAAAATCAGAAACGAAAAGGGAGACATAACAATAGACAACCAGGAAATCCAGAGAATCATCAGGTCATATTTCAAAAACCTATACTCCACAAAATTGGAAAATCTGAAAGAAATGGAAAACTTTCTGGATAGATACCACATACCAAAGTTAAATCAAGACTAGATAAACTATTTAAATATACCAATAACCTCTAAAGAAATACAATCATTAAAAGTCTCCCAACCAAAAAAAGCCCAGGACCAGATGGTTTCAGTGCAGAATTCTAGCAGATTTTCAAAGAAGAGCTAATTCCAATACTCTTCAAATTGTTCCACACAATAGAAACAGAAGAACATTACCAAATTCTTTTTATGAAGCTACAGTAACCCTGATACCCAAACCACACAAAGATGCAACAAAGAAAGAGAATTACAGACCAATCTACTTCATGAAAGTTGATGCAAAAATACTTAACAAAATATTGGCAAACCAAATCCAAGAACACATCAAAAAAATTATCCACCATGACCAAGTAAGTTTTATCCAAAGAATGCAAGGATGTTTCAACATATGAAAATCTGTCAATGTAGTACACCATATAAACAAACTGAAAGAAAAAAACTGCATGATCATCTCACTAGATGCTGAAGAAGCCTTTGACAAAATCCAACACCCCTTCATGATAAAGGTCTTAGAGAGATCAGGAATACAAAGAACATACCTAAACATAATAAAGGCAGTTTCTGTTCTTATAGACTTGTGACCTTTCCTTTATTTTTTGAGTCTCAAGTGCCTCCTGAAAAAAATATTTCAATGGTCATATATCAACTCCAGACCTATTATATTCATGTTACTTCTCTGGTTTTATCTCAACAGAATTTATCATGAATAACTGTTTTGTTAAGGACACCAACTGGGTACATTTTTGTGGGATGTCTTTCTATATGCTATGAATATGTGTTGCTCTGATTGGTTGGTAAATAAAACTGCATTAGCCTATGTCAAGGCAGCTTACAGGCAGGCAGAAATCCAAACAGATAGATGGGAAGAGAAAGGGAGGCAGAGAGACACCAGCCACCATGGAAGTAACAACATGCCAGCAGACTGGTAAGCCACGGAACATGTGGCAAAATAAACACATGAGGGACCATGTGGCCACGCGGTACTGGAGAAACCTTTTGACTACATTTGGCACCCAACATGGGGCAAGAATTTCCATCTAAAACCCGAGAGAACTTAATAAGAGATTCTAAAACAGAGCTAAAAACAGTTTCCTGGTTGTGTCTCTCAGGCAAGCTGCAGTCTGCAGGCTTGAGCTATGGCAAGTTTGTGGCATGTGGGCTTGACCTGCAGCATGGCAGATTCCCACCACAGTACACAGAGGCATCTCCAAGCCATGCAGTAATATGGTTTAATCATCCAAGACCCCCTGAAAGGTCTCCAAAGAAACCATGGCCCAGATGATCCAACATCCAAGAACAGCTTCAAGGCAACTGACTCAGGCAATGCAGCTTCACAGACTATTCCAGTAAGGACTTGACCATAATTCTTAATTTTCTCAGGATTCCCATAAGATTGCCAGTGCCCTCAACCAGCAGGAAGTAGTATGAGAAGCTATGACCAAATTTCAAAAAAAAAAAAAAGTTTATACTTGTTTATTTTTATTTAAAGGGGGTTGGTTGTAAATGTAATCTCTTTCTAAAGAAGGAAAGGGAATATAGATATGGTAGGATAAATGGGTAGATTAAACTTGAGACTCACAAATATCGGATATACAATAAAATATTTTCTTTAGTTTTGCCAAATACAAATAGACTAGATATTATAACTATAATTCTTGCTTGATAACTGTTTGTTATATAAAATTTTACTATTTTAAAGCTAAAACTTTCCTTTTTGATTAGTTAGAAAAGGGGAATGCTGGGTAGTGTCTTTCTATATGCTATGACTATATGTTGTTCCCATTGGTTAATAAATAAGCTGATTTGTCCTATGGCAAGGCAGCTTATAGGCAGGCAGTAAGTCTAAAAGAGACAGGAAGAAGAAAGGCAGAGGTAGAAGAGATGCCAGCCTGCTGCCCAAGGAACAACAGGCCAGCAGACCAGTACAGCCACAGAACATGTGGCAAAACATAGATTCATAGAAATGGGTTAATTTAAGATATAAGAACTAGAAAGAAGCTTGAGCCATAGGCTATGGCCATAAGTTTGTAAATAACATTAAGGCTCTGGGTGATTACTTTATAAGTGGGCTGCAGGACCAAGGGGTCAGCTGGGACCGAGAAAAACTCCCAACTACAGGTTCAGGTCAGTGGAAAGTAGTATATGGAAAATGAAGGGGGCTTTAGGGAGGGAGTAGAGACAGGCAGAAAGACAGAAAGGGAAACTGGAGCATTTCTTCCTTTCTTCTTGAGTTCCTGGAATAAGTTGAATGCCTGGGCTACGAAATGCATACTAATATACTCTCTCTTGCAGTTTTTTCCTCTCTAATGTCTTCCTAACATTTGCTCTGCTCCTTGGGTCATCTCCTGCGTCCTGACACAAATAGCTCTTGAATACTTTGTCTTCCTTTGCATTTTGGATGCACAACCCTCATACAGTAGAGCCTTCCTTCCCATTTGTAGTTTTGCATTCTGAAGTTTTAGCTTACCATGTTCCACTGCAACCAGAAAATATTCTGCAGAATATTCCAGAAATAAACAATGTATTTAAATATCATGTCTCCTAAAATGTGAAGATATTTAGTAGCTGTCTTCATTAGCAAATCACCTATTGCATACTGACAGTGCAGAGCTCAAGTAACTCCTATTTTATAATGGCTTCCAAACACAAGAATTTTGACTCCGTCAACTTGAATGTACCAAGGAGAAGTCCAAAATACACTCTTTAAGTGAAAATTATTGAAGTAAAGAAAGGAGGAAAAATATATGTTGAAGTCATTAAGAATTTGCATAAAAACAAAATTTCTTACTATAAAAAATGGAATAAAAAGAAATGCTTACTAGCACTAAAACTACCAAAGTTACAGCCACAGTGCACAGTTAGCACTCACTTAAGATGAAAAAGGCATTACATTTATGAGGTGGAAGGTGTTTGTCAGGGAGTTTCCTTGGGCCTAATATTCTAAACCTTTGTTGAGGACAAGGGCCATTGTATTCTTCTCTGTAACTACTTCCTGTTGAAATTAGGGAGGCTTTATCAAGGCCCAGGAAGGTTTGAGTATTAGCCAAAGCCAGGAGGTAGTTTGGGCAGTGGGGTATTGATCATACTCATCTGCTTTTCTGGCTCAGCTGAAGAGATGCATGGAACAATCAATTTAACTGAATGTAGCTAGAGTTTTTCTCTCTAGGTCCCACCAAGCCCTGGCAGTCTCATAGCTCACTTATAAAATAAACATATAGACACTTATATTATTTAAACTGTTCGGCCATTAGCTCAGGCCTACCATTGTCTAGCTCTTACTCTTATACTCAGCCCATTTCCTTTAATCTATATGTCATCATGTGTTCTGTGGCTTTACCTGCTGCCTTTACATGATGCTCCCTGGATGGCAGGCTGGTGTCTCCTCCTCTCTGAGGCCTGTCATGGCCATACAGTTTGTAAGCAATACAAGTCTCTGTGTGTTTACTTGGTTGGGTCTGAGCAGCTGTGGGACTGGCGGGTGAGAGAGAGTTGTCCTGACCATGGGCCAGGCAGGACCAGAAAAACTCTAGCTACAAATGGCGCCCAACGGGTTGACAAGAATTTCCACCTAAAACCTACGAAAAAAGATTCTAATCAGAGCTAAAAACAGCTTCCTAGTTGTCTCTCTCAAGTAAATGGCAGCCTGCAGGTTTGAGCTACTATGGCGTGTGTGTTTGACAGGCAGTATGGCGGGAATGAGGCATCTAAAAATGGCACATTACACTGCTGTGTGCTGCAGTCTTTGCTAGTACAAAAAAAAAAAAGAGGTTAGAGGTTTCTGGGCTACATGCTGCTTTGAGAGAAGCATAGACCCACTATTTCTGAGAATTGATGGCTCCCAGAGCTGGCGATAAACATACCACCACCATGTTAGGAAGCTGAGATGGGCAGAGCCAGAAGCCACCAGCCACAGGTTCCATTTTGGTCTTACAAATGCTGCAGTTTAAAGCAATAGATTCACAATAAGACAGAATCAGATAGAACGAGACTTTAAATGCTTTACATTGTGTGTAAAAATGTACATAGACTTAAAAGAGAATATATATATATATATATATATATATATATATATATATATATATATACACACAGTTATACACAGTTATATAAACAAACAGATAGTTTTAAAAAATAAAGTCTGTAAAGAGACAGTAAAGGTAATATAAAAAATAAGCCATGTAAAGATGGATATTACACAGAGACTCTAGATTGTGTTGTCTTTGGGATTTTTTTAAATTTAATTTAATTTAATTTTACAATACAATTCAGTTCTACATATCAGCCATGGATTCCCTTGTTCTCCCCCCTCCCACCCCCCTCCTTTCCCCCACCTTACACCCCATTCCCACCTCCTCCAGGGCAAAGCCTCCCCTGCGGACTGAGAACCTGATAGACTCAGTCCAGGTAGGTCCAGTCCCCTCCTTCCAGGCTGAGCCAAGCGACCCTGTATAAGCCCCAGGTTTCAAACAGCCAACTCATGCAATGAGCACAGGACCCGGTCTCACTGCCTGGATGCCTCCCAAACAGATCAAGCCAATCGACTATCTCACCCATTCAGAGGGCCTGATCCAGTTGGGGGCCCCTCAGCCATTGGTTCATAGTTCATGTGTTTCCATTCATTTGGCTATTTGTCCCTGTGCTTTATCCAACCTTGGTCTCAACAATTCTTGCTCATATAAACCCTCCTCTTTCTTGCTAATTGGACTCCCGGAGCTCCACCTGGGGCCTAGCCTTGGGATTTTTAACTGCAGAAAAACATTTGATCATAAAAGCTGTTGAGTTAAGCCAATACGTATATTTCAAAGATACCTTAACTTCAAAATTTAGATCTAAGGATATGTTGCTTTGGAAAGGAGGCTCTGCTTTTGTTTCCACAGAAATCCAGAGGCTATGGATTTGTTCCAGATTAAGATACATCAGGTTTGACCAGCCAAGACCCCCTGAAAGGTCTCTGATGACACCATAGCCCAGATGATTCAACATCCAGAATGGATTCAAGGCAACTGACTCAGACAATATAGCCACACAGACTACTCCATAATCCTAAAATTTTCTTTGTGTCCCCATAAGATACAGCACCCCCCTCCAGCAGGAAGTAGTAAGAGAAGCTACACCCAAATTCCCAAATATACCAAGCTGGCTTTGGAGATGGAATTGGCTCACTCCCTCTCTAAACCCAAACATATTGCCAAAAAAAAAAAAAAAAAAGGTTGAGATTCTTTTGTCCTGTATCAGAAGAGCCCTCTGGTGTGGGACAGAGAAAAACTAATATTTTTATTTAAATCAGGTTGATTATAAATACGATCTCTTTCTAAAAAAGAAAAGGGGATATGATATAGATATGATAGGATGAAAGGGTAGATTATCGAATCTACTTTTGAAGAGCAACTTGTTTAAAATATTTTACATTGCTATGGATTTTAGTTTATTGATATAAGTTTAAACTTAATTTTGTTATACTGTATATATATTTCTACTCTCATTTGAGGTATTATGTTTTTGTAACTCATTTAGATTGTAATGGATAATTAAGAAATACAGATTAATAATTAGTCTTCTATGATATTCAAACCTATAGTCATGTTAAGTTTTCTAGGTATACATAGATATAATTCAGATAGATAGGTAATCTTCAAACATTTCAAAGACCTACAGAATATGGCATTTAAAACGTTTTAAAATTTTAGACTTTCTAGAAAATGAGACATGTCTGCTCCTGGCAGCACTGATTTACTTCAGAGAGGAGGATGGGCATAGAAGATACTCCATATGGAGTTTACCTTCTTCTTGGCAAAAATAGCCATTTGGGCAAGAAACTGTTCTTGCCTGGACTGCTTGATTGATTTGACAAGCAGGACTCATAGGAAGGTGACCACTGAACTTTGCTTGACAAAATGGTCTTTCAGGTTCCTGCTTTGCAGAGAAAACTGCCAGACATTCTACAGGACACAGAGAAAAATAACTGGAAGACTCTAGGCCTGTGGGCTGAAGACAGATGCCCAAACTTTACAAAAAAACTTTGGATGACTGTCCAGGCTGCCAGTTGTCTCTGGCTACCTTGGAGACTCCCAAAAGTTGCTTGTGTCCTTCTCACGTTCCTCAGGTAATAGTATATCCTTCTTTGATGTAGTTGAAGACTAGATAGTTATAATTTTCCTTAGTTATGATAAAAGATAAGTTAGATATGAAACCTTAGACTCACAAATATAAGATAGGATATCTTCTTTAATTTTGCCAAATACAAATAGACTAGATAGACTAGATATTGTAACTGTAATTCTTGCTTGATAATTGTTTTGTTATATGTAATTTTAGTATGTGAAAGTTAAAACCTTCCTTTTTGAAAAAAAAAGAAAAGAAAAGGGAAAGTTCTGTGGATATCGCTCTGTATAAATAAAATGCTGATTGGCCAGTAGCCAGGCAGGAAATGTAGGTGGGACAGAGAAGAGAATTCTGGGAAGTGGAAGGCTGAGGCAGGGAGACGCTGCCAGCCACTGCCAATGCAAGCAAGACTTAAGGTACCAGTAAGCCACAAGCCATATGGCAAAGTATAGACTAATAGAAATGGATTAATTTAAGATAGAGGAACTAGATAACAAGAAGCCTGTCACGGCCATACAATTTGTAAGCAATACAAGTCTCTGTGTGTTTATTTGGTTGGGTCTGAGCGGCTGTGGGACTGGCAGGTGAGAGAGATTTGTCCTGACCGTGGGCCAGGCAGGACCAGAAAAACTCTAGCTACAACTGAACTGATTTACATATGATTTCAGGAAGTCCAGGGCTTTCCTGTTTTGGAGTAGTTTGTAGTCTGCTGCTAATTTCTGTATGGTGTCTTCCAGCTGAGTGGAACTCTGACAAGATAGATACTGACTAGGGACAGAAGTTAAAGTTAAAGAACTAATAGGAATTATTTATATTTGGAGTGTAGTCCAAGTCCAGTGTAATCCAAGCCAGCTGGAATAAATGGTTTCAATTGGCTCTAAATTGTGTTTGTGTGGCCATATCTGTTGGGATCCCTTTAACACTGTTACATTTTAAATAGTGTTGAATTACAGTGTCTACTTTACAAATTAAGCTTTATTATATTTGGATATATGTAGAATAAAGGAAAGTATTTTTAGTTGTTGGTATTATGTAGGATCTTATAATGTATACTCCATGGGTAAACACATGGTTAAAGTATCCTCAATTAAATTATTTTCATACATTACCTATTCCTGAAGGATTCTACATTAATGCTATGTCTGAAATTTTTAAATTAAAAAATGTAAATGTCCATAAGGATGTAGTACATTGGCCAAAATAATGCAATGGAATAAAATGAGTAAAATAAGAGACCAAACACTCTATCTGCACCCAGTAAAAAGTAACAAACATTATAGAAAGTAATAGAATTTATAGAAGGAAAACCATTGGTCATAAATTTTATGTTTGAGATTCAATTTCAGTTGGAACTTTAATGATTTGTATTGTAAGAAAACTAAATGTCAGGAAGACAAGCATGGTACATAAAAAATGTTTCTTGATACTTTTAACCTCATTTAGGAAAAATATGTGCAAATGAAACTAACTGGTTGCAACTTGAGTGACAATAGAGAAGTAAAATAAGTTTCATAGAAAGATAAACCTTAAGAAAATAAAGAAGTAGCTGAAAAAAACTGAATTCAGTAAAATTAAAGGTGTTGATTAATATGGACCTCATTCCTACATATGAAATATTTTATAAATATAATTTCTTAACTATTAATCCATTTATTCACAAATATACATTCATTTTAAGAAACATTAATGCTCTTATTTAAGAAGATACTATTTAATTTTAGCTGCGTATTTTTGTTTTTTAGTTATCAGTGGAATAGATTGTGCAAATCATCATCTTTCGCTGCACAGTAAGAATGAGTTTTCTAATTATGGTTAACAATAGATGACACTGTGCTTCCCCACACTTGGTTTGTTTACAGAATGGCATCATGTGTTAGTTTCTTAGCTTGCCTAAATACATTATGAAATAATGATAAAATTTTTTCTCATGTAGTTATGGAACTCAAAAGTCCAAATTGAATTATCAGCAGGGATAATCCCCTTCCAAATGGTCTCAGAAATTCTGGTTCCTGTCTTCTCTGAGTTTCTGTTCCTTCTTAAGTTCCAGCTCTGGACTTCAGTCTCTCCCTATCTTCATATGGCCGCATGTGTATATGTAGTACCTTTTTCTGTTTTTCTTAAAATAACATCAAATTTTTAATTTAGAGCCCACCTTAAGATCTTAACTTGTGGTCTTTCATTTAATCATATTTTTAAAAAGCTGTTTTCTTAAATAACATACCTCACAAGTCCAGGGTTTGGATTTGGATAACGTCTTTGGAAGATATTGCTGCATTATGAAATGTGTGTGTTCTCAACACAAATTGGTAAGTGTGTGTTCTGTGTCTATGTTCTTGGTAGGATGCTATATGCCTTTAAAGGCCTATCAGTTTGCACAGGGAGAAGAACAATATGACAGCTTCTATAAAAACGCATTTGAGTTCCTTCATCATCTTCCTTTGCAATTGCAGCTGATTTGTCTCAGATACATACTTCTCAATACTGAAGCTTCTCATTATGTATTCCTTGCAAAAGAACCTGTGAACATTTTGCTCTTTAAATTAAGAAACTGAGACTTTGAGTGCAATAAATAGCATCAATATGCAGGCATTTTGTCTTGAAGTTACAAATTTTCCTCTCTTACATCTCTATTCAAATATATAATGGAGAAGATAAACAACAATATCCCAGATTTTCCCTTCACAGCTCCTCAATTTTCTGTCAACAATTGTGCATGTTTTATGAAATACTGTTCTTACATTTTATTAAAGCAATTTGGAACATTTTGAAAGAAAATACAAAATTAATATATAACATTTTTTGTACTTTAAGTTTTATGTAAGAATACTATGAAGGACTAGGAAAAAATGCACTCCACAGCACCTCATTTGAATTGGTGTTTTCTCAAGTGAAATTATTCTTTGAACACAGAATTCAAAACGTTCCTAAAATCCCTTTATATATCTTTAGATTTTTTTCAGTTATGCTTCAAATGCATTAATCATTGAAATGTTTTTGAATGGCCATTTCTGTATGTCAGTTACTAGCTTTAATTTCAAGAAGTGTGTTTTGTTATCTGTATTTACAAAGCATTTTCATTTATACCAAAATCTTTCACATGACAACCTTTCTCTTTGTAATGCTCACCATCTGTTTTGAATTCAGTAGATACTTCCTGATGCCTTCCTGGTTTCTTGAGTTTAAAATCTTTTTAGTAATTAGTGTTCATTATTTTTTAAATGGCCCCTCGCAGTATTTTTTTCATTCTCTTTCTATTCTTTTACAAATTTTATAAGAGCTATTACTTTCTCTTATGTGGAATTATCTTTATTCCTTCTAAAGAATAACAATGAATGAAAAGTACAGAGGTGAAATAATTAAAAAAATATTTTAAAAATGTGCTTTGAGATTTTTACATATTGTATTCTCCTTTTTCATTGATTTAAAGTACAGCAATTTATAATAATAGAAATGAAAAAGCCATTAAGAGTAAATTATACAAAATTTATCTTTCCACTATTGGTGCTCCTTGGACTACTTTTTCCCCCTAAAATGCAGGACTGTCGCTCTTAGTAGGGACAAGATGAATTCCCTACTACATGATGACCATGATAAACTAGTCTCAGGAACAAAGCTAGGAATCAGCAACTCTTTCCCACTATGGAGCATCTCTTTGTTCACTGAAAATAAAGGGAAAATAAAAAGAAAGCCAGTTCTTGTGATCAATTCAATATAGAGAGAATCCAAAAACATTTGCATATGTGTATACTTATATAACCCAAATGTGTGTTCACAGTTTCTTATAATGTACCTACAACTCAGGTTTACAATCATTGAGTAAAATGTATAATAAATGAGATTTGGGAGCAATAAAATATATTTTAAAACTTAATTACTGGTTGGCTATTCCATTTTTGTCTAAACACTGAATAGATTATATCCTTGAGATAAAGAAGAAATAATCTTAAAATTATGGCTTCTAGATTATTTTAAGTTATAAAAATACAAATGCTAATAGATTAATTTAAAAATGATATGGAAGGCAAAATTACCTTGAAATATACTATGTGTCTATAATTTGTTGCTTCCAATTACAGTTTTCTACCTCACCAAATGTAGTGAAAGACCTTTTACTGATTATATTTACATTTTTCAATATTGTGTGTATGTTATATGCCCAAAGGCCAATTATAGCAATCTAATAACCTTTGCTTTAGTAATAAAAAATTTTATAAAATTCTAGTGAGAACACTAACATGTAAGCTATTATCGTATAAGTTATGTAGGAATTAGTGAAATGGCTAAGAATAAAATAATTACCAGTGGGTTGCTGGAACTAAAGGAACAGGCCTGGAAGGATTCTATTTCAACATACTTCAACTCTGTCACATTTTGGTTAATAATATCAGTGGAAGAGTTGAATATTACCTCCAGGGATTTTCAAAATTAAACCAATACTCTTAACTATATGAATGTGGGTTAAAAATACTTATATTAATATTTAATATGAAACTTGAACTAAGGGCATTAAATATTTGTCAGTCATAACCTGCAGATAGTACTGATGCTTCCTCTATACACAATATTTTACAGTTTTCAACACATACTGTCACTGCTTGTGTCTCACTTTCTGACATCAGATTCCTGTTAAAGAAAAGAAAGAAAATTTAAAACAAATTAAGAAAAATCTCCTTTTGTGTGCTGATTTTAGATGCCATATCTACTTGTCTTTTCATAATTTGCCACTTATATCTTAAGAAAATTTTAAGTGCTACAGAGATGTAAAATAATTAAATGCTTCTGGTTTAAAAAATGGGGAATATAGTATGAATGAGGTATTTAGAGATAATAGTTTAAATAAATATTATTATTAATATTATAGTATAGAATTCAAATGAATTAAATATCAACAAAATATTGCTGAAGACAATATTTTTATCAGACATAAAAGTAAATACTAGTTATTATAAGACATTCCTAGTTATTATATACAACTCTCATATCCCTACCAATTGTATAATATTGCTAAAGCAAAAATTCAAGAGGTCTTTGATGGTTGATAAGAAATTTAGGTAAAACGGATCATTTGCATACAAAATAGATTTTGGAATCAATGACGTAACAGAAAATATTAGAGATCAATTTTATTGTGATTCTTGCAAAAATTGTAACTAAATATAAGAAATGGAACTTATAAAATAATAATTTTAAGTCTGAGCCACAAATTTTCTGATAATTATTCCTCTGAAAAAGGAAATGGGTCTGATTTCTCTTGTGATCCCTGGAGTATGAGTTATCATATCCTCTCATATTTAATGCATGGGAGAATGAATCCTTCACAATTCTTGATTCTAATGTGGTAGGTGTACTAATCACATACCTTAAATATCTTGACTATGTTATTTTGTTGCAAGACATGCTAGGACTTTTCTAGTTTTAAGCTCAATAAACATTAGTCAAATAGTATGTATAGGTCACTATCATTTGAAGTAGAAATATACACAATTTTACAAAATATTAAAAATAAACATTGATGTTACAATAGTATTTTCTACAATAGTTACTTTTTTATCTGCATTATTTTTCTCCTCATTGCTCTCTCATTAATCATCTGAAACATGTGAACTGCTGTTAGTAAAGTTCCCTGATCTGGAACATTGAAGGAATGTCTCTCCCACTTGTGATCTTAGGAACCTAGTCCTAATTTCATGGAGTAGAATTTTCCCCATTGCTCTTGCTCACTTGAATCTCAACTTATTTTGATTATTTTTATTAATATTTTTACAAAGAATGGAACCCAGGTTCCCACACATGCCACCTGAGCGACACACTCAATCTTCAGTTTTACCTTTTGTAAAAATTCTTGCAAAGGGAAGAGGAAAAGATCACGTTTAATGGCTTCTAAAAAATAAAGGTTCATATTGCTTAAATATGGAATATTAATGCAATTAGGGGTCCTTGTTGCTAACATTTCAAGACACTTTCTTTGCAAAGTTATGATGCCTAAAGCTTTCATATAAGAGCAAAAAGCCATAGTTTGAAAATGGTAGCTTATTAAACCAGAAAATGCCTAGGTGTTTCTCGAAATCATTTCTTGTTAAAGTATTCAGGTTGCCTATTTCTGCATCTGTGTTCATAAAAATTGTATCATTAGTTTAAGCCTTCATTTTTCCAGTATTCTCTTAGTTGCAATTGAGAGGATTCCCACTGTATTCGGTAGTGATATATATGGTTATATTTGCCCATATATCTTGAAAAGACACTGAAATTTATAGTTAGGACCACAGAGGCTTGGTACAGTAGCTGTTGCAGTGTTCCATGAGGCTGTAAGAGTCACCAGGATAGACTGTTCTGTATTATTTTAAGTGTTTCACTCTGAACTCTCTCTATCTCCTCCTCCTCCATCTCTTTATCATTTTACTTTGTCTGAGCTCACTATAGGAAAATCAATACTTATTCATAATCGATCATTAATGAGTTTTTACCCTTATTATAATATACAGCTGTGTCTCTATAGAAAACATATTGTACATTAACCGCTGCATAACTGAAGTAAATCTCAATTTAGAACAAATCATAGAAGAACTAAACAGAAGCATGGAACGAAAATTTGTACTGGCAAGAATCTTGTGGGGCAAAGAGAAAGGACTACTAAAATCCCTAGAAGAAAGAAGAAAGAATCACTTTCTAACTAGACATTCCCTGGAAATAGTTATTACTAAAGTCATTCCAGAATATGAAAGGCACATGACACCTGTTTCCTTTAGACTAAGATGTAGCATCTGAGAATAAGAGATAATGTACAAGCTAAAGGCAAAGGAAGTGTCAGGGAAACCTAATCATGTTGGGGTCAGCACATCCCTTTTGTCACATTCTGTTCATAGAAATGAGCCATTAGATCAACGACACACAACGAGTGGTTTAAAAAGGATGTAAACATGAGAGGTCAGGGTCACTGGGGGGTCACTGGAGAAGCTGCTAGCCCATGTTAATATTACCATTATTGGTAACAAATAGAAATAAGGTTATTACAGAATTGATCCTGACATGATGTTTATGGCTGAAGGATAGTCAATAAATGGGTACATACAATAAAGAGTTAGAGATCACATGAGGGATAGTAATGTCCAGGAACCAGATATTTGACTTAGAAATCATTGAAAGCACTCTGGATACTATACTATCTCTAACTAGAGTTCATTGAAGAATTTTAATTATAGCACTGAAAATATCTATTTTTATACACTGAAAATAGCTATGGGCTCCTTTTTTTATATAAAATGGCTGCTAAGAGACAAATGTAAAAATGAAGTCAGTTTAGGATGATAAGTGCATGAATGCCTGCTAGACAAACTTTCTGTGGTTGTCAGTAATTGTCATGAACAGGAAAACCTGGTGGATTCAAACGGACATATTGTTCAGATTGAGTTGTCTGGATGAGCATTTGGTACATGGAAATAAGGGGAGAAAAGAAATCAGTACTACCCTGTGCCTTTGGCCACAATGCACAGATGGAATCAATAGTCTGTTTGGTAAGACTGGGAAGACAGGAAGGAGAAGAGATTTGCTCTAAGCCCTTTACTTGTCAATGATGTTCAGTTTGATAAATTGTCTGGCATTGATTCCAGCTAGGAAGCTGGCTGGAAGACTTGTGGTTAGTGGTACTCATCTGAGGTAAGATGACCACAAAAGATGACTTAATTATAGCAACAAAGATGTATCTTGTATAGAAATTTTCCATCAGGGAAGCTGTAGAGACTACTGACAGCCATACTTGAATACCAGCACACTTTGTTACCAAACTGGGAAATACATTCTTTCTAAATATCTTTTTACAGCTTTCAATGACTTCATCACTGACTTGGTATTCTCTTTTAAGTGTGGGTAAATAAATGAGTAGTTCAAATTGTCTCATAACACAAATACAACATTTATATGAAAAATAAAATCATTTTCCTATTCTTTTTTGACAATGTTGTTTGCTTCTTTGATGTCAAAATTTGCAGTTTATAGAGTTCAAGCTCACAAAAACATGCTTATTTAATTTTAATTTAGAGTAACAATTCAGTTTATTAATATACAGTATTTGTTGGTCTTATATTGTGCCTTTTTAAAAGTAAAACATATGCTTTAAATATGAGTACAAAGATTTGACAAATGTAATTTTAATAGCAATATAGCTCAGAAAGTAGTAATTAAAATTACATGTAATAAAATATAAAATAAAACTAAGATTGATGGCACAGGACTACAATCCCAGATACTAGAGAGGCTAAGACAGAAGATCACGAGTTCAAGGCCAGCATAAGCTTTCTAGTTTGTCCAAAGCTACCCTGGGAAGTTTAGCTGAACTCTGTCTTACAATTTTATTTTTAAAGGGGACAGGAACTGGAAATGCTGTTTAGTAATAAAACAAAGCATTTACTTAAGTAGGTTTAATCTTCACTACCATAAAAAATGAAAAATTTTATAAAACATTAGTAGAAAAGAGAGCATATTTCAAATAATGAACTACTACTCCATTCAGACCTAAATAGCAATGAGGTTTACCAAATTAATTTTAATGGATGTATAATTACCTAAATAATTACTCAGTATATAATGAAAACTAGACTCAGCTCAATCCTAAGATATTAACAACAGCAAAAGCAGCAAGTAGTTGTGCTGTAAGGTGTTTGTGTCTACATGGAGGATGTGACGTGGTGTGCCCCATGGTTAGTATGGATTGTCAAGTTAACAGGACCTAAAATAACCTTAGCAAAGTACCATGCCTCAGGAGATAAACAGCAGATTCATCTTTCCACAACCGCGGATAATGGAAGCAAATGATCAAGGTGTCTGTCAAAAAATACAGTTTCTGGATGAACCCTCTTATTGGTGAAATTATTAAGGCCACTCCACGTAGTTAAAAGGAGATTTATTTAATGGCATAACTTACAAATTAAGGGATAGGTAGGTCGCGGGGTCTGGGGAAGGTATATCGCAGTCCAGCGGTGTTCTCTGGAGCTCTGCTTGGCCCACTTCCACCGTCCACGGTCCAGGCACAGAGAGAGCACCCGCCGATCCAGATCTCGGGTCTCCAGGCGCCTCCCTTGGCCTCGCCTTGTAGGCGTGACAGTTGCCGAAGTCTCAATGGGGGTTGGAACTTCCAGATTAAAGCTGGAATCGCTACTCACTACACCCTCTAGCTTGCAGACTTCCACCTCTGGCTGTGTCCTCACCTGGCCTTTTCTTTTGCATAGTAGGGAAAATAATGAGTTCACTGTTTTGTTCTTCAGCTTTTCACTTGGAAAGGGGTCCTACGTATAGGGCTGTCATTGAGTCTAACATTTGTGTCTCCTCAAACTTCACATGTCTAAATCTAATCACCAGTCTGAGAGTATGATAAATAAGGCCTATGGCAGATGATTAGGTCATAAGGGCAGAGACCTCATGAGTGAGATTAGCACCCTTGCTAAAAAATGCTTAGGAGACCTGCCTTACCCATTACTGACCAGTGATGAAAGCCAGGAAGTATCATCTACCAAACAGAAAGCATTCCTTCATCAGATGATTGAGTCTAATGTTGTGTCTATTTGGATTTTTCACATTCCAAAATGTTGATAAACTCATTTATGTTGTTTCCAAGTTATCCAGTCTATGCAGTTCGTTACATTAGTGCAAAGAGGCTAAGGTAGATCACATACTTATGGTCACATCTCAAATAAAAAGGGCCAGCCATGCCATTTGTAAATACACTTACTATAGTCACACCATGGCATATTTACAGGCAATATATTTTGGAAGTCACTATTTGTGGTTTTATGGATTAAAGACTAAGATTACAGTATAGGAATGCTAAAGAAAAGTTTCTGAAGTTGATAGAAAGCCCAAAACCAAAACAAACAAACAAATAACCACAAAATCTGCACTCACCTCATAGAGTGGAGGGAACTGGGCCCTGGAGTGTTTGTCACATCTGGACATGGAGTATCTTTACATGTAGACATCTGTGTAAAGGGAGAGATAATATTGGCATGGGTTACATGAGCAGTGTATTGTATAAACAGCAACAATAAAAAAGAGTTGAGGAAGCTATCAAACCTCAGAGTATATACTTTAACTGAGAGCGTCTACTACAGTCCTGATTTTGTTAGCCTTCTAACAATGATACTTTTGATATTTTAGTTCCAATATAGGTCTTTAGAAAGTATCATGTCATTATCTAACCACTAAGTAGATTTTTTTTCTTGTTATCACTCCTCACAGGAATATAGGGAGAAATTGTTAGGGCTGGAACTGAAGAGGGGAAAAGAGTTAGCAGAATTGCTGCCATCAATAGGCATTCAGAAGTGTGAATTACCCTCAGCCCTTATGAATGGCTATTTGATATATCCTTAGAGACTCATACTATATGATTGCCTACTTCTCTCATTTATTTCCTCCAGCATCAATTAGGTTTGATAAACCATAAAAAACTGAATGTCACATTTGGTATGTTTCTGGATGACTGCATTGATTTTTTGGCTTGTGGATAAATTCAATTACACACAGCATTCGGAGATTCCTGTAATTGTAATTTTGTTGGATCTCCTCACTCAATAACTTCCCAATTTCCTGATCTTCTGTAAGGTCGAAGGTGGCAGAATGTAGAGCAATTTTTTAAAGCAGTACACGAGTAAAATTCAATATCTAATAATAGGCAAAGCAAATGCCATTATACACACAGCATTCGGCCTTTAAATTTCATATTAATTGCAAAGTACCATCTGCTCAAGTTCCATGGCCCTGTGGTACCTGAAACCCTGGTTATATCATTTAGGACTAAGAGAAGCTGCAAGTTTGCCCACATGAATACTTTGGAATTTGAAAACTACAAATTTAATTGAATTAATTATGAATTCTTTTAAGTTTAAATTATCAAATTTAAAATTATTGTGATGATACATCGTTTAGAATGGCCCAGATATCATACACACACCTGAAGTTGAGCAGAGAAGGCATTACTTCTGGTTTAAAGATGGGGAAGAGGGAAAGAAGGAGAAGTAGTGAAGGGAGGGGAGAGTGAGAGAACAGAGTCGGTAAAAAGGGGAAGGGAGAGAGAGAGAGAGATGCACAGAGACAGAGAGGCAGAAAGAGAAAACCGAAAGACAGACACAGAGAACAGTTATCATGAACAGCTATAAACACACAGCCGTATTATATACAGTGCAATGAATGAATAACTCATTTTACCTTATTAGCTATGGTACATTGCCATGCTGATGAGCTACACTTTCCATATCTGTGTCAATAATAATATACTTTAGAATACATTAAGAAAAAAACACTGCTTTCAGCTTGTTACTGTGTGGGAGAAACATGTTACAGCTATCTAAGAATGGATCCAGAACAAGATAATGGGATCAGGAGTATGAACAGGTGATAGACTGCAATTAGAAGGCATTATGTCAACGTGTCCTGGAGGATATGGAGACTCTCAAAAGGACTTAGCATAGTCATTCATTCTACTGTAATTGCTTTCATAATGTAATATTCGTTCCCTCGTTAGAATCATTAAAACTTTCTTTCTGAGATGGTCCAGTAAAATGTAATCACAGGAGCGCAGGCAATGATAATGAAAACACTGACTTGTGTAAAATGAGGCAAAAGGCAAGGTCTCTGGTGATAGGGTCTTGGAACTGAGACTGCAGCGTGATGAATTGATGTTTATGATACTCAGCCAAACAGTAACAGCAAGTCAATGAATGGCAAAAAAACAGCAGCACTGTTATGAAGATCTTAGTGCGTACTTGACCTACATTTTTTTTCAGGTCCGGTACACATCCATTTCTGATGTGTGACTTTGATATGATCCTGCTAGATTTATCTTAAGGATTCGTTTGCTGTTTTTCTTAATCAAGTCCACATTTCATGTCTAAGGTGGCACCACTTCAGCATGAAATTCCTAATTGTCATAGACTAGTAATATGAAGCAGCACTTAAGGATTTATCGGATTTCAAAAGCCCAGAGAGACGTGCCCTCTAAGTGATTCGACACCGCTATGATGAGCTCTGTATGAATTAGTATGTCAGCACCTGAAGTAACTGAAGCCCGTCTGGTTAGAATAGCTGCTGTTAGGGAAATGTTGGGGTTGTCTTTTGCTTTGTTCTAGTGTGTTCCTATGAACTAGAATGCTTCATAATGATCTCCTGTGATATCAAGTGTCCACAAGGCTCTGAGATCCCAGTGTCCTCCAGGCTACTCCTCTCACCTTGTTGCCTGAGGGAACATTTAATGTCATTATCTATTGAGTGAGCATTAAATATCATGTGAGTATTGATTCTTTTATAAAGTAAAACAAGCAAATTTCAAAACTTGCATGCAAAGTGATTTAAAACTACTATAAAATTCTATTAGAAGTTGTAAAATTTCTAAGAATACACATATTTTCAAAACTGAAAGGAAAAATTGGCACTTTATTAGAGATTTAAAATAGGACTGTATTCAACTTAATAAAGAATGATACATATTCATTTTGTCTCTTCATCTATATGATGAATATGATATTTTATTTAATGTAAATAGTCTGATTTGTCAATTTGTCAATTTACAAAGAGTAGCAAATATGCTATATATTCTGTAGAAAACTCCATTGTACATACATGAGAGAATAAAAGTAGATAAAACAAGTGATTAGTGTTATAACATCAGTGTTAGTCTCCTGACCTTTTAGAGACACTCTGTAAATTGTTCTTGTCTTAGGGAAGCATACATCCATACCTGTACACACTGAAAACAAACACACACACACACACACACACACACACACACACACACACACACGTACACACACACACAATAGAACCATGAGATAGTAAATAGTCTAGCTGAAGAGGACATGAGCAGTTAGAACCAAAGATAACATTTAGAGAGAACAGAGTTTTGAAGAGCTAGTAGGAAGTGTATTTGGTATATTTGTCAGAAAATGTAAAGGTTGTAGCTGAGTAAATATTCAGGTGTTGATCTGAATATGCATGGTTCAAAAAGAACCAATCACAGTGAGTGCTTTCTACAAAATAGTCTGTGTATGAACAATAAGACAAACTTTGAGGGCTGTGGTCAGAATACATGCCTATACAGTTGTCCTTTTCCACCTAACTTGAAAATTTCAAAAATACTCTTTTGTGTACTGCAATAAACAGTGAAGAATAAACATCCACAAAGCTTAATTCATCACAGGGACCATAAAGCAACCATTAGATTGCTAGGCCACCCAGACATAAGACACCCTGGAGCTCAACCACATCTTATCTGAGTCCTTACTGCACTAACAGTATGTCTGTCCTTCCTCTGATTATAGATACAAACTGGAAATGATGAAACAAGTTCTTAGCATTATTTTCCTCTCATTGTTCCTTCTGTCATTTAAGTTAGAGTACTAACTCTAACAGTCTTTTGGTTTGGCATCATTGTCACAGCCTGTGTATTTCCATCTTTCTTACTAATCAATTGTCCTTGTTGCTTCTGGAGTTAACACAAGATAAAAGCCTAATAAATATGGTAATATTTAAAATCTTCATCTGAATTGTCGGTTTCCATGATAAATGCCAGACTTCTTAGTTTGTACTCACTTTTTCTACTCATATCTGCTCATGTTCAGTTTCCAGAGACATTTCCTTAAAGGATATTTAGCTATTCCAAATAAATTCTTTCTCTTCCATTTTATGTTGGTTTATTTTTATTTTTTGGCTTTTTTTTTTGGGGGGGGGGGCTCACCTCCCAGCCCAAATAAATACACGGAGACATAGTCTTACTTATCAATGTCTGGCCTTAGTTGGCTTATTTCTAGCCAGGTTTTCTTTTCTTTTCTTTTTTTTTTCAAGACAGGTTCTCTCTATGTAGCTTTGCGCCTTTCCTGGAGCTCACTTGGTAGCCCAGGCTGGCCTCGAACTCACAGAGATCCGCCTGGCTCTGCTTCCCGAATGCTAGGATTAAAGGCGTGCACCACCACCGCCTGGCTATAGCCAGCTTTTCTTAACTTAAATCATTCAGTCTACCTTTTTCATCGGGGCTTTTTGTATACTCGATATACCTTTCTTTACCTTACTTACTCTGTGGCTGGCTGTGAAGCTTGGTGGCCGGCCTCTGATGTCCTCTCTCCTCCTTCTCCTGTTCTTGCTCTCTGATCTTCTCTTCCCAGATTTCTCCTTCTATTTATTCTCTCTGCTTGCCAGCCCCACTTATCATTTCTCCTCACTAGCTATTGGCCGTTCTACTCTTTATTAGACCATCAGGTGTTTTAGACAGGCAAAGGAACACAGCTTCACAGAGTTAAACAAATGCAACATAAAAGAATGCAACACACCTTTGCATCATTAATTAATGTTCCACAGCATAAACGAATGTAATGCATCTTCAACTAATATTCCACAATACCCTCCCTCCCACATTCTTTCTCTCCTTTATCTCCCTCTCCCACCCCAATACATCTGGACAGAGCAGAATAAGCACTATATATGCTTAATATAATATATATATTATAATATAATCTAATATATATGCTCACTTAGTGTCAATGATCTATCTTGTATAGAGTGATCCTCCCAAATGAACAAGGAGTGACAAATTCCTGCACAGTGATAGAAACAACTCTTCCTATGAAGAAGTTTTGACCTAGGTAACAACAGTAAAAAATGAAATGTATGGAAGAACTCTTTTTTTTTTATTTTTTTAGATGGGTTTCCTCTGTGTAGTTTTGGTACATGTCCTGGATCTCACTCTGTAGACCAGGCTGGCCTTGATCTCACAGAGATCCCTCTGGCTCTGCCTCCTGAGTGCTGGGATTAAAGGTGTGTGCCACCACCGCCTGGCCTATGAAAGAACTCTTAACAGATGTGTAAAACATCAGACTTCCTAGCATACAAGGATGAACTTTATGAAGGACAGTCTCAGAAAGGACTGCATGAAGGATGAAAGCAAAGCAGTTTCTTAGCATACAGTAGCCATTCATCTGTTCCAACTTAAGAAATAACTTAATCAGAATATTGAGAAGTGAACACACCCTCTCAGGTTGAGTGAGAAACATGTAGCACATGAAAGATACGTCTACTTACTTGAGCAATAATTTATTTTTAGTTATTTGATTATAAGTGTTATAATTCACTGTGAAGGAAGGATATTATTGAGACAGAAATATCATGAGATCTAAAAAGTATGGATGCTATAGTCCCAGGCTTAATTCATTATCTAAAGAAAAATGACTGAGTAGGGCATCATTGTTACAAACAGAATATTACTCATTTACCTATAGCCAACAACAATGTCAATAATCTTATTTTTGTCTATATTGTATTATTAATTATAACTTTCTGTGTGTGTGTGCTTGTGTGTGTGTGTGTGTGTGTGTGTGTGTGTGTGTGTGTGTGTGTGGCATATATGCTCATGTGTATGTGGGTATATATGCCTATGAATGCACGCAGAGATTTGAGAAGGAATTTGGGTCTCTTGCTCTAACATTCTCCATCTTATTCTTTAAGACAGAGTCTCTCACTGAATTTTTGATTATGTTGACAGCCAGAAAGACCCAGCAATAATCTTGTCTCCACCAGCCAGAATTCCAGAGTTAAAAGTGTATGTGGCCACACTTCTTTTTAAGTTCTCCATGGAACCTGGAATCTGAACACAGGTCCATATGATTGTACAGCAGGTGCTCTCCCCCACTGAATTGAATCTCTCCACCCACGCAATAGATGTAGCTTCACTAGAAATATTTTGAAAAATATACTGAGAAACAAAAATATAATCGTTGCTGTCAGAAAAACAATACTTACAATGCTGTGTGTAGAAACGGTTGCCTTCACTCTCAGAAGACATCGACATGGGAAACCACATTACAAGTGTGAAGTGCTGGCACACATGAGCATGGACTGACAGTTGTCACAGCAGATAAGATGCCTTGCCTGCCTGGATTCCTAGAATTACTTCTTAGTTGGATAAAGACACTGGCTGGGAAGTTTTCAAATATTTCTGAAACTTCCTTCTTCTGAAAAGGAGCTTGTTTGGTCACGGTGCATCACTTCCGGGGCTCTTGGTTCCTATACCTCTGACTGCAGTATTCTTTCAGTTAAAGAAATACAGTTAGCTGAAAGGAATCAAATTTTCCATCATTGCTCTCTCTTTTTGTTTGAAATATATTTTAGATTTAATTTCTCAAAATAATTTAACTATTTAACTTAACTATAACAAGAAAATCTTGTACTATTCATTGATTTCCTGTTGCTCTCTTGATCTTTTGAGTTCTGTTTGAAATTTCTCAAAGACAATAAATAGATATTATTATACATGTATTGATGAGTCGTGCAGTAATGTAAAATAACTTGTGGAAACTCTGTTGCCTGATGTAGAATATAGGTCTGCATGACTCCAAGACACAACCTGTTCTATCTTGACTTTCTGGAAGACTATGACTGCATCATTTTAAAATGTGTTTGATCTCTAATAGACACAAGATTATACAATCAAATAATATATTTGCAGGCATGTTTTAGTCATCATTCATTCAATTATGAGTAATAAATGATAGTAAATAATTATAGACATGATAGAAAACTGGAAATATGTTAAATACTTTGTCAATTAACGTAAAAATACCTTCTGTGCATTCTACAACATACGAATATTGTTACTGAAGACAATTTTTTATATTCAGTATCAACAATTTGAATTTCAAAAATAAGGCTGACCCTGGCATTAGCAAGACAGGATTAATGTCAATAGAGTTGACAGGCTATGAGTTCTGGGTCTGATGAAAGTTCAGCATATTTCTGCTGACAACTCCTTTTGCCTAATCAACATCTTAATAACAGGTGAATAGATTAAGAGCAGTAAGTAGTCTCAGTTTCTTATTGCTGATTGCTGTGATATTTAAAAGATTCAAATCAATAATTAAGATAATTAAGTCATTCAATGTCAACCTTCTAAGCAGGCATTTGAAACTATTGAAAAAAGGAGCTGGCATACACTAATGTGACATTTAAGTTATGCTTATGATCTTTGTCTTATACATGAGTAGTTGCAAAGAAGTTGCAAAGGAACATTTACAAATGCACCAAGCTCGTAAGAATGTGCAGTAGGAGTTATCAGAATTAACTTTGAAAGAGATGAGAACGTGTTGTTGATGTGGCTGTTCACAAGCCTCAATGCTGCCATGTCCCCAAAGCATTTTCACTCCTATTACCTTCTTTAGTATCTTCCATCATTCAGAGAACAGTACACAGCTGATAGGACACCCAGTGCGCTAGTAGGCCCATCTGTTCGTCTATCAGTCACATGGTAAATGTGCAAAATGAAATGTTTGCCTAGGCCACAAACCAAAGGCAAAATTAAGTCATAGAAGTTTTTCATTAAAATAAAACTATTTTTTTTTCTTAGGGGCACATTTATAGGAAGTTCCCTGATTATTTTATAAAAAAAATAATGCAACTATCTTATAAATAACAGAACTCTATGTGAAATGTTGTTTGGTAGTTTATTTAATTCACACTAAAATTTAACCCACCAGTAAAGGCATGTAGTATCTAGCCTGAACTAAATGTGAATGTAATGCAAAAAACATTAATATATTATTATGATGGCTAGTTTATAATGTAAGGAACACTCAGACCATAACATTTGTGAAATTCATTTGACATGTACACTGTATTGTTATTTAAATAGGTGCAAGATGTGCTACACCAAGTGTCTCCTTATAAGTGGACACCATTTTCATGTCCCTTCTTAGCATTTGGTGTCATATTTTATAAATGTCCTGGAAGTATAGCTCTTACTGCAATTTTGTAACAACACCGTATTACATACACACACACACACACACACACACACACACACACACACACACATATATATATATATATATATATAGAGAGAGAGAGAGAGAGAGAGAGAGAGAGACCAGGAGTGAGGGAACAAAGAAGAGAGTGAAAGAATAAAAGAGAAGGAGCAAGAGATAGAAAGAGAACTAAGACGAATTGCTAAACGGTCTTATTAATAAAAAAAAAACAAAAACAAAAAAAAAACCCGGAGCCAGATACTGGGGAGAAAACTAAGAGATCAGAGAAGCAGACAGAAGCCAGCCATGTTCCCACCACTAGGAAATCCTCAGCCAAAGAGAGAGCTACTTCCTGTATACTCCCATCTATACACCTTTCTTGCCCTGCCATCTCACTTCCTCTCTCTGCCCAGCTATATCACTTACTTTCTCTCTTCGCCCAGCTCTATCACTTCTTGTCTGTCTGTACAGACTCCAGTCTTCTATGGTTAACTAGCACTTGGATTAAAGGTGTGTGTCACCACACCTAGCTCTGTTTCCAGTGTGGCCTTGAACTCACAGAGATCCAGATGAATCTCTGCCTCCTGAATGCTAGGATTAAACGCATGTGCTACCATTGCCTGGCTTCTATGTTTAATATAGTGGCTGGCTTTTTCCTCTGATCTCCATGCAAGCTTTATTGGGGTATACAAATAAAATATCACCACATTTTCCCTTTTTCTGTCTAAAATAAAAAAAAATTATAACTAATATAAGAAAAACTATGTACAATAAGTATAATAACTATATACAATATATACAGGCAATAAATATATTAATAATGTCTAGTTCATTTGCATTTGACAAATTCAGAGAATATATTCCGTTATCTATCCTATCTTTGTGAATCCAAAGGAGAGGGAAGGAGGAGGGAAAAGGGGGAGGGGGGGATGAGGAGCAGGTGAGAAAGGAGTGTAGTTGGATTTTTTATTACTCTTTGTTGGTTTGCCACCTATCCCCCAAACAAATACAGAGAGATTTATTCTTACTTATAAATGCCCTGCTTTTGCTTGGCTTGTTTCTAGATAGGTTTTCTAACTTAAATTATCCTGTTTCTCTTTAACTACATTTTGCCTCTGAGCTTTTTACCTTCATTTATTCTATATATTTTTCTTTCCTTCTCACTCCATGGCTGCCTGTGTGGCTGAGTGGCTGGGTGGTCGGCTCGTTTTGTCCTCTTCTCCTTCTCCTTTTCTTACTCCTGTATCTTCCCCTATTTATTCTCTCAACCCACCAGCCCTGCCTATTTCTCTCTCCTGCTAGCTATTGGCCACTCAGCTCTTTATTAGACCATCAAATGCTTTAGATAGGCAAAGTGACACAGCTTTACAGAGTTAAACAAATGCAACATAAAAGAATGCAAAACATCTTTGCATTATTAAAGCAAATGTTCCACAGTATAAACAATGTAACACATCTGTAACCAATTTTCCACAACAAAGAGTGGATGAGAGAGGCATGGCAAGTGGGAAATGTGTTATGTAGTCTAGGATGCAAGGCATGCCCCAGCCCTATTCTTCAGCTGTTGAGATTATGGACCTGTGACATGACGCTTGTCTGTAAGGGATATTTTTAATATTGAAAATTATACAATTAATGAGATAGTATATAAACAGTCAAAATGAACTTAAAGTGAATTTGAAAATAAATAAGTATTGTAGAGAAATAAGGATACATGAAAGTGGCAAAGGACCAGGTTGACACTCCTCCTAACATCTTATCTTTGAGCAGGCAGAGCTGCATTTCTGGGATAGATATGATAGCCAAATGAAACGTAAAGACAAGTCACTTGCTGACATTTTTTAGATTTGTTCTATAATTTCCAGGCAAAATTGGAAAATCTCATTGTAGGCAAAACAGTTTTAGGCTAAACATAAAGAGTAAAGAGGTATCTCCATGCCTTCTCACCCACCAGGAACTTCCTGTGACTGTAGATGAAGAAAAGCTTCTGCAAAGAAGAGAGCCAGATTCCAGGTATAATCTAGTTGTCAGTCAACACTTAGGAAAATTTTAACAGAAGGTGCACACTGGGCTGGTAAGATGGCTGCACAAGTAACGGAGGATGCTACCAAACCTAAGACCTGGTTTTTATTATTGGAACCCACTTGATGGACGGAGAGAACAGACTCCTGCTAACTGTCCTCTGACTTTCACATGCGCACTCCTCTGGCACCTGCATGGTGACACATGCAAACATAAATAAGTGAAAGTAATTTTTAAAGTTTTTTTAAAATATGTATATTGTCAGTTACCCTTTAACAAACTATCAGTGAAAAAATGAAGTGGCATAGAGTGTACACCACAATGAAGCTCTCAGAGAAAGTGAGAATTTCGTAGACGTGGAGTGCTTAGAACACTCGTACAAATGGAAGCTTTGTGGATGCATCTGCCTGTGACTGTGTGTGCGCCTTCACAAGTGTGTGTAATTGGGGAAGCGGTGGCTGCCAAGGAAGAAAACAAGCAGCTGCCTTCATGCTCTATTATCCAAGGAGCTGCCAGACTGGATGCATTGCTCCAAGGTGTTACTTGAGACGATATTCTCAATTATCTGTTAAGGGCCTAGAAGAGCTAGCAGGCTTAGAGGGAAGAAATAGTTTTGTGGCCTAGTTAGGAAACAGGTCTTTACTTCACAGAGATTTTCAAAACCTAGTATGACATGGAAAAATAGTTGTTGTGCACAACAGTCACAAAAGAGGTTGTGTAAAGGGGCTCTAAGATGGACTTTTCAGTTTCTCAGAACTTGGGTGAACCCCAGAGAAAAAGGGAGGGTCTGAAAATGTTTGTGCTTCTATGTCTGCTGTAGTAGAGAAATTCATGTTCCCCTTCAAAAAGATAATGAGAATTTAATATACAATCACATATGAGGTTTTCCTTATATTTCTTTATTTCTGAAATATAATTTACATGAAATAAAAAAAGAATGATTTTAGATGTTAGGTTTATTGAAGTTTAAAATTATGTAAATCTTTGGAATTTGCACAACAAACTGGATAGAGAACAAAACCACATGCCTTCCTGCTGTCAGATTCCTAGAATAAGTCCCCACTTCACAGGAAAACTAGGCAGAGAATAGCTTTACCTTTCATAAAGCTCAGGTACTGTTTGGCATATGGGATTCACACATTTCTGAGCTTCATCATAATGTTGCCTTAATCTGTAACTTTTTATTGTTGAGCTGTGTTTATAAACATGGTTGACTTCTCTCCCTATTGTTTATTGATGAGTGTTAGGGTTCTTTTCAACACTTGATACATTTTGAAAGGAAATAGTAATACCTATTCATGATTGTGCCAATTTACATTTCAGTATGAAATGTATAAATATGTTACTGTTGTAATTGGTCCATGTTCTCACGGTGTGATTTTATATTTTGAGCAACTTGTTTCCTTGAGCCATTCTATAACACTGTATGATTTTTATAGACAGGTTTATTGCTGTAGTTTTGTTTTTTAACCTTTTTGGGTTAATTGACTAATATTGAAAGTTTTAAGTGTATATTTAAATAACTTTTTGCTTAAATATAACTTTTTATACTAGAATTGGAGTAAAGACAATAACATACCCATTTCCACAGTGGATTCAGTCCTTAAAGTTATTAAGACATGAGTGGGTTAGCTGTGCATTGGTCCTGCTGTGTTCAGAAGATCCTGTTTGTTCATCCCAGTCCTTCCTGACCTCTGACTCTTAAAACCTCTTCACCTCATCTTTCATAACCCCTGAGCCTAAGTGGAAAGGGGTGTGATATAGGTGTTCTGTTTATGACTGAACACTCCATAGACCTCTGCATTTTGAATAGTTACACATTTCTGTACTGACTACTGTCCACTGCAAAAAGTTTCTTCTGATGAAAATAGAGTGCTGAGCTAACCTATAAGCATAGAGGTACATATTAGAGGGCAATTTGGTACTATGTCCATTTAGCAATATAATAGTCATAAGTTTTCTCCTAGGGCCTGGGAGACCTGCAGTCATTGGCTCCTGGCCAAGCTTACAATACTAGGCACAAATTCCAATCTGCAGAGCAGTCTTATTCAATCAGAAAGTGGTTGGTACCACTAAGAACATTTGTTGTATGATTATACCCACAGGTGTATCTTGTCAATCTGGTCATTATTAGAGTTCTAAGTGTTCAGAGTTGACTAAACTCTTGATTACTCTTCTCCTCCAGCAAGCAACCTATCTGCCACCTTCCAGTATTATGAAAGCTGGACAAACTCCTTCGTCAGCATCAGCTTGATTTTTCCATGTCCCATTACCAAAATATGTGCACTATAGCATTTTCAGCAGTAGTATCTTACAATTAAGCTGTGGTTGGCAAAGAAAGAGTGACAGAAATAGCCTGTACAGTTTTGCGGGTCTATGGGATTGCCTTGATGAACAACTCAAGAGAAGGTATACCACACTGAAAGTTTTACTTGACATCGACTGGCTTCTGGCAATACTGTTGTCCCCGTGTAGAGCAATTTCAATTAAAGTCATTCATATCTACTTATATGTGTTGGGGGGAATGCATATGTGGGTGGGCACATATGAAGCTTATACAAGACTAAGTTTCCATATTTCTTTTCTGATGTCCTTTGTGTAATTGTTATGTATCCCCCAAACCCTTCCTCAGCCCTACACTCCTATCCTCTCCCCAATTAATCCTCCCTCCTGTCATCCCCTTTCCCTTTCATATCACCCTGTTCTGCTTTCCCCATCACATAAGATCTTTGCAAACAACAGTGGTCCCTTTCTGGTTTCCTGGCTTCTACAGGAATTCCAACTCAAACACATGGATGTAAAGTTTCTAGCAAAGTTCACCAAGTTCTCACTTGTATGATTACCTACATTTTTCTTTCTTTAGTTTCATAAGTTGTTGTCAATCTTTCCTTGGATTGAATTTTACATCTCAAAAGAAAATGTATATATGTATGTTTGAATGTATGTAAGTATGTATGTATGCATGTATGTATGTATGCATGTATGACATCAGTACATTCTTTTATCACAGATTATATCAAATAGTTTGAATCTATTAAAGTACAGAATGCAGAATTAAGGATGGAGTTTACCAACTATAGAGTAAAGTGAACTCTAAGGCAGATATTGTTAAAATGAGATACTTATCTAAATAACAGGAAAACAGAATTTTAATATGCATTTCTTCATATAATATATTAATCTTAAAATATTTAATTAATACCATGTATATCTCAACTATTAAGCTGGGTACCAATTTACATTAGCACTGTCTGTCCCTGAATAGTATATATTTATTACTGCAAGATACTTAAGTGAGGAGACACTGGCAATAAAATGTAGATGACATTATAATCTGGCAAACATTAGATACTCTTGGAAATTCTTGAAAAAAAATAGGATGCATATAATAATTGAAATGTCTTTATTGAACATGATATCTGAAAATATCTAAGTCTTTGGAAGTAAAGCAGATACTGGTTACAGTGTTAGATTCATAGAATTAATATACTGTTTTCAACAGTCTAAACTTAAACAAATAAGACATATAATATTATTTACAATTATGCCAAGAACTTCAATAGAAGAACATGTATTTTGCTAGTGTTCAACCACTAAGAGTTTTCTCTAGCAATGATTTAGTTTCAGGCTTTTACTTTATGATAAGAGAATATATAAGCCCATTACAGCCCAATTATAATAAAACCTCACAGACGTAGACAACCATGCTACCTCAGGAACTGCATTTGCATTTATGCTGAAAGCAGCGCAGCAGCACCATGTAAATTGATAGCTCCCAGCGTCTCCAAAAGCATCATAGTAATTCACATAAAGAGAAAAGCAGGAAGATTGAAATCTTTAGGCAGGGGTACCAAGCATGATGAATGGATTAAACAGGATGGTGCCATTTTTCACATTAAAATAATACTGTAAATTTAATGTCATTGACTTCAGAGCTTGTTTCATATTGCAAATGCATATAATCACATAAAGATATATATATATATATATATATATATATATATATATATCACAGTGTAGTATATTTAAACATGTTTTAATAAAATATTTTGTATATTTGAGGTTTGTCATAAAATTATATGCCCTGGGCATGTAGTTGATAAAATGTTTTCCAAAATAGAATTTTTTTCAAATTAAGATATTGTTTAAATGTTAAACTGAAAGACAGAAAAAAAAATTAAAAATGATAGAATGTTGCGGAAATATATTGTTCAACTTTATGTGTACATGACATAGTGTTATATCAGGCTACACATATCTGACTCTTCAAACATTTATCATTTATTGTACTGAAAATATTCAAAATCCCTTGTTTTCAAATCTGGAAATTTATCCAGAGTCACCCTAGTGTGCAGTAGCAGCCCAGAGCTTCTGCCTTTTAAACCATAACTTACTACATATTGGCCAGTATCTCTCGCCTCTTTTCTTCCCCAACTTTCTCCAGCCTGTCTCTGTCATTCTTTAAATTTCTCTGACATCAACTTCTTAGCTTTTACACAAATGTGAGACTGTGTGGTACTTGTTATTTAGAACTTGACATATTTAGCTTAAAATGACAATCTCCAGTTCTAGCCACATTGTTGCAAACAGCAATTTCATCCCTTTTATGATTGGATTGCCTTTGGAGGAACCCACGTACCATGCTAGGTTGTGGATTTGTGTTTTTTTCTTTTTTTTTTTTTTTTTTTTTTTTTTTTTTGGTTTTTTGAGACAGGGTTTCTCTGTGTAGCTTTGTGCCTTTCCTGGAACTCACTTGGTAGCCCAGGCTGGCCTTGAACTCACAGAGATCCGCCTGGCTCTGCCTCCCGAGTGCTGGGATTAAAGGCGTGCGCCACCACCGCCCGGCTTGTGTTTTTTTCATTTCTTGTTTGTGTGTATAGGGCTTCACGATGGACTCCATAAAATGAAAAAACCTCTGCTTAGCAAAGGAAGCAATCGAAATGGAGATAAAGGAACTTAAACAATTATAAAAATGTAGGTTATATATTTAATAAATAATTGATATCCGAAAGAATGAGGAACTCCAAAACTTCAACAGTCAAACTGCTCGTTATTGAGAGTGGTGGACCTTAGTCAAACATGATGACACACATGCCCAGCCTTCAGGAGGCTGAGGGAAGAAGGGATGAGACCCAGGTTGTCCTGGTCTACAAAGAAGCACTCCCTCAAACAAGGAAAATCGAACAAAAGCCTGCAGAGTTCCTTGTCATCTGTCTTCTCACAGTCTCTCATGGAAACTGACACAATAAATCTTAGACTCCCTGATGGTGTCCAAGAGCAAATATATGAATTTGCTTAGATATATCATTTATTATCCTTCATATGCTTCAAACTCTTTATAGTTTTGCTGTGAAGAATCTCTGATTGGTCAATGTCTGAGTAAAGTCTTGAGCTCAGAGCTTAACTCAGACCCCTTTTACTTTGTAGCTTACAGTAAGGAAGTTGGTTCCAAATGGTTTAGCTCTTCTATGGTTTAGCTGTGAAAGTGGATAGTGAAATGTCTTAGATCTGTGGTATAAATGAGATTAAGTTATATGAAGAATAAGAAATGGAACCTGGTGTAGACAAATTTCTAAATGGTCTTATTAAATAAGAAACATAGAGCCAAATATAGGGGTGAAAGCCTTAGGTATCAGGGAAATAGTGAAAGCCACCAACCTTACCTCTCCATCTCTGCAGCTACCAAAAAGTGAGCTACTTCCTGTCTAACCTGTGCCTTTATTGCCTTGCTGTTCTGCCCTCTCATTGGCTCTTAGCCTCACAATCTCACTTTCTTGTCACTGCCTGTCTGTACAGACCTCCAGGTCTCTATGGTTGGTACTGGGATTAAAGGCAATTGTCACCATGCTTGGCTGTTCCCTAGTGTGTTCTTGAACAAACAGAGACCCTGCTGGCCAAGTGATCAGATTAAGGGCGTGTGCTACTACTGCCTGACTTCTATATTTACTTAAAAATGGCTGGCTTTTTTCCCCTTGATCTCCAGGTATACTTTATTTATTAACATACAAATAAAATATCACCACAACCTGGAAATATTTAATAAATACAGTAAACAGTTAATAAATAAAGCATTTACTAAAAAATCAGTTAACCAATTTCATATTAAATTATGGAATCCAAAAGTATCCAAATCTGTTTCATTTTTGTAAAAAATTAATAAACTTGGTAATATGTTAGTTAGGAGAGTGAGAGGCAAGAGGGTAATTCAGTTTGTTAGTACCTCAAATGACAATGAGGCATTGCTCCAGACATGCTATGAAAAGTTAGTAAAAGCACCTCAAACAAGTTTGCACTTGTAAGTGTTGTAGAATATTTATATACACTGCAAAGATGGTCTCTGCCTAAGTTGCCTTCTGATTGGTTTAATAAAGAGCTGAATGGCCAATATCTAGGCAGAAGAGGATAGGTGGGACTGCTGGGCAGAAAGAGAACTCTAGATAAAAGTAAGGAGTTGCCTGCCAGACACAGAAGAAGCAGGATGGGCAGTACAGAGATGAGGTAACGAGCCTCATGGAAGAGTGTAGATTAAAAACTAAGGGTTAATTTATGCTATAAGAATTAGTTAGGAACAGCCTAAGTTAAGGCCAAGATTTTATAGTTAATAATAAGTCTCTGTGTCATTATTTGCAGGCTAGTGGTCTCAAAGACAAGGCACTACTACATGTAAGTCTGAGAAGTATATGACCTGTGCAAATTCCTTGAAAAGCACAACTTTCTACAAGTCAAACTAGAAGAAGTATACATTCTGAACAGACCAAATATATTAAAGAAATCACCTCAAGAAATAATACTCTTCCATCATAGGAAGTACTAGTCCTAGGATTCTAACAATATTTAAGACAAATATGTTCTGAAATGTCTTCTATGTGTAGAAACACAGGAAACAAATTCTGAAAGATTTTTATGGGGACAGTATTATCAGATTCCAAAATCAAATCCATTTTAAGACTATCACTAGCAAAAAAAATGTAGAGTAGTAGCTACCATGAACATAGTTTCATAAATCTCTGATGAAATATTAACAAATCCAAAGATATGGAAGAGATGATTAAGCAACTGAGCTTCATCTTTAACACAAAGATGTTAACTTTGTTTTAACTTCCAAAGACCTCGCAGTACTCCATCAGACAGTATATAACAAAGGAGAAGACAAGTAAACAATTGATAAATCAAAGTTCTAACACAATTCATGAATATTTACCACAGCCTGATCGTATATGTAACCATTGTTTTAGAGTAAAACCCTCAGCTGCCAGAGTTCCAAATGAGTAGGCTTGGATACCTGTCCCAATATTCCAACTAAGGAGATGTGTAGGGCCCTGGCCCCCCAATTTGGGTAGCTGTTGCCTGCTTGCAGACCTTAACCAGATGTCCTCCCTATGCTAATTCCCTGCTGGTTTCCACCCTCCTGAAAGCTTAAGGGAAGTTCCTTGTTTGTGTATCCTGCATATTGGGCATTGACAGCTTAGATTCAAGATTGTAAACATTAGTAGCAAACTTCTGCCCTTTGAGGTTCTCCTATTGTGCTATAAGCCTGTATTTAAGGTTTCCTCCCTCTTTCAATAAACGGCATTCTGCTGAGGTGAGTGACCCACTGTCTTCTGTCTCTGTTTTTCGATCCACAGCCCCTAGCTCTGACATGGTGAACGGGTGGTAGCACGGGCATTATCGCTATAGAGATGATTTATGAAAAAAAAGATTTCATCAAAGTACATGGAGAACAGCTAAACTGGATCCAGTGATTCAAATTTTGTGTTTGTGTTACTATCACAAAAAAAGAAAAAAAAATTGGGAGCGAGGAGCAAAGGTTTGCCAAATTAAGCATTCCTGGTAAGGGTGTGACCAGGCTTATCATTATCTCATTTTCTTTTTTTGAGGATGATTGAAAAAGTCTTTACTTGAGGGGGAAAATCCAGTCCTCATGAGGTAATTATTTCTGCTCCAGGATATAGCTTCACTATGGTAGATAATTGTCCTCATTTTATAGGGATATGTTTGCTATTGCTTAGGACACAGTGGATAAGGGCATTCCACAGAATAAGGTATTTTCACAGAAATGTTTATTAATCACTCCTATTCCTGGAGTCCAAGGTGAGCGCAGAGTGACCCAAGGGGAAAAGGGAAAGTAGAAAACATGGCCAGATAGAGGCAGAATGGAGTCAGCACAGTGTCTTAGTTAGGGGTTCTACTGCTGTGAAGAGACACCATGACCACAGCAACTTTCATAAAGGAAAACATTTAATTGGGATGGCTTACAGTTTCAGAGGTTCAGTCCATTGTCATCATGGGGGGACATGGTGGCATGCAGGCAGACATGGTGCTAGAGAAGGAGCTGAGAGTTCTCCATCTCGTTCCGCAGGCAGCAGAAGGAGACTGTGAACCTAGGTCTAGCTTGAGCACAGAAGACCTCAAAGCCTGCCTCCACAATGACACACTTCCTCCAATAAGGTCACACTTCCTAATAATGTCAGTCACTATGGGCCAGGAATTCAAACATGAGTCTATGGGGCCATTCCTTTTCAAACCATCATAGACAGGTATTGTTTTCCTCCTTAAAACTAAAATGTCATTCAACACTTAGTATACTTGGGTAGTTTATGTGATAGGATACCCCCAGCAATCATTACTTATAATACAAATTTAATGGTGTAGCCGTGATTAAATTTTAAATACATCTCCCTAAGCTAAAGAAGCTCAATCCTCAAAAGGGACATGCAGTTTAATTATTTTCCATAGCACCTGGAAAAGGCAAAGGTAAACATGAAGCAACCAGTTGGTATGGTGGGGCTTAGAACTGGGATAAGGGGCTGCCAATGGGAAGACAGCACAAGGGGAAATTATGTAACTCACTAGCATGGCAATGGGCAGTGGTTAGCATGTGGCTCCACACTAGTGAGAAGCCATGTAAACGGTCATGACAGAGATCAGAGTTTAGGTCTATGCCACAGCATATCCATAGCATGTGTTAAGGCCTTAACTTTGATCCCAAGGAATGAGAGAGACAGAGAGACAGATGAGTTAGATATACACACAGAGAGACAGAGAAATAGAAGTTAAAAAAATATGAAAAGTAAATATCACATCACTATGAGTAAATTTAAAAATGTTGCTTGCATAATCAATGTAGGCTAGATTTTTGGCACTGATTTCATAAACAATATAAATAGTAAAATTTTCCTTGATTTTCATCTTTTTGAAAATTACTAGCTGCATAGAGGTAATAAATTATCAATAAATATGTATATATATATACATTTTAAAATGCATCTTATAAAAGATAAAAAAGACAATTTAATTACAATTAGTAATTATTATTTAAAACTTTTCTATAATAAAGTTTAAAAAATTAAATAAATTAAAGGAACCTGACTGAGAACACATTTCTATAATTCACACAGCAGGTTGAGGCAGGTTGATCACTGTTTATTCTAGCCAACCTGGACTAGAACTGAGACCCTGTCTCCAAAACTAAACAAAAACAAATGAACAAAACAATCCATTAGTAAGAGAGAAAAGAAATTAACAAAACAGACCAAAAAAAAAAAAAAGGAGAAATGGAGATGATTCAAAGTTCACACTAGTGTGTATTATAGAGGGGTACAAGGTTGAGGAATTAAAAGTAAATCATACTAATTCTCCTAAAATTATTTACAAATACTTCCAAAAATAAAATACCCGTTCAAAACAGTTGTAATTACCAGTATTGTTAGAAACTAAAAAACAATGTGTTGTATAAAAATGAAATTTCTCAAGTATCTTAAGAAATTTTCAAGCAAAATCGTAAATATTGTGACTCATTTGCTCAGACACCAAATTTTCTCTGCATGACCACTATCCTAAAACATAGTGGTTGACTCATAGTTTAAAATTTTTCAGATCTCAAAAGGTGAAAACAGTTAAGTCGAAAGTTTGGGGGTTATAGTTCTAGTCCCCCAAGAAATTCCTTTTCCCAGGGTCTCATTGAGACAAAATCCACCATTCCCTCAAGGGCTTGAAGAAAGTTTCTACTTGCTAAAAACAAAAGGGAGTCATTCTCCTTACCTGGCAAAAGGGACAAGTGGCTCTTCCATTAGCATATGTCCTGGTACCTATTTACTTGCCAAGGTCAATGCGAGCCTCTAGGCTCCCTCAGTGCCTACTCTGGAGCCCCACCTCAGCTCATAAGCCTCCTTCCTACTACTCTCATTTACCCTGGAAATCTTTCCCCTGTCAATTGTCCTTGCTTTCCCAGGGGACAGCCTTGACAATTTGGAATAAACTTTTCTCTATTCATCCCCAGAGCGGCTGTTCTGGTTTCCTAACTGTGCCCATTTATGGTCATTCACCTGTGAAGACGCTTGAGTTAATATGAACTGTGACACTCTCTGGTCTCTCCTTATGCCACCCACAGTGACCTGACTCTTCAGTAACCCATCTGCTTTTACATTCATTTCTTCTGTCCCCTGATATTTTTGCCCGTTGAGACATGGTTTCATTCTCTAACTCAAACTGTACTGGAACTGGCAACGTAGAAATCCTAGGCTAGCCTGGAATTCACACCAATCCTCTTGCCTAAGTCTCCTAAGTGCTGAGATTACAAGCTGGAGCCACTCTCTTGTGTACTAATTTTTTTTTCACACACTATATTTTGATTACGTTTCCCTTCCTCCGACTCCTCCCTAATTCTCCCAACCCAACTTCATGTTGTTTCTACTCCTCCTGTCTTAGGCGCTCTTCTATTAGTGTGAAGACACCATAACCAAGTCAACTTAATAAGAAAGCATTTAATTGAGGCCTCATTACAGCATCAGAGGTTGATTCCCTGAACATCATGGTAGGAAGCATGGCAGCAGCCAGGCAGGCATGGCATTGGAGCAGTAGCTGAGACTTCACATCTGACCCTCAAGTTGGAGGCAAAGAGTGAGAAACTGATACTGGCTTAAGCTTTTGAAACTTCAAAGACCATCCACTGTGACATACTGTCATCCAACAAGAGCACACATTCTAATCCTTCTTAAACAGTCTGCCAAATAGCAACCAAACATTCAAATATGTTCCTATGGGGACCATTATCTTTCAAGCTACCACATTCTACTTCCTGGCCCCATGGGTTTATAAACACATCACAATGCAAAATGCATTTAATTTAATTTGAAAAGTCTCATAGTCCTTCCCAGTCTCAACATTGTCTAAAAGTCTAGTCTCTTCTGAGACTCAAAAATCAAGTTATATATTTCCAACATACAATAGCACAAAGTGTAAATATCATTCCAAAAGTGATGAAAGGAGGCATAATAAGGAAATACTGGACCAAAGCAAAATTGAAACCCACCAGGGCAAACTCCAAATCTAGAAATTCTGTGTCTCACGTCAAAGGGGTTAGATAGTTCTTAAGATCACTCACTGTTTAAAACAGCAAGATACTTTTCTTCCTTGGGCTGGTTCTATTTTCTGTGTGCAGCTCTTCTAGGCTGACATCCCATGGCTCTGCCATCTCCAGCATCATGGAGTCATCAATGAATTCCAGGTATCACTTTAACAACTTCCTACAATACGCTCTCTAGGACTCCATGCAGGGACTCCTCTGCCACTTGTATAGCCTCAGATGTTTTCCTTAACCACGGAGGAAGCTTTAACTCCTGTATCCTTCTTAAAGCCAGAACTGACTGCCCAAACCTGCCAAATTCTGCTGCCAGCTGGGGCTTAAATTGGCCCTACTCCTTGAATTACATTTGCATAAGCTTTGACTCCTTGATGCCTTTTGGGATGAGGAAATCCTCCAGGCCTCTTGTCCTTTCACAGGTTGCTTGATTGACTTGCTGGTGTCTAACCTTGAAGGCACCATTCCCTTTACTCTATTTAGCGTCAGGCTTTTCTTCAAAATTCTCACCTCCTGAACACAGGATTTGGCTCTAACATTACATTATCTGGAGCTCTTTTCCTACTCAAACTGTTCATTTGTATTTCTTTTTGCATCACTCACCCTTTTTTATTGTAGAATGTCATAATAGTAATCACTAACATCAATGTAACAATCAATATTAGGTTGTTGTTAAATTACTTCTGCTAATAAAATTAACACAAAACTCTTCAATTTAGCTTCTGGCCAATGCATAAGAGAAGGGCAAAAAGCAGCTACATTCCTTGCTAAAATATCACAAACATGGTCTGTAGCCCAGTGACTGATATTGTTTCCCTTTGAAAGCTCTTGAGCTGGTTCTCAGTAGTCCACATTGCCCTTAGCACTGTTTTGCAAGCTCCTGCTAAATAAGTCGATTAAACCCCACTTACTTCACTCAACAGCTTTCTTAATCCAGAGTCCCTGTCTAAGTCAGGCTTCTTAATGCTGCAATGAAACACTATGACCAAATAGCAAGTTGCAGAGGAAAGTATTTATTCTGCTTATACTTCTGTGTCTTTGTTCCTCATCCAAGGAAATCAGGACAGGAATTCAAACAGGGCAGAAACCTGGAGGCAGGAGCTGATGAAGCTGCTGTTTACTGGCTTGCTCCTCATGGCTTGCTCACTCTGCCTTTTCATGGAATCAAGGAGCACAAGCCCAAAGATGGCACCAACCATCATGAGCTGAGCCCTCCCCCAATGATGACTAATTAAGAAAATGACTTTCATTTGAATCCTGTGGAGGCATTTTTCTCAACTGAGGCTCCTTCCTCACTGATGACACTAGCATGTGTCAAGCTGATATAAATCCAGCCAGTATAGTCCCAAAGTCCACATTATTTCTACAAACAGTATGGTTAGGCCTGTTACAGTAATGTGGCATTCCCTAGAGCCAACCACAATCTTAGTTATTGTTCTATTGCTATGAAAAAACACCATGTCCAAGGCTCATACAAAAGCAGGTATTTAATTGAGGCCTGCTTACAGATGTGTTCAGATCATGAATTAATGACCATCATGGAGGGAAGGAGGCAGGGGGCAGCCAGGCATGGCATAGGAACAATAGCTGAGACCCAACATTTGATTCTTAAGTTGGAGGCAGAATGTGAGAGTTTCAGCCTAGCATGAGCTTTTGGAAGCCTAAAACCCAACCCCTGTAATACACCTCCTACAAAGCTAGACCTCCTAATCATTCCTAATCAATTCACCTACTGGGAACCAAACATTAAAATATATACGCCCATGGGAACCATTCTCATTCAAAGCACCACCCACTCTCAGATAAAAAATAAAATAATAAATGAAAAAAAAAAAAAGTCAGCCCTGGAAACATACATACATAGGGTGACATTATCCAGATTGAGCAGGATATATTTAGGCCTATGTATGCCTTAATAATAACAAAAACAGAGAGTCCATAAACTTGATAAAGAGCAAGGATGTTTATATGTTAAAGTTCGGAGGGAATAAACAGAAGGGGAAAATGATATAATTGTAATATAACTTCAAAAATAAAAGAGAAATGAAGGAAAACTTTAAAATATCAAATAAAAAACTTCCACACAATCAAGAAACAAAAAGAAGAAGAAAATGAAGTTTGTTTTTGTTGGCCTAGTACTCCTGGGGACAGGGCCCGCCTTAGAGTATGTTTGATATATCCAAGTGACACCATTGGAAAAAAACCTGATTTTCTCTTTTCATTAGGTATGGTTTGGAAATGGCGTCAGGCTAGGGGTGGGATCTCGTGTTCACTGGCACTTCTCGGTACTAGCTCTCCTCTGATTTGAACATGTGCCGATCTCCTGTGTGTTGTCACAGTCTCTGAGTGTCTGGAAGACGCTGCTTCCTCAGCGTCACCTACACAGCTGGCTCTTACCCTGTTTCTGCCTCCTCCCTGGCATAGGTCCCTGAGCCTTGAGGGAAGGGGCTTGATGAAGACAGCCTGTTCAGGGCTGAGTGAGGGCCGCACCTCATTTCCCGCCAGTCTCTTGCAGCTTAGGCTCTTCTCACAGCCTATGCTAACAGCACCGGCTTCTCTCCTCTGTTTTCTGGTATGTTTCTCCCAGCTGCTACTTTTACTTATAAATTGATCTTTGTGATTTGTTTTTAGCTTTGCTGAAATTGTCATGTTTTCATTCAGTTAGTTTTAAATATCTCTTAATGAAAATTATCAAGGATTTATTTACTAAGTGGTTGTAGTTTTCTTTTTAAAGACACTTAGTTTGTTTGCATCCTGTATCCTGATGGGGTTTCCTTTTCTGAGCTAGTTAATAGTAACCAGTAACTAGTAACCTCCCTGAAACGTTTCATGGTCTCTTTCAAAGGGTACTCCTTTCTCTGGGCCATCTATTTTAAATAACTTGTATTTGTAAATCTTTTCTCTGCTTCTTTGAGATGTAAATGTTTTTAACAGCCTTTTGTCAGTTTTACAGCCCAAAACATCCCTTTCAACACCCTGCAAACTATATCTTTCAAATGTAATCATGAAAAAAGATAAAGTCCTGTTTACCAGCTTGGAGGGAAGAGTAAACCTGAGACCTGCTGAAACTTTACTTCAGGTTGTAAAATTACCTACTACCATAAGCATAACAGAAAGTTTACTTTTCTAATGTGCAGGCGGGTCAGTGACCCCTTATGACCCTGGTCATCTCCAGCCCAGCAATCCAGGCCCTCTCTAGCTTCTCTTGGGCTCTTGCTGCCCAGAGACGTCAAAGAATCCGAAGACCTTTGGCTCCCTTCTGCCCTTCTTGTCCCACATACTTCCTTCAACTACTTTGCTTTTTTTGTCTCATGTCTTAAAAGTTCTAAAAGTATAAACGAAATGTACCTTACATGAATTTATATTTATGTTTATCATGTAAATGTCTATATTTTTGTACTTACCATGTAGATTTATTTGTGTTTCTTTTTTCACAGGTTTTAAATAACTTTCAAACAGATAAGTTACAAATTTTCCCTCACTCGTAATTCACTGTAATTAATTGAAGAATATTCTCTATAAGACATCGTCATCTGAAGACATGTGAGCCTCATACTTGTGTATTTCACATTCGAAAATACAACCAACTATGGTTCAAAATGTCCACATAAACACAAATAGACTTTTATTTTATTATTATTTTCTAAGATGTATTCCCCAATATCCATTTATATAGTAAGTATATGTTTCATATTTTATAAGTAATCTGGCGAGAATTTAATCTGTTTTTGAGGATGTATTATGTTATATGGATACACTATGATGCCATTACACCTGTACAAGGGACTTTTTTTTAAAATTTTTTTTATTTTGTTTTTTTTTTCAAGACAGGGTTTCTCTGTGTAGTTTTAGTGCCTTTCCTGGATCTCACTCTGTAGATCAGGCTGGCCTCGAACTCACAGAGATCTGCCTGCCTCTTGCCTCCCGAGTGCTGGGATTAAAGGCATGTGCCACCACCACCTGGCCAACAAGGAACATTTTAACAAGAAACAGAAGAATATACTTTCTTCTCAACACTATATGGAATTTTCTCCCAAACTGACCACATACTTGAACATAAAGCAAGTCTCAATAGATAGAAGAAAATTGAAATAACTCCCCAAATCCTATCTGACCACCACCAATTAAAACTTGATATCAACAATAGAAACAAGGGAATGCCTACAAATTCATAGGCACTGAACAAGTCACTACTGAATGAAGAATAGGTAATGACAGAAATAAAAAATTAATGACTTTCTAGGTTGAGTGAAAATTAATACACAGCATCTGAAAGCTTATGAGACAAAATGAAGATGATTCTAAGAGGAGAGTTTCTAGCACTAAGGGCCTACATGAAAATATTTGAGGAGATCTCACACTACTAATATAATGACACACCTGAAAGCTCTAGAACAAAAGAAGAAATCACACCCAATTGGAGTAGACGGCAAGAAGTAATCAAACTCAGGGCTGAAATCAATATAATAGAAATAAATGAACAATGCAAACAATTAATGAAATGAAGAACTGGTTCTTTGAGGAAATTAATAAGAATGACAAAGTCTTATCTAAGTTAACTAAAATATGGAAATAATATCCAAATTAACAAAATTATAGGTGAATAGGGGACATAACAATGGATAGGAAAGAAATCCAAAGTATTATAAGGACATATTTTAAGAAACTGTTTTTGAACAAATAGGAAAACATAAAAGAAATAGATACTTTTCTCCATGCACACCATTTGCAAAAGTTAAATCAGTATCAGACAAGCAATTTAAACATGTCTATAACCCCTAGTATAAATAGAAAGAATAATTAAAAGCCTCCCAATCAAAAAAAATAAAATAAAATAAAAGCCCAGGGAGGGACAGATGGTTTTTGTATAGGATTCTACCAGACTTTCGAAGAAGAGTTATTGTCAGTACTTTTCAAATTATTCTGCAAAAGAGAAACATAAGGAACATTGCCCAATACATTTTATGAAGTCACTGTTGCCATGATACCCAAAACACATAAAGACACAACAAAAAATGAGAATTACAAAGCAATTTTCCTTATGAAAATGCATGTATAATTCTCAATAAAATACTTGCACACCAAATCCCAGAACATATCAAACATCCAGTATGACATGTAGGCTATATCTCTAGACTATATCCTAGAGATGCAGAAATGGTTCAACATATGTAAATTGACAAATTAATATACCATGTTAACAAACTGAAAGACAATAACCACATAGTCATCTCATTTTATGCAGAAAATTCCTTTGACAAAATCCAACTTACTTCCTGATGAAAGCCCTGAAGATATTGGTTATACCAGGGACATAGCCAACATAAATAAAGACAGTTTACAGCAAGGCCATAGCCACCATCAATCTAAATGGCAAGAAACTCAAATCAATTCCACTAAAACAAAAAACAAGATAATGTTGTTCACTATCTACACTACTATTCATTATAGTACTTGAAATATTAGCTAAAACAATAAGACTGAAAGAGATTGAGGGGATACAAGTTGGAAAGGAAGAAATCAAAGTATCTTTGTTTTCAGGTGATATGATAGTATACATAAGTGACCCTAAAACTCTACTGGGAAATAATATTGTTAAAGAATTTTTTTCTTTTAAAAACTTAAGCTACTACAATACAAAGAACACAGTTATCAAGACAAAGGAACAGCCTATAGAATGGGAAAAAGTTTTTTCTAACTATGTATTCAATAGAGGGCTAATATTCAAAATATATAAAGAACTAAAAAAAACCCTTAGATATCAAGAAAACAAATGACACAATTAAAAGTGGGGTACAAATATAAACAGAGATTTATCAAAAGGGGAAATTCAAGTGGATGAGAAACACTTAGAGAAATGTTCAACATTCTTTGCCATCAATGAAATGCAAAATCAAAACTATGTAGAAATTCTATATTATAGCAGTTAGAATAGCCAAGATCAATAAAACAAATGACAGCTCAAGCTGTCAAGTATGTGGAGTAAGTAGAGCATTCGTCCATTGTGGGAAGGTGTGTAAATTTGCATATCCACTATGGGAATCATTGTGGAGATTCCCCAGGAAGATGGGAATCATGCTATCTCAAGGTCCAGCTAGACCACTCTTGAGCATATACCCAAATGTTGCTTTATCTGACCACAGAGACACTTGCTCAGTCATGTTGACTGCTACTCTATTCATAATAGTCAGAAATTGGAAACAAACTAGATGTTCCTCAACAGAAGAATGCATGAAGAAAATGTGGTACATTTAAACAATGAAGTATTACTTAGGCAGTAAAAAAAATGAAACCATAAAATTCACAGGTAAATGGATAGTACTAAAAAAATTGTATTGAGTGAGGTAATCCAGTCCAAAAAAATATGGTATGAATTCATTTGTATGTGTATTAGCTGTTAAATCAGTAGTAATCAAGCTACAATCTGGAGAATCGTGGAGCTTAGGTATGTAGTAAGGGACGGGGTGGGGCATTTAGCTCTCCTCAGGAAAGGTAAATTGAATAGGTATTTATCAATGGATGGGAGTGGGGCTTGAATGTGATGATCCAATGGGGACGGGAAGAGAAGAGGGAGGTGAGGGAACAAATATGGGGAGGGACAGCAAAAGCAAGTGCCATTTGAAGGGTAGAGTAAAAACCTATTACAGTAGATGATTCATAAAATATACACATATATGAAGGTAATGTGAATGAAACTGAAAAATCACAGGGGAGCCGGGCGGTGGTGGTGCATGCCTTTAATCCCAGCACTTGGGAGGCAGAGCCAGGTGGATCTCTGTGAGTTCAAGGCCAGCCTGGGCTACCAAGTGAGTTCCAGGAAAAGGCGCAAAGCTACACAGAGAAACCCTGTCTTGAAAAAAAAAATTAAAAAAAAAATCACAGGGGAGACAAAGCCCCAAATGAACTTTTCTTGTCAACCAATGAAGCTTCCAGTGCTGGAACAGCATTACATCTAATTGAATAGTTTTCAAAGGGGGTCCCTTGGGGACTCCCAAACATCCCAAGATGTTGCCATGCCTATAGGTTGCTCTCCACAAATTGACAGCAGGGTCCCATTGCTGAAGACAAAGCCTACACAACTCATTGAACAAACATGGAGAACTAGAGCTAGTACCTATAAAGACCCTTAGCCCCTATATCCTAGTGTCTTTGGTACAAGAAGGTACTTGTCCCACTATCAAAGGAGAAATGTAAACACCAAACCAGTCACAAAACCTTTCACCTACAATGATGCCCTGCCTGCAAGTTATGCTAGTTCAATATGGGAGGATCTAACCAATATCTGATATGACAGAAGGCCCACTTCATGAGATGGAACCATACTGGACACTGCTTGGGTGACCAAGAACCTGAGACAAGATTGGTCAGGGACCTAGGGTAACACCAAACACTAATGTTCTTAAAAAAAATAAATAAATAAGAAGAAAAGGAAAGAAAAAAGGAGCAATAAAATGACTCTTAATGACAGTGTGTTATATTCATAGATTAGTGCCTTGTTCAACTGTCATCAGAGAAGTTTCCTTCTACAAAATATGGGAACAAATACAGAGAACTACAACCAGACTATGTTCAGAGAGGGAGAGACCTTGGAACATTCAACCTTAAGTGAGATGTCTCCATAAAATACCACCCCTAAGGGCACAGGGAACCCTGCTAAAGAGAAGAAAGAAAGTGTAAGAGCAGGAGGGGATGGAGAACACCAAGAAAACAAAGCCATCTAAATCACAAGGATCAACAAACATATAAACTCCATGAGACAGCTTGCACAGGCTCTGTGCATGTCTGCAACAGTTAGGTTTCTAGAGTAGAAAAGAGAAGTAGATACAGGCACCCATCCCTAACCGAGTAGCATCTCCAATTGATAATCATTTGCAAATGAAAACTTAGTTTTCCCTAAGGGAGTCTCATGGGGAGACTAAGTTTTTTAAGGGTAAGCTGCATGACCACCAGTAAATGGCCAACAGAAAACAAACTCAATGACATCTTTATGTATATTCTCTCTTTCTACCCTAGAGTCCATTATGTATACATATGACTTCCAATTTAGTGTTTTTATGGGATTCCTGAGTTTGGGAATTACTGAGCCTATGTGTCTATAACTGCATTGTTTTTTTTTTTGTTGTTGTTATTGTTCCTTTGTTCTCTCTCTCTCTCTCTCTCTCTCTCTCTCTCTCTCTCTCTCTCTCTGCACATTTTCTTGGCCTCTTTTCCTTCTGTTTATTTGTTTTGTGTTGTTAGTTGTTTTTTCTCTTTTTTGGGGGGGTCTGCCACTCAGCTACACAGCAAGCCATGGAGTAAGAGTAAGATTTACAGAAGTAAGAGAATCAGAAAAGCACAGAGGCAAAGGTAGATAGGATAAGTTAAGGAAAGCTGACTAGAAACTAAGCCAAGGTAAGATCAGGCATTCATAAGTAAGAATAAGCCTCTGTGAGTAATTTACTTGAGAGCTGGATGGTGGACCTCCCCCCAAAAAAGAGTAAAAATCCAAAACCAACATAATAGTGTTCTAATGTGGGTCCTTATTTCCATGCAGGGCTTAAGAAAGCTGAATTTAAAAACAATGGGGGCAGGGGAGATACAGCTCCTTTAAGAGTTTTAGCCAGTCAGTGAGCCATTGAGCAGCTAGTATGTTAAGCAGAAACACAAACTAAGTAAAAATGCCTGCAGTAGTGCAAGCATTGGCATTCTAGAGCTCTAGGAAGATTGAGTGTAGTTCCTGGTCAGACAAACCTCCAAAAGGCCGTGAGAGTCACGCTTGGTTTGATGACCCAGGAAGCAGGCAGAGCCAGCTGAGAGCTGCTCACTCGAAGAATCCAGCTGCACCTTATCAATTTAAAAGTTTGCTCATGCAATCAAAAAAGGCTAAAAGACATGCAGTAAAAGAGATCCAGATAGAAAAACCTCTAAATAGGTTTCAGTGTGTTTTATAATGTATGTAGGCTTAAGAAAGAAAGAAAAAGGGTATGCACAGTCATAGAAAAAAATAGTTTAAAAATAGTCTTTAAAGAGAGAAATACAATAATAAAAAATGAGCCAGGTAGAAATGGGAAATACACAGGGAGTTTGGATCCTGTATGTTGTATGGATTTTGAATTTTTTGAATGGTCATAAGCAAACTGTCAGAGACCAAACATGGACCATGGAAAAGTACTAGCTAGGCCAGAGAACAAGCCCCTACCCTAAATCAGATGCCCCCAAAGATAAAGAACAGGTCAGGCAGGTCAGGTAGCATAGCAACAGAACAATGGGCCTTACCACCTAGCAGCCTCACGACTTGCACGACTTGCACGTAGCCCTTCACCTGCACGTGCCCCTTCACCTGCATGTACGGCACGTCGTGCACCCCTTCCCTCCTTCCCTCCCCCTCCCATGCTATATAAGCCTTACAGCTTGATCAGAACACACTGTCTTGCTGTCTTCTCTAGTGTCTCCCATCCCTCTCATTCTCTCCCACAGGTGGGTCACCCCGTTGACACCCCGCTGGCTGGGGCAGCAAACAACAGCTGCTAAGAGACATCGGATTGAAAGAGGGAATGATGGAATAAGTCAGACTATATAATATAGGAATGCTTTAGCTTTTAAAAAGAAAAAAATATTTTTCACATGGAAGTCAAAAATGCTTTGGAGTTTTGTTCCCACAGGAGATGACAGGCTGTAGATTCCTTCAAGGTTGACATGGATCAGGTTTGATCAGATCTATAGAATATGGCATTTAAAATGTTTTGTTAACTTAGGGTTTTTCATGATAATGGCACACATCTGCTCCTGGCAGCACCAATTTACTTCAGAGATGATGGGCACTGAAGAACTGAAGAAATTCCTTATGGAGTTGTCTTTCATTGTGGCAAGGTTAGACACTAGGCAAAGAAACTGTTCTTGCCTTTGACTGCTGACAGTGTGCTGTGTAGACTAGACATGCAGGACATACAGGAAAAAGACTGTTGAACATTGCCAAAACAAGGCAGGACAGTCCTTCAAAATTCCTGCTTCACAGAGAGTCTGCCAGATATTCTCCAGGACACAGAGGAAAATGACTGACATACTTTGCCAAAACAAGGCAGGACAGTCCAAAATTCTTGCTTCATAGAAAAGTCTGCCAGATACTCTAGGCCTATAGGCTGAAGAGAGATGCCCTGACATTATAGAGGAACTTTGGATGATTATCTAGGCAGTCAAATGTCTCTGTTGTTTGATAATATTACATCCTTCTGGGTCTTTGATGGAGTTGAAGACTAAATAGTTATAGTTGCAGTTTTTATTAGTTATGATAGATACTAAATTAGGAATAAAACTTTAGATTCACTAAGATAAGATAGATATTGCATTATTTTCTCTGAATAGGCTAACTGCAAATGGACTAAATACAGTAAATTAATTCTTACTTGAGAACTGTTTTTGTTGTATGTATTTATACTATGTTAAAGTTAAAACCTTTATTTTTATTTAGATTAAAAGGGAGAAATGTAGTAGAATATTTTAAGATGTGTTACTTTTGTTCATGTTGCATTTGTTTAATTCTGTGAAACTGTGTTACTGTACCTGTGTAAAACACCTGATGGTTTAATAAAGAACTGGCCAATAGCAAGGCAGGAGAAAGGATAGGCAGTTTTGGCAGGCAGAGAGAATATATAGAGGGAGAAATCTGGGAGAACAAGGATTGAGCTAGCAGCCAGAGGAAGAGGACTCCAGGGGCCAGCAACCCAGCTACACAACAAGCCATGGAGTAAGAGTAAGAGTTACAGAAGTAAGAGAACTGGAAAAGCCCAGAGGCAAAACATAGACAGGATAAGTTAAGGAAAGTTGGCTAGAAAATAACCCAAGCTAAGGCCAGGCATTCATAAGTAAGAACTAGCTTCCATGAGTGATTTACTTGGAAGCTGGGTGGTGGATCCCAGCCACCTCCCAAAAAAGAGAGTGAAAAACCAATAATAACAGTTTTGTCCTTTTCTGATATGTTAGTTTTTTTAAAACTTATTGTATTTTATTTTATCATTATCTTTTAGAAGCCTGTTTTCTAATGAGAGATACATTGGCAGTAGATATGGATAGAAGGGGAGATAGGAAGAAGCTGGGAAGAGTTGAAGAAGGGAAACTTTAGTCAGAATATATTATGTGAAGAAAAGGCTATTTCAATAAAAGGAAAAAATAAAAAAGAAAAGCAGATTTTAAAAAACACACCCAAATTAACAATTAATTTAAAAAATATGCTATGATGCTATGAATTTGAAAGAGACTACAGAGGGATATGTGGATGGATTTTGAGGGAGGAAAAGGATGTGAAAATGATTTATTTGTATTATAGTCCCTCAAAATAAGGAAAGTAATAAACTTTTCCCTTTTGAGTTTTTATTTAGGATGCTAATCTAACTCTTTGAAGTACATGGAAAGGATTTTAAAGTTTCTATATTTCTTATCCATGCACTGAATCCTGTAAATTGAACTATTAATACTGTATCCCCTATATTCTATATATTTTAATATGCTATATTTTCACTTTCATATGTTTCTAGTAAAATAATTATTTCTTTGAACTATATTCAATTCCAGGCTGATCATGCAGAAGTATGTTGTTGAAATCTATGTATGCGTGTTCTGTTTTTCTTGATTTCTAATTTAATTCTTCTGTTTTCTGAGAAGATATTTATTATTATTTCAATTCTTTGAAACTTACTCAGACTTTATTTATGTCTTGTGTATTACTTATTCAGAAGAGTGCTCGATGCAATGATGAGAAAACTATATTTTACAGCTGTTGGGTGAAATATTCCATAATTATATGTTCGGCCCATTACATTACTGCTGATTTGCAGCTTAGATGTATTTTCCTTGATTAAAGTGCACTGTCAAAGTCCAATTATTTACTAGATTCACAAGTGCTAGTAGATTCAATATTATTTGCTTTATCTTCTTGATTATTCTAATTTTAGAGGCATGTTTACTTAAAACTGTTCTGTTATTGCCACAAATTTATTCTGTTTTTTTTCTGTCTATATGAATTCCATTTCTCCTCATTTTGTTCCTTTATTCAGTCTGTTTATTTGTGTTACGACTTCTGCTCAATTTTTTTAATTTCACTTACATGGTGCATCTTTTTAACCTTTTTATTTTCAGTGGTATGTAGCTGCACCAGTAATGTGACTTTCTTATATATTACATAAACTTTTCACTTTGAAAAAAACCTAACTGAACCAGTTCATATACTTTGGATTGTATCATTAATTTCTAAAAATGATGACTCAAATGATTGTTTTATGATTGTTATGCAGATTTTTATTCTCTCTCTCTATATATATATCGTCTCTCATTTGGCTTTTCTTTGATATGATTCTCTTTTGTTCTTTTCTGTTCATCTGGTCCAGTGGTGAGTGTTGTGGATTTGTACACTGTGACAGTAGTTACTAGTTTTCCTTTCTAGTGTGGTACTCCCTTGAGCATTTCCGGTGAAGCTGGTCTGGTGGAATTGAGTTCCTTTTCTTAGGACACTTTGAGTAAGATAAATTTCTGCTTGATTGCTGAAGGAAAACTTTGTTCCTGGATGTCAGATGGGTGTTTGGCAGTTTGTTTGTTTAGTTCGGTTTGGTTTTCCTTTCACAATGTAAATATATTATCCCATTTTTGTTTCCTCATCAACTTTCTGTGGATTAATCTCTCCAGCTCTAAAGCAACTGCTTTATTGGCCACTTCATTTCTTCTGTGATGTTTTCACATGTCTCCTTTTGTTCTCTCCTTTCATTAGGTTGACTGTAATATATAATAGTAATAAAATTTTTCTTTTCTGATGAGTCTACTTGGATCCCATTGGGATTCTTGCACCTGATACCCACAACTTTGACTACTTTAAATGCATTTCAATCTGTTTTCTTTTGTATTTTCATTATAGAATCACCATAATATGAACATTTGATAACTTAATAGCATCTAACATATTCCATAGACTATCTTCATTTTAACATTTTCCATCCTTCCTCTTTCCTTTCATACTTCAAAGTATTTTGAAAAGTTAAGAGGTTCTTGTTTGTACTAGTCTATTTTAAAAGTTTTCAATTCAATTTTTATTTTATTGAATTATGTTTAGCTCTGGTATTTCTTATTGATTCTTCGTATTATTTATATCTCTTTATTAAATGCCTCATTCACATTCTAATTTGTTTTAATTATTATTTTATATAGTATTTTTTCATCTTAGTATCTTTTAAATATTGTTCAGCTTCCTTTATCACACAGTTTTGAATTATTTCTCCAACATTGCATTGATTTTCTACAAGTTGAGGAGAACTGCTGTGTTCTTTTGGAGTTTGTGCTTCAATGCATTTTAAATGGTCTGTTGTGACATGGTACTGTTACACGCATATGTTGTACAGCAGCCATCACAACTAATTCTGTGAAATTGATTTTATAAAAATGAATATTAAGATTTTTATTTTTGTTCATTTAGAGATCTAGATGTGACAGATTGGCATTGTCTTCCTTTGATTCAAGGTGAGCTCCAAAGTATAGCTTTCATGTGATTCCTTCTTCTGCAATCTCTTCTGGTCCTGCTTCTTGGAGCAGCTTCAATCATTCAGGCTGCAGCAGCTCATGAAGGAAGCTGTAAAACTTTCAGTAAATAAAAGTCCTCTGGCTCTGTGGTGATAAACACTGATAGTGCTGATGCATTGCAATGGTATCCACTGCTGTAAGCCCCTACGGGATGCATTTCAAGGGTGTCATTGGTAGATGGTATGACAAAAGTTTTGAGCATAGTGTTGTGTGACACTTTGGGGGAGGAGGTGTTATCTAAATCCTCCTCAACAAGTGTATATGATGTTTAGACTCATCAAAGCTATGAGATCGTATCCATAGTACATGGAGAGGACATGTCTAGGTCCCACAGGATGAACATAGTTGCTGTTGTGCATGGCAGGAGTAATAATTATTCTAGGCTTCTGCGGTACAAAAGGACATACCTTAGAGCTTGAGACATAGGCACAGGTGATGTTGGAACTTTGAAAAGTGACAGCTGAGTACTGGGAGCTGAAAAGCATATACAGAAGTGTCCTCACACTCCACAAAATGAGTATCTATAGCACTGAAGCTTGTGGCACTAGCCACAAGACTTAGATGAAAGCTTGATATCAACAATCACCATTCCAACACTATTCCATACAGAACAGAACTTCCTTGGGTGTGCTAGAGTCTACCTGTAACCATCAATTTTGATGAGTTTAGCACGTTTCTGGATTTTCACAACATTGAAGTGTTGTACCCATTTCATGAAACCCCCAGAGACCACCAAGGAGCTGGTTTCCAATGCAAGGGCCCTTTTTTTTGTCAGGTTCAACCTGGGCCACTGCCAGGCAGATGGAGGGAAATGTGGTGGCGGCAGTGAGCCCAGGTGAAGAGAGTTTTTTTTGTTTTTGTTTTTGTTTTTGTTTTTGTTTTATTTTGCAATACAATTCAGTTCTACATATCAGCCACGGATTCCCTCATTCTCCCCGCTCCCGCCCCCCTCACCTAGGGAAAAGCCACAAGCCTGGAATTACATATTTTGGCTGTTGGCAGCAGACGCTGAACAGGCATTGTGCATAGCCTGTTTGCTTGCCCTAAGGTGCCCTAAGGTGCCCTTTTGTCCTTCCTCTTTTCCTGTGGTCAGTAAGTCACAGGATGTTTATGATATAGCTATTGCTGGAACATTGTTTCAGGAGTCAGCTCTCTGCTGATTCTCTTGCCGTTTTCCTGTTTGGCTGAGCTGCTGGGACGTGGATGGGAACCTGAGGACCGTACCCTGACCCCATGGAGAGTAGGAAGTAGCAGGGTATATAAGGCTGATGGATAGTGAATAAAGGTGCTCTCTTTGAATGATGAACCACGGTGTGTCCTGAGTGCTGCTTAACCTCGACGTCCCTCTCCAGTTCTCGGTCACAGGCCATGCGGGTTGCAGCATTTGGCAATTTGGGATTGGGTAGAAGGGATATGGGGCAAGGTGATATTTTGAAACTATTGGTCTAGACTTTTGGGTGCAAAACCACATTTGAAACCACTGCGTTAGACTTTTGGTGGGGAACCACAACCCGCTGAACAGGATTATCTGGACTGCTCAGCAGGATTATCTAAATATCTTCAAGGACCATAAACCACAGACAGAATGTCTGCAGTAACCTACTGTCTTGTATCTGTTTGAGTTGTCATGGCACATTCTTGAGGTTCTTCCTGGAACTAAGTACAGCAGGTGGTCTAAGATGGTGGCCCAACCTTAAGATGGAGTCTGTATTGCCTTCACAGAAGGTATGTTGGATATTTTTGTGTCAACTTGACACAAGCTAAAGTCATTTGAGAGGAGGGAACCTCAAAGAAGAAAATGTCTCCATAGGATAGGGCTATGGTCAAGGCTATGGGCATTTTCTTGATTAGTGGTTTCTCCCAGAGGACCTAGAATATGGAAGGTAGGGCTAACACTGGGCTTGTCTTTGTATGTTCTGCAAGAAAGTGAAAGACCCTGAGCCTTTAGGCCTAACCCGCGTAGCAACAAGGACCTAAATGTAGCTAGAGTTTTCCTGCCTGGCCCATGGTCAGGGCAAATCTCTCTCACCCGCCAGTCCCACAGCCACTCAGACCAGATTAAATAAACACAGAGACTTATATTAGTTACAAACTGTATGGCCATGGCAGGCTTCTTGCTAACTGTTCTTATATCTTAAATTAATCCATTTCCATTAATCTATACCTTGCCACATGGCTCGTGGCTTACCGGGATCTTCCCATGCGGCTTGTCATGGTGGCAGCTGGCAGTGTCTCTCTCTCTCAGCCTTCCACTTCCCAGAATTCTTCTCCTTGTCCCGCCTATACTTCCTGCCTAGCCAATGGCCAATCAGTGATTACAGAAAATGACGCCCCTTCTCCCTTAGGTTTCATAATTCTCAGGGTTATGGATGATGGTTATAGGGTTGGGGGTGGAAGGAAATATTAAACTCAGTACTCTTAAAAAAAAAAAGGAAAAGAAGAAATGGAATGGATAGGTATAAGACATTATGGTAGATTATTGTGTATACTAGTAAACGAATTTAGTAAAATAGCAGCTTTAAATAATTTGCACTGTAATTTGCACTGTTATGGATTCTTATATGTTGATACAAATGTAAACTATTTTTATATTCCTGTTTAAGATAATTTGTATATTGATACAAATACAGAACTATACTTGGTATAATGTACATATATTTCTACTCTTATTTGAAATATTTGTATATTGATACAAATGTAAATTTATATCTGTCATACTTTATGTTCTACTTCTGTTTAGGATATTCGGTATATTGATATATATTTAAGATTATTGTCATATTGTATATCACACTATACACTCCTACCTCTGTTATAACATCTTGTGTATTGTCACAATTTTGAAGTCATCGTTCTTTACCATACACTTGCTTATAGACTGTCTACCTTGTTTACGTGAAGCCTTAGTCCTTAGGTTATTTCAGTAGATAAGACTTATAGATTTATAGTCACCTATGCTTGTAATCTCTATAGTTACGTTAGTTAGGTTATACAGATTTACAGATACATAGGTCAGATGGACAGGTAATCTTCAAACACTTCATAGACCTAGAGAATATGGCACTTAAATAACTTAGAATTCTGTCGATGTGAGACACAATTGCTCCTGGCAACACCAATTTGATCCCGAGAGAATGTTGGGCTTCTAGACATTTCCATTTGGAAGTTTGTCTTCTTGGCACAAAATGGCCTACTGGGCAAAGAACTGCCCTTGCCTCGACGGCTGACAGTACAAATGCAATGCTATCCTTTCTGGACAAGCGGGACACAAGGAAAGCGACCACTGTACTCTGCCAAGACAGGGTAAGATGGTCTTTCAGAATTCCTGCTTCTGAAAATGGTCTGTCAGATACTTTAGGCCTGTAGCCAATTTGAATGCACCAACAATGCTGAGAAACATTAGGTGACTGTCCAGGCTGCCAGCTGTCTCGGTCTACTCTCGCAAGATTCCCGAAAGTTACTTGCATTCAGCTACCATTTCTCAGGTACCATTATATTCCTTCTCAGGTCTTTGATGGGATTGAAGACTAGCAGTTATAGTTACAGCTTAGTAGATAGAACATATTAAGTATTAGATTCAGGTTCTTTAGGATAGGACACCTTTTGGAATGATCTTTGTAACATGCCATTTACCTATGCTCTATACTTCTCTGGATTTTAATATGTGTTTCTTGCTTGATATTGTTTGCATTGGTTGTAGTTCCATCTTATCTAGGTCATTATCCCTCATTATTCCTGGACAATATTTGATAACCATTCCTTTGTATATAGTCTTGTATTAGGTTAGAACTTTCTTATTTAGACAAAAAGGGGGAGATGTAGTGGGTAGCCATTCCAGCTTTGTTCTGGAAGTTCTAACCCCCATTGAGACTTTGGCAACTGTCACGCCTACAAGGCGGGGCCAAGGGAGGCGCCTGGGGACCCGAGATCTGGATCGGCAAACACTCTCTTGGTTCCAGGACCCTGGATGGTGGAGGTGGACAAAGCAGAGCTCCAGAGAACACTGCTGGACTGTGATACACCTTCCCCAGACCCCACGACCTACCTATCCCTTAATTTGTAAGTTACGCCATTAAATAAATCTCCTTTTAACTACGTGGAGTGGCCTAAATAATTTCACCAATACCTAAAGAATAGAATTGCTAAACCACAGTCAAGATGGCTATGGAGATAGGCTGCTCAAGGACAACCTTTGCCCATGCCTCGATGTGAAAACCCCGTGGAAGTTCTTGGAAAAGTCTCAACTGAGCTTAAGGTAACTTTATTGTAATCTTCTAAGAAATAGAATTTAATTGAAAAAAAAAAAAGACTGCCTCTAATATAGCCCAAAATATGAGTATATGTTGGCTGTGGAACTACAAATGCCTTCACTTAGAAAAAGGAGACTTGAGTTCCTCCATTCTTAGACCCGGGCTCCCGTGTTACTGGAACTAATTACAGCTCCTGGGCCACTGGATTACTGGAACTATCCGGTCTAGATTCCAGGAAATAAAGACTGCTTGACCACCGAATGTCACAAGACATCAGGTGATGGTGACTGTTTGACTATAGAATGTCCTAACCCTAGTCTCCATGGTGTTTGTTTGACCACAGTGTGTCCCCACCTAAGGGCAGCCAATGAGAATTGGTGATGGGCACCCACCCTATGATCAAGCCATGATTTTGTGGAAAGCCCCTAGACATGAACCAATCAAAATGAAAATGTATGAAAGCTGTAATCTTGTGGTTTTTGCCTTTAAAAAGTGTGTGTGATTGCAGCTCAGGGCTTCTCTTACTTGGTGGAGGGGAGATGCCCATTAGTACAAATGCCTGAATAAACCCTCTTGCAGCTTGCATCATCTGGACTGGAGTCTGGGTTTTTGGGGCACCCACCCGAGAAGGTAGTACCCTGAGTCTGGGGTCTATCAAAAACATGTTGAATAATCCATGAGGAACAAAGCAACACCCCTCCATGGCCTCTTTACCAGAGCCTGCCTGTCATGTTAAGAGTTTTTGTTCTGGCTTCCTACAATGGAGGACTACAATGTGGAAGTATAAGCCAAATAAACCTTCCCCAACCAACTTGATTTGGGTCATGTGTTTCATTGCAACAATAGAAACCCCAACTAAGACTGAAGGGAACTTTCCCACATCTCCAGCAACAAATGTAAATGATGTCAGTATTTTGGTAACTAGAGATTGTAGACCTGAAGCCAAGGGCTGGAGTAGACTCTCTTTAGGTTCTGTGGAGCATGTGTGGATAGTATTAGGTACTAGTAGTACAGTCCTAGTAGCTCTGAATGTGGGGGGAGGGGGGGAAACAGCTTGACCACAGATCTGCCATGAAAGTCTTAGAGGCCTAAACACAGCTTCTGGCAGGCAACACCTGGACCCAGGAAAAGCCATAAGCTGACCCCACCTAGTGGTCCTGCATCTAAGGGGAAATACCTGACATTCCAAACATTCCCTATACCCCTAGACAACTGTCAGACAATCAAGGTCTTGAACCCTGGAAATCCCCTCACCCTAACCTCTGCTATGATTAAAAAACCCCACGCTGCCTGGGCTCTGGGATCTCTGCTCTCACTGCTGCATTGGACAGAGAGTCTAAGCTCTGAGCTTGAAAATACAGGCTCTTTGCTTTTACATGCTGGATTCAGTCTCTGTGGTGGTCTTTTGGAGGTTCCTGAAATCTGAGCATAACACTGAACACTAAAGGTCATTTCTTCTATCTTGTGAGCTATGCAAACCACCAAGGGTCTAGCAGATTCAACATTTGACTACAGCTTACTAAAAGCAAGGTAGAATAAAAGTGAAAGTGTCCATTGTGAGTTCACTAGCAGCAGAGGAGCAGTCCAAACTCAGCCAAGCTTCCCACCAGCTGGAGTTCTCCAGTCATGGGATTCCTTAGTTAGGACTGCCATTCTGATGCTAAAATGGAGGGTGCCTTGCCTTTTCCCAGACATGTGGAATTCCAGTCACCCTCTCTCCTCCAGACAAGATATTACATAGTGTATTGTTCCTTGCTATGCTCTGCTTTTCTTTTTGCCCATGCTGCCAAGGTATCCCAAAACTCCCTGCCTAATACCCAGACTTCTTCAGTTACTCTTCAAATGCTGTCTTTCCTTTGTGTTTTGGCTGCTTTGACAGTGGCCAGTGAAGAACATTTCTACTCATTCTCTGTCTCTAGAACTTGTATGTTGTGTGGGTGTCTGTACAATGACTTTAAATCACAAGTATTTCTAACAGTTTTGGAAGGTGAGATGTATAAGTTCAAGGTGCCAACAGATTTCATATGTGTTGAAATTTTATTATTCATACACATTACCTTCTTGATGTGTTTCCCTATATTGGAAAATCAAACAAGCTAACTTAGGATCTTTAAATTTATTGTTTAATTACGTTTATTATTCATATTCATGTAACATATTTTAACTGATACATATGTATAATACCACAAAATTGTATATATTTGTAGGTTACAGGTTGATACTTTGATATTGACATATAGTTGTTAATTTGTGAAACAGGTTAAATATTTATCTACTCAAGCATTTATTTGTTATATTGGTGACATTTAAAATCTTTCTAGGTCTTGCTGAGTAGTGGTGGTGTACGCTTTTAGTCCCGACACTCTAGAGGCAGAAGCAGGTGGATCTCTCAGTTTGAGGCTAGCCTGGTCTACATAGAGAAACCAAAAAACAAAAACAAAAACAAAAACAAAAAAACAAACCAACAACAAAACAATCCTTCCAGGTTCTTTTTTCATTTTTTTTCTCTCTCTTTTAATCACACTGTTGTATGATGCTGGAAAAATGGCTCAGTGCTTAAGATCACATACAGCTTTTCCAGGGGATCCCAGTTCAGTTTCAGCATCCATGTTGTGTGTTTCATACCTCTTATAATTCCAGGGCTTTCCTCTGGCCTCCATGTGAACCTACAAGCATGGGCACATACCCATACAGACACACACACCACACACACATGCATATATATATGTGTATATATATAGAAATAATAATAAAATAATAAAAATGCATCTTTAAAAAATAAAACAGATGGTACATTCTCTGTAGTCACCCAACTGTGCAGAAATTTACCTTAACCTTTATTCCTATCTACATGTATCTTGGTACACCTTAACCAATTTCTTCTGTCTTTTCCATTCTGCCTCTGAAAACACCCCAGCCTCTGGTAACCACCGTCTTCCTCTCAACTTCTATGTGATCAGTGACTTAAGATTCATACATTAGTGTGAAAATGTGGCAACATTTTGTTTGTTCCTGAATTCACTTATCATGATTTACAATTCCATCCATGTGACACAAATGACAGACCATTGTTCTTTTATCTTAATGGTAATACTCTATTTTATATACGTAACAAATCTTTGATGTTAGTTTGTGGACACTTAGGTTATTTCTCTTTCTTGTTTTTTTAAGTTGAAGTGTAAATAATATGTGATTACAATGTCATCTCAACATATTCATTTCATCTCCTTTAGATGCATACTGGGTGGGATTGCTGGGTTACATAGTGGAACTTTTACAAATGTTCTGAAATTTAAGAAACTGTTTTCTACAATGGTTTTATTCATTTACACTCCTACCAGTAACACCAAAATTGTGCATGACTTTCAGTTCCCCTTTTTCTTGTCTTGTTGGAACTTGTTTTTTTATTTCTTCTGATATTAACTATACTTACTAGAGTGGTGACATTTGAATGTTGTTTTGATTAGCATGTTTAGTAAACTTTACTATAAAAAAGCCTGGAAAATAATAATAATAAAAATAAAAACATTCACCTAGTTAGCCAGACTCAAAGTATCTACTACTTAATGAACATAGATGGACACTAATAATGATGATGCTTATATGAATACTAGAAAGAAATTTGAATATCTTCTTAGAAATTTTGCTATACTGACCATTGTGATTGTGTTTTGACTACAGGGATCTTGTGTTTCTGATGCATTCTGGGAAATTAATTCCTCATCAAATATGTAGCTAGCAAGTGTTTTCTTCCATTCTTTGGGTTGTAAGCTTCCTCTGTTGATTATTTCCTTTGTTATGTAGGAGTAAAAATATGAATGAGTATTTTGAACTTTCTGTTCCAAATCTAGTTAGTTTGCAATTTCCATAGTCACTATTCTGAAATTATATTTCATGTTTATGCTTCAAAACAGATTAATTCTACCTCTGCTTTACCTCCAAAAATCAAGTTAACTTTTCAATTTCATAACTATTTTATAAATGTGAACTATGTCAGTACCTAATGAAGAGTCTCACAAAAGTTTCATATTTCCCTTATCAACAAAAGATATTTAAATGTTTACCAAATATTAGGTGCTGGCCTAGATGAGAGAGAATCAAATATCAGTATTATTACAAAAGATGTCATGGAACAAAACAAAAACAAAAAAAAAAAAACTGCCGGGCGGTGGTGGCGCACGCTTTTAATCCCAGCACTCGGGAGGCAGAGCCATGCGGATCTCTGTGAGTTTGAGGCTGGCCTGGGCTACCACGTGAGTTCCAGGAAAGGCGCAAAGCTACACAGAGAAACCTTGTCTCGAAAAAACAAAATAATAAAAAAAAAAAAGATGTCATGGGAAAGGCACACACATTAGTGAGTGTATGATCCTTTACTGTGATAGGGTGGTGTAAACTGACTATTGGGTTTTTAGAGGGGTAGACATAGCTAACTGGACCTGAGTGTACCAGTAAGGATTGCCATAGAAGTGAAAACAAAAACAAAACAAACAAAACACAAATATCCAAGACTCTTAGTTGGGACTCTTTTTTTTTTTTTTGGTTTTTCGAGACAGGGTTTCTCTGTGTAGCTTTGCGCCTTTCCTGGGACTCACTTGGTAGCCCAGGCTGGCCTCAAACTCACTGAGATCCGCCAGGCTCTGCCTCCTGAGTGCTGGGATTAAAGGCGTGCACCACCACCGCCCGGCCTAGTTGGGACTCTTATCTTAAAAAGAAATTAGAGTTAAAAAAACAAATGAAGAAAAACATATTCTACTGTATAGTATTTGACAGATTTAAATGTCACCTAATGTTGGAACATGGTCCAAGAATAGAGTAGTGTGAGGGAATTCTGAGTGCTTGTGAGAAAACTCCAAGAAAACAAGACAAGTGTCTTGTGACCTCAGTTTCTTCAAAACAAAGAACTGTTCTTTGAATGTGTTTTCATGCTCCTCCCAGGTGTAACAAATAGAATAGGGGTGAGTTTATTTCCGCTGTTGTTTTTTATATATCTCTATGGAAAAACATACTTTGCTGTGTGCAGCTTGTTCTTGTGATTGTACACTCTACTCAGGTGACTCTTCTTAACCTTCAGAGTATAAATTGTCAGATGTTCTGAATAAAGCAAGCTCCTTTTTTTGTTCTCTCTTTTAAACATGAAAAGTTTTTTTAAAAACTTTTCATAAATTCTTTGAGGATTTCCCATCATACATCCTGACCTCACTCATCTCCCTGTCCCCTTGCTTCTGCACTCTGCCCTGGCAACCTTGCCGCAAACAAAATTTAAAAGTAAAAACTAAAAAGAAAACAACAACAAAAAAAACCCACAAAGAACAGAAAAACAACAACAAAAGTATCTTGCCATTGAAGCTGTAGTGTGGCACAGTATATCATTTAGGCCATACACCTTCACTTTTAAGTGTTCATTGCAATAGGTTTGAGGCCTATAGGTTCTGCTACACCCTCAATACTGGACCCTCACTGGGACTCCTCTTGTATATCCTATTGTTGCCCTGTGTCATGGAGATCCTGTAGTGTTTGATCTGCAGGTCCTGCCTCTTCACATGCTCCAGCAGTTCATAGATGATGTGGGTGTTGGGATGGGCCAACTCACAGTCCTGGTTCTGGGCCTGAGTGGTAGCTGTGTTGGTCTGCCCAACAGCTTTTCCTTCTCATTACCACCTAGGTGAGCTCTCCAGCACTGCCCCTGCTAGCTCACCCAATGTGGCAGACAGCAAAGAGCAGGGCCAGTCCTGTTCTCACACACTCAGGTCCAGCTCACTTGCACTCACACTACCAGGACCAGCTCTGCTCTTTTGACCAGGAGAGGTGCAGGGCCCACTCTCTAAATTGCTGCATTTGGTGAGGGGCAAACCCAGCTCTTCCAGTTCTCATGCCCCTGAGGTGAGCTCCCCCTCCTGTCCCAGGTGGCAAGAGGGAAGGGGGGAGGCATATTCTCTTTACCCTTGCCACCCCATGCCACATAAGGGAGGGGATGGGGGCAGGTCTCCTGCTCTAAACACCCCCAGGCCCAGCTCATCTATGCCCCACCAACATGGTCAGCTTTAGTGTGATGCCCCGGTGAGGTGCTGTGTCCACTCTCCTGTGTGCTGCAGCTGGTGAGGGGCAGGGACAGTTCTCCCACTCTCATGGCCCTGAGACCAACTCTCTCATCTGCCACAGGTGTCAAGGGTGGGGGGAGGGCATTTTTTCTCTCACCCATGCCACTACATGGCAGATGGAGGGACAGGGTCAGTCGTCTTGCTCTCATGCCTCTAGGCCCACTCACATGTGCCTCTGAGAACAGGGTCAGCTCTATCGTGCTGCCTTGGTGAGGTGCAGGGCCTGCTATCCCCAGTGCTGCTGTCTGTGGGGGACAGTGTCAATTCTCCCACTCTCGTGACCACAGGACCTACTCTCCCACCCACCACAGGTGGTGAAGTTCAGGAGAGGGGGGAGGTCATCTCTCCCTCACCCATTCCACCCTATGACAGATGAAGGGGAGGGCCAGATCTCCCATGAGCATTTGCTACTAGACCACCCGCACCTCAGTCAACACGATCAGCTGTACTATGCTCCCCTGGGCTAGGTGCAGGGTCCATCCTCCTGAGTGTCCAACTGGTGAGGGGTGGTATCAGCTCTCCCACTTTAATATTTTTTAACACAAGTTGAAAAGTTTGATATGCTTTATGTATAGGTTGATATGTTTAATTTTTAAACATTTTTCTCAACAAAATTGAGCTTATTAATTGTCGTTTTATAAGGTTGTCCAAAACATTTGCACAAAATAACTTCAGTTTCAATATTTTAAAAGATATTTTTCAGGTGACCATATTTAGTCTCAGCCCTTAGAAGATTTCATATTTCCTGTCCTTATTAAGTGATTTTCATTGTCAATCTAGTTTATTCTGTTGGAAGATTTATTATTATAGCTCAGTGACTTAAGAGCAGTTCTTGAGAACTAATTCACTGTGAATGTTCACAAGCATAAATGGCATATCCTCCTGGTTAAAGTGCTCCAAAACGAAAGTAAAGTGATTACAGGCCATACTTACCATAAACAACAGAAGTCACCCGAGAGAGCACACACGTCAGGTAAACCAAATATTCAGAGTCTAAAATGTGGTTATACTTGCATTCTGTCTTCAGAGACGTGGTCTGAAGGAAAAGTTCATGTTTCAAAAGATTTTAACAGGAAATTGTTGTAGGGACATTTTGAACTTTGGTTCAAGCTCAGGACAAGAGTTATGGAAAGCCATGGGAAGCTATAGATTGGTGACTTTTGGTAAAATGTTCAAGACTGCCGGGTCTCTTCTACACTTTTGAATTCGGTGAACTTTAGGGTTTTCCCCTTATGACAGAATGCTTTGTGGGCTGAGAAAACAGGCTATGTGGTAAGTACCTAAGCCATGTAGCGTGGGAAGATCCAACCTGAACCTCTAGGCCAGAATGTGAGGGGACTGAACCCCAAAGAAGACAAACCATTCCTATTCAAGATAACATTAAAGTAAATGTGGAAGTTGAATGGAAATTTATGGCCTACAACTTGGAAGTTCATTTTATCTGTTAGGTATGGTTTGCTGTACACACTGGCATGTCATGTCACAATAAAGAGTCATCCAAGCCCTGTTGGAAATGAACATTCATAGCTAGGAGATGATTAATGAAGAAACATGTTATTAGGTATAGTGAAAATGTGCATGTTCGTGTTTAAAAAATAACTATTCAGTCAATTTCAATTAAAAACTGGATAATTTTTTCAAGATGATTATCCTCAGCTATTATACCCATAGTATGTGTAAAAACTTGTATGGAAAAGCAAAGTTTAATAAAGACTTTTCAGAAAACAGTAATTTATAAATAATTTCTCTCTGATAGCAGAGATCCTGCATTATTTGAAGAATATGACATTTATATTAAGAAATAAATAAAAGATTGGCTAGAAACTATAAATACAAAAGCATTTGAGCAGATTAGTGAATCGTGGACAGCTAATTGCAAGTGTTAGTATTACTTATCTGTAGAAAAATAGCATAATGGCAGATTATCCTACAGAATTAAAAAAAATTGCATCTGGAACAGATAATAAAATGATGCAAAGAAAATATTCTATTTAGACTGCAAACTCCTATCTAGAGCTTGCCTGTGGGACTATCTGTATTGATAGAGATTTGCTTGTGGTGATTTAGGTTTGAGGCTGGGCTGATGGTCACACAGCTGCAACCTCAGTACTGAAGAGGCAGAGGTAGGAGGACATTAAGTTCAAGGTTACTATGTTTCACATTAAAAGCAAAACATGTCTATGTGTGTAAACATGCTGTTTCCCAAGTGTTTCCCTATTTTTTCTTTTCCTGAATATGCAGTCTTGTTTATAATGATATTTAACACATTATAAACAAGTGTTCCAATAAATAGGCTATGCATCCTTAATTTTGTTTCTAAAATTATGTTAACAATTCTTCAGTAAATCACAGTAAAGAGTAAATTTATGGTATTTATCAGTCTAATATGCTGACCTCCTAATAGTGCCATTTCCTGTGAGATTATGGAGGCTAATTACATTCAAACTACCACATTTAACCCCCTGGTCCCCATAAGCTTCTGATCGTATCATAATGCAAATAGTCCAACTTCAAAAGTTCCTATAGTCTATTAGAGTCTCAATAATGTTTAAAAATCCAAAATTCAAAGTCTTTTCTGAGATTCATGCAATCTCTTAACTGTAATATAAAATCAAAATAATAATAAAAAAAACAGATCACATACTTCCAGTGTATAATGTCACAGGATATACATTACCATTCTAAACATAGGGAAGGGAGCATAATGAAGAAATACTGGACCAAAGCAAGACTGAAAACCAGCTAGGCAAACTCTAAACTCTACATCTTCATGTTTGGTGTCAAAATACTCTTTAGATCTCCATTTTTTTTTTTTTTTTTTTTTTTTTTTTTTTTTTTTTTTTTTTTTAGCTTTGTTGACTATAACACTCTTCTTTCTCTTGGGCTGGTTCTACTCCCTGTTAGCAGCTCCCTTAGACAGGTATCCCATGACTCTGAAATCTCCAACATCTTGGGTTCTTTAAGGTAATCCAGACTTCAGCTTCACAGCTTCATGCAATGGCCTCTGTACTAGGCCTCCATTCAGGGACACCACTGACACACGCCTGGCCTCAGTAACTTTATTCCATAACTCATTTCTTCCATCCTTAACTCTAGAGCCAGAACCACATGGCAGAAGCTGCCAAGTTCTGCTGTTTTCTGGGAGTGGAGCATGTCCCTCTTATTCAATTACATCTTCACCAGCTTTCTGTCTCTTACTGCCTAAGCTTGACTGTCCTGAAACTTGCTCTGTAGACCAGGCTGGCTTCAAACTCAAGAGATCTGCCAGCCTCTGCCTTCCCAGTGTAGGGATTTAAGGTGTGCCACAGCACATCTGGCTTTTAGCTTTTCCTTGGTTTCTATCCACAAGTTGGAAACTTAGCTGGGCAAAATTTTGCCCTGAGATCACTACTCCCTTTATTCCATTTTTTAATCCATTTATCTTCTTGAACAGAAGCTTTAGCTCCATTCCTCTTCTTGGTGCTCTTTTTCTCCTCAAAATGTACTTTTTGTAATTTTCCTTGCTCAACTTGCTCTTTTTCATTATAAATCTTCATTAAATTTACCCCTAATATCCACATAACAGTCTATACTAGGCTGTTTTGAGATTTCTTCTGCCAATGGAACTAATTCAAAACTCTTCACATTAGCCTCTTAGCAGACTCTTCAGAGAGGGGCAAAACGAAGCCACTTTCTTCACCAAATATTACAAAAATGATCTCTAGGCAATATACTAAAATTCTTCTCCAAATGAAAGCTCTTGAGTGAGCCCCTGACAGTTCAAATAACTCTTAGTACCTCTGTCTTCTATGCTCCTACTAGTATGACCCATTAAGCAGTGCTTAAGTATCCCATTGATTTCATTACCCAAAGTGCCAAAGTCCAAATTCCTCTGGAAAAACACACACACACACACACACACACACATGATCAGGCCTATCACAGAAATATCCCAGTCCTTGGTACCAACTTCTGTCTTAGGGTTTTCACTGCTATGAAGAGACACCATGACCATGGCAACTCTTATAAAGAAAATGTTCAATTGAGGTGGCTCACTTACAGTTTCAGAAGTTCAGTCCATTATTGTGAGAGGCTAAGCCTCACCTCTTGAGGAGTGAGAGATAAGAGATTTAGATAGAAATATAGAGAGGGGAGAGACAGATAGAAGCACAAGATAGCCTCAGTGGGGGGTCTGCATCCTTATCTTCCAGCCCCAAACTTTATTCAATAGGGCTTTTTATAACAATGCCACGGGATGAGGCAAAAGAGCAGATCCTTGCTAGATACAGCCAAGTGTAGATCTTCCCAAATACCTGGTACCCAAGCCTGTGGTCCAATAATCCTCTTATGCAGTCCTGCTGGGTAAAGCAAGCTCAGATCTCAATAGGAAACCTCTGTGGGTTCGCACACATTGTCATCATGGTGGGGAGCATGGTGGCATGCAGGCAGAGCTGGTGCTGGAGTATAGGAGATTCCTGTATCTTGCAGGCAACAGAAAGTTGACTGAGATACTCAGCAGTATGCTGAGCATAGGAAACCTCAAAGCTCACCCCCACAATGACTTATTTCCTCTAACAAGGTTATATCATTTTGAACAAAGCCACACCTCCTAACAGTGCCACTCCCTATGGAATTATGGGGGCCAATTTTCCTAAACTAATGTAATTTCTAACTACGTCCTAAATACTTACCTTTAAACGCAAGGGTAATTGTGGCTCTCATCTCTGAACAAAGAACCTTCTTTTTGTAGTGTAAAGAGGCAATAATAGAGATCCAGAGCAAGAGGGAGTTATGGAACTGATATAAATACAGTAGTCTTCTATGAAATTTCCCCCCAAACAAATTTTAATTAAAAAGAAAGAGTATAAAATAATGGCATTGATAGAATCAAGTTATGAAAGTTGTGAATTAACATGAAGGACAGGATATATGATAGAAATGTATTCATCATAGAAAATCAATAAATATTATGGAAAGAAGGAGATTGTTAAGTATGTTACATAGTATCAAACCAAAATTAATAACTATTAGAAGAAAGTATTTCAAAGGTGAAGAACAGGGTAACTTTAAGCACTTGCAAAGCCCTGATATTGATCTCCAAGACTAGTAAATGATATGAATATATGAAATAGAATAAATGTCAAATTTGGTAATAAAGAGAAACCAAACTACAGAAAACATACTCAAGCAAAATATTTCAAAGTACAATTTATGAAGTTACCATCAGATAACATATAAGTTAGTAAAAAATTATGACAAGTTTTGAAATACAAAGAAAACCCATGTTCTTTTGATAAATGAGGAAGGCAGGATGCTTACTGAACTACCTAAATAACTTAAGTTAACTTGATTTGTTTGTAATATATTTTTGAACACTTTCTAGCAATGTTGTTCAGATTTATAGTTCTCAATTTCTCTGCCTTTATTATTATTTATTACTATTATATTATTGTTATTGTTATTTTGGTTTTTTGAGACAGGGTTTCTCTTTGCAGCTGGAGCCTGTCCTGGAACTCACTCTGTAGACTAGGATGGCCTCAAAGTCATAGAGATCCCCCTGCCTCTGCCTCTTAAGTGCTAGGATTAAAGGCATGTGCCACCACCACCTGGCCTCATTATTAAATTTTAAATATGCATTTTATAATGTAATGAAATAATACTTTGGTTGTGAGCAGGAATTAAAAGACTAAAATGATTAATAAACATTTGCCGAAACTGATGTACTGGATTTTTGTTAGTACTCACAACTGTGCTTCAACTGTGAATGAAATGATCAAGTAGTGTGGCCATAGTAAGACAGATGCAGGAAAGGGCATTTACATGGATACTTTACATTGTAATAATAACTTTATGTAAAAAGACAAATTCTTTTGAATTATCACCTACTAAAATATTAGGACAATTTTCAAATGAAACCTAAAATATTGAGATACTCAGAAACGAGTTACATATGCTCTATTATGAATTATAAGTGTAGTCACATAACTTCCATCCATTTGCCTGCAAACCTCATGATGTCATTGTACTACTGAGTAGTACTCCATTGTGTATATGTACCACATTTTCTTTATCCATTCTTCAGTTGAAGAGCATCTAGATTGTTTCCAGATTTTGGCTATTATGAATAATGCTGCTATGAACACAATTGAGCATGTGTGTAGTGGTATTGTGTTCCCCAAAATATTGCGCACTTTAATAAACTTATCTGGGTTCAGTGAACAGAACAGCCACTAGATACAGAGGCTAGAAAATGGTGGCACTCATGCCTTTAATCCTAGCATTCCACAGGCAGAAATCTGTCTGGATCTCTGTGAGTTCAAGGCCACACTGGAAACAGTCAGGCTTGGTGACACACGCCTTTAATCCCAGGAAGTAATGGCAAGAGGCAGAAAGGTATTTAAGGCATGAGGACGAGGAACTGGTTAAACATTCAGGCTTTCGAGAAGCAGTTCATCTGAGATTCATTTGGATAAGGACTCAGAAGCTTCCAATCTGAGGAAAAAGGATCAGCTGAGGAACTGGCAAGGTAAGGTGGCAGTAGCTTGTTCTACTTCTCTGATCTTCTAGCATTCACCCCAATGCCTGGCTCCAAGTTTGTTTTTATTAATAAGAACTTTTAAGATTCCTGCTACACATGTGTCCTTGTGGTATGATTGAGTATGATTGTCCTTGGGTATATGCCCAAGAGTGGTATAGCTGTGTCTTGAGGGAGATAAATTCCCAATTTTCTGAGAAACTGCCATACTGATTTCCAAAATGGCTGTACAAGTTTTCAATCCCACCAACAGTGGAGGAGTGTTCCCCTTGCTCCACATCCTCTCCAGTATAAGCTCTCTTCAGTGTTTTTGATCTTAGCCATTCTGACAGGTGTAAGACGGTATCTCAGAGTTATTTTTATTTGCATTTCCCTGATGACTAAGGATGTTGAGCAATTCCTTATGTCTTTAGGCCATTTGAGATTCTTCTGTTGAGAAATCTCTGTTTAGCTCTATAGCCCATTTTTTAATTGGACTGTTGGGTATTTTGATGTCTAGTTTCTTGAGTTCTTTACATATTCTGGAGATCAGCCCTCTGTCAGATGTGGGGTTGGTGAAGACCTTTTCCCATTCTGTAGGCTGTTGTTTTGTCTTATTGACAATGTCCTTTGCTCTACAAAAGCTTCTCAGTTTCAGGAGGTCTCATTGATTAATTGTTGCTTTCAGTGTCTGTGCTACTGGTGTTATATTTAGGAAATGATCTCCTGTGCCAATGCGTTCAAGAATACTCCCCACTTTCTCTTCTACCAAGGTCAGTGTAACTGGATTTATGTTGAGGTCTTTGATCCACTTGGACTTGAATTTTGCGCATGGTGACAGATATGGATCTATTTGCAATCTTCTGCATGCTAACATCCAGTTATGCCAGCACCATTTGTTGAAGATGCTTTCTTTTTTCCATTGTACAGTTTTGGCTTGTCAAAAATCATATGTTCATAGATGTGCAGATTAATGTCAGGGTATTCAAATCAATTCCATTGGTCCACATGTCAGATTTTATGCCAATACCAAGCTGTTTTTATTACTGTAGCTCTATAGTAGAGCTTGAAGTCAGGGATGGTGATGCCTCCAGAAATGGCTTTGTTGTATAGAATTCTGTTAGCTATCCTGGGTTTTCTGTTTTTCCCAATGGAGTTGAGTATTGTTCTTTCCAGGTCTGTGAAGAATTGTGTTGGGATTTTGATGGGGATTACATTGACTCTGTAGATTGCTTTTTGGTAAGATTGCCGTTTTTAACTATGTTAATCCTACCTATCCATGAGCATGGGAGATCTTTCCATTTTCTGATATCTTCTTCAATTTCTTTCTTCAGAGACTTAAAGTTCTTGTCATACAGGTCTTTCACTTCCTTAGTTAGAGTAACCCAAGGTATTTTATATTATTTGTGGCTATAATAAAGGGTGATATTTCTCTGATTTCTTTCTCAGCCCATTTATCATTTGTATATAAGAGAGCTGCTGATTTTTTTGAGTTAATCTTGTATCCTGCCACATTACTGAAAGAGTTTATCAACTGTAGGAGTTCTCTGGAAGAATATTTGCGGTCACTTATATACTATCATATCATCTTCAGATAGTGAAAATTTGACTTCTTCCATTCCAATTTGTATCCCCTCGGTCTCCTTTTGTTGTCTTATTGCTCTAGCTAGAACTTCAAGCACTATATTCAATAAATATGGGGAGAGTCTTGTTCCTGATTTTAGTGGAATCACTTTGAGTTTCTCTCCATTTATTTATGTTGCCTGTCAGCTTGCTGTAAATTGTCTTTGTTATGTTTAGGTATTTTCCTTGTATTGCTGATCTCTCCAAGACCTTTGTCATGAAGGAGTGTTGGATTTTGTGAAAGACCTTTTCAGAATCTCATGAAATGATCATGTGGTTTTTTTCTTTCAGTTTGTTTATATGGTGTATTACATTGACAGATTTTCATATGTTGAACCATCCTTGCACCTCTGGGATGAAGCCTACTTGATCATGGTGGATAATTTTTTTGATTGGCTCTTGGAGTCTGTTTGCCAATATTTTATTGAGTATTTTTGCACCAATGTTTACGAGGGAGATTGGTCTGTAATTCTCTTTCTTTGTTGCATCTTTGTGTGGCTTGGGAATGAGAGTAACTGTAACCTCATAAAAGAAGCTGGGTAAGGTTCCTTCTGTTTCTATTTGGTGGAACAATTTGAACAGTATTGTTATTTAATCTTCTTTGAAAATCTGGTATAATTCTGTGTTGAAACCATCTAGACCTGGGCATTTTCTTGGGGGGGGGGGGGTTGGGAGACTTTTAATGACTGTTTCTATTTCCTTAGGGGTTATTGGTCTATTTAAATTGTTTATCTGGTCTTAATTTAACTTTGGCATGTGGTACCTATCCAGAAAACCGTCCATTTCTTTTAGATTTTCCAGTTTTGTGGATTATAGGTTTTTGAAGTATGACCTGAATGTCTTGTTCACTCCATCTATGGTGATTGAAATTTTTGCTGGGTATATTAGTCTAGGCTGGCATCCATGGTCTCTTAGTGTCTGCATTACCTCTGTTCAGGACCTTCTGGCTTTCAAAATCTCCATTGAGAAGTCAGGTGTTATTCTAATGGGTTTGCCTTTATAAGTTACTTGGCCTTTGATGCTCTTAATATTCTTTCTTTGTTCTGATGTTTAGTGGATTAATTATTATGTGATGAGGGGACTTTTTGGGGGGTCTAGTCTATTTGGTGTTCTATAAGCTTCTCGTATCTTCATGGGTATTTCCTTCTTTAATTTGGGAAAGTTTTCTTCTATGATTTTGTTGAATATATTTTCTGTGCCTTTGAGTTGGTATTCTCCTTCTTCTATCCTTATTATTCTTAGGTTTGGCATTTCATGGTGTCCCAGATTTCCTGGACATTTTGTATTATGACTTTTTTGGTGTTGGTGTTTTCTTTGACTGATGAATCTGTTTCCTCTATTGTATCCTCCATACCAGAGATTCTCTCTTCTATCTCTGTATTCTGTTGGTTATGCTTGCATCTGTGTTTCTTGTTCATTTACTCAGATTTTCTATCTGCAGCATTCCCTGTTTGTGTCTTCCTCATTGTTTCTATTTCACTTTTCAGGTCTTGAACTGTTTCCTTCACACATTTAATTGTTTTTTTTTTTTTTTTTATGGTTTTCTTGGGTTTCTTTAAGGGATTTATTGATTTTTTTCCCAACTTTTTTGTTTGTCTTTTCCTCAATTTCTTTAAGGAAATTTTTCATTTCTGCTTTAAAGGCCTCTAGCATCTTCATGAAGTTATTTTTAAAGTCACTTTCTTCTGCTTCTTGTACATTGTGATGTTCAGGTCTTGCTGCTGTAGGAAAGCTAGGTTCTGGTGATGCCATATTGCCGTATTGTTCTTTATGTTGTTGTATGTATTTCTGCACTGGTATCTACACATCTCTTCCTCCAATAGGTGCAAGAGGTGCCTGTTACTGAGCAAGCTGCTATTGGTCCCATCTGTGCTTGCTGTGTCTGTGTCTCAGGGGGCCTCTCTGGGTCCATTCTTAGCTCTTGATCTAATTGGAGGTGGCAGATTCTGTATCTCAGGGAGCTGCTTTTGTTCCAATCCAAGCTAGATGATTCTGTGGCTCAGGGAGCCACTCTTGGTCTTATCAGAGCTTGTGGATTCCATGTCTCAGGAAGTTACTCCTGGTCCAATGAGAGTTGGTGGATTTTATGACTCAGGAAATTACTGGTGTTATGGGGGATGGTTATTGGGGCAGGGTGTGGGTCCTGTAGATTGTAGGGTCCTATGGGGAGTTTTGATGGGGAAGCCTGCCCGCAGAAGTTTTTCCTGATGGCCAGCAACTGGGGCAGAGATGTTGAAGGTTCCCAGGGACCAGTTATGTCCCAGAGACTAGGTCCTAGAGGCAGGTCTCTCTGGTTTGGAGAAGAGTCACTCACTTCTTGGTCCAATGAGAGCTGGCAGATTCCATGTCTCAGAAAGACACTGGGGTTCCAGGGGGATGGGTACTGGTGTAGGGCATGGGTCTTGTAGATTGCAGGGTCCAATGGGGGGTTTTGGTGGGGGAGCCTGCCCTCAGGAGTTCTTCCTGCTGGCCAGCAACTGGGGCAGAGATGGGTGGGTGGCTCCCAAGAACTAGTTATGTCTGGTACAAAAATATTGTAAGTTTTAATTAATACTGGCACAATTTTCCAGCTTCACATATTATTTGTATTTAATGGATACTTTTAAAAATGAATGATACAAATACCTTCATCAAGTAATTAAAACACATGAAATAAGAGGTATAGATGAAAGTAACTCTGTTGGCTTAGAAGACTCTTGAGTTTTAAAGCACAGCAGCATTGCGTTGACAGCTGGGTCTGTTAGAAAGAGCTGAAATATTAGCAGTCTTGTTTCATTAGGGATCACGGTACTGTTTGATTTTCATGAGGTTACATACAGTGCACTATGTTTAATATATTCAGCATTTAAATAAGTGATCATTTCTATTGGTCACTACATTTCAACTTTTAGAAGTCAGTAAATAATTTTTCCTGAATTACAATTGATTCTAAAAGTGATCACTTATATAGAATAAATAGCATAACTTTAAAAAGAAAGAACTAGTGTGTAAACAAAATTGTCATTTCATTTAACTCCAGTTTCCTTCAATGCAAATGTAAGAGTTTTAAAGTATGATTCTATTTTCTTTTTTTTTTTTAACTTTTTATTGATTCTTTGTGGATTTCACATTATGCATCCTGATCCCAGTCATCTTTCCATCCCCTTGAATCTGCTCTATGCCCTTATAACCTCCCCCACGAAACAAAACAAAATTTAAATGAACAACCAAGAACAAGAAAAACAAAAATTTTTGGTGTGAAAGCTAGAGTGTGGCCCAGTGAGTCATACAGTATACCCTTTAGTCTACACGTCTTTACTTGTAAGTGTTCATTGCTATGAGTCATTCATCTGGTTGGAGGCCTCTGTCTTCTGCTGCACTGTCAATAATGGGTCTTCACTGGGACTCCTTTCAGACATCTTGATGTTCTCTTGTGTACTGGAGATCCCGTAGTTTTGGATCTGTAGGTCTGGCCCCTTCATATGCTCTTGCAGTTTACAGATGAGGTCAATGTTGGGTGGGCTAACTCATATCCCTGGTTCTGGGACGAGATGGTAGCTGGATTGCTCAGACCACCAGCTTTCCCTTGTCATCCCCACCCAGGCGAGCTCTCCAGTACTGCTTCTGCTAGCTCACCCAATGCAGCAGACAGCAAGGAGTGGGGCCAGTTCTCCAACTCTCACACTCTTGGGCTGGCTTACCTGCACTCCCACCAACAGTGTCACGTCTAGCTACCTGACCAGGTGAGGTATTTGGCCTGCTTTCCTCTGTGCTGTAGCTTGTAAGGGGCAGAGTTAGCTCTCCCATTCTCATGACTCTGTGGCCATTTCTCCCACCTGCTGCAGGTGGCAAGGGGAAGAGGGGAGGGCATCCTTCCTCACCCATGCCACCACATAGCATCCAAAGAGGGGGACAGTGTCAACTCTCATGCCCTCAGGACTGATTCACCTGAACTCTGCCAACAGGGTCAGCTCTACTGTGCTGCAGCCCAGGCAAGGTGCCAGGCCCACTCTCCCAAGTGCTGCAGTTGGTGGAGGGCCATTTCTCCCTAGTGCTGCAGCCATTGAGGAGTGCGACCAACTCTGTGCAGCCCTAACCACACTGGATAGGTGAGGAGGTAACAGGAGCCATGAACTTCAACACAGGTTGAGGCTGTAGCAAGGCCATGGACCCATGTGGCAGTGCAGGCCACTCAGATCTGTATGGCCCCAGCAAAGGCACAGACCTTGGACACTAACATGGCCCTAAGTGGTGGCCCAGACCCCTGACTTCTGTTGTGGCCCTTGCTGGCAACAGAGGCCATAACTGTCAACATAGACCCCAGATGCAGCTGGACTTTAGACCCAGACTTGGTCCTTTGCAGGAGGTATCACCATGGCCCCTCTTGGCAGTGCAGGTCACTCGGATAGGCTTGAACCCAGCAGTGGTACAGACCTTGGACCACAACATGACCAGAGGAGGTGGCCCAGAACCCAGGCAACCATGAGGCCTTTGGTGGCAACACAGGCCATAGACACCAACACAGACTCCAGCTGTGGAAGGACCATGGACCCAGACATAGTCCTTGGTGGCAGCCCGGGCCTAGGTGTCATTGTGGCCCTAGCTAGCATCAAAGGTCACCCAGATCAGCATGGTCCCAGTAGCAGCATGACCCCTGTGTTAGGGTTTTTATTGCTGTGAAGAGACACTGTGACCATGGCAGCTCTTATAAGAAAATCATTTAATTGGGGCAGCTTACTTACACTTTCAGAGGTTCAGTCCATCATCATCATAGCGGAGAGCATGGCGGTGTGCAGGCGAATGTAGTGCTGTAGCTGTAGTGACAGTCCTAGAGTCCAGTATCTTGCAGGCAACAGGAAATCAACTGACACACTGGGCAGTATGCTATATGTAGGAAACCTCAAAGCTTGCCCCCACAGTGACACACTTCCTCAAACAAGGCCATACTGACACCAGCCAAGCCATACCTCCTAATAGTGTCACTCTTTATGAAATATGGGGGTCAATTATATTCAAACCACCACATTCTGAATGACAACATGTCTCTAGGTGGCAGCCTAGACCCCTGGCATCTACTTATCCTTCTGTGACGAAAGGAATCACAGGCATCCACACAGACCCTGGCTGTGGTAGGGCCACGGTACCAGAGATGGTTCTAGGCTGCAGTTAGGGTCTGTATGACACCATGGCCCCAGGTGGCAGCACAGGCCAGCCAGATCTGCATTGTCCCTGTGGCAGCTTGACCCTCAAAAGCCAACATGATGTCGGTCCAGGCTACATACAGGACTCTGCATGGCCCTCAGTGTCAACAGGAACCACAAACATCAACACAGAACACATCTGCAGTAGGGCTATGGACCCAGACCTAGCCTTTGGCTGCATTCCAGGCCTGGTCATCATCATGGTCCTTGGTGGCAGTGCAGACCTCCCAGACTGGCATGGCCCCTGTGGGGGTATATTGTTCTGACATCAACATGCTCAAAGGTGGCAGTCCAGACTCTGGTGTCCACAGGGCCCTCGAAGGTAACAGGAGCCACAAACATCAACACAGATCCCCAGTGCTGTGTCAGGGCCATGGCCCGTTACACAGCCCTTGGCAGCAGCCTATGTCCATGGACCTGAGTAGCCAACAGGCCATCCATGTTGGCCCATTCCTCACTGTCCTTGCTCCCTAAGATCTGCTTCTCTCCCCAGAATAGAAACCATTCTGCCTCCTTCTCTCTCTAATTCCCCACCCTGTACTCACCGTAATGGTGCCCGACAGCCTGGCATCAGCAGTGACAGGCTGCTGCTGGTTGATTTCTGTCTGACCAAGCCAAAAAGCATGTTGATGAGCTGTGACTTTCCTCCTCAAGCACCCCTGGGCCTCTGATTCCATTTTCTTTAATTTTTGCAAGATGTGTGGTTTTGTGGCAGTTACATTTTAAATACATTTACATATTAAATAGACATGTTGCTTCTATAGACTCTACTAGGTAAAACTGGTTTCACAAAATGTTTAAACACTTTAAACACTGATTTTTGTTCTTTTTTTTTTTTTTTTTTTTTTTTTTTTTTTTTTTTTTTTTTTTTTTTTTTTTTACTGATTTGGTTTCCTTTTCATCCTCACATTTTGTTGTAGAATTTTACAGGTCACAATGCATCAGATAATGTTTTTCATTTCCACTTCCTGATGCTGGCTGGGATAGCTTCTCAAGTGTTACTTGTGTTTTGCTGTTACCCATACTCAGTCAGCAACTATGGGTATGTCCTCTCATGCTCTACCATCCTGTTCTCTGCTTACTCTCTCCTTCCTTTACGCTACTCATGTCTCTTCACAAAAATCACATTAGTATTGTTTGAATCTTAGATGGTATTTTAATAAGAAAACCCAGAGCCAGATATTGGGGTGAAAGCTGAAAGATCAGAGAAGCAGAGCAAGCCTCAGCCACCACCAACTCCATGAATCCTCTGACTGAAATCCTCTGAGTCTTCACCCAAAAGGGTCTCAGCTGAACTGCCTTAGTTCCTGTTTCCTCACACCTTATATACCTTTCTCTGCCTGCCATCACTTCCTGGCATTAAAGGCGTGTGTGCTTCCCAGAACCGGGATTAAGTGTGTGTGCCGCCAGTGTCTGGCCTTTATGTCTTATCTAGTACCTGGCTCTGTCCTCTGATCCCCAGGCAAGTTTGTTAGGGTACACAATATATCACCACACACTAGTACAGTTTTCACCTGCTTCTCTCTTAACAATATATATTCCTTTTTGAAATTCATTTCTTCCATTAAGGGAGTCAATTTCTCTTTATTAATGTGAATAATCATTTGAATAATGGTGTGTAATTGTTTTTAAAAGCATGAAATAATTTGAAAAGCTACAATTATGGTCCTTGTTTAATTCAAGAAGACACTACAGTATATGCATAAGTGTTCTAAACTTCCCCATGTATACTAGTACAAGGTTCACACGTGTGATATTTCCCCTTTTCTTCTGTATTGAATGAAGCTGACATCTAACTAAATCTCTGCCTTCACAAGTCATCTCATGGATTAGTTCTGTCAGTCAAGGCCTCCTTGGGTGCAGCACTTCCTCGTTTTTTTAGACATTCACATTTTCATAGTACCACCACTATGATATTTTTGTGAAAGTGAGCAATATAATATCTATAAATTTATTAGAATAAATATTGGGTATATTATCTCATGTAAATATTGGAAGTAGGCTATTTCTTTCCTTTCCTTATTACTCTCAATAAGATAATTACAAATTGTAAACATATTTATAAAGCGTGTTAGTTACTTTTCTATTGCTATAATGTAACACTTATAAAAGAAAGCCTTTACTCAGGCTTACAGTGGCAGAGGTCAGAGTCTACAATGGCAGAATGAAGGCAGGAACAGCTGGAGGGTCATATATTGATTCACATGCAGGAGGCAGAGAGCACCTGGGAATGGCAACAGTCTTTTGAAAACTCAAAGCCTATCCCCTAGTGACATACTTCCTCTAGCAAGGCAAAAGCCCTCCCATCAAGGCTGCAGCAGTAAGTAAAATGCCTAAGATTTTGGGGTCATATCATTTAAACCCCATTAAGTGATAATTTAAGCTGTAAAACAATGTTTATTTCTAAAATGTTGATGACTGTCTCTGGTGCTTTTGTTCTATTCCATCAAGAAAAGTTCTCAAAATCTTTGTGTTGCTTTCATTTGTTTATTTATTTATTTTTAAATTGAAAATAGATTCTTCTCCCATACAATACATCCCAGCTACAGTTTCCCCTCCCTCCACTCCTTCTACCTCCACCCTCCCCTAGGTTCACTCCCCCTCTGTTTCCTTTCAACAAAGAGCAGGCTTCTAAGAGACAACAGCCAAACAGAACAAAACAAGATACAGTAAGACAAGGCTTAAGCCCCCCTATCGAGGCTGCACAAGAGAACCCAATAGGGGGAAAAGAGTCTCAAGAACAGGCAAAAAATTCAAAGACACACCTGGTCCTACTGTTAGGAGTCTCAGAAGAACACCAAGCTAACAACCATAACACATCTGCAGAGGGCCTGGAAGAGACAAATGCAGGCCCTGTACTTGCTGTTTCAGTCTCTTTGAGACCATGTGAGCCCTGCTAGTTGATTCAGTGGGCCATGCTCTCATGGTGTCCTCCACTCCCTCTGACTCCTACAGTCTTTCCTTCCTCTCTTCTGCAGGTTTCCCTGATTTCCAAGGAGAGGGTCCCAACGGAGACCTCCAGCTTAGACTCTTTTTTCTACATGAACTCTTAGAGTTCAGCAACCAGGGAGGAAGCCATGTCCCAACACAAAGGCTGCTGGAGCACAGACCCACAGCCAGCCATTACACACAGAGACTGTCAACACTAGGAAATGCTATGGGTGTAATCCTTGTCCTGGGGATAAGGCAGCTGGCATGGCAAAAACCATCTCAAATTCAAGCAACCAAAAGCCAAAAAACAAAGAATAAAAAGCAAACAAAAGAACAATAGCAACAAAAACCTAGTAAAAATAAAAAACCAAATGAAGCAACACAAGTTTATTTAAAATAAACTTTATAAAATAAAGTTTATTTAAAATAATACATGTATATAATATACACACACAAGAAATAAAAAAAAATTCAATATGTATGTCTTTTTTTTTTTTTTTTTTTGGTTTTTCGAGACAGGGTTTCTCTGTGTAGCTTTGCACCTTTTCCTGGAACTCACTTGGTAGCCCAGGCTGGCCTCGAACTCACAGAGATCCGCCTGGCTCTGCCTCCCGAGTGCTGGGATTAAAGGCGTGCGCCACCAACGCCCGGCCTAAATATGTATGTCTTTTGAGATTGTTTCTGATCACTTTACGTGAGTGGGTTTTGTCCTGTGTGTTTCAATTATGTGATCCCTGAAATTCAACTGCTTTGAACTGTATCAGTTGGAGAGTAAACTGCAAGAAGTTCTCACCGTCAACACTTGCAAGTAGTAATGCAAAAGCCCATATCTGAAATATTCATGTGATGTTTCCGTAAGGACGTCTTTTAAATGACAGCTTTAAGATGACAATAAAACTGACTAATAAAAGACATATATAGTGTCTTTATAGCAGATAATGTTAGCGCTACAATTCATGAACTAGCTAGATAAATTATACAGGTTGTAAGTTAAGTATGTACTCCCACTAGCTCAGCTCAGCTGTTTCTGCAAGTTTCTCCATCATGCCTTTGGTCCTCCTTGCTCATATAATCCCTCCTCTCTCTTTGACTGGACTCGAGAAGCTTGGCCCAGTGCTTAGCTGTGGATCTCTGCATCTGCTTCCATCAGTTACAGGATGAAGGTTCTACGATGACAATTAGGGTAGTCACCAATCTGATTATAGGAGAAGGTAAGTTCAGGTATCCTCTCTACTATTGCTAGGAGTCTTAGCTGGGGTCATCCTTGTGGATTCCTGGGAATTTCCCTAGCACCATGTTTCTCCCTAACCCTATAATAGCTCCCTCTATCAAGATATCTCTTTCCTTGCTCTCTCTCTCTGTCTCTCCCTCAAGTTGACCATCATGTTCTCATCCCCCATCCTCTCCCTTCATGCCCCCCACTCCCAATTTACCCAGGAGATCTTATCTCTTTCCTCTTCCCAAGAGATTTTATCTCTTTTCCTTTCCTAGGATGATCCATGCACATCTGTGTTAGGGTCCTCTTTGTTACCTAGATTCTCTGGGGTTTTGGATTGTAGCCTGGTTATCCTTTGCTTTATGTCTAATATCTACTTATGATATTAAGTGTTTGTCTTTCTGGGTCTGGGTACCCTAACTCAGGATGTTTTTTTTCCTAGTTCTGTCCATTTATCTGCAAATTTCATGATGTCATTGTTTTTTTTACTGCTGAGTAAATCTCCATTATGTAAATGTACCACATTTTCTTTATTCATTCTTTAGTTGAGGGGGATCTAGGTTGTTTCCAGGTTCTGACTATTATGAATAATGCTGCTATGAACATAGTTGAGCAAATGTCCTTGTGGTATGATTGTGTATCTTTTGGGTATATGCCTAAGAGTAGTATTGCTGGGTCTTGAGGAAGATTGATACCCAATTTTCTGAGAAACCATCACACTGATTTCCAAAGTGGCTGTACAAGCTTGCACTCCCACCAACAGTGGAGGAGTATTCCCCTTACTCTGCATCTTCTTCAACATAAGCTGTCTTCAGTGTTTTTGATCTTAGCCATTCTGACAGACATAAGATGGTATCTCAGAGTCATTTTGATTTGCATTTCCCTGATGGCTAAGGATGTTGAGCAATTCCTTAAATGTCTTTTACCCATTTGAGATTCTTCTGTTGAGAATTTTCTCTTTAGATCTGTACCCCATTTTTAATTGGATTATTTGGTATTTTGATGTCTAGTTTCTTGAGTTCTTGGGGAAACCCATGGAGACAGCTGACCCAAGCTGGTGGGAGTTCACAGACTCTAGACTGACAGCTGGGGAACCTGCACAGGAATGAACTAGGTCCTCTGAATGTGGGTGACAGTTCTGTGGCTTGAGTCGTTTTGGGGCCCCTGGCAATGGGACCAGGTTTTGTCCCTAGTGCAATGAACTGGCTTTTTGGAGCTCATTCCCTATCGAGGGATTCCATACTCAGTCTTGATGCAGTGGGGAGGGACTTGGTCCTCCCTCAACTTGATATGTCAGACTTTGTTGACTTTCCATAGGAGACCTTACCCTCAGTGGATAGAGAGGTGGGGTAGGGAGGAGGTGAAGGAAAGACCAGGAGGAGGGGAAGAAGGGGAAACTATGGTTGGTATGTAAAATGAAAAAAAATTCTTAAGTAAAAACAAATCTATTAAGTTCCCCCACATTAAAAAAAGTATGTATTGGAAAATTCATAACTGTAAACCTCTTAATAAATACAGATTTATATTTAGGCTATATATCATAATATCAATGATGTGTTTTAATTTTTATTTTACTTTACTTTTCTAGGATATACAGAAAGAGACAGAAGACGTACAAAGTTTATAAACAAAAGAAGACCATTTGACATAAAATACAGGTATCAAAACACAATATAGCATGTATTGAAAATATAATTTATCTGGGTGGTGTCAGCACTCTGGAGGAAGAGGCAGACAGATCCCTGTGAATTTGAGGCCAGTGTGGTATACAAAGTAAGTTATACAGAGAAACCCTATCTCAAAAAACCAAAAAAAAAAAAAAAAAAAATCAAAAAGAAGAAGAAAAAGAAGAAGAAAAGAAAAGAAAGTATAATTTACCTCAAGTAGAATGCTTCAGTTGTTTTCACAACACACCTCTGTTAACTGTCCTTACTGCTTCAATCATTTGATACTTGAAGTGATCTTGTGCCACTTTCTTAATTTTTAATTTCAGACCCCCCATATTGTTAATTATTAGTTTTATTGAGAGAAAATTTCTACAAACGAGATAGATTTGCTGCATGAATGTATTCTTGGGTTAAGAATCCTGGTCATCCACAAAACACAAAAATGTTCATCTAAAGAATATATTTCTCATATTTAATATAATGGCAAAAGATTAACTATACTCAGTTTAAGTGCTGGTATCTCCAAAAGCATAATAATTGATCTAAATTTCATGAACTCTACTTGAGCCTTTCTAATACAGATGGTAATAAGACTGCCTACTTAAGGCTCATTAAAGTATGTCTTATGTTATCCGTCCTCCCCAAGAATGTCAGCACACATGCATTATTCACAGGAAGCACAGTGAACTTTAAGTAGGGAGATTATACCAGAGGGAAGGAGAAAGCCCTCATTCTCCATTCCAACCCATGCTGTCATCAAAGGCTACTGTGGACACTTTCTTTATCCTCTCTTTAAAGCTTATCTCCCTTTTTATTATTTCTATCATATTCCTTTTCATCTCCAAAAATATTCTCATAACTCTCCTTGTTTTCTATATGGTGTGAAGACACCGACTGAGTTACTGTAAATGATTCACCACCTTCATGTTGTGAGCTGGACCTTTAAATAACTTATGAAGAAAAAGGCATTGTTTGCCAGATCATTTCCTCCTCCTCTTTGTCTAGAATATCACTGCGGTGAATTAAACTCAGTAAATAAGACAGCATTTGCCTGAAGAATTTAAACCAAATGTTCCAACCCAGTGTTATAAATTAGGTCAATAAATAATGGCAATTGTCCTGAAAAGGTTAGCGAACTTTAAAAGTTAATCACAAATTCTGACACTTCCTTGATGACTGCACAAGTCTTTCTCAGGAGCATGTTTCTATGACAGCACATCCCCAGGAGGCCCATATCTGACTGCACACCAATGGAAGATATAAAACTGTTATTATTTAAACATCAATTATGACTTGTGAGGAAATAGTGGAACTGAATTTTAAAAAATGCAATCATCGAGGTAATTGCATTCTTTAATTTGAGTGATTAAATATAAAAAATGTCAATATAATAAAAATTATTATAAATTATTAACATACATAAATAATGGGACTTATCAGTGATTTCTACATTTATTTGTCCTTGATTATCTTTAATATTTTGTTTCATAGCTGGGCACAGTAGAGAGATGAGGAAAAAGTTTGAAAAATCAATCGTGATGTATCTTTCTTGAAACTCTTACGTTGCAGAAGACAGTCTGCTAGTGGATGGAACAAAGGTTATTGCAGATCTGCTTTTCTCTACCATCTGCATGAGCTGAGCAAACTATTTATAACCCCTAACAATAAGTTTCATTATTGATATAACAAAAAATAGAAACCTATGTTTTTTCCTACAAGAGAATACTAGTGTGGACAAAAGTTCTTAGCCCTGAATCTCACAATTTTCCTGGAAAATTCCCTAGGCACAAGAACCCTTGTCCTTCCTTGTTCTAACATCACTGTCCACATATTCTTATTTCGAGTGTATTAAAGATGGCCAAACTTTCTAACTTGAAAAATCCTTCCACTTAAAATTCTCCTAAGGAAAATTTTTTTTCTTGACTTGTTCAAATTTGAAGCACTTTTGAAAAATGTCTGGGCAATGAGTAGTGATTTTTCCTTGTATATAATACCAGTATATTGATTTTCTAGATTATTTCTGAATTGTTTAACAAATTGGTGATCACATACAGTTCAGCGTATCAAACATGTTTATAGCAGTACTTTTCAATAATCAAGACAGGAGGACATCATGTGGCTTTAGTGATTAGTTATTTGTTGAAATTTACATACTGTTCATACATGTACAAATATGGAGGAGAAAAAACAGATCTAAATGCAGAAGAACCCAGATATGTTCAGTAATTTTGCCATCATGTAGGAGGTGAAGAACTACCACCCCTCCCAGGCCAGAGCAGTGCAGAGCAAGTAAGACTTCCTTCCAAAGGGTGCTGTATTTCTGGTAATTCTCCCCAAGAGAAATGCAATTAATGCTATGAGGACAAATAATGGCATTCCTGTAAAGTGATGACTTGGTTCATAATTTTTGCCCTCGATCCTGTGTGATATAAAGACCCTGCTTCTCGGTGGGCTCTCCAAAGCACACATCTCCAGTCTACTTATGGAATAAATATAAATAAGTGCCAGCTTCTGCACAAGTATTCCATAAAACTCTCAAGACCACAAGGAAGGAAAGCTGTCAAATCTACCCAGCCCAGAAGAACTTGAGACAGGAGGACTAATCACAATTTGGTACTTTAGGTAGATTTTGGGAAATAGAAAATGACATCTAGTAAATGCTACCTGTACTCCTTATTAGTTCATATTGCTATGGAAAACAAAGAGCCTAAAATATTGTATCAAAATACTGTTTTTATTCCATGGTTCATATGAGCTTATATTTTGTTGCTCACTTGTCATCAGCATTTTATACCTTTTGTATATTTGTGTCTTCATCAGCAATTGATTTACATCAACATTAGCCTTGTAGATAAAGAGCACTTGACATTTATTTGACTTATTTCCCTGGAATCTTGTTCTTTGTTAGTATAGGTAGACTGCTATACTTCTCCAACTATTTTATATATTTGAAGGTTTAAAAATTGTTTGCTCAGCATTTTCACATGTTTATTTTGTTATATTTTGTTTATTTTGTTATAAAGTATCTGGTTAGTCTTAAGATCAGAAAATAAACCAGTCTACAATTGTAATAGTTATTCCATCCAGTTAACAAACAAAAGACCCCGGGAGGTTACAGCTGACACACTGACCCTACTTCTCTCTTCTCCCTGACTACATTGCTGCATTTGTAGCCTCAGATCTCATGAGGATCAAGAACTCACCTGAACTATGTTTGTCTGATTCAAATAGTGATCTTAATCAAATATCTGTATAGAATAGAAAGCTCAGACCTTTGACTTCCACATATCTTTATTACATCTCTGATTACTACTTCATTATAACAATATTATTTATTATTTTATTCTATTTATTAAATTTATTTCTAAATATATCTTTAAACTTTTTCAACCCACTTCAAAATAAAGAGAGCTAGCATGATAACATTATCCTCATTTTTGACAAAATGTAAAAAAAAGTCATAAAATTCAATGTGATTTTAAAATTTATTTTGTAGTGGGGGGAAGTTGAGAGCTCCTCTCAGACTTTTCCCTTCATACTACTAGGGAGAAAGCTTCAGGTTCTGTGCATGGAGCCCAAACTTGCCCTTCTTACGTGTAATTCCAGGAAATGGCTTTTGAAACCAGGCATCACTATATATCCCAGAAGTGCTTAGAACCCTTGTCTTCCTATACCTGTCATTAAAATTGGGGAATTGCAGGCCTTTACCCATAGATTTAGATGGGTCTCTTTAATTTTTATTTACTGGACAGATTTTGAGGAAGATATAGATTCTGAGAAAAGGAGGAGAAAGTGATAAGAAGAGAAAGAAGATGAAGGTAAAACAAAATAGCAAGAAGGGAGAGAGAAAGAGAGAGAGAGAGAGAGAGAGAGAGAGAGAGAGAGAGAGAGAGAGAGGAGAGAAAGAGATTTGAAGGCAAGGTTTTGAGTCAAGTTGTAATGTAGACTAGAAAACTGTAATGTTATGACTTTCTGAGGCAGGTGTGAACAAACATCTCTATGCCCTGGAAAAGTAACCAATGACAGACCAAAGAAAAGATATTCCAAGACGGCATTGGAAAATGCCTACCCTAGCGTGGGTGGGTGAAAACTCACAAAAGCTGCGTGCTGGGGCCTTCTTGCCCAACTCATAGGCAGCTCTACTGAGGCAGTCTTCTCTCTCCAACATTTCTATACTGCACACACATAGGCCTTCAAGGAAGGGGGTCTCTGGATTCTTACAACTTTAGCAAATTTACTGTGGCTTGTAAGATTCTTGAACTTTCTGATCCTTGCAAGCTTCACTAGTTTTCTGAGACTTATAAACCCCTGACCTTTCTACATTACATAAAACTTCAAGTCAGAGGAAAGAATTACTCAAAACATGAAACCAATGTATACATTTCTGTGACCAATTTTTCTCTAGCAGTTAGAGAAAACGTTGGGATTATGTAGAAGTTTGATCACTTATGATTCTAACATGAGGGCAAAATGACAAGATGGACAGCTATTGTTGGTCAAGATAAAGGATAATATAACTGAATAAAGAGAGTCTTAAACGAGGAAAAAGATGATAAATATTGAATTAATTTCTCCTGCTGCACTGATAAGACACCATGACAAAAGACACCATACAAAAGGGAGAGTTTATTTAGATTTATAGTTCCAGAGAGACAGTTGATATGCCAGGGCAATCATGGCATCAGGTGACCAGACCTAAACCAGAGAGTGAACTGGAAGTGAGCTGAGGCTGGGAACTCTCAAAGCCACACCTAATGAATAACTTCCCCATCAAGGCTACACCATCCTCCCAAGCACTGTCCTCAACTGGGGACTAAGTTTTTAAATACCTGAGCCTACTGAGGAAATTCCTTATTTTAAACCACCACAAATATGAGCAGATTGCAGTGACATTATGGCTTAGAGAGTATAAGACTCTGCACACTGCCTGTTGAGTCAGAAAAATCTACACTTTAAAATGACCTACACTTTAAAAAAATCTGTTTCTTAATACGGAAAAGTTGGACACTACAAATAAACTTATGACCCTTGTTGTTAAGATTTTATGACACTTTTGTTGGTATTTTTCTAAATTTGGAATGCATACCATTTAGTGCCTGTGTTCTCAATTCAATTATGAATGCTTTGCAAAACAATGGTCAGTTGTAAAAAACAGATAACCTCCTTGCAAGCAATGAAGATTATATTCCACACTGTGTTATATATATATATATATATATATATATATATATATATATATATATATATATATATATATAAATTTTGCAGGCAGGCACAGAGAGTATGCATTTGCTTGCATTTATTGTAAAACCTTGCAAAGAAATTAGTATTCCTCCATCTGAAACTTTTTTTTTGGTGTAATTTATTTCTAAAGTTTTGAACATCCTCTGGACTAATTTTGTCATTATGTCACATTAGCACTAATTGAACAGACTCAGATTTAGAGCCTTGTTGTTCTAAATGAAACATATTTTAAGTTCCCAGAAACACAGACTGTCATTGCTCCTTGTGCTAAATTAAATTGCTTACAAATTATATAGCTATGTCTAAAAGTAACTGGAATTTATAGCTAAAACTTTTCTGAAACTTTTAAGAGAAATCATGATTATAAAAAAATATTAAGAGCCTGATGCACTAGAATGTGCTCTTGAGCACAGAAGAAAATAATGGCATAAGTATTGGCCTTTAGTATCTAAAATCCTTCCAGCTTAAGTGTACTTTAGACTTGAGTTTTGAGAAATACCAGGGTAGTCAAAACAGTAACTGTAACAACCTGTAAAGATACAAAGCCCTGAGACTGCAGAGATGGTTCTGTAGTTAAAAGTTGCATTGCCTTTACAGAGGATACATGTAGATTCCCAGCATCAAAGTTGGGTGGCGTGCAACCACATGTAACTCTAGCTCCAGACCATCTTCTCTCACATGGCAAGTACATTAAGCTGTACACATACACCTCCACACAAACAGATGCACATAATAAAAAGCATCTTGTTAAAATTATTTTTTAGAATGAGGTAAGTTCTCTCCAAGTCACCCCAGCTGATTTTTCCAGATAGAAGAGACTGGCCTCCAAATGGCAGAGATCCATATGCTTCTACCCGCTAAGTGCTGGAATTAAAGGCATGTGATACCACACAGGAAAAATGATTTTTATAAAAAAGAATGTAGAATTCATGTGCACATATATACTTTGCTAAAGTATTCTTTATTCTAAAAATACTCAACACCCAAATAACTCTTTTTAGAGAAGCTTAGTAATCATTAGAGAGATAAACTGTAGTGATGCTGTATTTACAAACCAGATCGCCTCCAGGAATATCTCAGGCTATGGGCATATCTACATGTCACTTACTATCATACAACAGTTACTCTTTTTTAGTCTAACTAGATACAATCAACAGACAGTAATTACAAGAGAAGTTATGGATGAGGTAATAATGTCTGAGAATTTAGCAACACCTTTGTAATCACTCATATACTGATGAAAATGATCTTTAAAAACATAAGCTTACTTTCTAATTATTTTTCTTGCTTGTACCCAGGCGTAGTTATTATTGAAAGGTCAGTGATCTGCAGTGATGATGGCTAAATGAATACTGAATTGTAATTGGCCATGGCTTACAGCATGCGTGTTTCTAGACGCAGCATATGCAACAGCAATTAGTAAGGTTTTGCTTACCATTATGCTAAAAGCATAGGAAGGCTAAAAATATTTTCGTTTAAATTAGTTGTAAGATTCAATAATTTTCCAAATTAGACATTGACGATTTTATTAATCTAGTTTTGAAGGCATTTCAATATAGTATATCTATTTCCCAGAAACAAAGTAGCATTAAAAATTTAAAGTAGGGCTGGAGAGATGGCTCAGCCATTAAAGGCTAGGCTCACAACCAAAAATATAAAAATTTAAAGTGTGATTAATTTGAAATAATTAGCATTTTGTAGTGTTATAATAATGCCATTGTTGATAATATTAAAAGTCAGCATCACTTGAAGTTTACTTAAAAGTTATAATCCACAGAGCTCCATAGACTTGATGTATTTTATGTTCTACTAAAATTTTTGTAAATTTTAAACTTACTGTCGTTATTTTAGGAAAATATGCAAATTGTTTTCTTTTTTGAGAATTAACAATGTTTTGTTAAAATAAGCATGTAATTTAGGATTTTAATTATAAGAAATTAAGTTTCTAAGTATTATTCTATCAAATTGATGGAACATACATCAGCTTTCTGTGAAAGAAGAACATGCAATTAAATGGAATTAGTAAATCAGGATATTTATTATGAAGGTTTCTCAAAAAACTGGAAGTAGAATTGTTGGATTTGAATTAAGCTTATGTGAGGATATAAACAACTTGTGGCATGGAAATCAGAACATTGATGCTGATATTTCTCAAGAAAGGAATTTGGAATGCCAACAAATGTGAGCAAAAACATAACAATGCCCGTGAACCTTTTCAGCTTTTAGAGAAAATTTAGGGTAAATGACGTTCTGTACCTCACACGTTTTTCTGAAGAAAAATGACATGGTTGTGCTTTATATAACCTTGAATATGCTGCTCATGAAGTAGGTTTCTATGTTGAACTGTAAACTTGTAACTGTTATCAATGGGGTGCATATAGTAAAAAGAGCCTTGTCTTGCAAAATGCACTCAAGTGCTTGGCTGCTGGAGTCCCCTGATTTCCTGCTTCAGTTCTTCTGGCATTAATCAGGAGAGGCCACTTGCCCAACCTCTCACAGAAATAATGTAATGTCTATTAATTCCAGTACTGGGCACATAAAGAAAGGAAGTTAGTGTGTCAAAAACCAAGTTGCACTTACTAATATTTCATCATTATGTAATTAGTCTAAATGTCAATGGCCAAATGTATAAAAACATGATTGCGCACATACATGTACACACACACACACACACACACACACACACACACACACATAAAGGGGACACATTTCTTTTATAAAAACATGAAGTCCAGTCATCTGTGGTAGTATGGGTAGCTTCAGAAGTTACTGTGTTAAGTGAAATAAACCACAGGTGGAAAGTCAGACAAAGTAGTATCTCAGACTGCTGGAAGATCAGAAAGCTGATCTATTATTATTATTATTATTATTATTATTATTATTATTATTCATTCATTTTACACTCCAGTCAAAGATTCCCCTCTTCCTCCTCCCGCCCCCCCAGCCTCTCCCTCCCCAAACCCCCCTAACCCCCACCACAAGAAGACAAGACCTCTCATGGGGAGGCACATCCAGTAGATGCAACTCCAAGCCTGTCCCCGTGTCTCAAGCTGCATGAGGTGTCCCATCATAGGTAGTGGGCTCCAAAAAACCCGCTCATGCACCAGGGATGGATTCTGATCCTACCACCAGGGGGCCCCCCAAGCTGATCAAGCCACACAACTGTCTTGCCATGCAGAGGGCCTAGTCCAGTCCCATGCAGGCTCCACAGCCATTGATTCAACTTTCGTGAGTTCCCACTAGTTTGGTTTGGTCATCTCTGCAGGTTTCCCCATCATAATCCTGATGCACTTGCTCATAGAATCCCTCTTCTCTCTCTTTGACTGGACTTCTGGAGTTATGCCTGGTGTTTGGCTGTGGATCTCTGCATCTGCTTCCATCAGTCACTGGAGAAAAGCTCTGTGATGACAGTTAAGGTACTGAAAGCAGAACACTAGTAAAAGGGGGGACTTGGCGAGGTGGCCCAGGTTAACTGTGATGAGTGCTCATGCTCTGTGACTCAGCAGCATTGATGTTATTAGCAAGAATGCATCTCTGACCAGCTCAGAAAGAGCATTTTAAATGTGCTTCATACAGAGATGATAAAAGTTGAAGGTAAGGATTTAATCATTGCCCAGTTATTCAATAATTTTGTACTCCAGTCAACAAATCTTCTCATGTTCAATATGTACATTTTATTTTACACAATTCTTGTCCTAATTTTGCCACCAAACATCAAATGTAATAACCATTTCTGGTTCCATGAATTTTACTATGCCATCCACTCAATTCTTTTTCTTCAAAAATCCTTAATCTTGCCCTGTCTCAGGTAATTTTTCATTCTATTTCATTTTTCCTCAGGTGTTGAGAATTCAGCCTAGGTCTCATGCATGCCAGGCAAGTGCTCTACTGATGAATTACAAGCACAGTTGTAATATTCTGTTCTTCAAAAATCACTTTGCTTTCTAGCAACTAAACCACAGTTTAAGTTATACTATTCTAACACATGAAATGTTCACTCTATTATTTGATTACATGATATGTTTTATATCACATCTTCATCTAGAGTTAATGTAGTGATTTGAATGTGAAGTGTCCCATAGACTCATATATTTAAACACTGGTCTTTGACTGATGATACTCCTTGAAAGGTTACGGGTCCTTAAGGTGTGCAGCCTTACTGGAGCAAGTGTATCACGGGGGATGAGCTTTGGGATTTACAGTGTTGACCTGGTTGCTATTCAATCTCTGTGCTTCCTGTGTCTGGATGGAAATTTGATGAAACAGCTTTCTGCTTTGGTCCCCTGCTGTCATTTTTTTCCCTAACATTATGGACTCATCTTATGGAATTATAAACCCAAACAAACACTTCTCCTATAAATTGCTTCTGGTCATGATTTCTCATCACAGTAACCAGAAAAGTATTTAATAAAGTTAAGCTAATTCATCTTCTGCCACTCAAAATCTCATTTTGCTAATTAGAAGTCTTTTTATATTTTAATTAAAATATAACAAGAAATTAAAATTATTTGAATCAAGCTCTTTTAGGTGCCCTTTTTCTACTTGAAAAAAAGTTAATAGAAATATTTTAACTTGTGGCCCAGTGGTGGCACAACTTTAGTCCCAGCACTTGTGAGGCAGAGCCAAGTGGATCTCTATGCGCTCAAGGCACCAAAACTACACGGAGAAACCCTACCTCAAAAAAACAAAACAAAACAAAACAAAAAAACAAAACAAAAACTTATTACACAATTTCAGAGGTCACACACTGTCAGATTTAATAATACATTACAAAGGATCTGTAAATTTAAGATTTAATGCTTTTCAATGTACTTTCAGTTTTTAAAAACCTTTTGGATTATTTTTCTAAAAAACTGATTTTCTGTGAATACATTCTTTGGGTAATCATACATTTGAAATGTTTTATTTCATTGAGTTATAACTGAAGTATAAGAAATTAAGATGAAGACTTAAATTTGATTAATTTTAACATAATCAATACCCATGAGACCCTCAACTAAGAGAAAATTAAGGTTTCCTTCCCTAGCCATGTTCCCTGTGCCCTTCATCATCTGTTTTTCCTTCATCCCAGGTTTCCAGTGATCTGTTCTCCTCTATTTAGTCTATGTTTAAAATTTTCTCATATATGTGGGTGTGTTATTTGTATTGGGTGTTATTTGTATATATTCATGTATGCACACCCACACACATACACACACACACATACACATTTATTTATAATTGCTTTCTTTCTCTATTTCACTCTTTTAAAATAATTGTTAAGATAGAGTTTCATCATCTAGTTCCTGCTGGCCTTGAACTTCATATGATAATATTGTCTCAGCCTCCGAAATACTGGGAATACAGGTTTATATTGCTATGGTCACCATATAGAGTACATTTGAAAGGTTTCTTTTACTAATTATAATTTGTTGTTCATTCATATCATTGATGGTTTTTACCACCTACTTCTACAGAGTATATTCTACTACACAGATGGATCACATCTGTTCATCTGGTGAGGAGTATTCCTATTTTATCTCATTTTGATGATTGCAAATGATGATCCTCTGAATGTTGTCATATGTATTTTATACAACTTTATGTAAACATGGGATTCATAACTTTGGTAAGACCTAGGCTGAAAAGACTGGTTGCAATATGCAAACCATTTATAAGAACTATAGAACTGTTATTTTTTTTAACGAGCTTGTGCATCATAACCAATTCTGGTTGATATTCTTAGTCCTTTCACATTCTCACTAGTAGATTTTATAAGCACTTTTTATAATTTTTGCCTGAACCATTACTGCATTTGTGTTGGAGAATCCTTCTACAATTTTACTGTCATTCTGCAGTTACAGACAGCAGTGTACTTTCTGATAAGGGGGCTGGGAACAAGATTCTCTTCCTCTGAAGGAGTGGCAAGGGCTTTGAACCACTGAGCCATTGCTTCACTCCCTTTATCCTTTCTTTCTTTTTTCTACTCATAAATATTTAGATATTTTACTCCTATTTTCCATACTGTTATTTCATTAATCATATATTTCTGTACTGTTGCAAGCTTTCTAAAAACCTATTTCTTTCCTCAAATGTCTCAATATTTTTATTGAAAACTCATAGATTATCTTCTGATCATAGTTTCAGGACCAACCTCTTCCAAGATCCTCTCAAACCCCCATCCATGCAATCCCCACTTTTCACTCTCTTTAGAAAACAAACAAGGAAGTGGAAAAACCAAATAAACCAGAATTTTCAGGGTTTTTTGTGTTTGTTTTTTGAGACAGGGTTTCTCCATGTTGTTTTGGTGCCTGTCCTGGATCTTGCTCTGTAGACCAGGCTGGTCTTGAACTCACAGAAATCTTCCTGGCTCTGCCTCCCAAGTGCTGGGATTAAAGGCCACCATGGCCCAGACAGAATTTTTAACAGTAAATTAAAAATGAAAAAGCAAAAACTACAAGAAACACACACAATCATTATTGCTTTTAAAATTAAGACTATTCACTCTCTTTGGCCCTTTTCATAATCTATAAATTTTAAAAACAACAAACTGAAAACCACATGTGCTGGTACACCCCTGGAATTCTGGCACTTAGGATCAGAAGTTCAAGGTCATCTTCAGGTACATGGTAATTTCAAGACTAGTGTGAGTTATAGGAGACTCTACTCTAATGTTTTGGAAAAGGATTCTAGGAGAGCTCACTTTAATCTTTCAGATTGTATAAGGCACAAAGCTTTCCATCTGACTGATACAAGGTATTCCAGTCTGAGGATATGAGAATTTGGCTTATTAATTAAATGGTGTAAATATCCCTAAACAATAAATTATACTTCACAGTTCCCTTCGAGTGTATTCGAAAGTGAGGGATAGTTCTCTTGTACCCACACCATTGGGGTCAGCTCTCGTAGAGGGGAAAGAGGGCTGGAGCAGCTCACCTGAGGTAGCCTGTGCGGGACAGGACCAGCCATGTTACCACAGACACGAACACTGACCTCGGTTATAGCTTGGGCCTAGAAGTCATCATGGCCTCAGGTAGCAGCAAAGGCCTCTCAGCTCAGTATGGCCCTGGCAGCAGTAGCACATGCTTTTTTATTTTCTGCATACTTGTGAGTTTTAAATATTTTCTTTCCTTTTATCCAAAGCACCTTTTATCTCTTCTTTTATTTCAGTGTGGGTCAGCATACTGTATATTATCCCAATATTTATAGTCATACTTAAGTTCATTTTGCAGTTTAAGGCTTATTCTGGAGAATGTTTATTAAGTATTTGTGAAGATACATTCTACTGTGGGTGCAATATGGTGTTCTCAAGCCTTTGCAGAGATGTTATGTCTACCTGTTCTAGGCACTATAAATAAATTATCCAAGAGTCAACATTGTTGTCTATTCTGCTTTCCCTCTCTTCACTTTGCCTTGTGTAGTATATTGTGTGCTCCAGCTGATTTGACTTTTGTATCACTATAAACACAACTTTTGACTCTCATAATGTCTTTATTTAAGTGTATTTTGTCTGATAGTGTCACAACCCTTGTGCTGGATGTATTCTGTTTCCATTTGTCCTTTTAAACTTTTAATCTACTTAAATCTTTAAAGAGGTTAGGGCTGTAACTGAATAGTAGAAGTCTTATGCAGCATGCATGAGGCCCTGGCTTTCATTTGAAGTAGTGTACAAGCAAAACTTCTGTAGAGAGCCGTGCACGGCCGTGCCTCAAAGATGGCGCGGCGTCTGGCTTCTGCCTTCCCGATGGCAGATGCTCCTTATTTGGCTAAGGCTAGGATCTGGCTTGCTTCTGCACACCTGGACCTAATCTGGCTTGCTTGCGTATGTCTGACCCTAGCAGCATTGTCCACGTGGCACCACGGGGTTGATTGCCCAGTGGCTATAAAGGGCGTGGGCTGACTTTCCCAAGAAGTGATTGTGAGAGTGACTGGGAGAGTGACTGTGAGAGTGAGTGAGAGGGTGACTGTGAGTGAGAATGAGAGAGAGAATGAGAGAGAGAATGGGAGAGTGAGAGTGAGAGTGAGAGTGAGAAGAAGATGGCTTTCCCCGGGTCAGAAGATTGTTCAAGGTTCCTGAATAAACTGCTTGGAGAAGAGCCTGGCGTCGCGTCTTCCTTGCTGGTCGAGGTGGACGCGCCAAACTTCATTTTTCTTTGTATCCAAGATGTGTCTATTATAGATATCATGCACTTGAGTCATGTATTTTAACCCAGTGACACAGTTTCTGCCTTCGAATTGCATTATTTAATCAATCTCTATTGGCTGCTCTAATTGTTGGGACTTTGTTTCTGTTTGTATATTTTACATTTTGTGTTCTTTTTCCCTCACGAATTTCTCTGTATTTTCCCATAAATGCTTTTCTTTTCATTAAGTGGATATTTTCCAGAGTAGTATTTATTTAATATTTTTTCACTATACCTGAGATGTATCCCTAAGAAACTGCTTTAGAATTTGTACTAACAACTTCCCTATCTTATGAAACATTTACCCTTAAAATTTTGTTCTCTTCCTATTTCTTTTGGTTTAATTGCAATTGGTATAAAATCATTAAATATTACCTAACCAATGATCTATTTTCATAATTTTAACTCTAGATATTTTATGTATATTAAAGAAGTTGTTAAAGAGAAAGAGAGCTAGTATTAGTCACAGATTTTTATTATTTCTTATTCACAATTTCAATTTCTCTTTATTTGTTCCTACTGACTTACCATTTAGAGATATTTTAGTACTATTTATTATTAGTTAATAACCTTTGGGGTTTAGAGCTGTAGTAGGTTCACAGAAAATTTTAGCTAAAACATGGAGCATTCCCATAGACTCAGCCTAGCATGGCATCAACAGGAGAGAGTTGCTAGAATTGATTAACTTAAACTGACAGTTCATTATTCCTTAGAGATTATTCAAAGGCCATGTCTTGCCGTGGTTTTACTCCTGATGGTCCATTTTATGAGTTTAAATAAACGAATGTGGTGTTTAACCATGTGATGTGACACAAAATACTTTCAGTGTTCTAGAAATCCTCTCTGCTTCCTGTGTTCGTCTTTCCTTGCCTAGTTTCCACCACAGAAAACAGTGATCTATGTGTCATTCCCATACCTTGCATTTTCTTCAATATTGTATAATTGGACTTGCAAAGCTTTCATTCATTTGAACAAACAACAGCCTGCATTATACCTGAATTAGACTAGTACTTGTTTCTTTCTGGTGGCAGCTGTGACCTACTATCTTCCTGAACTGGCTACACTACTGTGGTCCAGAGGCAGTGTGTCAGGGTTCCTATTGCTTCACCAGCATGTGAGGGTGTCAGCCTTTCCAGTAGGTGTTTGTGGTATCTCACTACTCTCCTGTAACGGCATGTAATGTTGACGAACTGTTTACATGCTTAATGGCCACCCATATCTGCTACCCATTGTGGCACTTCTTTAGGTGTTTTGCTCATTTCTAAAATTCTCCCGGGTCGTCATTGTTGTGTTTTAAAAGGTCTCTATAGTTTAGACAAAGTCTTTGAATATATTGGGATTTTGGTGTTGTTTTGTGTGGTTTCTTTTTTCTTTTTTCTCAAGTATTTTTTTTTTCCACACATATAGTGGAAAGTCTGTATCATCATGAGTCTTCCACTCTTTTCAGCTTGCTTACAGCACAGCTTCGACTGTGACCAGCAGGGCCAATCTTCATCATGTTATGGGAAATGAAGCTCCATTTTTCACATGACATGTGAATCTTTGTTTCCTAGAGCCAGATTTGCTTCTTTTCTCTACCCACTGTATATATAATATTAGTGCTTTGAAGAGGAAATGATACGCTCTGTTGATATGGGAGTGTTCTATGAGCTAAAACAAGGAGAAAAAGAGTAAATGATACTCTTACACATTACACTTAAAGAAGAAACCTCTCTTGTAGTATTGAAAGCCAGTCACAAAGCAAAGCAAAACAAACAAACAAACAAAGCCCACTCCTACCACTCAACCATACCTTCACACAACCTGTCATCCATGTTCAGTACACAGCACGGACATTCCCTGTCCAGAGAGAGCTCTGACTAGGATCTGAAGAAGGAAGACTGAGTTGGTGGCTGTACAAAACTGGGTCTGTGTGTGGTGGGGGAAGATGTCACATACATAGAACTGGCAGAAGGAAGGAGGTCATAGGTCAGATTGTCAGATTCAATGTCACCAACTATTCTTTTCAGTTTAGATACTTTCAAAATTTATTCTTCTCTCACACTATATATCTCAACCTCAGTTTCCCCTCCTCCACTTGTTCCATGTCCCCATCCCCTCTCCTCCAGACCCAGCCCCCACTCTCATTTTCCTTCAGAAAAGAGCAGGTCTCCCAGGGATTTCAACTGAACACAGCATAACAAGTGACAATCAGACTAGGCACAAACCTTCATATCAAGGCTGGACAAGGCAACCCAGTTGGAGGAAGAAGACTAAGTGATAGAGTCAGAGACACTCCCACTCGCACTGTGAGGAGTCCCACAAAAACATGAAGATAACAACTATCACATTTTACAGAGGGCCCAGTGCAGACCCACGCAGGCTCCGTGATTGCTGCTTCAGTCTCTCTGAGCCCCTATAAGCTCTACCTAGATGATTTTGTGGGCCATGTTCTTCTGGTGTCCTCGACCCTTCTGTCTCCTACAATTCTTCCTCCCAATTTTCAATGCTATACTCACGCTCTGAAGGAAGGGACCTGGTGGAGATCTCTCTCCACCTAGTATTTGGCTGTGGGTCTCTGCATCTGCTCCCATCAGCTGCTGGATGAAGTCTCTCTGATACTATGTCACCAATTTTTTATTAAGAAATTTTTTTATTCATTCCACATACCAACCACAGATTCCCCCTCCTCCTTCTTCCCACCCCCTCCCTAGCCTTTCCTCCCTGCCCACCCCCCCCAACTCCACTGAAAAGGTAAGGCCTCCATGGGGAGTCAGCAAAGCCTGGCACATTCAGCTGAGGCAGGTCCAAGTACCTCCCTCTGCATCATGGCTATGCAAGGTGTCCAACCACAGGCAATGGGCCCCAAAAAGCCAGTTCATGCACCAGGGATAGATCCTATTCTCACTGTCAGGGAGCCCTCAAACAGACCAAGCTATACAACTGTCTTGCCCATGCAGAGAGCCCAGTCCAGTCCCATGCAGGCTCTCCAGCTGTCAGTCCAAAGTTCTTGAGTTCCCACTGCCTTGGTTTGGTTGTATCTGTAAGTTTCCCCATCATGATCCTGATGCCCCTTGCTCATAGCCCTCTTCTCTCTTTTCTACTGGACTTCCAAAGCTCAGCCTGGTGCTTGGCTGTGGATCTCTGCATCTGCTTCCATCAGTTACTGGATGAAGGCTCGATGATGTATGTCACCAACTTCCAACACCCAATCTTTAATAAATGACTACTTGCTTTATGTTCTCATGCTTATTTCCATTGATTTTAAATGCTTTTCACTTTTGTAGTGTTTACTGGGTTTAATGAGGTTTTTGTTATTTAAGGCTCATAGTTGGTTGAGGAGGAAGGAAAATATGGATTTTTATTGTATTTTTCTAAAGAACAAGTCCATGACATACAGAATCATAAAACATGTAGCATTTTCTCACAGATTACTTTTTCATGTTTTAAACTTTTTTGAAATTAAAATATAATTAGATCACCCCTTTCTCTCTCCTCCCTCTCAACTCTCCCATGGTTTCCCTTTCCCACTCAAAATCATGACCTCTTTTGCTTTGTCATTTTGTATAAGTACATAGATACATATATGTATGTATGTATTCTGCCCAGTCTGTCCAGTGATTCTTGTAGGTATTTAATGTCAGGGCTGACCAATCAGTTTTTGATAACCAATTAGAAAGCTGGTGTAGCTAGAGTTTTCCTGTCTGTCCTACAATCAGGACAAATCTCTCTCACCCGCCAGTCCCACAGCCGCTCAGACCTGACCCAATAAACACAGAGACTTATATTGGTTACAAACTGTATGGCCGTGGCAGGCTTCTTGCTAACTGTTCTTACGGCTTAAATTAATCCATTTCTATAAATCTATACCTTGCCACGTGGCTTGTGGCTTACCAGCATCTTCACATGTTTTTTGTCATCGTGGTGGCTGGCAGTGTCTCTCTGACTCAGCCTTCCACTTCCCAGCTTTATTCTCCTTCTTGTCCCACCTATACTTCCTGCCTAGCCACTGGCCAATCAGTGTTTTATTTATTGACTAATCAGCAACACACTTGACATACAGACCATCCCACAGCACTTCCCCTTTTCTTTTTTTTTTTCAAAAAGGAAAGTTTTAACCTTAACAAAGTAAAATTACATATAATTTGGGAATTTGGGTGTAGCTTCTCTTACTACTTCCTGCTGGAGGGGGGCGCTGTATCTTATAGGGACACAAAGAAAATTTTAGGATTATGGAATAGTCCATGAGGCTGTATCATCTAAGCCAATTGCCTTGAAACCATTCTGTATGTTGGATCATCTGGGCCATGGTGTCATCAGAGACTTTTCAGGGGGTCTTGGCTGGTCAAACCTGATGTATCTTAATCTGGAACAAATCCATAGCCTTTGGCTTTCTGTGGGAACAAAAGCAGAGTCTCCTTTCCAAAGCAACACATCCTTACATCCAAATTTTGAAGTCAAGGTATCTTTAAAATATACATATTGGTTTAACTCAACATCTTTTACGATCAAATGTTTTTCTGCAGTTAAAAATCCCAAAGACAACACAATCCAGATTCTCTGTGTAATATTCATCTTTATGTGGGCTTATTTTTATATTAATTTTACTGTCTCTTTAAAGACTTTATTTTTTAAAACTATGTATTTGTTTATATAACTGTATACAGTTATATAAACTGTATATAGTTATATAAACAGTTATATAAACAGATATATCACCTTTTTTGTCTCTTTCAAGCCTACGTATGTTTTACACACATTGTAAACTATTACATCTGAATCTGTCTTATTGTGAATCTATTGCTTTAACCTGCAGCAGCTGTGGCTGCTGCCTCTGCCCACCTCAGCTTCCCAACATGGTGGTGGTACGCCTACCGCCAGCTCCAGGAGCCATCGTGGGTCTATGCTTTTATCCAAGCAGCGTGTAGCCCAGAAACCTCTTTTTTTTTTTTTTTGTGCTAACAAAGTCTAAATCCACCACGCAGCTTAATGTGTCACTTGCAGAGGCCTCATTCCCACCATACTGCAGGTCGAGCAGGCATGCTAGGAACCCACCAGTATCTCAAACTAGCAGCTGCCGCTCATTTGAGAGAGAAAATTAGAAAGCTGTTTTTAGCTCCGTTTTAGAATCTTTTCTCAGGTTTTAGGTGGAAACTCTTGCCACCATGTTGGGCACCATTTGTAGATGTAACTAACTGTCTTATTAAATAAGAAACACAGAGCCGATTCAGAGAAGAAAGCCAAGAGGTCAGAGCTAAGAGCCTCACCCTTCCTGCTTCAGCGATCCTCTTCAGTCAAGAGAGCTCTCCAAAAGGGACCTACTTCCTGTGTGTATGTCTTTAAATAGTCTTTCTGTTCTGCCTTCTCATTGGTTGTAAACCCAAACACATGACTGCCTCATCACTGCCTGTATGTACAGCCCTCCAGGTCCTCTATGGTATTGAGATTAAAGGCGTGTGTCTCCAATGTTGGCTGTATCCTTGAACACACAAAGATCTACCTAATTCTGTCTACCAAGTGCTGGGATTAAAGGCGTGCACCACCACCGCCACCCTCTTGCTATGGCTCTAATAGCTCTGACCCTTGGGCAACTTTATTTATTAACATACAATTGAAATCACATTTCAGTACACGTAAAATACCACCATATCATGCCAGAATAAAAGAGCCATCTTCTGCTATGGGACAGGAGAAAAGCCAAATTAATTAAGGGACTATTCTATTACTAATCTCAACTCTTTGATTCTATTCTTATTCTTTAAACTTTTCTTAAAGTATAAATTTTATATCAAAATTTACAAGATTAATATATATAGATATATAGATATATATACATTTTAAACTTTGTTAAGATATGAATGGTCATATAGAGTACTAACTAATTCTAGAAAAAAGGCTTCAATTAGCTGCATATATATGTCTTTGTGTTGGAGTCTCTTATCAGTTTTCTACAGGAAATCTCAGCCAGGCCTAACATCAACTGAAGTCTCCAGGAAGAAGATTGGGCCCCACAACAGCAACAATTCCATGTGGACAATAATAATATTACTAAGCTGACAAACATCATCTACAGATCAGCTTTGAACTACAAGGTGCTCAGAGCAATTTTGAGATGACTAGCTGAGACGATCCAGTCTCAAAGACTACTTGAATAAGGACTTGAGATAAACCCTGAACTTTGGCATTATACACAGACTGGATAATGAAGGATATAGTTACCTTTCCTAGAATTTGACAATTAACCTAAAATTTTTCTTTCAGGATAAAGATACCTTCGCCCATACCCAGCAAGAAGCAATTTTAAGAATACGACACCCACATTTCCAAAGAGGTAGTATGGGGCAGGTGGTTTTTTTGGTCTTTTTTTTTTTTTTTTTTTTTTTGGTTTTTCGAGACAGGGTTTCTCTGTGTAGCTTTGCACCTTTCCTGGAACTTACTTGGTAACCCAGGCTGGCCTTGAACTCACAGAGATCTGCCTGGCTCTGCCTCCTGAGTGCTGGGATTAAAGGCGTGCGCCACCACCGCCCGGCAGGTTTTTTTGGTCTTTTTAATGGGTTTTGGACCTGGGATAATTTTCATTGTTTAGGGGGGTTGGTTACAAGTTGTCGTCAAGGGTTAGGAAAAGGGCTAAGCAAAGGAGATTAGATTTAAGATTCTTTTCTTTAAAAAAAAGACAATTACTAGTTTTAAATACTTTACATTGGATTGGATTGTTTTATATTGTATACAAATTATATATATTGAAATTGATATTGTTAGAAAATGTTTTTTGTATATTTCTAATTGTACTTATACCATTCATTTAACAATGCAATTTTCTGATCCTTGAATGTTATTATTACCAACTATTAGGATATAAAGAAATGAAAGTTAGTAGTTAGACATTACAATAGAACTTGTAGTCATATTAGATATGTTTTAAAAATTGAGCAGATATATTTTAGACAGGTCATCTTCAAACCCTTCAGAGATCTACAGAATATGGCATTTAAAATGTTTTAATAACTTAGAAAATTTTTATTTTTTGTTATGACTATGAGACATGTCGGCTCCTGGCAGTACCAATCTACTTCAGAGAAAATATGGGCATTGAAGAAACTGCATATGGAGTTAGCTTTCATTGTGGCAAAAGTTAGCCACTGGACAACAAAGTATCCTCGAATCAACAGGACAAAATGAACAGACAGGACATGAAACAAAGGACTACTGATTCTTGCCAAAACAAGTGTGGTTATGGCTTTATCAAAAGGCATCTTCTGAGGCCAGGACAATATGGCACCATCCCTGAAGTGGCCTTTGCAATTTGGAAAAGGTACAGTGCCCTTTTCTTCGAAGGCAGCTGAGCAGGCAGTGGGCCAATGGCTTCTGATGTGCTATGGAACAGCAGCTGAAACTTATTCTTGAAGAGTAACTAAGCTCACGCCTCTCAATAGTAGACTGGCATTTGATAGAGGGATGTGGAGAAGAACGGGATGCTAAGATGAAGCCATATATACACAGCCAAGAAGAATGGACAGTTGAATTAAAAAACCATCAACAATTTCCAGAATTTAAAATCCTGAATCATGACATGACACTAGTGGAATTCAGGTGTTTCTGGTACATGGACTGCTCTCACCCAATGTGAGGTTGAACTGTTGACCTTGTGTACATCCTACTTCACAAATGAGTTTGTCAGATACACTAAGCCTATAGGCTGAAGATGGTGCCCCAGCACTGCAGAGAAACCTCAGTTGACTGTCCAGGCAGCTGGCTGTTTCTGTCAACTCACAAATTTTTCGGAAGTTGCTTGCATGCACTTCCTGTTTTTATTTTTATTAGGTAATATTATTTCCTTCTTGGGTCTCTGAGGGAGTTGAAGATTAGTTAGTTATAGTTGAAGACTAGTTAGTTATAGTTGAAGACTAGTTAGTTATAGTTGAAGGTTAGTTAGTTATAGTTGAAGATTAATTAGGATAGAAAGTGAATTAGATACATTTTGGACTTACCAAAATAGGATAGATAATGAAATTACTTTCTCTGAATTTGTCAAATACAAATGGACTAGACATTGTTTAGGCATTTATTACTTGTATATATTGTATATAGTTATTGTACTTTTGTATATAGTTTTTCTTTTGTTATAACCTTTTTCTTTTTTTCTTTTTATTAAAATAGAAAAGGGGAAATATGGTGGTATTTTACTTGTACTGAAATGTGATTTTAATTGTATGTTAATAAATAAAGTTGCCCAAGGGTCAGAGCTATTAGAGCCATAGCAAGAGCGTGGCGGTGGTGGTGCACACCTTTAATCCCAGCACTTGGTAGACAGAGCTAGGTAGATCTTTGTGTGTTCAAGGATACAGCCAACATTGGAGACACACGCCTTTAATCTCAATACCATAGAGGACCTGGAGGGCTGTACATACAGGCAGTGACGAGGCAGTCACGTGTTTGGGTTTACAACCAATGAGAAGGCAGAACAGAAAGACTATTTAAAGACACACACACAGGAAGTAGGTCCCTTTTGGAGAGCTCTCTTGACTGAAGAGGATCGCTGAAGCAGGAAGGGTGAGGCTCTTAGCTCTGACCTCTTGGCTTTCTTCTCTGAATCGGCTCTGTGTTTCTTATTTAATAAGACAGTTAGTTACATCTACAAGCTGGGATAGCTATTTCTCCTTCTGTCAGTATTGTTTAGTGGTTTGGAAATGAAAGATTTCCCCCTTCCTCATTAGCATGTTGTTGTACTTGCTCAGGTCTTGTTTAGGCAGTCATATTGCTGAAATATCATGGGTGAACCTTGCCTATCAATTCTAAGACAGTTATGGAAGATTTTCTGTTCCCTTGGCTCTTACATATTTCTGTGTCCCCTCTACCATGATGTTACCTCAATCAGTAGCATATTTTCCAGTTCCATCCATTTGCCTGAAAAATCTCATGGTTCCATTTTTCTTTGTAGCTGGATAGTATTCCACACTGTATTTATTCCACATTTTCATTTTCCATTCATCAGTTAAAGGACATTTGGGTTATTTTCACTTCCTAGCAACTGTTAATGAAGTGGAATTAATTACGGCAAAGCATATATCTGTAGAATAGGATGCTGAGTTCTTTAGGCAGATGCCAAGGAGTAGACATATAACTGTGTCATGTGTTAGATTTATTTTTCTCAGGTTTATGCCACTGATTTCCATAGTGGCTAGACAAATTTCAGATTTCACCAACAATGAGTAAGCATTTCCCTTTCTCTACCACCTGTCTAGCATCATTTTATTGGACTTAACTATTTTGAGTAGAGTAAGGAGAAATTTCAAGGTTGTTTTGACTTGCGTTTCTATAATTAGTAAGGACATGAACATCATTTGAAATGTTGCTTAGCCCTTGTTACTATTTTCTTTGGTAACTCTGTTCAGATATATAGCCCAATTTTAAATGGGCCTTTTTGTTTTTCTGATTGTTTATTCTTTTGAAATTTTTATACATTCTGGATATTAAGCTTTGAAGCTGTCAGTATACAGCTGGCAAAGATTCTCTTACAGTCTATGGGGTTCCTCTTCACCCAGTTAATTGCTTCTTTAGTTATTCAGAATCTTTTTGATTTAATGAGGCTCTATTGGTTAATTGTTGGCCTTCATTACTGGGCAAAGACAGTCCTACTCAGAAAGTCCTTTTCTATACCTATATCTCGTGGAGTGTTGCCTATGTTTTCTTCTAGTATTTTCAGCATTTTAGGTGTTATATTTACTTCTGAATTTATGTATAATGTGATTAATATAGTTCTGACTTCATTCTTTCATATGTGTAGATTGAAGTTTCCCTACACAACTTGTGGAAGATACTGTGTTTCTCTAGTGTATATTTTGGCAATTTAGTCAAATATGACATGGTTGTATCTGTTTACATGTTCCCATGTTTAGGTATTTTATTTTTGTTTCACTCATCTACATGTCTGCTTTTGCTCCAGTAAAAAACTGCTTTTATTAGTTTAGCTCTGTAACAAATCTTGAAATTTAAATGCCAATCCAGCATTTTGTTGTTGTTGTTGTTGTGATTTGTTTGTTTACTCTTTATGACTATAGGTATTCAGGGTCTTCTGTGGTTCTATCTGAATTTTTAAAAAGATCTGTTTTTTTTTATACTGTGAAGAATGATATAGGGATTTTGATTGGGATTGTATTGAATGTAAGTATGGCATGTCTATGGTATCTCTTTCTCAGAATTTTTGTTGATGGTGTGTATAAAAGCTATTGAATTTTTCAAATGGATGTTGTTCTGCCACTTTGCTGAAATTGCTGATCATTTGTAGAAATTTTCTGGTGGAATTTTTGGAATTTATTTTATATGATATGATACCATATATTAATAAAGATAATTTAATTTCATTTTCTCTTTGTTTTTCTTTAAATTTCAACTACTGCTTTATTGGTCTAGTTAGTGCTTTGAGCACTATATTGAGAAAGAGTAGGGTTAGTGGACAACTTTATCTTATTTAAGATTTGTTTTAAATTTTTTTCATTAATTTTATATGCCAACCACAGTTTCCCCTCCCTCTTCCCTTTCCTGTTTCCTCCCTCTCAATTTCCCTTCTACTGACTAGCTATTCAATCCTTGCCTCTCTCCATTCAGACAGGGCCAGGCCTCCCATGGGAATCAACAAAGCATATCACACATTGAGGCAGGAACAACCTCCTCCCCCGGCTTCAAGTTATGGTGAGGCAACCCAGCATGGGAACTGGGTTTTCCAAAGCCAACTCAAGCACCAGGGACTGGTCCTGATCCACTGCTAGGAGCCCCACAAACAGACCAAGCTACACAACTGTCACACACATGCAGAGGGCCTTTGTTGGTGCCTTAAAGGCTCCCTAGCTGTCAGTACAGAGTCAGTAAGCTCCTGGGAGCTCAGGTTAGCGTCTCTGTGAGTTCCCTCATCATAACAGTGACCCCCTCCTTACTTGTACAATCCCTCTTCCCTCTCCTAAACAGGATTCCCGGAGCTCTGCCCACTGCTTGGATATGAATTTCTTCATCTACTTCCATTAGTTACTGGATGAATGCTCTCTGGTGACAATTAGGACACTCACCCATCTAACTACAAGACAAGGCCATTCCAGGCATCCTCTCCACTATTGCTAGGGGTCATCCTTGTGGACTTATGCAAGATTTTAATGGGGTTGTTTCAAGCTTTTATCCATTAAGGTTTGTGTTGGCTGTGCATTTGTCATACGTGGACTTTATTATGTTTAGGTGTGCTCCTTTCTATTCTATTCTTTAGGACCTTTATGATGAAGCCACGTTATATTTTGTGAAAGACCTTTTCTACATCTATTGAGACAACCCTGTGATTTTTGTCTTTAAGTGTATTTTTATAACTTATTATATCCCATGACCTGTGTGTGAAGATGCATCTCTGCATCTCTGGGAGCAAGCAGACTTGGTCATGGATAACATTCTTGATATGTATGTATATTTGTAGGAGGACAGGCCAATAGAGTTGAGGAAATTGACTTAGGCCAATAGCCAAGGCACGCACATAATGTATTCCTTAAGAGTCAACCTGAAGTCTGCCTTAGGGCCTAGCAACAAGAGCTTTCAGAGTTCCTAGTAGATATCAGAGTTCCTGATTGTTCAGAGTCTGCCTGAGGACATAATAACAGTCACTGTCAAAGTTCCTAATCATGCCAAGTCTGTCTGAGGACCTAGCAACAGTCACTTCAGAGTTCCTGATTGTGCCCAGCCAATGAAGAACAACCACATAGACTGGGTGCTGGGAAAAGGGTACATAAGGCCTTCCCTGTTATTGAATAAATGAATTTGTTATTTTCTTTCAACAGACTCCCAGTGTCTGTGTTGTTGATGCCACACCTTCTCACTCCCTCCTCTGAGGGAGCCATTAGAATTCAAGCAACTCCTGGCGCCCAAAGTAGCGCTTCTGTTACTTTATTTCTCTCAGCACAGGTTCTGATCATCTCCCTCCCTTCACTTGCGGTGCTCAACAGCAACCCCAAGATGGTATGTTTCAGTGAGAAGGCCCATCAATGTTGTGTTCTTTTGGTCCCTTTGGCAGGTAAGCATTGGGACCCCCACTTCTTTTCTTCTTTTGTGTTGTCTGTCATGTTTGTCTGCCCATCCCAGTAGGTAGGCATATTTTGCTTGTTTGGTTTGGTTTGCCCAGCACTTCCACATAAGGATTGACCCTCCAGGAGGTGGAACCAGGGCTTGGCTCCCAATTGCAATCCCTCATCCAGAGATACCTTGTGGGAATACAGTTGTGGCCTAAAAAAACCACAAAAGTCCCCCACTAAGCACAGGACATAAGGGTCTGATACAAATTTTCATCCCATTAAAAAGATGGGTAATCTATTCATCACCCCCACCAGTTCCCTGTCAGATATTGCTACGATATCCAATGATGAGGAGATAGACAGTTTGGGCCCCGAGACATCTGTCAATTTAGGTCCCACAAAATCTGTCAAGGAGAACATAACTGTCAGTTTGGGCCCTGGAAAATCTGCCAATTTAGGTCCCAAGATATATGTCAGTTTGGGCCCCCCAAAATCTGTCAAGGAGAATGTAGCTGTCAGTTTGGGCCCCCAAAATCTGTCAAGGAGAATGTAGCTGTCAGTCTGGATCCTGCCAAATCTGTCAAAGAGAAGGCAGCTGTCATTAAGTCATGTGCTGCTGCCCCCTCTGCTCCACCACCACTGGTGGCAGATACCACCCTGCTGCAGTATTCTTGGGGCAATCTACCCCAATACCAGCCTGCTTCAGGAGGTGGCTACTCTTCCATGGTGCCAGATGTCTTACAACCCTCACAGCCTGCACCACTGTCAGTCTGTAGGCCCATAAAAGCCTTCCCAGTCAATATGGGCCCAAACACTGAAGACCAGCCTGGATTCCCACCCCCATAGCTGATCTTTCCCTCATCAGGAAGGCAGCCAATGAGTCAGGCCCAGATTCCCCCTACTTTCAGCAAGTCCTTGCTCAATGTTCCATGCAGTTACAAACTTATTTTTACTGGTACCACTTGCTTAAAGCTGTGTTGGAGCCTACAGTCTATCTTAGCAGGAAATCAGCCTATGAGGATCAGGCAGAATCCCAGGCCTGGATGAACATCTTACTTAATGTCCAGGTGACCTATGATATGCTCACAGGGTGTGAGGAATATGTTCATCCTGTGATCCAGGCATAGTTTGGCTTGAATGCCTATTTTCAACAGGTCTCAGACCTGGTCCTCAAGGCTCTCAGAGCCTATACTCCCCAGAAAACCTTGGCTTACTTTTACAATCTTACCCAATAGCCCAGGGAGCTCTTCACTGACTTGCTGGCCCATATCAATGAGGCAGTAGAGTGCAGAGTGGATGTGTGCTCCACTAGAGATACACTGATTAAACAACTGACTTGGGAGGGGCTCAATTCCCAAACCCATAATGCGATTGCAGCCCCGAGGAATGAGGACATACACAAATGAATGCAGGCCACCAGAGATCTTGACCCCAACAATGACCCCATTGCTGCTCTTACTGCCTCCCTGGATGCTCTCCTCACTGACAGGCAGCATACTAATGACACCCCCAAGGGTCCCCAGGTAGATAGAACTTGCTGGGGATGTGGCAAACCAGGCCATTTGTGGTGTGACTGCCCCCAGAAAAAACCAAGGACCCAATGCCCCAGATGAAATAAAAGATTTCACTGGGCAAAGAATTGCAAGTCACAGCTTGCTGAAACACCAGCCCCTTTAAACTCCAGGTGAGGCACTCCTCAGCCCCACTAGTAAAAGGAGGCTCTGGTAGTCCAAAAATCTATTGGAAAATGCCTACTTTTTCACACTCCTCAATACTAACTACCTATCTTATGGACAAGCGGTCAAAGGTTTGGTTGACACAGGTGTGGATGCTACCATTTTAACCAAGACTGAGGTGCTCCACTTCCCTCATTGGAAGTTTAAACCAGCCCCTTCCATCAGTGGTGTGGGAGGCCAACAAGATTCTAAGATGACCACTCATCTGGTCCATTGGAAAGATCTTGATGGCAATCAGGGAGCCATTCATCCTATAATTTCCAATATACCTAGGAACCTGTGTGGCAGAGATATTTTGGAGGATATAGACATTGTCCTAACTACAGATGACAGAGCCTTTTGATGACATCAAGGTCCATGAAAAGGTTGGTCTTGTGGTCTGTGATCCTGCACAAGATCTGCACCCCCAATTCTAAGGGCTATTGTCCCCATGAGATCTACCACCATCAAGCCTCCTAGCCCCATTCAATTGACATGGTTTTCAGATCAAGAAGTATGGGTGGAACAGTGACCTATAATTGAACCCAAGCTGTCAATCCTAAAGGAATTATTTACAGAACAGTTAAAGATGGGGCACATTGAATCATCCACAAGTAAACATAATACCCCCATATTTGTTATCCCCAAGAAATCGGGATGCTACCACCTCCTGAAGGATCTTTGTGTAGTTAATGATCTAATGGAAAAATGGGGTTTACACAGCCAGGCCTCCCCCACCTTATCACAATTCCTCCATCTTATTATATATTAGTTTTAGATATTAAGAATTGCTTTTTCAAATTCCCCTGGCACCACAGAATCAAGACCATTTTGCCTTTACTGTGTGAGAACCTAATATGCATAAACCAGCTAAGAGATATCAATGGACTATTTGCTCCAAGGAATGAAGAATAGCCCCACTATTTGCCAGTTATATGTTTCTCTAGCTTTGGTCAATGTCCCTAGGGATGTTCCTTTGATCCATTATATGGATGATCTCCTCTTGGCACACCCAGATGCAGCCTTTCTGCAAAAAACTGCCAAGGAAGTATTAGAAGATCTTGCATTGTTATATCTGATGGTGGCTTCAGATAAGGTCCAAATGGTACCCCCCTTTGCCTTTTTAGGATTTCCCACTGCTAAGCAGGTCTGCCTCCTTCCCTTTAATTTGGAAATGAAGGAATTGTACTCACTATCAGAATTACAATAATTGTGTGGCACAGTTAATTGGCTTAAACCTTTCTTACCCATCCCTGACCAAGAGATGAGACACCTATTTTCATTGTTGGAGGGCCTCACCTGTCCTTCCACTAAGATTAGGCTTACCCAAGAAGCTAAAGAGTTGCTACAAAAGGTTTTGGTCATTCTAGCCACCTCCAGCCTGCAATTCCCTGATCCTCAAAGACTTTTATTGGCAGTGGTCCTCTGGACACCCAAGGGATTCTTGGGAGTGTTATGGCAATCTGGGTGCCTTCTATGGATACATCAAGTACATTCTCACCTGAACAAGGTCACCTCTCAGTTTGAACAGTCCTTCCAAGTTGGCCTTCAGGCACAGATGCTAGCATGGAGAAGATATGGACAAGAGCCAGATAAGCTTGTCTTCCCCTTTCTTTAAAGAATACTCTGTCCCTCTGGGCAAAGTCTATCTCATTCCAGGAAAAGGTTGCAGAATTCACAGGAACTATTGATAATCATTTGCAAAAAAAATCAGATCTTAGCAGAACTCCCCACACTTCTAAAACAGATACAGCCCCATGTAGTCCCCTCTTCCACTCCCACTCCTCACGCCACTCTGGCCTTTTCAGATGCCAATAAAAACAGATATAGTGTTCTTATCCAGCATCCTGTCTCCAAAGATGTTACACATGTTATCCCTAAACCTGGTTCTGTTCAATTGGGTGAATTATTGGCCCTCCTCAAAGTTCTAGTACAGTGCCAGATTGAGCCTGTTAATATTTTTTTCTGGCAGCCAATATGTTGTACAGGAAGTTTGTATATGTGCTGGCCTTTTCTTGAGTCAAAGACTCACTGACCCCCATTGCCAGCACCATGTTGCTCATATAAGATATCTTGATTCAGAGGACTGAGCCCTGGTACCTGTCACATATTAGATCTCCTTCCAAATTACCTGGAATATCGGCTCGAGATAGTGAGGTCACAGACACCATCATATTAACATCCAGTGTGGATCTTCTAGAGCAAGCCAGGGCTCTTCACCAGCAGTTCCATCTTCTCCACAGAATTTGCATAGACCTCTTCCAGAATTACTGGTTTCCCAATGTAAACGTTTATCCTGGGCATGTGCCACTTGTGTTCCCCTTGCCTCCTTAGGACCACTTTAATGTGCAGGGGTTAAATCTCAGGGCTTGTTGCCTAACGCTATCTGGCAGATGGATGGCACACATCATTCTCTCTTTGGCAATCTTAAATATGTTCATGTGATAATAGATACCTGTTCCTCCTTTGTTTATGCCCTCACCCTTTTTGAGGAGAAGGCCATCAATGTTATCAAAGCCCTTAAGTCAGCCATGATAGTTTTGGGGTTACCTTGGGCACTTAAGATTGACAATGGCCCTGCTTATACCTCTTAACAATTTAATGACTTTCTGGGGTCCTAGAAGATATCCTAAACCACTGGCATCCCCTACAATTCACAAGGACAAGCCATTGTTGAGAGGATCAATAGAGCTCTTAGGGAGCTATTGATGAGAATTATCTCGCCAGGGCTAGTAGAGATCCTCATCTGGCCTTAACAGAGGTCCTTTTCCATATGAGTTTTCTCAGTTTTGATGACAAGTGGCTCAGTTCAGCCTACAAGTACTAGATATCTTTTCCAAGGAACATGCCTCTGCCCCTGGTGAGAGGGAGAGATCCTGTTTCCCCCCAATGGCAGTACCAGCCCCCTGCTAACCCATGGGAGAGGGTATGCTTGTGTTTTTCCTCTGAGTGCCACTGTACCAATATGGGTCCCAGCAAGAGATGTGCATTTTGCCATAGATCAGCCTGCTTCCACCAAGGAGAAAATCACCCAGGATGGGTAATGTATATACTCCCCTTTCTTGTTCTCATTGTCTCTCTAAAGGCTGAAGACCTGTGGAGCTTTGCTTTTCCTGATTTTGTATGATGCCTTTTGAGATGAGGAACATTAGTTTAGCAGACTGGGAGCTAGCTAAATATATTAAGGGCCAATGGTTAGCTAAGTTTCTATATTATCCATTATAGCTAACACATGAAATTTTCCAATTAAATCAGAGAAGAGCACAGGTTATGATCTTTGATTCTATTTTTTGAAAAGATTTGGTGTGATATAAAGAGGCTATTTGATCCTTCCTGAATTTCACTTATGGTTTGATTGGCAGTGTGGTGCTTTTGATCTTTCTCCTTCTTAAGTTTTTCCTACAGCATATCCAACAACAACAGGCAGCCACTAAGGTGACTATATAGGTGTTAATGGCTCTTAGACATCCAACTCATAGCCCTCCACAGGAGGTTATCCATGCCTGGCTTTCTGAAATTCAAAAGGCTACTGTCTGACACTCCCCAACCTGGGGTGAAATCCCCTGGGATGGATGCTCTTCTAGGGCTGATAGTCAAAGACAGGTCAGAGCTTTTTTAGTAAGCCAACCTAATACAGGCACAATCCAGTTGTTGAGCCCAGCCCCCCCAAGGCTGGGGTCAACAAGGCCAGAGCAAAGAACTCTGACTTCTGCTGAGTGCCCATGTAATAAAATAAAAGGGTGGATATGTAGTAGGACAGGCCCATAGGGTCAAGGAAATTGGCTCAGACCAGAAGCCAAGGCATGCACATAACATACTCCTTAAGAGCCAACCTAGAATCTGCCTGAGGGCCTAGCAACAGGAGCTATCAGAGTTCCTAGTAGATGTCAGAGTTCCTGATCATGCCAAGTCTGTCTGAGGACCTAGCAACATTCGATGTGATGTCAGAGTTCTTGATAGTATCCAGCCAATTAGGAATGACCACATAGACTGGGTGCTGGGAGGAGGGTATATAAGGTCTTCCCTGTTATTGAATAAATGAGTTCATTATTTGCTTTCAATGGACTCCTGATGTCTGTGTTGTTGATGTCATGCCTTCTCACCCCCTCCCCCAAGGGGGGTGTTAGAATTCAAGCAACATATATTCAGTTTATAAGCATTCTATTGAGTATTTTGGAATATATATCCATCAGGGATGTTGGCCTCCAGTTTTCTTTTGCTGTTGTTATTGTTATGTGTTGTTTCCTGGCTTTGGTATTATAGTAATGTGGGTTTTGTAAAAGGAGTTTAAAGTGTTCCTTCCTTTTCTAATTTTAAAAATAGTTTAAGAAGGATTGGCTGTAGATCTCCTTTGAAAGCCTAGAAGAATTCTGCTTTGAAGCCATCTAAGCATGGGAGTTTTTTCAGTTAAGAGACTTTTTACTGCCATCAGTCTTATCTGTCATGGGTCTGTTTAGGTTGTTGGTCTCTTCTTGGTATAACTTTGGTGGTTTGGATAAGCCTAGAAAGTCACTGCTTTTTTTTTTTTTGTTTGTTTGTTTTTTGTTTTTTCAACCTAATGGTGTACCAGTTTTTAATTATTCCCTTACAATGTTAGCAACTTCATTGGTGTCTGCAGTAGTTACTCTGTGCTCATTTCTGATTTTGTCTTCTTGGTGCTCTCTTTCTTTGATGAGCTGGATAGCAGGTATGTCGATTTTGTTTATATCCTCAAAAAAACTCTTTCTTAGACTCCTTAATTTATTTTCTTTTTTTCTACTTCATTAATTTTTGCTCTGATTTTCATTTTTTGCCATCTGCTGGATTTGAGTTCAATTTGTCCTTGTTTTCCAAATTCTTGATTTGTTTTTGTTGTCTTTCTGTATTTTTAATGTAGGTACTTAGGGATAGAAAGGTCCCTTGTAAAACTGGTTTTAATATATCCCAGAGGTTCTGTTGTGTTGTCTTGATTTTCACTTGGTTTCAAGAATATTTTATTTCATCTTTGACCCATTCATCATTCAGTAATGAATTGTTTAATATCCATTAGTTTTTCTACTTACTAGAGATTTGTTTACTTTATAGTGATAGAGGACACATGGAGTTATTTCAAGTGTTCTGAATTTGTTAAGAATATCCTACAGATAACTCTTACATTCATTTATTATAAGATTTCATTTAATTTTAATATTTCTTTCTTTAATTTTGACCAGATGTTTGTCTATTGGAGTACTAAAATCATCTACTATTAGGTTGGAGAGATGGCTCAGAGGTTAAGTGCACTGGCTGCTGTTTCAGAAATCCTGAGTTCAATTCGCAACAACCACATGGTGGCTCACAACTATCTATAATGAGGTTTGGTGCCCTATTCTGGCATGTATACATAATAAATAAATAAATTTTTAAAAATCATCATTGTCTACTATTAAAAAGTTGGTGTTAACTGTAGCTTTAAATCTGGTAGTATTCTTTTATGAATTTAGATGTACCAGAATTTGGTGCATTTATGTTTAAGATTGTAATGTCTTTTTGGTTAACTAATTAATTTTAATTGGAAGACTCTTTTATCTCTTCTGATTGGTTTTAGTTTGAAGCCCATTTTGCCAGTTATTTGGATCATAATATTTGCTTGCTTCCTGGTCATATTTGATTTGTTTACTTTTTCCCCATCCTTTCACTTTAAGGTGTTTCCTAACTTCAAAGCTATGATGAATTTCTTGTATACAACAGATAGATTTTTGTTTCTTATCCATTCAGTTTCCTCTGTCCAGTATTGAGGCCATAAATATTTGAAGATATTATTGGAAAGAGTGTATTGATTAAAATTGTTTTTGTTGGCTATGTTGTTGTTTGTGTTTTCACACATACTTTGTGTGTAGCTAGAGTTTTCCTGCCTGGCCCACGGTCAGGGCAAATCTCTCTCACCTACCAGTCCCACAGTCACTCAGACCCAACCAAATAAACACACAGAGACTTATATTACTTATAAACTGTATGGCCATGGCAGGCTTCTTGCTAACTGTTCTTATATCTTAAATTAACCCATTTCTATGAATCTATAAGTTGCCATGTGGCTTGTGGCTTACTGGTATCTTAACATCTTCTCATGGCGCGGCTGGCAGCGTCTCCCCTTCAGCCTTCCTGTTCCCACAATTCTCTTCTCTGCTTGTCTCACCTATACTTCCTGCCTGGCTACTGGCAAATCAGTATTTTATTTATTAACCAATCAAAGCAACACATTTAACATACAGAACATCCCACAGCATTTGTGTCTGTTAATTACAGCTTCATTTGTTTCCTTTCTATGGTTTCTTGGCTCTGAACATTCATCTCTTCAGTCTGATGCACTGTTTTCTATATTTTGTTTAGTGTATGTCTGCTGGAGATGAGTTCTTTTAGCTTTTTTTAATCTTGGGAAGTTTTTTTTTCCCCTTCAACTGTGGCCAATCATTTTATGTTGGTAGTCACAGTCTTTTAGAGTACATTTCTCAAGGATCTTCAGACTTTTCACATTTTTACTGAGAAATCAGCAATTATTCAGATGGGTTTTACATGTCTGTCTGACATGTGCATTTTCTCTCAAAGCTTTTGATATCCTTTGTTTTGTATATTTAATATTTTAACTATGATTTGCCATGGTGATTTTCTTTTCTGGACTTGCTATTTGGTGTTTTGTGTTCTTCTTATATCTGTACAGGTATGTCTTTCTTTGGTTTGAGGAAATTTAATTCAATGATCTTATTGCAAATATGGTCTCTTGCATTTTTTTTAAATTTTTTCTCATCTTTTTCTATAATTATAAGATTTGGTCATTCATGGTGTCCCACAGTTCATGAATATCCATACATGTTTTGAAACTTTTCCATATTTGTTTACTTATGTTGTCTAAGTCAGACAACTTTAACTTTAATTAAACTAAAGTTTAGTTTAGTTAACTTTAACTTCTAGTCCTAATATTCTATTTTCTATTTGTTGAATTCTGCTTATAAGGCTTTCCCTAGAGTTTCCTAGTAGAGTTATTGAGTTTTGCAGTTCCATGTTCATTTCAGCTTGTGTTCTTTTAAATATTTCTATATCTTTATTGAATTCCATTTTCAAATCCTGAAGTGTCTTTGTCATTCCCTTCAGTCTTATTTTTGTGTAATCTTTTGCATCACTAAGGCATTTTTTATTTTTATTTTTATTTTTATTGTGTCTTCTTTAATCTCCTTGAATTTCCTCATGAAGTTTTTTTTTATTGTTCTTTTAAATTCTGTATTTTGGAGTTCGTCTACGTAATTCTCATAGGAAAATATTTCTATAGGACTGGTGTCATATTTTGGTGGGGGGAGGATACTGTATTAATCTTTCTTATCATTTGTATTAATAAATAAGAGCAGGGTATATGATGTTTTTTTTTTTTTTTGTTAGTTCTGTGTCTTATAAGGACAGAAAAGGCTTGGACAGGTCATAGGATATGTTGGCCAAGTTGAGCCTAAAGGTTGAATATGGTATGGATGAGTGTTTACAATATATGTGTCATGGTCAAAGCCTTGGCATTAGGGGCACTTTGTGGGTCTGTCCAGCCTAGGGTTAGGAACTAGATGTGGGACTGAAAAAGATGTGTGGAGCAGAGGATCTCATAGACTCTTGGGCTGAATCGGGTTGAAGGACATACGTGTGAACTAGTATGAATAGCACTTGTGTCAGTCATTGGAAAGAAGTTGTGGATGTGTCTAGGTTGCCTGCTTGGAGATAGAGTAAAGCAAGTCTCTTGAAGGAGTAGATGGTCTCAGTGGATGCTGAGGCTCAGAATGAACCCAGTGTATAGGGTAGGGAAGTGGAGTAGAGGCAAAGTGAACTGGTTGGTATGGGTGGAGTGGAGGTAGGAAGCAGTCTAGGTTCCTAGGCTAGGGGTTGATGCAAGCAAGGACTCTGAGCAGGGATGGATGGAATTACTGATGCTAGTTAAGGTCCCTACCTTAAAGGGTTTGTGGGAAGTGATGCTCACTAACTACTTTTGAAATCACTACACAAGAAACTTCTTAAAGCTTTAGATAACACTCTGATTCTACAAATACAAATATTTTGAAAAGTGTGATTTAATTAGCTACCTCAATAAATCAAAACCAACAGCACAAATTTTTTTTTTTTATTTTATTTTATTTTATTTTTTTTTGGTTTTTTGAGACAGGGTTTCTCTGTAGCTTTGCGCCTTTTCCTGGAACTCACTTGGTAGCCCAGGCTGGCCTCGAACTCACAGAGATCCGCCCAGCTCTGCCTCCCAAGTGCTGGGATTAAAGGCGTGCGCCACCACCGCCCGGCCCAACAGCACAATTGAATCAAAGAACTCTCAGGCTATTTTTCTTTAATTCTGTTCAGTGAAAATTCTGGAAAAGTATGTTATAAAATAATGTGGTTATCATAGTTTAATTTCAGTCATTTAAAGGAGGAAAGGGAGGAGGACTGGAAGTGAGAGATAGTTCATGTTTTAGTATTGATATTTATCCCTAACCTCTCTGTAGCCTGTAAAGATTAGGAGTTCAGAATTATTTACTTTATTCATTTGTAAAATGAAGGGAAAGGCATTGCAAGACTTGGAGACCCTGCGGTAGTATTCTGTGATGATTTCTAGAACATTCCTCATTCCACCAAAATCATTTGTTCACTTGACATTTTAGTCAGGGTTCTCTAGGGTAACAAAACTTGTAGAATGAATCTCTCTCTCTCTCTCTTTTCATATGTATATATGTATATATAAAATATATGTGTGTGTGTACTAGAAATAAATATATACTAGATTTTTTCTAAAAATTATTTTCATCTATGCTATAAAGGTAGAATTTCCCAAACCTTCTGGTAAATGTCTAGAAAGGACAAATGTAGAACATTAACAGAAGCACAGAAGTGGTCCTGAAAGCCACCTCTCTAGGCTCATAAATAAGAACATCTCATTGGTGTGTCATGTTTCCATATTTTAAGGAAAGAATAAAGCAGACTTTCAACTTTGCATCTCAGGAAATTGTATTTCAATAGTAAAATCTCAGTAGATCAGATACTCTATTAATCCAAATGAATCTTGTAGCTGGAGTTTTCCTGCCTGGCCCACAGTCAGGACAAATCTCTATCACCCGCCAGTCTCACAGCCACTCAGACCCAACCAAGTAAACACAGAGACTTATATTGCTTACAAACTGTATGGCCATGGCAGGCTTCTTGCTAACTGTTCTTATATCTTAAATTAACCCATTTCTATGAATCTATACCTTGCCACGTGGCTCATGGCTTACCAGCATCTTCACATGCTCCTTGTCATGGTGGCGGCTGGCAGTTTCTCTCCCACTCAGCCTTCCACTTCCCAGAATTCTCCTCTCTCCTCATCCTGTCTACTTCTTGCCTGGCCACTGGCCAATCAGTGTTTTATTTATTGACCAATCAGAACAATTTGACATACAGACCATCCCACAACAGAATCTAAATGAAACTAATAGTTAATCATACTGAATTTATATAATTCTCAGTTATTAGACAATTTCTGTTGGCATAAATGGTAGCACAGCACATTAATTTTGAAAACTGTCAAGATAAAAATTATTGCATTAGTGATTTGGTGCAAAAATATGCGAACTTTTCTTTCTAATGGAACAAATAAGCAAGACAGTATGGTATATGTAGTCCTTTCTCACTATTATATCATTGTCTCAGATTAATTTGAGTAGCCCCCAACATCCAGTAGGATATTCCCTTAGTTCAATGTATTTATTTCCATAAACACATACCAGACATCCCTATTATGTTTTCTACTTCATGAAAACTATCTTTACCTCTCATTTATTATAGAAATTTTAGATGTTTAAAATTCCAGTGACCTATTCTTACTAAATATCAAGATTTATTCTACTATAATATTGGTTTTAGTACTATGTTTTGTCATGGACTTTCAGTTTCAGAATTGAAAACTGACTCATCTCTTTAAATCAAACATGGTGTTTTTATAGCATTTCCCTACCAAATTCATTCTTCATTTATTAGCTACTAAAAAACAATTCCTTGTATCAGCCAAAAAGTTTTTCTTGATTTTATTCATATTGCTAACTATGGGAATCTTTCCTTTGAAAATGTTGACCCATTGTTTTTAAAGTCAGTCAAGTTTGTGGGTCATTTCCATTTTATTTGAGTTTATGTATTTCACATAATTTTATTTTTTTCTAAGATTTTTCAAACACATTCAAGATGCAGAGAGTGTTGTGGGACAGAGGCTAGGTTTTACAGTGATCAGTTAAAAGATGTATTATTTGCCATTTGTGAAAGTACTTCTTGAGTCAGTTGTACACAATTCCTGTGCAATATATATCCTGACTAGTGAGAGTATTAAAAGTACACAAAGTCAGGCAGCGGTGGCGCACGCCTTTAATCCCAGCACTTAGGAGGCAGAGCCAAACAGATCTCTGTGAGTTTGAGGCCAGCCTGGTCTACAGAGTGAGATCCAGGACAGGCACCAAAACAACATGGAGAAACCCTGTCTCAAAAAATAAACAAAAAAAAAAAACCCAAACAAACAAAAAAAAGAGTACATGAAATTAAAATTTCAGCATGGTCTAAATAAAAACTTAGACAGGAAGCAATTTTATGTTGGCCTTGAAATTTTTACAAACATATTCTACACATTATTTTGGAATTGAAAATTATGTGAAATTTTTAAAATATTTGATTGTAGTCTTTTGTCTTAGTTATGTTTGCTTTTGTCTTTATAAGTTATATTGGAAAAACCCCTAAATGAATAGATAATGTTTGAATATTTACTTTATTTCAGTAATTTTTTAAAAAAGAGGCAGTATACTAAATCATCACAATATGTACCATAAGAAGTAATATTTTTGTTGTATTCTGAGTTTGTGGTAATTTCCTTTCCTTCCAAGAGTGAATCAGGAAAATTTTATAGTGTTTGCAGCATGAACATCTAGTAAATGTCACCATGGCTGTTTATGATTTCATGATTGGGCTCTCAGCATGCTAACAATCCCTTAAAGAAATGAAAACCAATTTAAATATAATAAAGGAAGTGCTTATCATTAAAAATAATAGTGAAAACCCACAAAGTTTGATCCTTCTCCAATTTTATATTTTATGCAGTAATTTTTAAAGACTTGAAGACTTGATTGGATTTTTTTTGGGGGGGAGGTCTTGCTAAAATAAAGATAATGACTCATGTGGAATAATTTGCTTTCCTCCAAATAAGACTTGCTAATTGAAAATTATGGCTTTAGGGGTTAAATTTAACTGCCTTTAAAATTATCTGTTCATTGTTGACTAACTATTCAAATGAGTTTTGACTTAAACCAGTCACCCTTTACCAAGGCTTCTGACTAATTCATCACCAGATGCCAGGTGCTCTCACCTCTGTTTATGCCCAGTATCCAGCTGATGCAATGGTATTGACTCATTCTGAGTTACCCAAGAAATTATTGTCCAATCCCTTCGAATCTGATTTATATACATGATTTCCCTGAACTTGAAAATGAAAGATGTTAGTTTCAAATATCAGCAATAAAGCTGACATCCTCAACTTTCCTCACTAAACAATATACATGTATTCAATAATAAATAATCTAATCAAAGCTAAAGAGATATGAGCCTCAAAAAAAAAGCTAGTCTGTGAGAATCTAGAGAAGACCTGCATGGCTGAAACACTGTACTGCTTTCATGAGGATGCTCTTCTGAGAGAGAGTTCCCTGACAGTCAGCTCCATGCTGCTTTATTATGTGGCTGCCCCAAGAGACAAGAGGCAGTCTTGTTCCTGGGGAGATGGGCAACAGGAGGACCGATGAAATTTCAATTACTCTAATTTCACAGAAGCCAGTAAGTTTGGTGTGTAGTCCTCAAAGGAAACACTGCTGTGTCCACTGATGCTTATTATGAGCTATAAACTTAGAAAGGTGTTGCAGTTTTCTTTCTGGTGAGGCTTCCTATGGTCCAGTATGGATGGGGCACCATTGTTATCCACTACTCACCTCAGCAGAATATATAAGGGTGGACTGAAATATATATTTCCAGAAGCCACTCTCTTCAGAAGCTGGAGCTATCCAGGGCATTCTGCAGCATCACAGTGAGATGGTGAATTTTATGGTATGTGTATTGACTTCCTGTGTAGAGGAATCTCTTCAGAGTGGTGTCTGCCGACCTGTGCTTAGTGGCATTTGAGTGCACAGTCGAGGCATAACTATTGAAGAGCTCCCAGACAACGCACATTCTCTCTAGAAACCAGTTGTATTTAGGAGGAGAAATCTGTCTTCCCAAATGCCATCAAAATAGCCACTGGAAACAAACTCATCTTCCACATTCCTGACAGTCATCTTTCTAAGTGGTAACGTGAACAATGGCCTCTCCTGCTAAAAGAAATTGATAATTCATTTTCATCATGGTTTCTTGAACATAATATTAATATACTCACAACTGATGATAAGGTTTTCCATTTTAATCTCCATATCTTACATTTAATCTGAAAAAAAAAAAAAAGATCCTGGTCAGGTTTAAAAAAAAAAAAAACAAAAACAAACTAAAGAAACAAAACAGACTTAAATTTCATGTTGGTCTTCTGTATTTTTTCTTGCTTTCCTTTTTTTTGTTTCTGTTTTTTTCAAGGCAGGGCTGCTCTGTGTAGTTTTGGTGCCTGTGCTGCATCTCGCTTTGTAGACCAGGCTGGCTTCGAACTCGTAGAGATCTGCTTGGCTCTGCCTCCCAAGTGCTGGGATTAAAGTCGTGTGCCACCACCACATGGCTTGCTTTGCTTTCTTAATTGTTTTCATAACCTCCTTGGAGTTATGTTCTCTTAAACATCTTTTCTGATGCTCACATTTCTACTTGGTGTCCTGCATCTTGTATTACTATCTCCTCTGTGTCTGCAAGGTTACTGCAACCATGTATATTGGGTTCATTTTCTCCTCTAGTTGAATAACTAAAATGCAATGTGAGTTTACTGAAATTATCATTTATTTTTAATTGTCAGAAGTAATGAGTTGAATGTAGAAGAGAGTTGGTCAATGTAAGTGAGGATACAGTGAAAGCATCAAACTGGACCATTCTGTGGGCAGAAATGACCATTTACTAGGAGGACAAACTGCTGGACTGCCTCTGAGACGAGACGACAGCCACTTGGAGAGAAAGCCTTTTTATACGATACTCAGAAGGGTGGGTGTCTTTGTGCTGACGAAGGCTGTGTGGATTAACTAGGAACTAGATACTTGGCCATGGTAGTTGACCACTGTGTTGGGTTAGGGAAGTAGTATTTTTTTTTTTTTTTTTTTTTAGGTAAACAGAAAACTGCCTTACAAGATTATTTGAGGAATGCTGAATTTAGGCTTCTGTTTACCCAATAACAATCCTTTTCTTATCCAGTCTGAGTCCTTTTGTTTAGGACATTGTCACCAGCACTAACATTTTTGTGACCAGCTTTGGACCTAACAGTGAATACAAATCTCATATTATTTGATAGGTCAGAATCTCTATCAACAATAGTTATTGAGTTCTCAGTAGACAATGCTTTTACATGGCTTGTTCAATTTATATCTACTCCTTTCACTTAATTGTTTTTGATTGTATTATACTTTGAAGTTTTGTGTTTATAAGCTTATTGCTAATATTAAAAATGAAATAGGTTTTTTTAATAACTATTTATTTCTATATGTGTTCATGGTGTATGTGTGTGTGTGTGTGTGTGTGTGTGTGTGAGAGAGAGAGAGAGAGAGAGAGAGAGAGAGAGAGAGAGAGAGAGAGAGAGAGTATGTTGCTTGCACATGAGGCTGCAGATACACATATAAGGAGGCAGAACAGTATATTAGATGTCTCCCTCAACTGTTGTCTGCTCTATTACCATGAGACAGAGGATCTCACTGTGCCAGGAGCTTGCTATCCTGTTTAGGGTGGCTAGCTAGGGAACTCTTGGAGTCTCTAATCTCTGCCATTCAATCCTGGGAACAGAGGCATGCGCAGCTCTTGTTACTTGGGTTCTAGAGATTCAAACAAGTCCTTGTGTTTGCAGAGAACATACTGTTACTGAGCCATCTCTCCTACTCTGAATTAGTTTTACAATTTGTCTTTGGTTATGTTATAATAATCATTTTTAAAATTTGGATAAAGTCGGGCTGGAGAGATGGCTCAGAGGTTAAGAGCACTGCTTGCTCTTCCAAAGGTCCTGAGTTCAATTCCCAGCAACCACATGGAGGCTCACAACCATCTGTAATGAGATCTGGCGCCCTCTTCTGGCCTGCAGGGATACATGCAGGCAGAATACTGTATACATAATAAACAAATAAATCTTTAAAAAAAATTTGGATAAAGTCCTATTTATTTAATTATCCTCTATTTTTCTTTCATCAAAAGTAGATTTTTTCATACAATGTATTCTTATTATGGTTTCTCCTTCCCCAACTCCTTTGAGGTTTTCTCTACCTCTTCCACCATCTGAATATATATTCATTCTATCTTTATGGTTAGAAAACAAGCAGATATCTAAAGAATAGTAATAAAATAAAATAAAACAAAAGCAAACAACTGGAATAGGACAAAACAAACAGAGAAGAAAAAGAGCCAAAGAAAAGCATTAAAAACATATGTAGAAGCAGAGACACACATGTTTGTACACAGAAGAATCTAATAAACACACAAAACTGGGAGCCATAATATACATGCAAAGGACCTGTAAATTAAAAGAAAAAAAGCCCTGACAAAGCATTATGAGACAAAGAACCTCCATAGATTCCACTGAGTTCATTTTGTGTTGGCCATTTATCTACTGGTGGTCGAGGGGCCTTACCTTTAAGAGCGGTTTGTATCCCCAGTGAGAATTCATTGGATAGAACTAATTTTTCATTTGTAGATGCTTATTGATTGGAGATAGCTTCTGGGTTAGGCTTGGGGGTTTGTGTCTGATTTTCCTCTTAGAGCTGGGACCCAATCTGCTGCAGAATCACAGAGGCCCTGGGCATGCTTTCAATGTATTTGTGAGTTCATGTGTGCCTTGGTTCTGAGTTCGTATGTACTTTGTTGAAGGCCTTGTTTCTCTGTGTCCTCACACCCTCTGGATCTTTCATTCTCTCTGTCTCTTCTCATGCAGGATTTGCTGAGTCCTGAGGAGGGAAGAATTTGATGGAAACTTCTATAGTATTAGGTTTCCATATGACCTATCAAATGGCCCTTAGATTTTTCTGTCCTTCTCTGTATCTCCTCCCTTATTCCCCTCTTTCCTACCATTCCCCATTTTGTCCTCCTGTTCTGTAATCCCTCTTGTCTATCCATCAATACCTATTTTATTTCCCCTTCCCAGGGATACCCACCTCTCCCTCTATTCCCTTATACAATCCCTAACCTCTGTGTAACACTAATTACCTTTATAAGGAGGTATTTTGTAGATGCTTTGAGATTTTTCTACACAGGTAATTATCTGTAAATAGGGGCAATTTAATTTATTTGTCCATTATTTCTTTTTCTTATTTTCCTGTACTAGCTAGAAATTTCTGTTGACTACTTTTGACAGGATGGCAAAAGTCTTTGTGTTCTGCATAAAACTCAGGTGTAAATCATTCTTTTACCCTCATAATGTTGATTGCTAAGCATTCTGATTTTTTATTTGTTTGTTTTGTATTGCACTTAGTATTATTCTTTATATTTGGTTGAGGATAGTCCTTAGTATTCCTACTCCTCTTGATAGATTATAAGTTATGAGTGGATATTGGAATTTTATATTGGATAAAAGGATTTTCTCAATAGATATTATAGTCTGTGACTGTTATACAAGCAATGTAAAGCCATGGACTCCTGTGTTGTATAAGGAATGAAAGACTATGCTAGGCTGCAAAGCAAGATTCTGTATTAAAATATAAAAAAATAAAGAAACTTTGTCCGCATAAATAAGTTACATGGGATTAGAAATTTTTAGTGTTTGATACAACTTATAGCACTGTATATTTTCCAGTTGTAAACCAGCCTTTCATCCTTAGTATAAGTCTTAGCAGTCATTATGTTCAATTATTTTTATATATTACAGAATTCTATTTTATATTATTAATATTTATCATGATTTCAACTTTTAGTAGTAATAAATCCTTTAAAAATCTCTTTAATATTGGGTGAGTTATGATAGTTTTTATTGATCCTAGAATTAATTTTTTATCATATCTGCTATATGGTTACTGTCCCTTTACATCTGTCTTTCTGTCCTCATCCCTGTCCTCTCCTGAGTCATTGTCAGTTTTAACAGGTCCCGGGCACCTGGTTTTCAACATAAGTTTGCTTTATCATGAGATGAATGCTCAGGATGACTTCATAATCACTGTGTATTTCCACCTATGAGAGAAACATGTGGGATTTCTCCAATATTCGCCATGAAAACATGACTAAGATGATGTCAGTTAATGAATATCTCTCTGTCATTAACTCTCTTTAGCCTGAAGAAATTCATTGATCTGTTTCAAATTTGTCTCTTTCCACAGTTGTCTCCACCCAGCTTCAGTTTTTTCTTGATTACTTCCTTTTTGTTACTTCTGCTTGTTAAGCTTTCCATTTTTCTCAGTAGTTCTAACATGTACACCCACATCATTGCACATACTCCTGGTTTCATCTAATTGAGGGAACTGTGAAAAGTTCTTTCCTTGTTTTACTAATTTACTTAATTTGCTAGGTCAAGCTTGTATTCATATCTGAATAAATTCTTGTTGAATTATTTATTTTTCTTAAATGTCTTTCATTTTATTTATTACTTCTGAATTTACATTAAAAATTAATTAATTTGCAACCTATATATTGTGGGTGATAAATTGTGAAAATTCTAGAACAGTCTTATTTCTTTGGTGTTAGCTTTGATTTTATCAGTTTTTTTTCAGGGTTGATAGATTTATTGAAGAGTAATTATTAGCAATTAAGATTTGCATTTACATATAAAAATTTAAACTTAAAGACAGATTTTATTTGAAAATAAGAAAGGCATTTTTCTTCTGTATCAATTGATTGACTGACTCTTCCTTTCCATTGTGGGCAGCATAACCTAGAATGTTCTTTGAATTGTAATTCTAATCAACAGATAGTTCATGATTTTCATAATCTTTAGTTTCTTATTTCATAATTCTTTTGCTTAACTTCTTTTAATGATTCAAGAGAAATATTTTAAAATAATTTATTTCTCTGGGTACACATACAGGGACATGGGCAAAAGGAGAGAGTAATGAGAAGGTTAACCCAAGCCTGAGATGTATGACAAAGTCTTATGAAAACAAGGTAGTTGTAAGCCAACTAATGATACAATTTTTTGAAGGATTTTAAAAACAGATACCCCATGTGAGTGAGCAATGCTTTATCCAGAGACAGGCACTGGTTTCCTCTCTAAAAGTTATTGGTCATGAAGTTCCCAGAGGCACACAGAGTTGTACAAGCTCTTGCCGTTGTTCTTGGTTGCCCACAGTAATTCAATGGTAAGACCCTACTGTCGATGACACCATGAACTTTGGCTCTGGACATAGATGAAGCAAACTTAAATTGATGTGGAAACTACTTTCTGTTTGACATTCATAGAGGCTGATAGGTAGGCTGTTGGAAAAAAAGACATTGATAGGCTTTCCTAGTGCTGAATCATTCACACAGGCAAGATGGGTCAAGACAGTTTATGGTGACAACCAATGGCTATCTCTCTCTGTTTTTCTTATTGAAAATAGATTCTTTTACAATGTATATATTATCTTATAATGTATCCTAATTGTAGTTTTCCTTCCTACTACTTCTCCCAGTTCCTCCCCACCTCCCATCTCCTCTGATCTACACTCTTTCTGTCTCTCATTAGAAAAGAACAGGTTTCTAAGAGATAAAATACAAACATGACAAAACGAAATATAATAAGATAAATAAAAAACCACCATATTGAAATGAAATGAGGCAACCCACAGAAGGAAAATATTCCTAAGTACAGGCACAAGAATCAAAGATTCATTTGTTCTCACACTCAGGAGTCCCATCAAAATACTAAATCAAAAGCTATAATATATACACTGAGGACCTGGTGAACACCGATTCAGGCTCAAGGCTCTATGAGTTCATATGTTAATTGCTTAATTGATTCAGTGGACCTTGTTCTCCTGGTGTCCGCTATCTCCTCTGGCTCTTACACTTTTTCTGCCACCTTTCCTCTTGGGTTCTCTGAGCTCTGAGAGAAAGGTTTCCCATTTAATGCTGTGTGTTCCCAAGACTCTGTCTCTGTGTAATTTCTGGCTGTGGTTCTATGCATCTGTTCTATCTTTTGCTAGAGGGAACATGCCTGATGATAACTGAATAGGGCACTGATCTATGAGTACAGCAGAATATCATTAAAAGTATGTTTATTGATACTATTTTTTAAGACCAATGATGTTTGGTTTTACCCTAGAGATCTTGGCTACCTAGTCTTTGGTTCTTAGTTGTCCAGGTAGTGTCAGATGTGGGTTCTATCTTATGGAGTGGGCCTGACATCAAATCAGACATTGGTTGGCTGCTCCCACAACTTCTGTGCCACCATTGCACTGGTATATCTTGTAGGCAGGATATTGTCAAAGGTTTTGTGGGATTGGTGTTTATCTTCTCTTGTGTTAGCCTGCACAGTACTTTCCCACAACAAAGACACTAGAATATAAGAGTGAAGGCTCTATGTAGGTACCAATAGAATGTCTCCATGTTTAATGAGTTGAGTGGGTGGGGTCCTTGGCAATGGGACCCAGCTCTCAGTTTGTAGACAGTAATTCATTTTTTTTTTTCAGCAACAGCCGGGTTTGTTTGAGTATTTTCATGTGACCCCTTGGCCAACAACTCAATTGAGCTCAATCCAACCCTGCTGTCAGATGCCTTGTTTGGTAATAAGAGATGACCAATTGAGATTGTATATCCTTCATTATCAGGAGACCTCATTAGAATTGCCTTCATATATTTTAGGATGTTTCCACTACACTAGGTTTCCATATTGTTCCTCAAATGCACCACCATTCCAACTATCCCTCCCTTCTACCATATCTCCCCTTCTACTCCCCACCTGATTGTCTTGTTTGAGTCTCCAAATGCCCCCAATCAACCCATAATATCTCTTCTATGTTTCCCTTGGAGGGAGATCCCTGTACCTACCTTAGATCCTTCCTTTATACCTAATCTCTCTGGGTCTACAGACTATAGGTTGGTGATCATTTACTTAAGGGATAATATACACATATAAGTGAATATATACCAGATTTATCTTTCTGGGTCTGAGTTACCTCACTCAGGAAGATATTTTCTAGTTACATCCACTTGCCTGTAAATTTCATGATGTCTTTTTAAAAGGCTGAATAATACTCCATTGTGTATATGTACCACATTTTCTTTATTCATTCTTCAGTTGATGAACATCTAGGTTGTTTACATTTCTGACAATTATGAATAAACGCTATAAACATAATTGAGCAAGTGTCTTTGTAGTAGGATGGGGTGTCCTTTGGGTATATTCCCAAGTGTGGTATAGCTGGACTTTGAGGTATATTGATTCCCAACCTTCTGAGGAAACACCACACTGATTTCTAAAGTGGCAGTACAAATTTGCACTCCCACCAGCAATCGATGAATGTTCCCCTTACTTCACATCCTTGCCAGCATCTGCTGTCCATTGTGTTATTGATCTTAGAAGATATTAGAAGATAAAAAGCTCTCCCATGCTCATGAATCAGTAGGATTAACAGTAAAAATGGCCATCCTACCAAAAGCAACCTACAGATTCAATGTAATTCCCATCAAAACTCTAACACAATTTTTCACAGACCTTCAAAGAACAATTCTCAGCTTCATGTAGAAAAACAAAAACCCCAGAAGAGCTAAAACAATCTTGAATGCTAGAGAGCTCACCATTATTGATTTTAAGTTGTACTACAGAGATATAGTAATAAAACCCACATGATATTGACATAAAACAGACATGCTGATCAGTTGAATCATGTTGAAGACCCAGAAATAAACCCCCACACATATATACCCCTGAATTTTTATAAAGAATTCAGAAATACACTCTAGAAAAAGGACAGCATCTTTCACAAATGGTGCTGGTTAAACTGGATGGCTGCATGTAGATAAATGTAAATAAATCCATACTTAGCCCCACGTAAAATCTCAAGTCCAAATAGATCAAGACTTGAACAAAAAACTAGATACACTGAACCTGATATAAGAGAAAGTGGGAAGTGACCTTGAACTCATTGGGACAGGAGAAGACTTTCTGAATAGAACACCATTAGCACAGGCTCTAAGATCAAATATTAATAAATGAGACCATGTGAAACTGAAAAGTTTCTATAAGGCAATGGACATCATCATTCAGACAAGACGGCAGTCTACAGAATGAGGAAAGATTTTTACCAACTTTACATTCAATAGAGGACTAACATCCAAAATATATAAAGAACTCATGAAACTGAGTATCAAAAAACCAAATAATCCAATTAAAAATGGGGTACAAATATAAACAGAAAATTCTCAATACAGAAAACTCAAAATGGCAGTTAAACACATAAAGAAATATTCAACTTCTTTAGCCATCAGAAAAATGAAAATTAAACCTACTTTGAGATTTCATCAGATGGTTATTATAAATGTACTCTAAATCAAATTCTATTAGGCAATGACTTCAGTCACATTTAAAAAGTTTTATGTATAGCCCAGGCTGGCTTCAAACTTGCAAACCTCTTGTTTCTGGTTTTTGAACATAGCCTACCTATGTGTGTCATCACACCTGACATTAGGGGGAGAATAATGTAACAATAGTGATGTTTGAAGAAGCAAAATATTAATCATTCATCTTTAAAAAAGCACAATACATGTAATGTTAAATATAAATATACATATATACTTTAAATGATCTTTACTCATTTGGGTTGACAATGCCCCCTCCAAGACACAAAAACCATCTAACAAAAACTCCAATGACATCCAGGAGAAGGCTTCTTTGGAGTTAGCCAGGATTGTCCAAGAGACCTTCAAAATATAAAGCCTTTTGCTGTTGCTCTCAGAGTAAATCCCTGTTGCTAAAGACACAATGTATCTCAGAAATGACCCAGAGTCTCCTGAGCTGGAACTGACCTGAATGCCACTACTTAGGGCTTTATCTTTCATGATACAAGAAAGCAATATAAGCTTCTAAATTTGAGAGGCAACTAACAGTCCTAACCAGCCATGATGCCTGTGAATCACAACAGCAAACAGATTGGTACAATAGCTCTTTATGTGCAAGAGTTACACACATACCTTGGCATTGAAAAAAAAAAAAACAACTTTCTAATTGGACTTAGCACTCACTCAATAAGAGGAAAATCATACTTGGTACTGGAAACCTAGAAAACTACCCAGAGCTAGTGAAGTCATGGATCTTGTGGAACCTTTAACCACTACTTTGATGAATCAGCACAATCCTTTCCTTATACCCACCGATACATGTAGTCTCCAATGTTCATCAAAGAAATTTGTCTTTGAAACAGACAGAAATCAGTACAGAAAACCACAACCAATCAAAATGCAGAACTGTTGAGCCTAGTCCCAGTGGATGTATCTATAAAATTCTCTCATACCTAAGGCTTGGTGAACATTTAGAACAGGAGGCAGAAAGGCTGTAAGAGCCAGAGGATCAGGGAGTTTTCTGTGAGATGGTGTCTCCTAGCAATATTAGAAGCTACAGCCATTAAATCTCACCAACATGGCCACTCAAATGTGAGCTCTGCAAGAACAGTGAACAGTAGACATGCCCAAGTGGGCAAGAGAAAGACCACAGGGCCTCAGCACTATACAAGGAACTTCAGGTGACAGAGGACAGCTAGATGTGGGGGAAGCACCTTTTTCTGGGAAGAGCACAGTGTTAGGTTATTCAATGTGAACTGCTCAGCCCTGAAACACTGTTGGGTTATTCAATGTGAACTGCTCAGCCCTGAAACACTTACTTACAAGTGACATTATACAGACTGAGCATGCTATATTTAGGAATATGTGTATATCTGTATACATAAATACATGTAATACCAGTTAATGAGAAAAAAGGCCATGAATTTGAAAGAGAGCAATGAGAGGTATATGGGAGATTTTTGAGAGAGAAAAGTGAAAGTGAGAAATGATGTAATTATATAACTATCTAGAAAATAAAAAATAAATTGAGAATTTCTTTTTTTTTAGTTTTTCAAGACAGGGTTTCTCTGTATAGTTTTGGTGCCTGTCCTAGATCTTGCTCTGTAGACCAGGCTGATGTCAAACTCACAGAGATCCATCCCAAATGCTGGTTTTAAAGGCGTGTACCACCACCGCCCAGTTGAAAAAAATTATTTTTAACATACTCTTTAAGCACATTATATCAACGTATGATCAATGAGTCAGTGAACAATATGTGTAGACAGAACATGGAGAGCCCACTCCCAGTACTCTGTAATTTCCCAGGCTTTCCAGTGGCCAGAGTTTACTCTACAAATTCTTATTCATTTCACAACAACAAGAAACGTTTTCTCGCTAATGACAAGCTGTGCCATCAACTGTTCCTGCCAGTTTACTTACGCCATGCCACCAACTGTGAGTTAGGAACTTTACCTGGCACAGTTTTTAAATGTGGACTTCCTGCAATATCTGAAATACTCTTGCTCAGCCTCCTGTGACTTTAGCTAAATGTAGATTAAATTTGATCCAGATCTTACATTTCTTCTATGATCAGAGTCCAAACTTCAAAATACATTGTATTTTGCCATGTGACTACTAAATCAGGTTCCTCAAGCAGGAACCAGGAAGGGTCTATGAGACAGTGGCATGGGAGAAAAGGACTTGACTCTTTCCTAAGGTGTTACTGTGAAGTCAAACTAATGAGTACCACATATGACTGCTCTCCCTGCTCACTGTAATTCACTTGGTTTCTCCATGCTCAGGGATTTCTATATAATATCCACCTCTATAATGGGCAGATTCTGAAAACTTCTAAAAGGCTACCCTGATACTTGTTCTTCATTCTCAGGGTTCCAGTCCCCAGGACACTTACTTCCAGGATCCAATCCTTCATGCTATTTTCTTTGTACTACTCTTCAATCCCTAATGAAAGTCCTAAAAGAAAGCTTTGTCTGTGGCTGTAATTTAGTGATAACTTATCTACACCTATATTTTACTAACTATTTGACAATAAAATAAAAATTCATGTTTGGTTTTCTATTTTAAAAAATGTTTCCTAAGTCCATCAGGATCATCTATTTGATACAGCTATTATCATTCATTTAGTGAGGGACTGTATATCTGATTGGATGCACCATAACAGCTATCAATAGAAAGTAGAAGTCAGCCTGGCCCTCAGAAGGGAATCAAGATCTATAACATTTCTATTCTAGTTAGACTTCTGTTGCTGTAAAAAAATGTTGATTCTTTTTCTTGTCATATTTCATCTTATTTCATATAGTTTCCTATAGTTTAGTCTACTAATATACATAAAAAATCAGCTATTTTCTCGTGTACACAATACTGTTTTTAATGTGTACAATACCAGAAAAGTAATTTTCACTACAAAAACCACCAAAGGTTGTTGATGCATAGAGGTCCTTGTATTCACAGAGAAACACTCAGAGAACCAGGAATGTTAATCACTCGGGGTGGTTTCCTCAATGGAGGAGATACAAATACCTGCATTCCATTCAGAAAGCTGAGAGTGGAGGTTCTTAACAATCTGGTGACCTTTTAACTATTGGTGGAGGGGAGGAAGACCTCATCCAAATTCCCCAGAATGATTATTCCAGACACTTCCCTCCCTAAACTGTTGTCTATCCTTAGAGTAGATGTCACGAATACTTTATGGCCTGCTAACCTCTGTGCTATTGGCAAGAAACCACATTAGGTTCTATGCCTTTTAGCTGTAGAACTCACCTTCATGGTCATATGTACTATATAAAAGAGTCTCTGTGTGGTCACACCTTAAGTTTTATTGTGTGTGGTGATATATTGTGTCCCCCAAAATATTGTGCACCCTAATAAAGCTTATCTGAGGATCAGAGGAAAAAGCCAGCCACTATATTAAACATAGAAGTCAGGCAACAGTAGCACATGCCTTTAATCCTAGCATTCAGGAGGTAGAGATCCATCTGGATCTCTGTGAGTTCAAGGCCACACTGGGAACAGAGCTAGGCATGGTGGCACACACCTTAAATTCCAACACGAGTTAACCATAAAGGTCTGGAGGTCTGTACAGTCAGACAGGAAGTAACAGAGCTGGGCAGAAAGAGGAAGTGCTGTAGCTGGGAAGAGAGGAAGTGAGATGGCAGAACAGAAAGGCATCTAGGTGTGGATATATAGGAAGTAGGTCTTTTTGGAGCCTGAGGGCTGGTAAGGTGAGGTTGTCTGTGGTTGGACTGGAAACCCAAGTTGTACTATGTTTTAAATATGTTGACAATAAACCACCTGACATTAGACTCCCAGAATTCTAATCCAGGTTGACAAAGTCAATCTGCACACCTTTTCATTCTTATCTCTTTTTGAGGTTTGCTTCCCCGAATGACACCTGCAGGGACCCTCTCAAAAGGTAATATTAGATATCTTAATCTCACATGTGAACACTTAAATACAGAAATGCCTGAAAATAGAATGTCTAGTTAATGCTACCAGATGGCAAAGCTAAATTGCTCAACTTGCTTTTGGGAAAGGAAATTATTGCACGTAGGGAATGTTGTAGAAGATTTTCTCTTTGCACACCCTTGAAGGACTACTCCTGGGTAAACTGTAGCTTCTGGGTGTGTGAAATATTAGTCATCAGCCATTCAGAAAACAAAATTATGTTTACTCAAAAATATACACATTCATTCTCTCTAACAGTTTTGCAACAGATATCCAGACATGGAGGAGGCAAAATGCTTCTATTTCCTGAAATTAAAAACTCTGTATTCTAAAACCTTCCTAAAAACTCAGTATTTATGTCAAATCATACTTTCCCTTGAATTTGCCATGAAAATTTGAAATGGTAGTGAATATGAATGCAGCTGTGTAAACACTGGTTACTTCTAAAGTTCTAATAGATTATGCATTTGGCTTTATTTCTTTTCTATATAATGAGCTATTTCCAAACCAAGCTGAGCACACATGCCTATCATCAGATGAGTGAGCAGGTGTAAATGTCATTTTGGAATACTCACAGCATATGGAATTAGATGAAGAGGGAATTCCCACTGCAGGCTATCTCCTCTTTCTAAGAAGGGCTGCCTTGAGAGTCACTTACAGTGGCTGCTACTGAGGAGCTATAAGCTCTAAAGGCATTGACTTTAAGTTGTCCTACACTTAAGAACTTTCATTCAGAGGAAATGTTAAAATTCATTAGAATAAATAAAATAGTTTAGATCATTATTTTCAATTTTCTGATCTTATTCAAAGTGACGTTCATCATATTATCTGCTTTATCTAATCACCTTTAACAGGGAAGGAAACCTTTCTGGCAGTTGGTATTGTGCACTGTGGAGTTTCTGTTGGAGATAGTTAATGGTGGAGTTCTGAAGGGACTCTAGTCAGCATAGTCCTGGCAAACATGGCTATGGCAGGCCTTGCCCTTCTCCCTAATTCCCTCTGCGTTGCTAAAAAAAAAAAAAAAAAAATTAGATTACATTCTTGAAGCTAAGGTCTATTCCCTAGTTTAGTTACTTCTTCTTCCTCAGGCTGGCTACCAAGCTCCAGCTATCAAAGTATTGAAATCTAGCAATCACAAGCCCCTGGTGGTTCACCTAATTAACATGCTCAATTAAAATTATATACCTCATCCTAACACAGGGTTTCCCATTTCATCTTTATATATAGCCATTTGCCTATAGGTCACATATGACTCCCCTCTATCCAGAAGCAGTCCTTTGTTTTCCCAGACAAATACCTCTTCCCCCTCCTCTGTTCCCCTCCCCTGCTCTCTCTTCCTTTATCTCCTGTCTTTGTCCCTTATTCCTGCCCTTTGTACCTCTGAGGTAATTAAATCTCCTTTGTGCTGAGAACTCGGTCTTGGGATCCTGAGCTGATATTTTTCCTTTCATTAGTGTAATGACTCAGATGGGCCAGTAGTCCCCCAACACTTTTTCACATGTTCCAGCCCTTCTGGTGCCCTATTCCTCCACCCAGTACTGGCTGACTGATAGGTTCTTTCACCCTAGCTGTCCTAAACAGTCTCCCAGTGACAGCTGACAAAGTGTCCCCACTCTGTCCTGTGGGATTGGGGACACTACACCTCACTATGACCTTCACCGGTTATGGTGGACTCCCACAGATTGGCTGCTTGCTCGGCACACTCTGTCCAGTCTGGTATGGTAGGGGGTTTCCCCCTTTCACTCTTGATGGTTGCACTGACAGAATATGGTGCCCTTTCTTCCTCTGAAAAAACTTGCCAACAGGTCCCAGCTTCATCCTAGGACCCTTTGGGGTCCCTCTCTTGGTGATGGAGCCTGGGTACCAAACCACTCCCTCCCAGAGACCCTTCCTCAGCCTCTGAGATTCACAGGGATGCCTGGTCTCTTGACCTCTGGTTCGCTAGCACCAAGGGTGATGGGTTTCCTGCGTTCTGACTGACTTGCCTTTGGGATATCTCCTTCAGAACGTCAAATGCCTATAACTATCAAACAATAAATCTCCTAAGCTCATTCACTGTAGTACCCAGGTTTGGCTTATATATCCACTAAATAATTGATCTAACTCTATGCCTAAGGGCTCTCTGGATCCTAACATGATTCAGGATTTTTACAACTTTTGTGAGTGCAAAGGAAAATGGAAAGAGATCCTGAAGCCAACATCTCCACTGTTGATAACCAGGTAAACTGGTACAATTTATGGCCTGTGATAACATCTCCCTCTGCCAAGTCCCTTGCTCCTGCCACTTTCCCACATTAACTTTTCCTGTCCTGACACAGTCTTCAGTTCAAACCCTAGTCATCCATACACCGTGATAGTCTATATTTTCTGTAATGACAAAAGCTTATTATATTTATGGTCATGGTTTATTTTCATGCTAAAAGATCTACAATTAAATCTTCAACTCAAACTTTATGGCTCAAATTTAACAGGGATAAAGCTACAAGTCCTAATCTTATAAAAGCTGTATTAACTTATTATAAACTGATAAAGATAATTAAAACATACAAGTTAGTTATCAGTTACCTCATAAATAATCATATTCTTTAATGTGTTCATAACTATACTTGTAATCATGATTAATTACAAAAATTAGCTTTGTTTAGCCTCCTCTATATGTTTTCAAAGTTAAGCCTTTGAAACAAATATGTAGGAACAAAGTTTGTCTAGTCCAGGTACACTTAATAGATAATGGTTCTCAAAATTCTCAGAGACCTGATGAATATGGCATTTAAAATGTTCAGTAAAAATCTTACCACAATAAACAGAGACTGCCTCCTAACAAGAAACTTTAAGGTCTCCAAAGAAGACAGATGGAATACTGTACTGACTCCTCCACTCAGACTGTGGTAATGCTAACTATGGGCAAAACTGCCCAATGCCTCACCTGCCTCCAGGAACCTGAATAACCTGTGTCCACTTTTGGATTGATTGCTATAACCTGCCCCATCAAAATAAGGTCCATTTTCCCAAGCTCTTCCTCTACAGGAAAAATCAGACCTGAGTCTGACCAGCCTAAGGTCCTCTGCACTGTCTGACATCCAAAGATTAAATAATTACTTATTATACTATGAACCATGTAAGCCTCAAACAACTGTCTAAGTAAGTCTCTGTCATTTAGTTGATAAAAGACCATTTAAATTATACTTTCTATTCAAACTTATTTGTCATAGATCTCTGAGGACACTGATGGATAACTAACTTTAACAACACCCAGTTGCCTGGTCAGTCCATTTCATATGCACAGTTTGCCTTGCTGATAGGCTTCACATTAATTACGATTTAATGTTTATAAATGTTATGACAAATGAATATGTTATATAGGTCAAGAAAAATAAATGATAAAAGTTATGATGGTCCAAGAAAATATGTTAAGGTCTAAAGATACAAAAGCTTGAAAAAGTCATTTATGGGTCCAAGAAATAATTTAAAGTGTAAAGTTTATGTAAGGTCTGATATAAAACCTTAAGTTGTGATAAAAAAAGTAACTTAAGGTATATGAAAAGTTGTTTCAGATTTCTTTACTTGTCTCTATGCTAACCCCTCTCCCTCACTCACAGTCACAATGGACAACCAGTCCTCCAGACTTCTCCCTTAACTTGCTCCTTTGAAGGCTTTTACACTCCTGCATCCCTCATCTTCCTTTCCTCAAAAATCCTCAAATCTCTTTTTTTCCCTATGCCTCTTTTTTTAATCCAACCCTTCTGTATGGGATACCATCTCTTCTTCCCTTGTGCACATCACAAACCCCTCTCTGTCATACTCAAAGACCCTCTGCCTATGTTTCCAAACTTCAATACTCTCTACCCTTAACAAGCCTCTGCAGAGGCCTCAAACTAATCATTTCTATGCTCCACCATCTCACCCTACAATACTCCCATATAAACAGTCAGGAAAGCTCACAAAACCTACCGCCCAGTCCAGGACCTTCACTTCATTGTCTGTTGTCCCTGTTCGCCCTTCGGTCTCTCACCCTTAGCCTAGTCTCTCCATTATACCTGACAACACCACTCACTTTTCAGTCCTAAATCTTAAAGATGCTTTCTTCTCAATACTTTTGCATGTCCACTCCCAAAACCCTTCTGCTTTCACATAGACAGATCCTGATACTCAACAATCCTGAGAACTGACCTGAACTGTCCCTCTCCGGGGACTCAGAGACAGTCCCCTCCTTTTTGGCCAGGCACTTACTTCAGACTTGGCTTGCCTTACTCGTTTTTCTCCTGCCTGTTTCAGTGTACAGATAACTGCCTACCTTATAGTCCATCCCTTTCTGATAGCCAACCTAACACCACCTCACTCCTTAATTCCTTCAGTTCCAAATATTGCCAGATCTCACCTTCCAAAGTTCAGTTCTCCTCTCCCAAGTCACCTATGTTAGATTCTCTCTCCCACTAACGCATAGACACCTCACTTTAAACCACCTTGCCCATCTCCATTTCTTATCTCTGCCCTCATGTCCAATTTCTATGCTCATAGATCCCTAATTACTCACTCCTTTACATTCTCTACACCAAGCCCCTCCTAGACCTCCTCCTTTCTCCCATCCACAAACAACTAATCAAACCTAAAATGTTCTCCTTTCTACTCCAGCTCTCCACCTCCCAGATCTATACAAACCTTTCCATGCTTACGCTTCCAAAATACGTACTCACTTTCTAATACCAACTTGTAGTCTACCTCTCCAGAACTCATTATTTAAAATATGGAACTGCTTATTTTTATAAATTCCATTCTAATATTTTTGATATCTAGACTTCATTGGTAAATGAATCCATATAAAAGAAAACTTCTGATGAATGGAATGATTGTCTGTAAGTAACAGTTGGCAACCTCTAGGACAAAACTTAAAAGGAAAAATGTGAATCATAAAGTAAATGGGGAAAACCAGAATAAGCTTTATGCTGTTTGGTTTGAACAGGTGACATTCTGGAAAAGAAAAAAACATGAATGCAATACAAATATTATGGATTTCCAAAAAATAGAGGAGAGAAAGGCCAATCCACATAGGATTTCAGGATGGTGAAACCACTGTGCATGCCGCTAGAATGACAGGTGAATGCCATTGCAAATTTGTTTAAGCTCAGAGAATGCACACTCCCAAGAGTAAACCCAAAGGGCAGCTATGGACATTGAGTGATAATGGTGTGGTAAAGTAGCTTTGTTAAACTGTAATGAGTGTCTATTTGGATTTGGCATGTTGACAATTAGGAAGGCTTCAGGGCAAGCAGAAGATACATGGAAAACAGGTATGCCATTTATCTAAATTTGTGCAAATCTAAAACTGTCCTAAAATGAAATAATAAAAACATGCAGTTAAAAATATTGGATTTACATTGGAGGAAAAAGTAGATAACTGAAGTACTTATTCTTCATAACTTCTTCCAGTATCTCCTTTCCATATTTCTGTGAATATCGGCCTAAATTGTTTTGCTTCTATGATTGGGATTTTTCAAATTAAATGAAAATTAATTTTACTTTATAATTTATTTGAGGAAATTTATATCTTGTGGTGTTAATCTTTTATGGAAACTTTGTGGCCATAAATGGGTTCACCATTCAGGCTAAGAGTAAGATACTAAGGGGAAGGAAGAGAGAAATTCACCCCACATCTACTGTGTACCCATCGTAGAGCTCAGCATGATGTTGAACACATGGTAACCCCTGACTTAGGTGTAATATAGACTAAAAACTGATCTTGATAAGGAAAAGCAGACAGGATTCTCATTGTATTGCAAATTCCGGAAAATTACTTAAGATAGGATAAAATTTAGCAAAATGTCCTAAAAACTTTATTGCACAGATAAAAGCCAACTATTGAGCTGAGTTTTCTATCTACCATTAAGTATTCTGCCTTGCTCACAGGATAATTCCTTGTTTGTTGGTTTCTTATAGAATGGAGACTCTTTGAGGGTAGCATACTTAGGATCTATCACTGCTTTTTGAGTTTCTAATATGTAGAAAAATAGAACTCAATGGGGACTTTTCTACTTGCGGAAAATATCCAATCATTTCATTGTGATAATTTTGTAATTAAATCACGTGGGAAATGATGCCAAGTAACAAACTGGGAAGTCCTCCACAAAAAGAAAAGTAGTTCAAAAATGAAGGTTCAGAGATACATGTATAAAACTGCAAGTGTAGAGCATTGTTCTGAAAAAGCACAAGACAAGTTTAAAATAGATTTTAGGGTTAAAACAGAGATTTTGGGAACACCAACGAATGTAAAGCAGAAGGTTTACATTTGACTTTGAGATAGCAAATTTACCAGACATAAGGAAGTACAATGCTCTGGGAAAACACAAACTGGTATCTGGGTTAGCTCTCATGCTCCCCAGGCACTCCCCACCTCCATTCCTTTCCAGGAGCTCGTCCAAACTACAATTTCTTTTTCCTAGCAAACCCATCAACTTAACAAGTAGTTACACTGTTATATAGTTTGCTGTATTTAAGGGATCCAATTATAACAGACAGAATGGCAGGTAAAGATAGCGTCTTAACTACTTATCTAATACTGTGACAAAGCACCATAACCAAGAAGGCAATTTATAAAATAAAGCATTTAATTTGGAGATCAGTGTTCAGAGCATTGTAGAGTCCATGACTGTCACAGCGGGGAGCACTGCAGGAGGCAGCAGGCATGGTACTAGAGCAGTAACTGAGCTCTTCCATCTGATCCACAATCAGGAGGCAGACAGAGAAAGCTAATTGGGAATAGCACGGACTTTGGAAACCTCAAAGCCCATCTCCAGTGGCACACCTCCTCCAGCAAGGCCACACCTCCTAATCTTTCCTAAATAGTTTTAGCAACCAACTGAGGACTAAGCATTTGTTGGCTGTGGGGGCCATTCTCTTTCAAACCACCTAGGACAGCTTCTAAGAAAGCTTCCCCCAACTCTTTGATTACCACCCTAACTACCTCAGGGGAGACAGTAGAACAAAACGTAAGGCCCAATACTAGAGACTTCAGTTTGTTGTTGTTGCTGGATCATTAACTACCCACTCAGGGTAGTGGGATGGCATCTTAACTTTTCTCTTTTGATATTCTTGCCACTGAAAACTTGATGACTGCCTTACCTTTCCCATGTTTGTGGTAATGTTTCTTCTGAAGCACAAGAACCAATAATGCTGTAGTTGAGACCATTGGACATTAAGGAGGAGGCACCAACTCTTCTCGGAGTATCCCATAATCTTATAGATAAAATTCAGGGAAAAGTTCTAGTTCCCTGTCACAGATATCAAGACAAAATTAGTCTCTCACCATCATGATTCAGATTGCTATTTCCAACACGAAGGCATTACTGATCTTGAAATCAGCATCACTAGTATTACCTTCTGCGGAGTTAGTCATTTGAGGACCAGACAAAAAATAACAAGAAGATTGCAGCAGGCAGAACTTTAAAAAAGTGTGTGTTGGAAGGTTAAGCATGGACAAATATCACATAAAAAGGAAGCAAAACAACAACAAACCAAAACCAAAGTCAAAACCAGGAACTATTTAAATGAGTATGTCAGAAGATGTTTATGGAAATGAAGGTAAAGACAGAATTTGCTGAAGGGGCTTTTGTTTGCCAGTGTTTACACTGCAAATACACCAAGTAATATAAAGATGGAAGAAGCCTTAAATAGACAGATGTGTGCAACAGAAATTCAGTGGATTTAACCCTTCTATACAGCCAGAAGGCAAAGACAAGACACGTTACTAGTCAGATAAAGGCTGAAGAATAGATGTGAGTACTATGGACATTACTTGCTTATAAGCTCACAAAGAAACAGTGGTTCTGGATAGTAAAGAAAAAGCTACATAAGTTTGAAGATTGGAAAGACCAGAGTCACCAAAAGGTTCTGAATTTAGGATAATTTAAAAAATTTAAAGGCTTAGATTTTATGGTTATTATTATGACTAGTAAATAGTCTAGGTACTGCCTCTTTGCTACCCTTTATTATACCTTCCACGCTCATTTTACTTGCCTTATGTACCAACTAGGAGGAAAGCAGCTTTCTTCCAGTTGATATCACTGAATGATATTCTGAGACCCAGGAACATGCACACCTCCTTCTATAAAATGGTTAGGACTAAGAATGAGATCAAATAGATCAGATGATTTAATTGTGGGTTCCAGAAGCATCATGTTATAAGATAACTGGAAAAGCTAGTAAGTAACAATTCTATTTGAGAAAATTTAACCAATATATTTATCTTGAAAAATATGCTCAATGGGGCAAAAAATCAGTTACCTTGTGGTAATTTTGCTTCATCTAGTCACTGGGCAGTGCTCATATTTTTGTTTAGTTCCATTGTCTTTATTTCTTGCTAAGTAACCCCAGGTTGACCTTGAATTTCCTACCTGCTTGCCTCAGCCTCTGGTGTTGGGATTGTACCTCACATCTGACCCTAGTGATTATGTTTACCGTGACCCTTAACTTAACAGTTCTGAAATAATTACATGGCATTTGATGGATTCTAAACACACATACCCTTTCTTTAATAAGCCATGCCACTCTCAAAATCAAATAAATACGGTTCCTAAATTACTGTATTTGAGAAACTGCTAAGGTAGTGGTTTTACTTACTGCAGTGATTTCTATAAGCCCAATTTGACTGTATTGACTTTGTTTTTTTTCCATTGTTTGCTTTTTAAATCTCTGTATCTCTTTACCAGTCTGGGTGGGAGAGTATAGAAACCAAAACAAGCTCAAAAACACTCCTCAACACTCATGAAGAATTTGATACTGATATTTCAATGTCCCTTCTCAAATGAACATCATTTGACCTTGTGTATTATAATACAGTTATAAAGTATGAATAATAATGGGAAGAAAAATCCTTATAGCAAATGCATACAAAAATTAAAAATAAAGTATAGCACATGTAAGCACTTGAGGAATTTTATGATCAGTATCAGCGCAACCATTTTTTCCTCAAGTAATTTTGCGGCATTATTCTGCATGCTTGTTTTTTCAACTTGACACAGCTAAAGTCACCTGGGAAGAGGAAACCATAACTGAAGAACGGCCGTTATCAGACTGGTCTGTGGGCATATCTGTAGGACATTTTCTTGATTTTTTAACTGATGTTGGAAAGTCCAGCGCGCTGTATGCAGTTCCATTCCCAAGCATCTGGTGCCGAATTGTATAAAACAGGTACCTGAGCAAGCCCGGAGAAGCAGCCCAGAAAGCAGCATTTGTCTCTAGACTCTGCTTCAGTTCTTGCCTCCAGGTTTGTGCTTTGACTTCCCTTGATAATGGACTATAAAAATGTAAGCCAAATAAATTCTTTTATCTTCAAGTTAGTTTTAATTATTTTATCACAGCAAAAGAAACAAAAGTAGGCCAGTTATATATTTTGACTATTTTCCCATGCTTTAATTTAACTTTTTTTGCTAGCATACTTTGCACAGGGTGTGACAGCTCCATCTCTCTGCTACAAGCAAGGTTATTTCAGTGCAAATTAGAATGTAAATATGAATAAAAGTGTAAACTGCCATTTTTAATCATCAATAATTTACATTTATTTTTCAGGAAAATAATAACATGTCTAAATATCCATATCTTGTAGGAAAACTGTTAATTCTTTTGTAAAATTAAATATTTAGAGATGTATACATTACTTAAAATGATTACCTATAAATATGCATGAATAGATACTTATAATGTGATTTATCTCAACATATTGATATATATATATATAGTTATTTATTACACATGATTCTTCCTATGAAAATATTTACCCTAAAAGTATTAGCACTCATTTATATAGTTTAGTTATTGAATATAATAAAATTATGCAGAGTATCATTATTTAAAAAAAACAGTTATTCAAAAAGATTTTATTGAGTAATATGTGTTCGTATTGTAGAGACATTATTTCTGTATTTTTCATATGACCTTGGATTCGAAAAATGAACGGAAAAGAAATTCCTGTCATATTTAGTTTCACAGTCATATAAAAATGTAATGAAATATCAGCACAAACAGCTGTTAGCTAATAATATCAAATTCCAGTAAAGTATTTGAATGGCAACACCAAATTATTGGATACAGATTTTTATCCTATTTGATTTTTCCCTTGAGTGATTTGATAAAACCATCAGAAATAGTCATAGTTTATGAGCCTTGACTACATTTTTTCACTTTAAAAATTCTGATTCAATTTACATTTGGTTTGTGAAATGTGTAAAAAGGAAGAAAAATCCAATAATTGGGATATTTTAAGGAGTCTATTTTATACAGTGGTATTTTCTACTGTATTAGTCATAAAAATACAGTTACATAATAGACCACAATTCATCCGAGACAAAATCAATCCAAAGAACAATTTCAGATAAAGATACAGACTAAAGCTGGTGAGACAATGCAGTATGTAAATAAATGTGCTTGCCGCCAAGCTTTATGGCCTGTATTTGATCTTTTGGACCCACATAGTGGAAGGAGAGATTTGGCTTCACAATTGTCCTCTGGCTTCAATGAACATTCAATGGCAGTTTTACACATAAATAAATAAAAGGTAATAAAAAGTTTAGAACTCCAAACAAGCAAGAAGAAACCATTATAGAAAATTTCAGAAGCCTAGTGTGTAGTGCATACCTGTGTTCCTGGGACTTGGGAGGGGAAGTCAAGAGGATCAGGAGTTCAGAGTCATCTTTGATTACATGGGCTGCCCAAGATGGTCTCAAACAGAACAAAATGAAAACAATAGCAATATTTCCATTGAATCTTGGTATAATGGTCCACATCTGTGGACCCATCCCAGCACTCAGGAAGCTGTGACAGGAGGCTCAGAAGCCTGGGCTACATGTAGAAACCTTACCTTAATGCATACTAAAACATCAATAAAAAACTGTAACAAATTGTAAGCCAAAATAGTCTTCTAAGATTGATCTGCATATATAAATAATCATCTAAACTCAATAGTGTTTCTCAGAAGAAATTGAAAAGTTCATTTAAAAATTTCAATAAATATACAAAAAGGTAGGATGAGCCAGGCAGTATTTAACAATATAGAGATGATAGAATATACATTTTTTTAAAGTTTGTTTAATTCCTTATTTTTAGTGTATTTGATGAGTGTGTGTGTGTGTGTGTGTGTGTGTGTGAGAGAGAGAGAGAGAGAGAGAGAGAGAGAGAGAGAGGACACACAGGTGACACAGTGTGAGTATGGAGGTCAGAGGGCAGTGTTCTGGAGGTGGTTCTTTTCTCTGTGAATTCCCAGGATCAAATCCAGGTCACCAGACTTGTGTGGAAATCACTTTTATCCACTGAGCTATCTCGTCAGTCCCAGAAGGTATATCTTGTATGATAACATAGATAACATATTTATCCATTTATTTCATAATATTTTAATTATTATGATATTTGAGCAGTGTCTCCCTAGTTCTGTTGAATGCTGTCCCTCCTCACAGCCATCTCCTGTGTTTACTTTTTGCACATGCCACATAATTTTTGATGAATGTTAGCCACTAGTTCTAAAATGGTGATCTTAACATCAAGGAGTGGAGGACCCTCCTTCTTTTCTGCCCAGCATTACCCCTGGGCCAATGAGTCCCAACCTGTAGTGGATGCTCTTCAATGTGCTTTATTCCAACACAGTTCACAACAGGGATCACGTTATTTAATACCATGTTTATGTCTTCTTTTTATATTCATTAATACATGATCATTAACGTTACAACCAGATGGATTGAAATAAAGATAGCTTAACCAGCTTTTTTTTATTTCTCTCTCTTTATATCTCCACTTTGTTCTAGAATGACTTTCTTCAGCACAAGTCACCCTTCACAAAGCCCCAGGAAGTTTTAGGTGGACAACCCCAGAATATTATCCCTCTCTCCTGTTTGGTTGTCATCATGAGAGTGGTATGCAAAGTGTTATCTATATTAGCCTATCACCGAAGAATCAATAAAATATTGGGGATCAAATTTCACCCCAAATATGTTAATTTGCAGCACTTTATATTCTGGACACAAAGTTATAGAAGCGGTTTTCTGAAGGAAAATGAATCTAGCAGAAAGGGGTCAGTAACACCCACTAGAGAGGTAGAGAATGAATTTCAGTAGAACATATTTTATCCTGAAATTTCAAGTATTAGGTCCTTACAGTTACCAACTTTGTGAGGTTGGTGTGGTGGCATAGAAGCAGATATATGCTCCTCAAGTCAGAATGATGAGAAACATACCAGGAAGATGGTGTCTGGTATTATGGAAAGGCTTAAGATGATTAAGCCAAACCCATTTATTTTGTATAAAATTACATAAATTTCTTGAAGTAAGGTGTGCTTACCATTGCTCAGGAGATACATGAGGTCACTGGGAAATAAGTCATTAATCATGGATGTGTTTAGACTATTATCACCTTATTTTATTGTTCTGCTTTAAGTTTTCTGTCTATGTTGACACTGTTATAATTTACCATTATTTGCTATGATTCTGAAATAGCCCAGTATAATGATTAGAATTTACTGTCTCTCCACTAAACAAAAATACATATTTCATAACTTTCAGGCATTCTTTATTAAAAAAGCATATTAGAAATATTTGTACACTAAAACATAAATGAGAAATTTTCTTATTGTTCCCTTCAAAAAGGAGCAAGCATTTAACATTAAGTATTATGGTCTTATTTTTATGTAAAAGTTTCAATTATACTCAAGAAAATGTTAATTGATTACTGTAGTTCTTTTTTTATTTTAAATCTTTGGGGGCCCATCACCCATCTTCCAAATAAATACATGAAGATTTATTCTTACTTATGGATGCCTGGCCTTAGCTTGGCTTGTTTCTAGCCAGCTTTTCTAACTGAAATTATCCTGTTTCTCTTTAAATATGTTTGGCCCCCGGGGCTTTTTACTTTTATTCTATATATCTTTCTTTCCTTCTTACTCCATGGCCGGCTGTGTGGTTGAGTGGCTGGTCCCTGCTGTCCTCCTCTCCTTCTCCTTTTTTCACTCCTTCATCTTCCCCTATTTATTCTCTCTGCCCTCCAGCCCTGCCTATTTCTCTCTCCTGCCTAGCTATTGACATTCAGCTCTTTATTAGGCCAATCAGGTGTTTTAGACAAAGTAACACAGCTTTACAGAGTTAAATAAATGCAACATAAAAAATGCAATACATCTTTGCATCATTAGACAAATATTCCACAGCATAAACGAATGTCACACATCTTAAACTAATATTCTACAACCGTTTACTTGTCATAATATTCACTAAAATGAAATTCATTTTAGAACATATATCGTAGGTATGTGCTACAACGACTTTATGGAAATCATTCTGTGCCTTATGGAGTAAATATATCTGAGCATTGGAATTATGACTATCTGAAACAGAGCTGAGTAAAACATCTGCAAGATACAAGTCTGACCACCCATTCAGACATGAAATGAACATTTGATACCTTAAAAAATGGACAGCTAGCAATGTGATGTAGAATTTTATTCATGTATTTTAGTTATTATGGAGGGTTTTCCCCCTTTATTTCCATTTCCCCACATTAAGTCACAGCATGTAATCAAGATGGAAAATTAGGAAATTATTGTATACTCAGTGTGAATCCTTTGGAAATATTGTGAAAAGTGGAGTAATGCACTGTTTTAAACACCACAGGATGTTTCTATTTTAAATGCATAATCAGGTGGTACCATTCATTTTTTGTACTCCTGTTGACTCTGAGGAAAGCCATTAATGCATTTATTTATAGTGTTCATAGTTTGTTTTTATTTCATTTCTTTCCATGATGTCTTCAAGTTCAAATTCATGACTTATTTCTTCTGGATTTATTCAGTGAATTAACTATTTTATACTTACTAAGACATTTTAATTCATTTTCTTCTCTTTATTTTAATTAACAACTGTTCACATTAGATCAATGTAAGAACAACAAAAACAACACTAAATTACTGTTTATTATCTAAAGTAGTTATGTTGTGAAAGTAACTGCCAATTCTTAAAAGTGGTTTGTTGTGATAAATTTAGCAAGTCCTATTATTTCAAACACTTTAGCAAAGAGTTTTGTGATGTGAATCAACATTTCAACTGGTGACTAATTTTTGTTAGATAATTTTCATTCCTACATGTCTCCCAGATACCATCATAATCTTAATACAGAAAACATTTGATTGTTTTCAGATGTTCTTATAAGTCTTTTCTAGACTTTACCATTGGTTACTCTGATGGTACCATTGAAGTCCATTATGATGGTTGCCCTTGATGAAATGCAGACACACATCCTCAGATCCTTGTGGCTTCTTTTCATGTATTCTCTGAATACAGTGCATCCTACATTTTGTCAATACCTGTCCTACACACTAAGAAGGCAAACCAGCTTCCACTATCTTTCCTGGTCACACTTCAACTACCCTGCCATACTTTCCAAGTCGAAAATGTAGATGTTGATAGCTCAAAACCACTTAGAAGAAAAAGAAGCAATGTAGTTGACTGCCAGTCCTAGTTGAACTAAGAATGCAGATGGTTTCCTAGCTAAATTTATTTGCTTATAGAATACAAGAAAAATATGTAAAGGAATCAGTGACCAAGTACAGTGAGAACCAGAAGCTCAAAAGAAGCCTAATAAGTTAGTTTTGATTAAGACAATAACTTTTATGGTGCTTTGTTTGAAGAGAATATTTAGCAAACTTGAAATAGCCACCAACAACAAAGAACTCCCATAGCAAATGGCCCTTTGATATCACTGAGAGTGGGATGGGAAAACAATTTTTAAAATGGAGTATTAGTGAAAGATGGGAGGCAGGAATGAATTTATCAGACACCAGAGAAGAAGGGCATTGGAGTTTGTATTGACAGAAAAATTAGTAGCATTATCCATTATTGGAATAACATGAGCAAAAGAACTGAGTAAATGTTGGATTTGACTTTTCAGATCACCAGGCAAATTGTGAAAGTGCCAATAGTTTATTTTAATTGCTTCTAATGAAATATAGGAGAAAAGAGATGAGATAAAAAATAAAATGATCAGTTTCCCACAGACTATAGGGGACATATTAAAAATAAAAATTAATCGCTGGGAAAATAAAGTTATTCATGTAGCTGATCAATAAGTCAATGGAGTACATTCCTATATTTCAGAACAAGGAAAGTCATTTATATAGTTTAACCTCAACAGAAGGGGGACATGACTTTCCACTTTGTGACTGTGACTGGTTATGTTCTACGGTCTTTAACAATAGTTTCAAATGTGAAAAGGAAAGATCAAAAGAGTAATTTTAGAATAGATAAACTTTATTTTGTTGTTGTTTGTTTTTCGAGACAGGGTTTCTCTGTGTAGCTTTGAGCCTTTCCTGGAACTTGCTTTATAGCCCAAGGCTGGCCACGAACTCACAGAGATCCACCTGGCTCTTCTGGGATTAAAGGCATGCGCCACTACCGCCCAACCTAGAATAGATAAACTTAACAAGCAGTAACTGAGCCAATTGTCCACAATATTAGTATAGTAGGGACTTTTGAAATGGTAAGATCAAAATTATCATGTACTTTATCTGCTTCCAAAGTTCTATGACCTTTATCTAACTTGGGCAAAAAATGGGTATTTCTCCACAGGTAAATCTACAAAATACTTACCAATTCATTATTGCTCAAATTTGTTAAAATCATCAAAATCTAAGAAACCATTGAAAATCAGAGCAAGCCAACGAGGTTAAATGGGTAAATCATTGTGTGCTGTAGAGTATCAAGAATATGGCATTCTGGGCTGGAGAGATGGCTCAACCATTAAAGGCTAGACTCACAACCAAAATATAAGAATATGATGGTTTTAAAAAGTAGATAAAAGTGGAATTATTAATATTTTTTAATTAACAATAATTTGATGTTTATTCAATTGCAACAAATGTACTTGTTATAAAAAATATAAGTGATATTAAAATCTCATGTTCTGATAATGAAAATGCAAAATGATAAGTTCCTGACAAAGCTTTTGTCAATATTGGTCTTAGAATATAACCATTGTGTGTGTGTGTGTGTGTGTGTGTGTGTGTGTGTGTGTATGTATGTGTGTGTACCCAGGTTAACTATGTCGTCTGTCACTGAGCTGTACCCTGGAATCATTCTCTATTCATTTCCCTTCCATTGGGTTAATATGGTAGAGCTTGGTTTCCAGTATTTCAGCCCTCTGAGTGCTCCAAACAATATCCTATTTTCTTCTCTATACCATGTGGATGTCTCTGTGAGTTTCCTCTTGAATTGTAACTGGAACTCTTTCACATTAGAAGTCTGATTGATAGTGTTTATCACAGAAAATCAAAAGTACATGTCATAACTGGTGTAAATGAATTTATTTTTGTATGAAATATATTTATTCAATTATTATTGCTTATATTTCTAAGATAGTATTTTCTATGTATTAAAATTTGAATGAACATTAAAATTTAGTAAGCAATCATCAGTGTATTTCACTTAGTATTTAACAATAAAAACATTTTTGTAAATATCATGTCGATTTATATCTATAAGCAAACACTTAGTTTTCTGTCTGTATTGTGCTTCAGTGAGCTTCCTTTGTAGACATTGCAGTTCACATATGATAGGATGGTTATTCCTCAGACAAGTCCCTTCCTTTCCACTCATGTTGCTCTGAGGTGTAAATCATGTGATTCTAACTTTAATGCTGGTAGTGCATGCATTCAATGGTTTGTATTTTGGAGCAAGTCATTGTGTGAATTATAAAGAATTACATATAAAATATTTTTCTCATGTTCATAAACTTTAAACATGTTACTACTCTGAAAAAATAGGATAGATTTTCTTCTCATTTACCTATAGATTTTTATTAAATTTCATATATATTTTCTGTATTTATATCATTTCTCCCTCCTTTCTTCTTTTGAACACCTCCTATGTCACTCCCTCCTCCCATCTCCCTCTCAAAGTTATGGTACCTTTTTCTTTCATTATTACTATTACATACACACACACACACATGCACACACACACACACACAAACACATATTCTAATGAGTCTGTTTAGTATGCTTCTACTTGTATGTACATGTTATAAGAGCAGAGAACTTGGTATTAGATAAGAAACTTCTGGCTCATCCATGGGGAAGATTGATACTCCCTCTCTCAGAAGTCATAATTGTATATCTCCTCACTTAGGGGTGGAATTTCAACCTCCATACTAGCATGTCATCTGGTATTGTCATTGTTTAGGTCTTGTTTAGAAATTTAAACATATTTTGAGATTTCATAGACCTAGCTTTCTTATCAAATATAGAAGAGACTGTCTCAGAGTAAACCCCCTGATCCTTTGGCTCTTACAATCTTTCTGTCCCTCTTATGCATGTATTTCTTCAACACAGGAATTGATCATGCTTGATTTTTTTATTATCAAAGCACTAACAATATCTGTAGATTCTAGTTGGAAAAGAATTAAGTCCTTAACAAGGCATTTAAATTTTATCCATCTAATTTAATTACACTTGTGTCCCCTTCTGAATCATCGAGCACTAATAGTCCTTATGATACTTCCACTTTCTGGGTGTATGCAACTGTAAGGACATGCACATAAACCCCTTACAGAGACAGACAGAGACAGAGATAGACAGAAAGAGATAGATACAGACAGAGATGGAGCAAGAAAGAGAGTCTTCCACTTCCAAACTTTTGGATTCTAAGCATGTTTGTTAAACTTTAATACCAGATACTCTTTATTTTGTAATTTCCTGATTTTAGAAGGGGGAATAATGTTGACTTTTTTATTTGCACACATGTGTATGTTTAAAAAAATTAAGTCCATAGCAAAACAGCTAAATTTTATCCATCTAATTTAATCACACTGTGTCCCCTTCTGGATCATCAAGCACTAATAGTTCTTATGATAACTTCCACTTGATCTTTTGTTACTTTCAGTAGTGGATAAAGACTCATGGGACTAATGAAGCTTTACTTTCTTTTCAGTAACAACGGAGGATATATTATATATATTTAGTTTGAGGAACATCAATTGGGAAAAATGTAGCTGTTTTTATTGTGGTGCACATCCTACCATCCTGGAAATTATTTTCTTTCACAGTATATTTATTTTATATCTTTAGACATGAATAATAAAATTGTGGTTCCCAAGGATCTTATGGTTTATTGAAAAGTTAAGAAACATTGGAGATTAAAAAGTCTGTTCATGCCTAGCTCTGCAGTATGATTTTTGACACTCAAGCTTTGCAGCTGTTGCTCCCCCTGTTAGCTTTATTTGTTTGAGAGTGAGCAGCCATGAAAGTCTATCCAGTTACTTTTCTGATGATAATTTTCAGAGTTTCCTAGATGCCTTCATCAGTTAAGACATCTGTCCCTTTTGTCTGCAGTGGAATATGCCTTCTGGACTTAGGAAGTTAAAAACCTGCACTAGCCCTTACTTCCTGCTCATGGCTCACACCAGCACTGAAACAGAAATGCCCTCTTAGGTCACCTTCAGCCAGACTGCAAGTGTTCACATTTGCTAAGCCATGTGGCCTCTCAGGCACTCATTCTGAATTCTCTGTGCCCCCATCTCCCACTCTTCCAAATCTTCTGTTGGGATGATTGGATGTCACAACCTCAAGTGACTGGCAGGAGAAACAAATGCGCTGATGATTACTGAAAAGTCCTCTGGAGATAGACCTCTTTACCCATTGAGTTGTATGACAGTCAGTGAATTAACTGCATCATGAATATCGGCCATAAGACTGTGAATCATATTTTAAGGGGGACACTACTTTGGGTCAGGAACTCTTCAAAGGCTGTAAATCCAGCATGTCTCCTTGATTATTTTGGTCCTTTGAAGCTACCACAGAAGCATGGAAAATGAAATAAAAGTTGGCCAGGTTTAAATTGTAAAATCCCCGTTTTGCAAGTTTATTCCAGTTTTCAACAGCCAATACCTAGTGTGAGCCCGCAGCTCATTCCAGAATCTCAGACATACTGATTTAACAGCATTGGGTCCTGTCTTTGTTGTTTTTCTAGATGGGTAGATTTCATGAGATCTTTTGTTGTCTGTCGCTCTAAAGTTCTGCTGTGATCACTTACTGTTTAAATAGAATTTTAGAAGATGTATCATTCAGCACAAACATTTTTATAGAATTTAATTCTAAGTACTTGGAAATTAACATCCCTTTTTTTCAAAAAACTACATTTTTTATTCATTTTACATACTAATCACAGAGTCCTCTCTCTTCTGTCACCCCCCCCCCAGCATTCTCCTTGCAGCCTGCCCCCCATTCAATGCTCTGAAAAGGTAAGGCCTGCCATGGGGAATCAGCAGAGCCTGGTATAGTCAGTTGAGGCAGGTCCAACCCCTCCCGGTGCCTCAAAGCTATGCAAGGTGCCCCATCATAGGTAATAAGCTCCAAAAAGACAGCTCATGTACCAGGAATGGATCCTGATCCCACTGCCAGGGGCCCCTTAAGCAGATCAAGCTACACAACCATCTCACTTATGCAGAGGGCCTAGTCCAGACTGATGGAGGCTCCACAGCTATTGGTCTAAAGTTCATGAGTTTCCACTAGCTTAGTTTGGTTGTCTCTGTAGGTTTCGCCATCATAACTTTGATACCCCTTGCTCATAGGATCCCTCTTCCCTCTCTTTGACTGGACTCCTGAAGCTCTGCCTGATAAGTGGCTGTAGATCTCTCCATCTCTGCATCTCAGCATTATGAACAATGCTGCTATTAATATAGTTGAGCAAGTGTCCATGTGATATGATTGAGCATTCCTCGGTATATGCCCAAGAATGGTATCATTGGGTCTTGAGGTAGATCGATTACCAATTTTCTGAGAAACTGCCATACTGATTTCCAAAGTGGCTGTACAACAGTGGAAGAGTTTTTCCCTTGCTTCACATCCTCTCCAACATAAGCTGCCATCAGAGTTTTTTATCTTAGCCATTCTGACAGGTATAAGATGGCATCTCAGAGTCATTTTGATTTGCATTTTCCTGATGACTAAGGATGCTGAGCAATTCCTTAAATGTCTTTCAGTCATTTGAGACTCTTCCATTGAGAATTCTGTTTAGTTCTGTAGCCCAATTTTTTAATTGGCTTGTTCATTATTTTTATGTCTAGTTTCTTGAGTTCTTTATATATTTTAGAGATCAACCCTCTGTCAGATGTGGGGTTGGTGAAGATCTTTTCCCATTCTGTAGGCTGTTGTTTTGCCTTATTTATTGTGTCTTTTGCCTTACAAAGCTTCTCAGTTTCAGGAGGTCCCATTTGTTAATTGTTGCTCTCAGTGTCTGTGCTACTAGTGTTATATTTAGGAATTGGTCTCCTGTGCCAATGCATTCAAGGCTACTTTCTACTTTCTCTTCTATCAGATTAAGTGTAACTGGATTTATGTTGAGGTCTTTGATCCATTTGGACTTGAGTTTGTGAGTGGCAATAGATATGGATCTATTGGTACTCTTTTACATGTTGACATCCAGTTATGCCAGCATCATTTGATGAAGATGCTTGCTTTTTTCCATTGTAGAGTTTTGGCTTCTTTGTCAAAAAACAGATGTCCGTAGGTGTACAGATTAATGTTAGGCTCTTCAATTCAATTCCATTGGTCCACATGTCGGTTTTTATGCCAATACTAAGCTGTTTTTATTACTATAACTCTACAGTAGAGCTTGAGGTCAGGGGTGTTGATGCCTCCAGAAGTTGCTTTATTGTACAGAATTGTTTTAGAAATTAACATTTCTAATAAAATAATCTGAAGTGGAAATCTTCCATCACATAGAAGGATTCGAGTAACTGATTCAAAAAGTCTTGCATTATGACAATGTAGAAGTTATTATTTGAGTTTATTTTTAAGTTTTTAAAATCAGCTACTTAGTATAGAAAATAATTTAGAATTTCTATGAAGAATGCTAAGACCATTTCCATAAAGGTTCTGCAGCCAGAAAACCTGCTGTACTTCCAAGACCACAGTGCTGTGAAGTTCCTAAACTTGCAAAGCCCCTTACTGAATCACATCAAGTCAAACTGATGAAGTCATTCATTTCCATCAACATTGTCATTGATATATGTGGTAGGACAGGCCCATAAGGTCGAGGAAATCAGCTCAGACCAGTAGCCGAGGCATGCACATAATGTACTCCTTAAGAGCCAACCTGGAGTCTGTCTGAGGGCCTAGCAACAAGAGCTGTCACAGTTCCTAGTTGATGTCAGAGTTCCTGATCATGCCAAGTCTGCCTGAAGATCTAGCAACAATTGCTGTCAGAATTCCTGATTGTGCCCAGCCAATGAGGGACGACACACAGACTTGGCACTGGGAGGAGGGTATATAAGGCCTACCCTGTTATTAAATAAATGAGTTCATTATTTACTTTCAATGGGTTCCCGGTGTCTGGGTCATTGATGCTGCACCTTCTCACCACCTCTACTGAGGGAGCCATTAGAATCCATCAACAGATGAACACTTATACTCAGTGTGAATTTTTTGCCAGTTCACTATATGGTTTTATCCACTTTCCCTCAGTTTTGTGTTAGCTTTCATGTTTTATTTCTGAAAGAAAAATCATTTGATAATATCCTATGAACAGCTTTCTAATATGGGAGGGGCGCAAAGGCACTAAGTGCCTCATTTGTCATTTATTACATAAAGAATTCAAAAGCAAAATGAAAATTGTATGATGTGCTTGACTCATAATAGTCAAAAATAAAGATGATTGGACACTTTTCATATTGATATACAGAAATGAGTTCCTGTTGCACAGATGACAAACAGATTTTTAGAACCATTTAACCCAAAGGGTGGGGAACAATGTGTACTTTTGATTAATAAGTAGACCTGGAACTCTGAAGTATAGTGACATTTAGTGCTCATTTGCTGAATGTGTAAAGCTTTACAATTGTTAGTTTTATGAAACATACATTCTTAATTCCAGAGTTGATTCTTTTGAAAAGATTTGTTAGAAATGCTTGAAGTAACTTACTTTTGTCAACACATTGTAATTAACCACTTATTTTTAGAGCTGAATGTTAATGAGTCATTTCATGTTCTTAATTAAAAGTGGCTGAGAGTGGCACTGAGCTGTAGAACAAATAGACAAATTAAGTCCATTTTGCATAAAATAGTTCATTTTCCCTTTAAATACATATTTTAAATGCTGAAATTAAGCCCCCAAATTAATACCATAATAAAGAGAATCAAACCTAGTACACACAAGATTATTTTTTAAGACAAAGAATCACTTGAAATTTATATTTTTTTCATTTAATAACTGAAAATTTTGTACGAATCAATCTCAGTTATTATTCTCTTTTATTTACTTTTTAAATCACACAGATGCTAGGCTGCTTGTCATTCACATCCTACACCATGTTACTCACCACATTACTTTATTTGGCCATTACCACTTTTTATTTGCTTATTCTTACCTAATTAGACTTTTATATATTAATTTATTTATCAGTACAGTTCACTGTATTCTTATTATTCTGTTTTTCACCTTTTAACTAATTTTTTACTCTTCAAAACTCAATATACAAATATGTCAATTAAAAAATTATTAAGGAAAAATTGCAGAAGGTGAATTGCATTTAAGATTCAAGATTTAGTAGGGGTATAGGAAGAAACAAGGATACTACTTTGTAACATGAATCTTAAAAGGTCTTATTAATAGAAAACCTGGAGCCAGATATTGGGCTGAAAGTTGAAAGATCAGAGAGCAGAGCAAGCCAGCCAGTAGTTCTTACCTTTACAAAATCCTTAGTCTCAAGAACATGAGTTCCTGTTTCCTCATGCCTTATATACCATTCTCTGCCTAGACATCACTTCCTGAGATTAAGGGCATGTGTGCATCCCAAATACTTGGTAGCAAAGGAATGGGATTAAAAATATGTGCCACCATGCATGGCTCTGTTCCCAGTCTGGCCTTGAGCTCACAGAGATCTGGATGGATCTTTGCCTCCCTAGTGCTAGGATTAAGGGTGTGAGCCATCACTGTCTGTCCCTTACTTCTAATCTAGTGGCTGGCACGGTCCTCTGATCCCCAGATAAGTTTTATTGGAGTGTACAATCTATCACCACATTTCCCCTTTTTTGTCTAAAATAATAAGAGAAGGTTATAACTAATATCAGAATAACTATATACAATAAGTACAATGACTATACGTAGTATATACAGTCAAGAATTACATGAACAATGTCTAGTCCATTAACATTTGACAGATTCAGATAAAATAGTCTATTATTTTGCCTATTTTGGTAAGTCCAAAATGTACCTAATTCACTTTCTATCATAACTTATATTATCAATAGAAAACTATCTTTTGATGTCTTTCAAATTTATACACTTACACACCTTAGTGAGTTTCTTTTCTGAATTTGTTAACAAGGAAAACTATCTAATCTTCAACTCCCTCAGAGACCCAAGAATGAAAGAATATTAACTGAGCAAGCAGGAAGTGCCAACAAGTGACTTCCAAAAAATGTGGAAAATGACAGAAACAGCTGGCTGCTTGGACAGTTACCCAAGATTTCTCTGCAATGTTTGGGCATTTATCTTTGGCCTATCAGCCTAGCATATGTGACAGGTTCATCTCTGAAGCAGGATTTTCTAAAGAGCCTCCCTACCTTGTCTTGTCAAGTTTCGGCAGTACTTTCTTTTGTGTCCTGCTTGTCTATTTTGGATAGTATACTGTCAGCAGTCAATGTAAGGGCATTCTTTTGCCCAGTGGCTAATTTGCCACAAAGAAAGTAAACTCCATATGGAGTTTCTTCAATACTCATCACCTTCTCTGAAGTAGATTAGTGCTGCCAGGAGCAGACATGTCTCATTGTCATTAAAAAAGAAAAAAAATCTCTTATTAAAATATCTTAAATGCCATATTCTGTAGATCTCTGAAGTCTTTGAAGATGACCTATATATCTAAGATATATCTCTGTTTGATCTTGAAAACATACCTAAGTACAAGTTTGATTGTAATGACTACCTACTAAATTTCATTTCTTTATATCCTAATTAGTTGGTAATAATAACTTTCAAGAATTGGCAATTTGCATTATATTGATAAATAAACTGTATAGGTACAATACCTTGAACAAGAATATATATATATATATATATATATATATATATATATATATATATTATTTTCTAACAAAATCAAACTGTAATTTGTATCAATATATATAATTTGTATACAATGTACAAAAATCAAATCCAATGTAAAATATTTAAAAGTAGTGGTTGCCTTTTAAAAGCAGATTCAATAATCTATTTTTTTATCCATCATTTCTATATCTTTTTTCCAGAGTAGATTCAATAATCTAACTTTTATCTTATCATATCTACATCTTCTTTTTCCATTTTAGAGTAGATTCAATAATTTACTCTTTATCCATCATTTGTATATTTTTTTCTGTTACATTGTAGATTAAATAATCTACTTCTTATCGATATCCTCTTTTGTTGTTTTCAAAATAAGAACCCTGAATCTGGTCTCTTTTGTAATCAAACACCCTAAACAATGACAATTATCTACAACCCGTTGAGTGACCTAAAAACCACCCACCCCATTCTTGGGAATGTGGACATTGTGTTCTTAAAATTGCTTCATGCTGATTGAGGGTGAAGGCATCTTTAGGGGATTCTGAAAAGAAAATTTGGGGTTAATTTTCAAGTACTGGGAAAGGTAGCTGCATCATTTTTCCAGTCTCTGCATAATGGGAAAGTGCAGGGTTTGTTGCAAGTCCTTGCTTGAGTAGTCTGTAAGGCTGGATCATCTCAACTAGCCATCTCAAAATTGTCTTGAGCATTTTGTAGTCCAAAGCCAATCTTTGGGTAGTGTTTGTCTGCTTAGTGGTATTATCATCATCCTGATGGAATCATCATTATGGGACCCCATCACCATTTTAGAGGCTTCAAAGTTGCTGGTTTTTCTTCTGTCCCATATCAGATGGCTCTTCTGACATGAAGCAGAGATTTTGCATTTTCTTTTAACAGGCATGCTTATGTTTAAAGAAGGAGAGAGCTATGCTCCAGCTCCAAAGCCAGCTTTAATTTTTAAATGAGCTGGGACCAGTTTGCCTTAGTGTCTGTAGAGAAGAGCAGAAACATTTAGGAAGACTTATAAATTTTTTTTCTGTTAGATATGTGATAATACCAATAGGCCAATTTATTCTTTTTCTTGGGACATTTTTTTCTAGATGATTTGTCATGTTTTTGTAGATGTAACAGTCTTGTTAAATAAAAAACACAGAGCCAATGCAGAGATAAAAGCCCAAGAGGTTAGAGCAAGAGCTAAAAACCTTTCCCTTCACTGCCGCTGCTGTCTGCCTCAGCAAGAGAACTACTTCCTGTGTGTTTGTCTTCTTATAGACTTTCTGTTCTGCCTTCTCATTGGTTGTAAACCCAACCTCATGACCTCCTCATCACTGCCTGTCTGTACAGACCTCCAGATCTTCTATGGTTGGTATTGAGATTAAAGGCATGTATCTCCATGTTGGCTGTATCCTTGAACACACAAAGATCTGCCTAGCTTTGCCTCCCAAGTGCTGGGATTAAAGGTGTGCACCACCACCGCCCAGCTCCTGCTATGGCTTGCTATTAGCTCTGACCCCCAGACAACTTTATTTATTAACATACAAATAAAATCACATTTCAGTACAAATAAAATATCATCATATTTTTTTTCAGACTTCTCATTTGTCTAGTACTCTTCAGATTCCTTAGCCTTCATTCTCCTGAAAGACAAAAACAAAAACCCTTCTCTAACTCTAACTTTGGTGATATTCCCTTTTGGTAAGGTGTATCTGATTAAATGAAAAGCATTTGTTAGTGGTATAAGTAAGTTTAAGTTGAACGGTCATGCTGGTTGATGAACTATCACCTCTTCTAATTAAGAAGTTGCTCTTGTTCAAATCAAACTTTTATCAATTTTGATGGCATCGATGGCTTTTCTTCTCCTGTAGAAACAAAAGTAAAGCCTTGTCCCTAACATAATACATATCCTGGTTTCCATTCTGAGGTCAGTGCATTTTTAAGTGTACAGGCTCATTTAATTCTGTAGTTTTTTTCTGTTATCCAATGTCTCTCCAAGGTGGTTGTTCCTTTCTCACTAGCATTGAGAAAATTCAAAATTAATAGAGCATTATGTAATCTATTTCTGGAAGTGTTTGTTACCCTTTTCTGTTTATTTAATGTATCCTTTAAAGTTTGATTTGCTCTTTCTATGATTGCTTGGCCTGTAGAATTTGTGGTATACCTGTAATATGCAAAAAAAAAGTTTCATTTTACCAGAGACATATGCTGGAGCATTATCAATTTTAATTTGTACAGGTATACGCATGATGGCCATAGCCTCTAGCAAATGCATGATTACAGAATCAGCCTTTTCAGAACTCAGATCTCAGGCCATTGAAATCCTGAATAGGTATCAATGGTGTGGTATACATATTTCAATTTTCCAAATTCTACAAAATGAAACACAAACATCTGCCAGATTTCATTCCTGTGAGTGCCTTTTTGGTTATACCCTGCTGGCAGTATGGAGTTTGATTGTAAAAAACACAAGTAGGGTATTTCCTTATAATTTCCTTGGCTTGTTGCGAAGTAATGGAAAATTCCTTTTTTATTTTATTTTTTATTAGGAAATTTTCTATTCATTTTGCATTCCCCTCTCTCTTCCTACCCTCACCCTTTCCCCCTATCCCAACCCCCCTTCCCACCTCCTCCAAAGCAAGGCCTCCCATGGAGAGTCAGCAGAGCATTTATATACTCAGTTCAGGCAGGTCCAAGCTCTTCCCCTTGCACCAAGGCTGTGTAAGTTGTCCCACCATAGGCAGGGGGCTCTAAAAAAAGCACTTTCATGTCCTAGGGATGAATCCTGATCCCACTGCCAGGGAGTCTCTTAAGTAGATCAAACTACATAACTATCTTGCCTATGAAGAGGCCCTAGTCAAGTCCCATGGGAGCTCCACAGCTATTGTTCCACAGTTTATGAATTCCCACTAGTTTGGTTTGGTTTTCTCTCTACATTTCTCAATCATCTTGATGCCTATTGCTCGTAGAATCCCAATTGTCTTTCTTCGACTTGACTCCTGGAACTCAGCCTGATGCTTTGCTGTGAATCTCTGCATCTGCTTCCATCAGTTATAGGGTGAAGGCACTATAATGACAGTTAGGGTATTCACTAATCTGATTACTGGGGTAGGTTAATTCAGACACCCTCTCTGCTATAGCTAGTAGTCTAAGGTGGAGTCATCCTTGTGGATTTCTGGGAACTTCCCTAGCACCTGGTTTCTCCCTATCCTCATTGTGTCTCCCTCTATCATGGTATCTCCTTCATTGCTCTTCCATTCCATCCCTGTACCAGTTCAACTATCCCATCCCCTTATGTTCTTATCCCTCATTCCCTACCCTCCATTGCCTGTGGTCAAAACATTTCCAGCCACTGTGGAGGAAATTTCTCTCCAGGACAATTAAATAACCCAGTACCCACTGAAAGAATGATACAGCACCAAATGATAGAACAGCTCTGATAGATGAATCAAAAGTTCCAAAGAACACAATGAAATGAATATTTTGGCAGACTCACATAAATGAACAAATACCAAAGCTTAGAATTCAAATTAATGGCATTGTTTTGGAGGGCCTGGTAAACACAGGTTTGGATATGATTATAATTACAGCAAAACCATGGAATCTGAATTGGCCTCTGCAAGAGGTATATGTCCAATTTCTAGGGATTGGAGCCCTATCTCAGATAAAACAGAGTTCAAGATGGGTTGAATGCATAGGGCTAGAAGGACAGAGAGTAAGGCTGAAGCCATATGTGGCAAATGTAGCAGTGAATCTTTGGGGCCAAAATTTGTTACAACAGTGGAGTACCCAGATTAAAGATCCTACAGTCTCAGAAAGGGAATACAGACAAATGCATGTTTCTAGGAATAATAATATAACATACTATAAAAAACAATCACCAAATGTTCAGGCTAAACATAAATAGAGCACAATTGCTGTTGAACCCTCAGAAGTACCAACAGCCCTACTTTTAAAATGGCTAACTGATAAACCTGTCTGAGTTGGACAATGGCCTTTGACAAAAGAGAAGCTACACACTTTAGAATAGCTGGTTCAAGAGCAGTTAAATGCTCAACATATTGAAGAATCTACCAGCCCTTGGAATTCTCCTATATTTGTTATTAGAAAAAAGCCCAGCAATTGGAGAATGGTGATAGATCTGAGAGCTATTAATATAGTAATTAAGCTTATGGGATCCCTACAGACTGGGATGCCCTTGCTCTCTCTGCTACCCAAAGAATGGCTTATAATAATTGTTGACTTAAAAGACTGTTTCTTTACCATACCTTTATAAGAAAATGATAGAGAAAAAATTGCCTTCACAGTACCTAATTATAACAATTCCCAGCCAATCAAGAGATATCAATGGAAGATGCTCCCACAGGAAATGCTAAATAGCCCAACCCTGTGCCAATATTTTGTGCCAAAGTCATTGGAGTTAATTTGTGTGAAATTTCCACAATCCATAATTTATCATTATATGTATAATATTTTATTATCTGATACAAAGTTAGATACCTTAGAAAGCATGTTTGAAAAAGTAAAGAAAGTTTTGCTTCACTGGGGACTACAAATTGCTCCTGAAAAAATTCAAGAGGGAGATTCTATTAATTACTTAGGATATAAGATAGGGCTATAAAAAATTAGACCTCAAAAGGTACAACTCAGGAGATATTGATTGCAGACTCTTAATGATTTTCAAAATTTGTTAGGAAGTATTTCCAACTTACAAGGTATCATTGGAAAAACTAAAAATGGACTGAAAAATTTGACTAATACTCTAAATGGGGACAAGGACTTAAATAGTCAAGAGAATTATCAGCCAAAGCTGAAAAAGAATTGGCTCTAGTAGACTAGACAATACGAGAAGCGCACGTGGATCGTGTGAATCCAGAACTTAAATACATTCTATTCATACTCCCCTCTAGACACTCCCCCACAGGGATTTTGATGCAGAGGGAATTGGAATGGATATTTCTACTACATAAACCAAATACGAGGTTAAAGACTTATGTAGAAAAGATCTCTGATTTGATTCAAAGAGGAAAATTAAGACTTCACTGGTTGACAGGAATGGACCCAGCAGAAATTGTAGTACTTTTAACTAATGAGGAAGTTTCCTCACTATGAAAAGATAATGAAACTGCCAAAGAGCTTGTAGTGACTTTTTTGGGGAGAGATTAACAATCTTTATCTCAAAAGCATGAGAATAGAATTCATAAAGAAAACTGAATGGGTCCTTCTTCACATTGTAAGACAAAGGTCAATTTCTGGAGTCCTCACTTTCTATACTGATTCAAATAAATCAGGGAAAGTTGGACACAAATCAGGAGACTAAAGTAAAGTGGTTCAAAGTCCATACAACTCTGTACACAAAGCAGAACTGTTTGCCATTTTTATGGTACTGATGGACTTCACAGAAACCTTCAATATAGTAACTGACTCTCAATACACAGAGAGAGTTGTTTTAAATATTTGAAACTGCTGTATTTATTCATGATTACACCAAATTACCATCATTGTTCATACAATTACAGGAAATCATCAGAAATAGGGAACATCCTATATACATATAACACACATCAGATCCCATATGGGTCTGCCAGGACCTCTAGCACAAGGAAATGATGAGATTGATCAGTTACTAATAGGAAATGTGCTAGAAGCCTCAAAATTTCATAAGAAACACCATGTAAATAACAAGGGATTGAAGAATGATTTCTACTTCACTTGGCAACAAGCCAAGGAAATTCTAAGAAAATATCCTATTTGTTCCTTCTATAACCAAACTCCATTATCCACAGAAAGCAATCTAAAAGGTATGGTGATATTTTATTTGTATTAAAATGTTATTTGTATGTTAATAAATAAAGTTGCCCGGGGGTCAGAGCTATTAGCAAGCCATAGGAAAGCAGGGCAGTGGTGGCGTATACTTGTAATCCCAGCACTTGGTATGCAGAGCTGGGTAAGTCTCTGTGTGTTCAGGGATACAGCCATTATTGGACACACATGCCTTTAATCTCAATACCAAGCAAGGAAAACCTGGAGGCCTATACAGACAGGCCGTGACGAGGCGGTCATGTGGTTGGGTTTACAACCAATGAGAAGGCAGAACAGGAACACTATATAAAGACATTAACACAGGGGTAGTGAGTTCGTAGAGGTAGGACCACTGCAGGAGGAAGGGTAAGGTTTTAGCTCTTAGTTCTGACCTCTTGGCTTTCTTCTTTGCATTGGTTCTGTGTTTCTTATTTAATAAGAAGGTTGGTTACATCTACAAAAAGGTATACAAAGAAATTAAATTTGACAGATAGGTGTGTTTCATTTTGCAGAATTTGGAAGATTAAAATATATACACCATACCATTGATACCTATTCAGGATTTCAGTGGGCATCTCCTATGAGTTCTGAAAAGGCTGAATCTGTGATTACATACCTATTAGAAGTTATGATCATCAAGGGAATACCTGTACAAATTCAGACTGATAATGCCCCAGTGTATGTCTCAAATAAAATGAGACAGGTTTTTGCTTATTATAATATAAATCATGTTACTGGTATACCACACAATCCCTCAGGCAAAGTAATCATAGAAAGATACACTCAAAATTTAAAGGATATGCTAAATAAACAGCAACAGGTAACAATGACTCCTAGAAAAAGATTGCACAATGTTTTTTGAACCTTGAATTTTCTCAATGCTGAGGAGAAAGAAACACCAGCTGAGGAGAGATATTAGACTACAGACAAAACTTCTGAGTTAAGTCAACCGATTTATTTCAAAGATGTTTTGATCTCACAATGGAAACCAGGATACATTCTATGTTGGGGAAGGGGTTTTGCTTTTGTCTCTACAGAAGAAGAAAAATGATGGGTATCAACTAAATTAATAAAAATTTGATTTGAACAGGAGATACCCCTTGATGAGAAATAAATGCTCATCCATCAGTATGACATCTCTACAAGTTGTAAGAGAAATTTAACAAACAAAGGTTGGGATAGGGTTCTATTTTTCTTTACAGGATAATAGAAATACCCATCTTGCAGAAATCATAAGGCCTTGGATATCCAGATGTCTGCAGCAGAGAGAATCTATTGGTACCAAGTTATACAAGGTAATATCTCACTGCCTACTATCTATATCTCTTTAATTCTAGAAAAGTTGTGGTTCTGATTCAATTATATATCAAGCTGGCTTTGGATTTGGAATTTGGCTCCCTCCTTCTCTAAACCCAAGCATACCGCTAAAAGAAAAAGTTAAGAGATTCTGTCTCATTCCAGAAGAGCTGTCTGGTGTGAAACAGAAGAAAACCAATAAAAAGGGATCATAGTAGTCAAGATTCTATTTCTTTCTATGCTCTTCCTTGCTTTCAGAGAATCCTTTCTTACATGTCATGTCATCTTTAAATCCAAACTTTGCACTTTGATGTTAATAATGTTCAAGTTTCCCACAGTGAAAATAAGTTTTCCCAATAGCAATCTCTGAAGTCTCCAGAAGGAAGATGGGACCCTACAACAATGACTCTACTCGGTCCAGAAAGATGCCATGGAACCTAAGAACATTACTCAGTGATCAGCTTTGCACTTAAAACTCTTCAGGATAGTTCCAAGATGAGATGGTCCATCATAATACACTTCTAGCCAGAATCTCAGAAATCTTACCCATTACTCTGAGACTGGCTGCAGACTCTACTGAGACCTAACAGTCTAAACTTTCTTACGGGACCTCACAGTGATACCATTGCCCCATAAAAAGCAGGAAGCAATTATAAGAAAATGACTCCCCTCTCCCAAATGTATTTTTCTCAGGGTTAAAGATGAATGGTTGTAGGGTTGGGGGTGGAACAATAAAATTTGAACTCAGTATTATTTTTTAGAAAAGAAGAAGAGAAATGGATAAGTATAGGATATTAAGGTAGATCATTGTATTTACTAGTAAACTAATTCAGTAAAATATCAGCTTTAGATAATTTGCACTGATATGGATTCTTATATATTGATACAAATGTAAACTATTCTTATATTCCTATTTAAGATAATTTGTATATTCACACAAATACAAAACTGTATTTGTTGTATTCTACACATACTCCTATTCCTGTTTGAAATATTTTATATATTCATACAAATGTAAAATTGTATTTGTCATACTATATGTATTTTTACTTCTGTTTAGGATATTTTGTATATTTATACATATTTAGGATTATTATCTCATTGCATATTGCACTATATATACATTCCTATCTCTGTTTGAGCTATTTTGTGTATTGTCACAATTTTGAAGTCATTGTCCTTATACAGTACATTTTCTTACAGACTATTTGTCTTGCTAATGTGAAGTCTTCATCCTTAAGTTATTTTAGTAGAGACTTACTGAGCTATGGTCACTCATGCTTGTCATTTCCATAGTTATGCTAGCTAGGTTCTCCAGACTTACAGAAACATATGTCAGATGGATAGGCAATCTTCAAACACTTCATAGACCTAGAGAATGTGGCATTTAAATGTTTTGATAACTTAGAATTCTGTTGATGTGAGACACAATTGCTCCTGGCAGCACTGATCTGATCCCAAGAGAATGTTGGACTTCTGAGACATTTCCATTTGGAAGTTTGTCTTCTTCTTGACATAAAACAGCTTACTGGGCAAAGAATTTCCCTTGCTTCAACTACTGACAGTATTAATGTTGTCCTTTCTGGATGAGCAGGATACAAGGAAAAGTGACTTCTGAACTCTGCCGTGTTCAGGGTAAGAGTCTTCTATAACACCTGCTTCTGAAAATGGTCTATTAGATACTCTAGGTCTGTAGACAATTTGAATGCACCAATGATACTGAGAAACATTAGGTGACTGTCCAGACTGCCAGCTGTCTCTAGCTACTCTCTCAAGATTCCCAAAAGTTGTTTTCTCAGGTATTATTATATCCCTTCTCAGGTCTTTTCTGGAGTTGAAGACTAGATAGTTGCAGTTACAATCTTCTTGTACATTAGCTAGAACATATTAAGTAGTAGATTCAGTCTTATATAGTAAAAATACATATAACAAAACAATTATCAAGTAATAATCACAGGTACAATATCTAGCCTATTTATAATATCTAGTCTATTTGTATTTGGCAAAATTAAAGAAGATATTCTATCTATCCTATAATTGTGAGTCTAAGGTTTTATATCTAACTTATCTTTTATCGTAACTAAGGAAAATTATAACTATCTAATCTTCAACTACATCAAAGACCTCAGAAGGATATAATATTACCTGAGAAATGGGACAAGGAAGCAAGCAACTTTTGGGAGTCTTGCGAGAGTAGACAGAGACAGCTGGCAGCCTGGACAGTCATCCAAAGTTCCTCTGTAAAGTTGGGGCATCTGTCTTCAGCCCATAGGTCTAGAGTATCTCAGTCACTTCTTTCTGTGTCCTGTAGAACGTCTGGCAGTTTCCTCTGCAAAGCAAGAACCTGAAGGACCATTTTGCCAAGCAAAGTTCAGTGGTCACCTTCCTATGGGTCCTGCATGTCCAGTCGATCAAGCAGTCCAGGCCAGAACAGTTTCTTGCCCAAATGGCTATTTTTGCCAAGGTGAAGATAAACTCCATATAGAGTGTCTTTGATGCCATCCTCCTCTCTGAAGTAAATTGATGCTGCCAGGAGCAGACATGTCTTACTGTCCAGAAAATCTAAATTTTTAAAACATTTTAAATGCCATATTCTGTAGGTCTTTGAAGTGTTTGAAGATTACCTATCTATCTGAAATATATCTATGTATACCTAGAAGACTTAACTAACATGTCTACAAGTATGATTATCCTAGATGACTAATTATTAATCTATTACTTAATTATCCATTACAATTTTAAATGAGCTGTACAAACATAGTACCTTAAACAAGAGTAGAAATATACAAACAGTATAACAAAATTAACTTTAAATTTGTATCAATAAACTAAAATCTATACCAATGTAAAACATTTCAAACAAGTCATTGCTCTTTAAATGTACGTTCAACAATCTACCCTTTTACCCTATCATTATCTATAATATGCCCATTTTTTCTTTAGAAAGTGATTGCATTTATAATAAACCTGTTTTAAATAAAAATATTGGTTTTTCTGCGTCCCACACCAGAGGGCTCATCTCTTAACCTTTTTTTTTAGTAATATGCTTGGGTTTAGAGAAGGAGTGAGCCAATTTCATCTCCAAAGCCAGCTTGGTATATTTGGGATTTGGGCATAGCTTCTCATACTACTTCCTGCTGGAGGGGGGCACTGTATCTTATGGGAACATAAAGAAAATTTTAGGATTATACAGTAGTCCATAAGGGTGTATTGTCTGAGCCAGTTGTCTTGAAACTGTTCTGGATGTTGGATCATCTGGGCCATGGTGTCATCGAGAGACCTTTTAGAGGGTCTTGGTTGGTCAAACCTGATATATCTTCATCTGGAACAAGTCCATAGCCTCTGGCTTTCTGTGGAAACAAAAGTAGAGCCTCCTTTCAAAAGCAACATATCCTTAGATCCAAATTTTGAAGTCAAGGTACCTTTAAAATATACATATTGGCTTAACTCAACAGCTTTTACAATCAAATGTTTTTCTGTAGTTAAAAATCCCAAAGACAACACAATCCAGATTCTCTGTGTGATATCTATCTTTATGTGGCTTATTTTTTATATTACCTTTACTGTCTCTTTAAAGACTTTATTTTTTTAAAAACTATCTATTTGTTTATATAACTGTATACATATATTTCTTTCTTTCAAACCTACATACATTTTTACACACATTGTAAACTATTTAAAGTCTTGTTTCATCTGAATCTACCTTACTGTGTAACTGTTGCTTTAAACTGCAATGGTTAGTACTAAAGCAGAGGTCTTGGTTGTGAGTTCCACCCAATTTAGTTTTTCAACATGGTGGAGATAATTTACCACTAGTGCTGTGAGCATAGTGGGTCTATGCTTTTATCCAAGCAGCATGTAGCCCAGAAAACTCTTTTTATTATTATTATTATTAGCAAAGGCTAAATCCACCATACAGCAGCATGCTGTGGGATTTTCTGTATGGCAAATGTTTTGCTCTGATTGGTCAATAAATAAAACACTGATTGGCCAGTGGCTAGGCAGGAAGTATAGGCAGGACTAACAGAGAGGAGAAAAGAAAGAACAGGAATGCAGAAGGAGTCACTGCCAGCCGCCACCAGGACAAGCAGCATGTGAAGATGCCAGTAAGCCATGAGCCACGTGGCAAGGTATAGATTTATGGAAATGGATTGATTTAAGCTATAAGAACAGTTAGCAAGAATCCTGCCACAGCCATACAGTTTGTAAGCAATATAAGTCTCTGTGTTTACTTGGTTGGGTCTGAGGGGCTGTGGGACTGGAAGGGGGACAAAGATTTGTCCTGACTGTGGGCCAGGCAGGAAAACTCTAGCTACAGCAGCAGCATAATGTATGGCTTGGTGATGCCTCATTCCTGCCATACTGCTGGTCAAGCTCTCATGCCATGAACCTGCCATAGTAGCTCAAATCCGCAGGCTGCAGCTAACTTGAGAGAGACAACTAGGAAGCTGTTTTTAGCTCCATTTTAGAATCTTTTTTCCTCAGGTTTTAGGTAGAAACTCTTGCCCCACGTTGGATGCCATTTGTAGCTGAAGTTTTCTCCAGTCCTGCCTGGCCCACAGTCAGGACAAATCTCTCTCACCTGCCAGTCCCACAGCCACTCAGACCCAACTGAGTAAACACACAGAAACTTATGTGGCTTACAAACTCTATGGCTGTGGCAGGCTTCTTGTTATCTAGATTTTTTTTATCTTAAATTAACTCATTTCTATAAATCTATACCTTGTCAAATGGCTTGTGGCTTACCAGTATCTTACATGTTGGTATTCATGGCAGCAGCTGGCAGCATCTCTTGACTCAGCCTTCCTGTTCCCAGAATTTTTTTTTGTTTGTCCCACCTATACTTTCTGTCTGGCTTCTGGCCAATCAGCATTTTATTTATACAGAGTGATATTGACAGCATTTAGGTGTCAGGGTAACTGTGGCCTCAAAAAAGGAATTTGGCAATATTTCTTCTGTTTCTATTATGTGGAACAATTTGAGGAGAATTAGTATTAGATTTTCTTTGAAATTATTATAGAATTCTGTGTAGATGTAACCGTCTTGTTAGATAAGAAACACAGAGCCAATTGCAAAGTTAAAAGCCCAAGAGGTCAGAGCAAAAGCTAAGAGCTAAAAACCTTACCCTTCACTGCCGCTGCTGTCCTCCTCAGCCAGAGATACTTCCTGTGTGTTTGTCCTTTTTATTGACTTTCTATTCTGCTTTCTCATTGGTTGTAAACCCAACCACACGACCTCCTTGTCACTGCCCATCTATACAGACCTCCAGGTCTTCTATGGTTGGTATTGAGATTAAAGGTGTGTGTCTCCGTGCTGGCTGTATCCTTGAATACACAGAGATCTGCCTAGCTCTGCCTCCCAAGTGCTGGGATTAAAGGCGTGCACCACCACTGCCCAGCTTCTGCTATGGCTTGCTATTAGCTCTGACCCCCAGGCAACTTTATTTATTAGCATACAAATAAAATCACATTTCAGTACAAATAAAATATCACCATAATTCTGCACTGAAACCATCTGGTCCTGGGATATTTTTGGTTAGGAGACTTTTAATGACTGCTTCTATTTCCTTAGGGGATGTAGGTATATTTAAATTGTTTATCTGGTCTTGATTTAACTTTTGTATGTGGTACCTATTCAGAAAATTGTCCATATCTTTTAGATTTTCCAGTTTTGTGTGGTAGTTTTTTGAAGTTTGACCTGATGATTCTTTGGATTTCTTCATTGTCTATTGTTATGTCTCCCTTTTCATTTCTGATTTTGTTAATTTGGATGCTCTCTCTCTGAGTTTTAGTTAATTTGGATAAGTGTTTGTCTATTTTGTTGATTCTTTCAAAGAACCAACTCTTTGTTTCATTGATTCTTTGTATTGTTCTCTTTGTTTCTATTTTATTGATTTCATCCCTCAATTTGATTATTTCCTGGTGTCTATTCCTCCTGGGTGAATTTGCTTCTTTTTCTTCTAGAGTTTTAAGGTGTGCTGTTAAGTCACTAGTGTGATATTTCTCCAACTTCTTTATGTGGGCATGTAGTGCTATGAATTTTCCTCTTAGCACTGCTTTCATAGTGTCACCTAAGTTTGAGTATGTTGTACATTCTTTTTCATTGAATTCTAGGAAGTCTTTAATTTCTTTCTTTATTTCTTCCTTGATCCATTGGTGATTTAGTTGAGTATTATTCAGTTTCTATGAGATTGTAGGTTTTCTGTAATTTTTGTTGTTGTTGACATCTTACATTAAGCCGTGGTGGTCCAATAGAATATAGGAGGTTATTCTAACTTTTTTGTATCTGTTGAGATTTGCTTTGTGATTGAGTATGTGGTTGATTTTAGAGAAGGTTCCATGTGGTGCTGAGAAGAATGTATATTCTTCTGTATTAAGATGGAATGTTCCATAGATATCTATTAAGTCCATTTGAGTCATAAAATACACGTTAGTTACCTTAGTTCTGTGTTAAGTTTCTGACTGTTAGACCTGTCTATTGCTGAGTCTGGGGTGTTGAAGTGTAGGGTTTGATGTGCAGTTTAAGCTTTAGTAATGTTTCTTGTTTTTGAAGTTGAGGAGTGTTTCTTGTATGCAGCAGAAGGATGGATTCTGTTTTCATATCCATTGTTAGCCTGTGTCTTTTTATTTGTGAACTGAGTCCATTGATATTAAAGAATATTAGAGACCAGTGATTGTTAATTCCTGTTGTTGTTTTGATGGTAGTGTTGTGTGTTTCCCTTCTTTCTTATTTGTTGGTGTGGGATTATCTATTGACTGTGTTTTCATGGGTGCATGTAGCTTCCTTAGGTTTAATTTTTCCTTCTAGTGCTTTCTGTAGGACTGGATTTGTGGATAGGTATTGTTTAAGTCTGGTTTTATCTTGAAATATTTTGCTGATGGGTAAAGAGAACAGAATCTAACAAATCAATTAGTTTGGAAGGCTTTTCAGAGAATTTTGGGTTCTGCAGTTTCCAATTATAGAGATTGCTAGTGGCGAAGGGCCAGTGGTCCAGCTGCTACCTGTAGTCCTCATGGGGGGGGAATGCTCACAGTAGAAGTGCAGTTGAGTCAGCCTCTGCTGAGGGCTTCTCCCTTTACTAATGGGCACTCATGTGAGGAGGACTCTTGACCTCTCCCAAGGCTCCCCCAGCCTCCTCCTCATGCTCTATAAGTTGACAGGGAGTAGGTGTTGAGAAAAATTTCCTCCTCCACATCACATCCTGACGGGGGTAAGACAGGGTAAAGAAGGGCCTATGGCTGGGATTCTCCATCTGGTTTTGGTTTCTTTTCGGTTACTACTGCAACTACTGCCTGAATGGCAGCAGGGAAGGTTTAGCCATTTAGGGGGCTTTTCTACCAATATTTGCCAGGTTGTGATATAAAGAACCTGATCCAGGTGCCCTGGTGACCCACAGATTATATCCTTTACCTGATGGATGGTGGGGAGATCAAAGTCCCTTCCTCAGGCCATCCTACATTTAGAGTCAGCCACTCATTTCTGCAAAAAGATGGTTAATTTTCCCTTTCAGACAATAAGTCCCATGCCAGTGACCTGGGTCTAGAAGTCCTTAAAATGTTTCAGCAAAAGGATTAGCAGGGTCAAGATTGTTTGCTCCATCTCTTCTACAGGAATAAAAATGGTTATAAGACAAAAACACAGAAAGACAACACTCCAGACAATGTACCAGTATGGTGCACCAAAAAGAAACCACAATCAGGACAACGGCCTCTCTCACCATAAGCAAGCTCAGTCTAATGGACAGACTCTCTGCCTGTATGTGAGCCTCCTCTGTCAGAAGTGACCTATTTTCCCACCTTCAGTTCCGATATTTCCAATGGAACCCTGTCCCCTTCTGGTGGGTCTGAGATGTCTCTCGAACCACCTGGCTTGGATGCCACTAGTGTGTCCACCTGGCTCACCTGGGCCTCCAGCATCAGCTCCATCCTTTAAAAGTACAAGTTAGAAAGAGAAAGAGAATGACAAAGAAAAACAAAGACACAGAGTGCTCACTTATTGCCTGGCCTTCCAAATTCTCGATGTGGTGAGAGTCTCTGGTGGGGTTCCTGGCCAATGCACCAAATGTTAGGGTCTGTAGAGCATCCACAAAATCAAAAACCATCACTCACATATGCAAACAGCAAGAGTGTTGCTTATTCCAGCACGCAGGGGTCTGCCAGCCAGGCAACAAAATGGCTGTGACTCCAAATGGAGCCCTCAGGCTCCTTTTATAGGCAGCCAGGAAGGAATGAGGTCATCTCAATCATGATTTTCTGGGTCTTCTCTCCCTGCTTCAACAGAGTACAGAAACTGAAACTGAAACAGAAACTGAAAGCTAACAGGGTGCAGAAATTGAAACTGAAACTTAATTAAACTTAGACCTACTGGAATCTGGGGCCAAGAGAAGCCTAGCCATGGTGCAGCTGTGACCCCTCACCAGGAATCTACAAGGATGACCCTAGCTAAGAGTCCTAGCATAGGGTGTATGTAGCCTGATTGGCCACCTCCTGTGACCAGGCAAGACTTCCAGTGGAAGGACTGGAACACCAACTCAGCAATATAACCTTTGATCTACAGTCTGTCCTGCCTATGGGATGTGCTGTGGTAATGGTGGTGCAGAGATTGTGGGAGTGGCCAAAAATGACTGTTCCAGCCTGAGACACATAGCACGAGAGTCAGCTTACCCCTGACAGTACCTGAAGCTCCAGGATCCATAGGTAAGATAACCCAGAGACCTAGGATGGAACCAAACAGGACTGGAGAAAAAAAAATGTCAATGTAATGATGCCTAAATATATTGTGTTATACTCATTGATTGCTACCGAGCCCAACTCTCATCAGAGAGGCTTCATTCAGCAACTGATGGAAACAGATGCAGAGCTGAAGAGAGGGAGGAAGGATTTTAGTCTTGGATTTTAGTTAACAGTAAAAACCCCAGTTTTGTTCCAGTTTGTTCTGCTCTGAGCTGTTATCCACAATTTCCTGAGAAGAAGCTGCAAATCCCGACCCTACATACAATCCTTCTTAGAATAAGGCCAAGCCATAAATGTTCAATCCTCTTCTGAATGAGTGGCTCAGAAAGGAATCTGTGCCACCAAACCATAGGATTCCCTGACAGGCTAAAAGTGTACCACTGTGGAAAGTCCCCAACCACCTTCCCCATGTACATCATTATTAGTGGATGTGTATCTGGGACTGCCTTTTTGTGGTTTTCCCTTTAAAACCGACTGCTGCCCCTGCCTCAGAGACGTAGTTTGAAGCCTGAACCCTGCTGCCTCCCTGATATCAGTTTTTCTAAATAAAAGGTTTTGCTTTCTCAAACCCAGTCTTTTGTGATGGGTTATTCCTAGATCCTCAGTCTCTAACAATAGGAAGCAGAGGGGTCAAGGACATCCCAAGAAACCCCTCAGAATCAACTATTGTGGGCTCATAGGGGCTCACAGGGACTGAATCAAAAAGCAGGGAGCCTGCATAGGGCTGACCTTGGCCTTCTGCATATATGGTACAGTTGTGCAGCTTGGTCATCTTGTGGGACTGCTAATAGTGAGAGCAGGAGGTGTCTCTGACTTCTTTCCTGGCTTTTACAACCCTGTTATTCATACTGGGTTCCATTGCACAACCTTAATACCAAGGGAAGTGCTTAGTCCTACTGCAGCTGAATAAGCCATGTGTTGTTGATATCCATGTGAGGCCTGCCCCTTCCTGAGTAGAAATGGAGGAGGAGTGGACTGAGGAGGGGGCAAAGAGAAAGTGGAGAAGTTGGGGGAGGGACGGGTAGGAGAGGAAGGAAGGAAACTACAGCTGGATGTAAAATAAATAAATGAATAAATAAAAATTAACCTCTCTCCAAGTTAAAGAAGAATGACAAAACATCTAACAATCAGAACAAACATAGTTACTCCATTAAAAAGGTTAAAAACACAATCACTAATCAAAATAAAAGGAAAAACTACTAGAAATATTAAATATTAAAAGCTATTTAAACATTATTTTCCAATTTATTTAATTTTAGACACAGCTATCTTAGATACTTTTCTACTGTTGTGATAAGACATCACAACCAAAGTGAGTTATAGAACAGTTTTTTTGTGTCTTACAGTTTTAGAAGGTGAGTCCATGACTATCATGGCACAGAAAACAGTAGCAGGCAGCCAGGCATGGTTTTGGAACAGCAGCTGGGGGCTCACACTTGATCTACAATTAGGAAACACAGAATGTACACAGGAAACAGCATATGTATTTTGAAACTTCAAAGTCCTCCCCCAGTGATACACTTCCTCCAACAGGGCCATATCTGCTAATCCTACCCAAATAGTTCCTCCAACTGTGGACCAAGTATTCAAATATATATGCCTATTAAGGCCATTCTCATTTAAAACCACCATGGCATCAATCTTTAAAACCACAGACACAGAATAATGTGCATTTCATTTTCTAAAATTTTTGCAGTTTTAATATTGAAATAAAAATAAATGACCATATTCAAAATAAACATAAAGGCTTAGATTGAATATGACTTTGTATAAAAATAAAGTAATAAGTATTAGCAATAAAACACTCAGAAAAATATTTCTCATTTCAAAATAATCATATTAAAACTTATATAGTATATATAGAAAAATCTAATTACATAATATCAATATGTATTCAAAAATATTTTTAAATAGTTATGTAAGTTTTACTGATGGGATCTATTTTCATTTTGCATAAATAAATTAGTTACCAGTCACAATGCTAACAAAACAAACAAGGAGGGAGAATATTGACAATCTCAGTGTAACAAAGAATTCACTTGATCCTGACCAATACACTCCATAATGAAACTGTCATTTAGAAAACTGCATAGCTGTGAAATTTCAAATAAGCCTATTGCAAACAGTTTAATGACAAATTCTGAAACCCTTTACCTGAGTGATTGAAAGCACCATGGGGATAGCCTCAGTTACTGCCTCTGTCACTCAATGCAATGATTGCTAGTAAGATAAAGCAAAGAAAAAAGTGAAAGCATGCTATTTGAAACAAATATGAAAATTATTTTTGTCAACACAATACAAAGAAAATATTCAAGAATTCTTTAAAGAAAGCTACAATAGCCAGGCGGAGGTGACGATCACTTTTAATCCCAGCACTCAGGAGGCAGAGCCAGAGAGATCTCCGAGTTTGAGGCCAGCCTGGTCTACAGATTGAGATCCAGGACAGGCACCAAAACTGCACAGAGAAATCCTGTCTCGAAAAACAAAAAACAAGAAACCTATGATAACTAGAGAATGCATTAGAAACACTACAAGTCAGTGTGTCACATGATGGCTCCGAGGGATGAAGTGCTTACCAGGCAAAGTGAATTCACAAAGCCACGTGACCTTCCTGTACCGCTGCAATCAACAGACAGACAAAGGAAGAAACCCTATCAAGATGGCTGACCAGGCAAGCCCGAACAGCTAAGTGCTCCGGGAAAGAAGACACATCAATAAAGTAGCAGGCAATCAAGGCACACCTCCAATCTCAAACTCTGGTCTCCATATACACTCACAGTTATAGGCTCACACAGGTGAACACACATACATACAGCACACATATACATAGTGAAAAAAAGTCAGAAAGGTGATTTTCTTTAAATTCATGCAATTTCCATATGCCAATAAAAAAAAGCAGGGAAATAAACTTTAAAATGAACTTTTAAAATACAAAGATTAAATATAATAAGAAGGTAAGACTCTTAAACTGCAAAGCTTAAAATCATTTATAAATTAAATTAAATCAAATAATCTATTTTGGTGCATTCTTTTTGTTTTTGTTTTTCGAGACAGGGTTTCTCTGTGTAGCTTTGCACCTTTCCTGGAACTCACTTGGTAGTCCAGGTTGGCCTGGAACTCACAGAGATCCGCCTGGCTCTGCCTCCTGAGTGCTGAGATTAAAGGCATGCGCCACCACTGCCCGGCTTGGTGCATTCTTAAAAAATGAACTCTCTACACATTGATTGGATTTGATTTAATATACCACGTTGGAAATCTGGGTGGCCCCTTTTAGAGACTTCAGAAACTTATTGTAAAATTAATTCTAAAATGAAAAGACCCACATCCTGTTAAAAATCTTGTGAAAGGATTTCCACATAGGTGCTCGATTAATTTTAAACATAGACAAAAAGACAACTGAAAATAGAAAAAAGTGTATGTTTTCTCAAATCGTGTTGGAAAAACAATGTGTGGGCGAAGTCAACCTTAATTTCCAGGTCACACGTTGCACACTAATGGTGAACCACCATACAGCGAATTTCAGAACCGAAACATGAACATTGGAAAGTAAAAACGACTATTTTCAGCACTTGGCAACTATTTCTTTGTGAGATTTGAAATATTTTAAAGATTTAATTATTTAAAGGTACGACACTGAAGTTTTATACAATTTCCTTCAGCAGATACAAATTTTTTGTCCATCAGGATTTTAAAATAGGAAAGTGCAAGTTCAAGAGGCCGTGTGGAAGAAAGGAGTCACCATGCCTGAGGGCGACAGTGCTGGAATGGTGAATAATGATCTCATGGAAATCATTAAAGTCAGACAAGCAAACCATTCGAAATGGAGGAGCATTTCAAAGAGCAGGAAAAAAAAACATAAAATGTTCTTAAGGTTAGGAAATGGTCTTCTAGAAAAAAAACAAAAAAACTTCACTGGAAATACCAGTGAAAATTCTCAGCCACTGACTCCAACACAAAGGCCCATTTTAGACACAGAGGATTAGGCAGAAGACAGATAATTAGTTTTTCAAAGAGAGTAACTGAGCAGTTTATGCATCAGCAATATTGGTGTAATAGTCACCAGCCACTTTTGAAAATATATTTTAAAAGATATATATTAAATATATTTTAAAATATATATTTAAAAGAATTTATGGCTATGATATGAGACCAGCAACTGATACTGTATTTGCAATCACAGGAAAAAAAATGATGATATATGTAGATTAACAGATGTGTACATGAATGTTGCTATATTCATGATAACAGTGACAGGCACATTTTCACTGTACCTGCAAAGAATAATATCTAAGTTCATTATAATATACACATAATTGTATCATAAATTATACAATTGCCAGAAATAATGAGTACATGACACACAGCCATAACCTATGTAAATGTCAAATATCGCTACATTAGTCAAAATAAATCAACTCGAAAAAAGCCCAAAATACATATTGGTGCTTGAATAATATTTAAAAGCAGACAAATTTAATCCTGAGAAATAAAATTCAGACAGTTGTCACATATGGAAAGTTATCATTTTAAAGGGATAAGAAACAGTTGGAGTTTAACGAAAGTGTCATGTGAGGTTATTTAAAAACTGCTTCAGCACTGTATTTAAAATGCTCCAGTCAGGTACATGCCTGTGATCTCAGCACGTAGGAGCTGAAGCAAGGGAATTTCAAACACAAAACTAGCTTACTCTAAAAAACTATATCCTGTCCCCCCCAAAAAAAATCCAACAATAACAATAACCAATAAATATATTTTACTGATTTCACTTATACTATTTAATTATTTATAATGATAAGTATGGTATTATAATTTTTATGAAGTTACCCCTATGCCAAAATTCTTTCTTAGAAAAAATCCAATATAGAAAAATTTAAAAATATATTAGTTCTGTGGGTGGAAAGATGGCTTAGTAGTTAGGAGACTGTACCACTCTTGCAGAGAATCTGAACTCATCTCCCAGTACAGGCATTGGGCAGCAAAAATGACTTAATAACTCACTTAAAAAGCACCAAATCCCTCTTTCTGACCTTTGGAGGCATAACCACCCCTCAAGACATTGCATTAAATTTAAAAAAAATATCTTCTAAAGTCACAAAACTTAAATGATATTTCCTTTGACTGTTTTGTTTTATGAATTATAGTTGTTATAAAGATAATTATAAATCAATGTTTAGTGTTATGAAATTTGTTTTATATTTAAACAAACATTTTCAAGCAAGGCCCATTTTTCAAATAATTGTGACATTTCTAGCCTATTTTTAAAAATAAAATAATTTCATTTAGTATTTTGTTCCAAGATTAGAATTAAACAGAAACGTAAATTTTTATGCATAAAATTTCTGTTAAATTTGAGATAATAATAAATTTTCAATCTAGTAGAATTATTTTAGCATAGCAAAATATTTTGTGGAAATTATGTAATATTTAACAAGATATATTTTATCATTCATTGTAAACTATATTTAAAATGATAAAGAACTTACAACTGAAATACTTCATTTAAAAAATCTTGTACTTTTATTTAATGTGAATTATGTAAGACTCATTTCTTACACTCTTTCCTCCTTTTTCTGAAAAGCAAATGTCATTTCAAATTAAGATAGAGGGAAGCGATTTTCTTGCCAGGCTTTCAGCACTGATAACCCTGCATTAGGAGATAAAAGGATGTTTTGTGAGGCTGTAAACATGCAAAGTCTTGATGCACATGGAAGATAAAGAGTCCTAGTTAGGGGAACTTTGGATGTGTTTGTCCTTAAGTAAGCGAATCAATTTCTCAGATAGAAGTGTAAAATGCAGGCAGTGGCTCCCGCAAGTTGCAGATTCTTTTCATATTTAAACAGTTTTTTCTTACAGTCTCACATTTAAAGTCTGGCTTTGTTTCTAGGTAGAATGCATGCTACTTTTTTAACAGCATGAATAAATTTTAAAAGGTATTCTTTTAAATTTTGTAAATGTGTACAACTTAGCTTTACCATATCTACTTCCTATTACCACTTCCCAATCCCCCTGGTACCTCTCAGCACATCTTCCTCCTGATTTCATGTCTCCATTTCTTATTGTTATTGTGATTAACTCCCTTGAGTCCAATTACTGCTGTCCACATGCACTCAATGTGGGGCCATCAACTGGCTGCTGCTACATTTAGTAGTAGATAGTATTTCAGGTCTTCATGAAAAGCCTAAATTTGCTTGTATATATTAATTTAAAAGAGAAATGATAAATGCTCATCATAATAAAACAGTCTCTTTTGTTTTTATACATTCTTCTACTTATTCATTTACTAATCTCTGTGGGGAGGCATATGGGCATGCCATAATGAATGTGTTGAAGGTAGAGGGCAATGCTGAGGAATTGGTTCTCTGCTTCCACCAGGAGGTATCAGAGATGGAACTTGAGTAACCTGGCTTGGCAACAAGCTTTCTTACCTGAGTTGCCTTGCTCACCCATGTCTTTAAAAACAAAACATGATATTCCAAATGTGCTATTTGTTTCTTGAGTTCTTTATATACTTTGGAGATCAGTCCTCTGTCAGATGTGGTGTTGGTGAAGGTCTTTTCCCATTCTGTAGGCTGTCTTTTTGTCTTACTGACCATGTCTTTTGCCCTACAAAAGCTTCTCAGTTTTAAGGTCCCCTTTATTAATTGTTGTGCTCAGTGTCTGTGCTGCTGGTGTTATATTTAGGAAGTGATCTCCTGTGCCATAGTGTTCAAGAGTACTTCCTGCTTTCTCTTCTATTAAGTTTAGTGTAACTGGATTTATGTTGAGGTCTTTGATCCACTTGGACTTGAGTTTTGTGCATGGTGACAGATATGGATCTATTTGTAATCTTTTACATATTGACATCCAGTTATGCCAGCACCATTTGTTGAAGATACTTTCTTTTTTCCAGCTATTTGTGTCATCATTTTAAGGAAGAATTTCACAGTAACTTGCAGTGCTAATAATCTGCTGGCATCAGGGAGACTGTGGCCTAAGACCTCACCATTAACAGCTGCTGTTATTTCATGATGGTGACAGTCATTTGTAAGTAGCTGCTAACTCCTCTGCTGGCTAATATGTCTTTTATCTTCATGACTGTTGGGAATTGATGTAAGAGAATATATAAAACAAGTGAAAGTTATATGTGTGTGTTATAGGAAGATGCAACATACTGAATTATCACTTTGTAGTTAGCTTCTGTTCTATCTAAACTGGTTTTACCTAATTTAAGTAAATTGCTCATTTGAAAACAAACTGAGATGACTCTGTTACTTCATTTAGTATCCTAGAGAAATAGATGTTTGCTAAACCAAGAACATGATTTTCATGGAAAGAACCATCGTTTAAGGATTAGTGATGTTTGGAAAGAATATTAAATATCTGTCTCTCTTACTGCCAATTTTTGTCCTGTGTACCCGTGCTGGACCCTGAACAGAACAAAACAAAACAAAGAAAAGCAAAACAAGATCATTTCATCAAAGAGAAAAAAGCATACTACAATACTCCATAATTCTACACTGAAGTTACAATTTGAAAATTTTAAACATTATTAACTTTTCTATTATTAATTTTTCCATGTAAAGATTTCATATTTTCATAATTAAATGTGTTCTTTCACAATTTAATACATACATATGATGCATACTGATTACTCTTGTTACTCACCTCTGCTTATTCCCTTTTTCTGACATTCCTATTTATGTTGTTTTCTGACTGACTGAGTTTAACTGAGGCTGTCTCTGTGACTATGGGTTTGGAGCTCTCCACTGGGGCCTTGTGTGGTCAACAGCCAGTGCGCACTTAGTGGATCCTGCCTGACTTTTGAACAGTCTTGAATGAAGGAGTGAGGATAAAGAAATAATAGATACGAAAAATAGAGACGGAGATGTAAAAGGAAAAGACAGACACAGAATAGCATCAGAAAGGCTCTGAGTCAATACCACAATCACTCTGATTTTATTTCTCAGGGTCTTTTTATACACAAAGCAGAGGGGGCAAAAGACTTCCCTCTCTCAATGACATCATGGTTCAAAGTACAAACAAATGTAAATACTGTCTCAATTCTCAAGACATCTGGTAACCACGCCTTTGGCAAAACGTCTTGTCCTTGAAGGACAAAACAAACTCGGGTTCTCTGACCTTTAGTCAGGTTGGAATAAGGTCACACTATGGAGTCTCGGTGCACCCCCACAACGACTAAAGACACTGGCCTACCCTTTCCCAGATTTTAATCTTCATAAAGGAGAGGAAGAGGGATATTGGAAAGACAGTCGTTATCTTATTTCATTTAAAAAGAATGCCCAGCCTAAGTGTTACAGTAATGACAAGTATGTTGAGTGGTGAGTAGTCATTATTACCAAGGATTATTTGTATCAGAGTTCTAAGAACAAATGATTTTGTTCATCCTGGAGTTGAAGACACACTGTAAACTCAAGAATGCCTTCATTATTCTGTAGGGGGCAGCAAAATATAAACAGATAAATATTGGCGGTCTACCGACAGCAACCACTTAGCAGCTGGTTTGTTCTACAAGCAAGGGGTGGAATATACCTGAACTGCTGGAAAATTATCATGGCTAATTAAAATTCTTTACGTTAGTACCAGAGCTTGCTTGTATTCCCTTTTATCTAATCTCTTCTTTATATAAACAACCACTGAAGCTGAACAAAACCAGTAAGATAAAATTAACACACAAATTGTTTTTTCTCCCTTTGGGCAGGAAAAATCCTGTTTACAAGGAAAATGATATTATACATAAATATTTATGAAAAACAACAAAGAGTCAAACAAAATCACCGAGCTTTTGTGTAAACTAGCAAGTATAACATGAGGTAGACTATCTGATACACATATTAAGAGTTCCACAGTGTCTTGAAATAAAACCTATTTGGAAAATAAAAATTTTACCATCAATAATTAATTTTAAATTGTGACAAGTGAGAGAAAATGAAGACTTAATCAATATTGTAAAGTTATTAAACTTACTGTCCAGTGTATATAGTGTTGTTAAAAGATTATTTCTCTATACCCAGAAAAGTATTTTCATGAAGAAATTACAAAAGAAAAATATTTAATTGTCATCATTAGTATTCCAGAGGGCACATTTCATATAATATGAGGTATAAGTAGAGTATCTTCAAGTGAAAGGCAGCATCCTTCATTTACTGAGACATCTGAATAAACTTTAAAAAAATGTTGATTTTTTTCAGGACTGCAGAATTCGTTATCTTTCTAAATTCAATTGCCAGTCTTCTGTTAAGAAAGATAAAGTACAACATATACATGGAAATCTCATGAAGGTTTTCCTTATCTCATTTCTTTTGGCTTTATATTTCAGTCATTGATTTTGTCATAGCTATCACAATTGCACTAAAGAAACAATTATTTATGACAAGTAGTGGATGAACTTGAAATGTGCTCAAATAACAATAAAATGAAGCTGGGCGTGGTGGCACATACCTATCTTCTCAGCTATGTGGAAGACTGAGGCAGGCTCATCACTTGGACTTAGAAGGCTGAAATCAGCCTGACAACATAATGACATCTACTTTCAAGGTGGAAAGACAAAGGTAAATGAAAAGAGGTATTATTATTATTAAATTTTAAATAATGTTAAACAAGTTGTACTATTTATTCCTTCTACCTACAGTGATTTACAAATATATTCTTTATATAATTTTCAAAATCTTTGCTCAATTGATTTCCTTTGTATATTACTGTATGTTATGCTTTTCTTCTGGACAGCATATGTGGGGTTTTATGTAGTATCTAGTGCATGGCTAATTTAAACATGCTTATTTTATTTCATTAATTTTATAAGAAATGAAAGATTGAAAAATGGAAACCAGATTGATTCATGTCAATTACTTATTGTATTATTTAAGATATTATTTAGGTTCCATTTATTTATCATCCTATAAATCAATATATCAATTTATCAATGTTATTAATGATGTTTTTCAATATACAACCAATTGGATGTAAGACAAAGAAATGCAAGTAGATATTTCCTTTATTTGGAATGTTATGCACTTCTTTCAGACATATTCTCATCATCTCAGATTATCCCTTACCTCACTGCCTTGTAAATCATCCAACTTCATGTACTTTATCTCCCATAAACAAAAACAGAGAAAACAAATAACAACACACACACACACACACACACACACACGAGAGAGAGAGAGGGAGAGAGAAAGAGAGTCAATACACACAAAAATATGGAGTCCATTTGTGTTAGTCAACTGCTCCTGAACATGGGACCTATCATGGAGTTTGGTTGATCTACCTACTGTCACTGCATTGGAGGAACTGACTTTCTCTCTCACAGCAGGTAATAATTCCAAATAGTTTCTTAGGAATGGAACTTTGTCCTCACTTTGCCTTCTCTGTAATGCTTTTTTTTTTTGGTCTTGAATTTTTCCAGGTATTGATTGTGTTTTTTATCAGAGTCTCTCTGAGTTCCTATGTGCATTAGCTCTGTTTTTTGTTTGTTTGTTTGTTGTTTTCTGCAAGACTGTTTCTATGGAATCATTCACCATTTCTGGTTCTTTTAACATTTCTTCTTCCTTTTCTGAATTTATATCTGAGCCTTGAGGGAGAGGTTTGATAAAGATATCCCATTTCAGACTGAGCACTCATTTTCCAGTTTGTCTCTATGTTAGTTAACATCTGCTGCAAGAAGCCTCTTTCATGAGAGTTGAGCAATGCTCTGATCTTTAGATGTAGCAATATGTCATTAAGAGTCATTTTATTGCTATGGTGATTTAGCAGAATAATAGTAGTAAAGGAAAGAAAAATATTGTATCAATAATGAAAATATGATTTTTATTCTTCAGGATACTGGTAATAAAATAAAGAGAGTTTCTTGTATATTTAAAGTAGGGGAAAAAGCATGAATTCAGAAGAGCTATTTTAAACAAAGAGAAAGAACAGATTTTAAAACTAGTAATAATCCTGTTTCTAAAGGTGTACATTGTTTCATGACAAAGTTGTCCTAGGGCCTCTTAATATATTTAATTCAGCAACTTACACAAGATTTTCTTTAGTACACAGTCTTAGCAATCATAAGCTGCTTTCTAGTAGTTATATTTTAAGGAAATATTTCCTGACCTTTTTTACACTGCTCGTCTAACACAATAATCAAACATATTGGTGTACTGAAAGAAACAAAACCCTACTTTTTAGCCTTAAAAGAATCCCTTTAAATATTTTGAGATGTAAGGGCATGCGTGTGTGTGTGTGTGTGTGTGTGTGTGTGTGTGTGTGTGTGTGTGTGTGCATGTGTGTGTGTGTGTGTGTGTGTGTGTGTGCGCGCGCGCGCACCTGCACATGCGTGCGTGTGTGTCTGCATGTTGGGTTTTTGAATTCTTATCAAAATAGTCTTCTTATTCATCCTCTTCGTCAGTTTACTAGGAACTTGTTGACTTCATAATATCTACCCAACAGAATGATACCAACAGAAAAAAAATACAGAACCCAAAATGGAACTTAAAATTAAATCTTTACCCATGTTTCAGAATAGTAGTTGCTAACATAATACCAATGTTATACTTCTTGTTTTCCTTTAAATCTCCCCAAGATTTTGAAATGATTTCTATGATGTGGGCCTGGTTGCTTAACTTCTTGGTTTTCTTTTTTCAATCAAATAAAATTCACACTACTCATCTTCCTGACTGATGTCATTGCTACTACAAAGTACATGTTGTGTAAGACATTTCTTGTAGACATGGCACATACATCTATTCACCAGTGATAGGAAACCTATGACAGACCAAAGAAGTTATTCTTCCAAAGTCCAAGTGGTGAACCAATAAGTTTTTACTGGAGTTGCTAACAAGGAGTCAGGGTAAGGGGTTGCTTAAAAGAGCAGGTCGACTCAAATGCAGTTGCCCACCCCAAGTGCACACAATTCACAGAAACTGGAGCTTTCTGAAGACTTGACTGGCAGCTATAAGAAATCTCTTAGTAGTCAGCTTTCTCCTGCAGTGCAGTTGAATTAGGAAAGTTTCAGTTTTCCAAATCATGAGAAGCTTGCTTATCTCTTAAGTCTCATGAGCCTCTACTCTCCCTCCTAGAGGAAATGTTTCAATTGGAGAAATATTCTATGCAATCGCAATAAGATTTCTTTCATTTTCAAAAGATAATAGAATTATTGATATTCTCATAAGTAAGTCTTAGGGTCTTAGGCTAAGATTATGTTACATTCTCTTATAGACAAAATGGCTTTTTATAATATATATTCAAAAGCTCTTTGTTTCTATAAATGCTACCAAGGCACTGTTTCAATGGACATGAATTAGGAGTCACTTGGGGGTTTTTTTGGGTCACAGTTTTTAAACATAGAGGCAAGGGTGCCAACAATCAAATATATAATCTTTTACATATATATTAAAAATACAGAAGAGAATTTAATTTCAGCCACTTCTAAAATGTAGGAAATGATGGGCTGCTGGAGACAAATGAATTACCATCTAATTAAGGGACCATAGCCACAAGACCCAGCAGAGGGCTCAGCTGGTAACATGTATGTAATGTAAACATCAGGATCTAAGCTTGGATACCTAGCCTGCACTTAAAAAACTGAATGTGGTAGCATGCTTCTGTAACTCAAGAGCTGGGTGATTAGAGAGAGACATCTGAAGTTCATTGGTCAGTCACCTCAGGCAAATAGGTGAGCTTTAGGTTCCCTGAGAGACCAAGTCTCAAAAAATAAGGTACATGAATTGTAACAATTATTTAAGCATGTTAGCACACATCTTTAGGCTCAGAATCCAGGAGACAATTGTAGGTGGATCTCTGTGAGTTAGAGGTCCACCTGGCCTGAATATCAAGATCTAGGCTCACCAGAGCTACATAGTGAGAACTGAGACACTGTTTCTGGGTGATTCCAGGCTGTATCTAGTTGACAGTTAATGTTCACCAGGGCATTTTTGTTGTTGTTCTTTTTTTTTTTTAATAAAAGTTTAACATTCCTTCTAAAAATAAATAATATGGAGGCCAGTCAAAGAAGATAATGGACACTGGTCTCTAGCCTCTGTACATACATATACAAAAGCGTATATGCACACACACATGCAAACAAGTACATGAACATTACACCCCCTAACTCACACACACAGAGCCACAACCAGGAGTAGACCGATAACTCACAGTTAAGAGCACTTGATGCTGTTACATTGTTTCAAAAATGTCTATAACTCCATTTCCAGGTATCTGACACTGTCTTTGGCCTCTTGTGGCACCAGGAACACAAGCAGTTGCATTACATACATATAAGCAACCACACACCTAAAATAAAAATAAATAAACTTATGAATAAAAACTGTACAGCCTTGTAAAATACAGTTCAGCATGATTGTTACTGGTGGGGAATTAAGTGAAGAGTTATCCTAGGAATCTGAACTCAAATCTCTAACAATGATTGACAAGATACCCTGCCAGTGACCCAGATCTCGGACTTTATAATCTTTAAAATAAATAATTAGATAGTATCTACATGATAAAGTATTTAAAGTTTTCTAAAGATCTTCTCTTAAAAAACATGCCAGTACCATTGATTACTGTTAATTATTATTCTTTTGATATTCTTTTATTTTTGTTTAATTTACATAGTGGAGTAATTATGCTCCTTAACAAGAACAACACTGGCTGTTTGTTTTGGTACTAGACTCTAGAAAACATTGTATCTTTCTATGCATAAATCTTCTTACTGTTTATATTTTAGATATGTAAATGTTTACATATTAAACATTTTACATCTAAAATAAGCTCCCACAAGACTTTCTATTAAACTTGTCAATGGTTTTGTTTTCTGTTCATTGTATTTGCTTCATTATTTTCCAACAATGATGGTTGGAGATACTCTGTGGGTTACCATGAAGAACAATAGAACATGAAGTCAATAGGTAGACTTATTTCCGTATAATACTGCTGCCTGAACCTTTGAGGGCTCTACAATGCTTTCCTGCACAGAGCCCCTCTTCATGACAAAGGTTCCAAAAGTTCTGTACCAGGTCATATGTTGATCATGTGTAAACACCAGAGGTTGAAAAGTCACACAAATGTCATGTTTTCTATTTCCAGTCTTATTTCCATCACTGGATGATTTTCTTTTTTTCTCTAGTCCCCAGAGATCTGAGAAATTCCATCTGAATTAGGTACCGTCAAAATCATTAAATCTGTCAAGAATTCAAATTCCCTGCTTCGATATTAAACTTTACTTGTCATTTAAAAAATTCCGAAGACAGTTTTCCATGAACGGGGGTGGAAATGTCAAAAATCTCCCAGCTCTAAAATTTTAATATTAGATTAATGAATGTCAATCACTAATCACATATTAGGTCATCATTCTCCACAAAATGCAAGTTAAAAATAAAGATAGTATACTATAATATGTGAATGCTCATAAATATTTGTATCTGAGAAAGGAAAAGGTCTATTCTTTGGAAAGAGAACAGAGAAGATATTTGGTACAAGACAGCATTGAAACAGCAACCAAAAAAATTCAGTTTGAACAAAGGAAATAATTTAGGTAAAGAACATTTCTACATTTTTTTGTAATGAAATTTAAAATATGACAGGAAATTCAAACTTATATTCTTAAACTCAGAAATTCCACTTCTGTCTTTCAAACTCTCCTATTCCCAGTCTCCATCACTCCTATATTTCTACCTAGCCATAAACTAGTAACTAGACGAACTAGTAGCTCTGAATTTATGAACTTCATCTCTGGTTTGTGTTCTAGCAAACGTGTGCTTAGCGCACTGACATTGTAGATTCGCTTTCTGGTGTTGTTCGCTTCATTTCTTCCTTTGGATCATGTATGTTTTAACCTCAGTGAGATAGTCTAAATTATTTGACTTTGAACAGGGTCTGGTAATTTTAAGAAGTTTCTTTCTTTCTCTCTCCCTCTACCCCTGCCGCCCGTGTGTGTGTGTGTGTGTGTGTGTGTGTGTGTGTGTGTGTGTGTGGTGTGCCCATAGAGGCTATAGAGAGTACCATATTATTTGATAGAGCTGGAGTAAAAAACTGTTGTAAGCTGCCCGACATGGGTCTTGGGAACTACCACAGTCCTCTGCAAGTGCAGCAAGCAGGGTTAACCACTGAGTCCCCTCTCCATTGCATTTAATGCTGTTCAAACTGTGTTTTGCAGACTGGAATATGTCTGTCAACTCTTTGTGACCTTTTATCAAAGGGATTAAAATACACAGGAGCCCTTGGAAACCAATAAAACTTATACAACTATAAAATAATTTAAAATGTTTAAATTTAATGGTATTTTGAAATTACTTGTGTATCAATATATTTTCCATTTTTTTCTGTAATAGTTATTTTTCTTGTATTTTGTTTGTACTACATTAGCCATTTATATTTATAGTTTGAAAATAATTCTAGTATGGATGTATCATCTTGTTCATTTTCAAGCAAATCTCCTGGATGTTTTCTTAGTTACTTTTCTGTTGCTGTGATTAAAAATACAAAAGCAACTTAATGGAAAAAAGGGTTGATTCAGCTCACAGTTCAAGGGTATGGTCCACCTTGTGGAGAAATAACCAGGAGGGAAATAGAGGGTACTCACGCTGTGCCCAGCTCACTGTCTCCTCTTTGCTCAGGGTAGACCTGCTTCTATATAGGTCTTCCCACCTCAGCTACCATAACCAACATAACCCTTCACAGGCATTCCAAGAGTCTAGATGCTGTTTCCTGACTGAGCCTGGAATTTATCATGTAGGAGATCAGCTCCTATCAACTGGACAATTAACACTAACCTACACAATTGCTTAAAAGAAAATCGCCATTATATGTACTGCTATTTGGGCTTTCAGTTGTGCCAAACAAGGTTTTGTCTGCTTGGTTTGACTTCAAGAAAGTCAAAATTGCACAGAAGGACATGAGTATCCTAGGTTAGATTATACATTTTCCTAGACTAGAGATCCTTAAGCTAGTTGTATAAACAATTGTCATGTTACATCCTTTTGACTAGTGCAAATAATGGCTCAAATTATATGTCCCAGGTTTGGAGGAAAAGAAGCTATAGAATATTGAGATTGACAGAGACCACATTTGTTCATACACGCAGGGTAAGAAACGGCTTGGGCCAACTGTCTAGAACCTAATACATTGGTGCATGCTTATCTTTTCTTGTGGAAGAGAAAGCCTATCATATACTCTTGAAAATACAGCTTATTATTATATAAGAATTAATAGCATGACTGTCTATCCAGTCTAATAAATTTTTGTAGCTAATCTCTACATCTACTTCTCATAAAAAAAGATCTTTAGATCCAATCTATTCCATCACTACTAACTTCTCTTTTCTCTATTCCCTGTTTACAAGTCAAAAGTCTTCATGTTTTACTTAGAGCATTGCTGTATGCTTGGCTCTCATCTTACTGTCATCTTGTATACTCTCCCACCAGAGTGACAAAATGCAGATTTTGCTACCACCAATTCTCTAGCATTATGAAATCACTTATTTCTGTTTCTTAAAAGACAGCCAAAATTATTGTATCAAAAGTTGTGAAAGTCAAAACAAGAAGCAGTATATTTTTAAAGCTTTTAAATGGAGTTTAGTGTCAATGGAATCTATGGCATATAGACTTGTACTATACTAGCAGGACATCCATGACAGCTTTAAAACTCACTAAATGACAGATCAAGCTGTAACAAATGCTTTGTCAACCTTTATTTTTATTGCTGAAGAAAGCAGCATTCACTGACAGTTTCAGCCCTGTAGTTATCTATTTAAGTTGTTTTACTTTATACAGGTTTTATTCTGTTTCTTTGTTAATAATTCCATAAATTCTAAACAGTAATATTCTACAATGTCTTTTCACAGTACAACTACGGAAAAATCCCATGCCTCTTACTAACACATTAACACATCATTTAGTCTTATTTTAATTTACTATATAGGAATACAGTAAATATATATATATATATATATATATATATATATTCTTAAAGAATGGAGTTATGTCATCTCCAAGGAATAAGTGGAACTTCAAAATAAGCCAAATTCAGACAGGTAACTATTGTATGTTTTCCCTTATATATGGACTCTAAATCATACATACATATGTGTATATATGAATAATTATATATGCATACATAACATGAAAGTAGAAGTTAGAGATCATAGAGGAAAAGAAGGAGACCAGTCAGAAAGGTACCCAGAGATATGTTATGGTACAGAGGATGAATATGAGCAAAGTACACTGATATATATGTATAAAAATTAAACAACAAAACCATTTATTATGCATGCCAAAAAGTAATTGTATATTAATATATGTTCCTTCAGTTAGATTGATTTGAAAATGCAAGGTGACAATAATAAACAAATATATCAACAGCATTTACAAAAACTAAAATACAAAATTTAAAATAGTAAAACATTATATGGCAAAAGATGATTAAAAATCATTCCCAGTCCATTAATAGCACCAAGAAGGAAATAGTAACAACAAAGTAGACATAAACTAGGGAGTAGAAAAGAACAGAAAAGGACAATGGAAATAATATATATAATTGATGGGAAAACAAAGCTAACAAACCCTTAGCTGAACTAAGACACTGGACAGGGCTCATGTCAGTGAAATCATGAGTAAAACAATAAATATCACAATCAACATCAGAAAACACAATAGATTAAAAACTATTCTAAAAATGAGAACCCAACAAACAGGAAAACACAATGCAAAAGTTAACTTCCTAGATGCATGGAATCTCTCTTATTTGGAATATGAAAAAAGAAATAATCTCAATAAAAAATAAAAAATGTAAGATTATTAAATCAATTGTCAAAAGCCATCTCTTATAGAAAGGACTCAACAATGATTGGCTGTTGGATTCTATTCAATATTTAAATAAGTATGAATATTAATTCTCAAACATTCAGCAAATAAAATAGGATTATTCCAAACTAATTGATTATTGCATTCTTAATCTGATAATGTAAACATATAAGATGTAATAAATAATAAAGCAAGAGATCTCTATGCCTGGTAAATCTATATTGGAATATTCTCAACAATACACAAGCAAATAAAATACAACAGCCCAGTAAGAATGTTATCCAGGAGATACTCATGTTGCATTAAGCCAGAGATGCAGAGGTGATACAACCCAATAGAGAGAATAATGAGAGAGCACATTAACAGAATGGAAAAAAAAAATGCATGGTATTTTCAAGAGATGAAAAAAAATTTCAAAAAGTTCAACTTCTTTGATGAGTTAAAAAAGGAAAACTTCAAAAAATAAGTATAACAACACAATAAAGCATGTATATGACAAACACACTTAATATAGTGGTCATAGGGGTTAGCTGAATGTGTTTCTTTTAAGACCTGAATCAAGAAGATGAGTTCTGAAATTGAGACTTCTGTTTATTAGAGTCTTCTGTGTCCTGGTCAGAACAGAGAGGCAAGGTCAAAACATGTCCATGATTGTAAATGCATGGTTTTTATAAATAAACCCAAGACACTCCATAACTAATAATCAATTCAGCATAGTTGCAGAACACAAAATGACCATAAAATAATTAACATACTCACTGTAACATTAGTCTTAAAAGAATGAAAAAGCGCACATCCCATTACAATATCTAAGAAAATTACAAGTTAACTTGAACAAATTGGTAGAAATTTTATATCAAATATATGAAAATAATGAAATAAGTACAAGACAAAATATGCACAAGAATCAATATCATCAAAATGCCATAATGTCCCCCTGATCTCCAGGCAAGCTTTATTTATTAATGCACAAATAAAATATCACCATATTTCAGCACAAATAAAATATCACCACAAGATAGTGATAAAATAAGGTACTGTTATGAAATAAACATATAGAAAATGAAACAGAACAGAAAGCTGAGATAGATCCATATATCATTAGTCAAATATGTTTCAATAAGGACTACAAGAGAAAATAAAAGAACTTTTCTTTTCAGCATATTGTATTGAAAAAATTGTATATCTACATTCAAGAAAGTGAAAGTGCATCAAAGAGCTTGAGGAAGACCCGGAACACCTACATCCAAGCACAAGAGAAACAATGAAGACACAGGCACAGCAAGGACTTCCTAAAATAGTCCTGTATGACCAGAATAATACCTAAGTGAAACACATGAAATAAAAAATGCTTCTGAAACATATGAAAACAATTAACCAAGTGAAGAGACAGCCTACAGAAAAGTCTTGCTAGCTATATTATCCAATGGAAGATTGAAATCTGGAATACACAAAAACTAGAAAACAACTACTTAATCAATAAAGAAACAAACAAAAAGAATAACAAGTTCTGAGAAGCGGTGCTGTGGGATGTTCTGTATGCTGTCAATGTGTGTTGCTCTGATTGGTTGATAAATAAAACACTGCTTGGCCAGTAGCCAGGTGGGAAGTATAGGTGGGATAAGCAGACAAGGAGAATTCTGGGAAGTGGAACGCTGAGTCAGGAGACACCAGCCCACCATCCAGGGAGCAGCATGTAATGGCACACAGGTAAAGCCACAGGACACATGGCGACATATAGATTAACAGAAATGGGCTGAGTTTAAGTGTAAGAGCTAGTCAGTAGTAAGCCTGAGCTAATGGCCAAGCACTTATAAATAATATTAAGCCTCTGTGTTTTCATTTGGGTCTGAGCGGCTGCAGGAATGAAGGACTGAAGGAGCCAGGTGGAACAAAGAAAACTTTCACTTACAAAGCAGCTTATAAAAATGTTCAACATCCTAGATTAGTCCCATGCTGGCTCCCTAGCTGTCCATTCAGAGTCTGTGAGCTCCTGCAAGCTCAGACCAGCTGTCTCTGTGGATTTTCTCATCATGATCTCGATACCCCCTTGCTCATGTAATCCCTCTAATCTCTCTTCAACTGCACTCTCAAAGTTTGGCCCAGTGTTTGGCTATGGTTCTTTGCTTCCTTTTCCATCAGGTACTAGATGATGGCTCTATAATGACAATTAGGGTAGTCACCAACCTAATTACAGGGAAAGGCCAGTCCAAGAACCATCTCCACTATTGTTAGGAGTCTTGGCTGGGGTCCTGGGAGTCTTGCTGGCACCAGGTTTTTCCCTAACCCAATAATGGCCCCCTCTATCAAGATATCTCTTTTGTTTCTCTCCCCTTCTGTCTTATCTCCAACTCAACCATCCTTATCCCATCCTATTCCCCTCTCCCCTCCCATCTACCTTCTTCCCATCCCCAGTTGTCCCAAAACATCTCATCTAGTTCCTCTTCCCAGGAGATCCATATGTCCCTCTTAGGGTCCTCCTAGTTACCTAGCTGAGGTAACAAGGGACTGGTTTACTTTACATCCAATATCCACTTATGAGTGAGTACATGCTGTGTTTGTCTTTTTGGGTCTGGGTTACCTCACTCAGGATGATATTTTCTAGTTCCATCCATTTGCCTGCTTGTTTCATGATGTCAATTTTTTTTCTGCTGAGTAACACTCATTGGTAGATATACCATATTTTCTTTATCCATTCTTCAGTTGAAGGGCATCTAGGTTGTTTCTAGGTTGATATAGTAGGGAATAGCTTTGTCCTGATGCTTTGTTGATTCCCAAGGGAGACCTTATCCCATATGAATGGAGGGGGAGGAGTAGATGCGGAGTAGAAGGGAGGTGAGGGAAAGAGAACAAGAGGAAGGAGGGGAAACTATGGTTGATATACAAAATGAAAGAAAAAATGTTCAACATCCTTAGATAGTAGGGTAATGCAAATGAAAACTGTATTAAAATTTCATTTCAAACTAGTTAAAATAATATGACTAAAATCAACAACAATAAAAACAAATTACAACAAAACCCAAATGGCCTAGGTAGATCACTCAATGGTTAAAGTGTTTACCCAGGAAGTAAAAGAATCAGAGTTAGTTCCTAAATCCACATAATGTTAGGTAGGCAATGAGACCCACTTGTGCTTCCAGACTCAGAAGACATAGAATGAGCTGGCTAGGAAGAGTAAACATATTGATGCACAGAAGATTTGACTGAAAGACCATGGTTCAATAAATAAGGTAGAAGAGTATTAAATATGATTTATGAAATTAACCTCAAGGTGACACACATACAACAATAGAGTAATGCACACACACATACACATACACACACACACACACACACACACACACACAGAGAGAGAGAGAGAGAGAGAGAGAGAGAGAGAGAGAGAGAGAGAGAGAGAGAGACTGAGTATGGCACTGGATTTTGAAACTTCAAAGCCTACCCCCAGTGATACATGTCTTCTAACAAGGCCATCCTTTTAATCCTTTTCCAATATTGTCAATCCCTGAAGACTTAGTGTTTGAGTACATCAACCTATGGAGGACATTCTTATTCAAACCACCACAAAACCCTTTATACATTAATGTTGGAAATGTAAGCAGTTTATAGATTGTTCAATACATTAAACATATATTGACCCAATGATCTAAGTATACCATTTTTGAATATACACTTGAGGGACTGTAAGTCACACACCACAAAGATACTTGTACACATGTGATTATAGCTGTGTTATTCATATGATGCAATTTAGGAAATCTACCTAGTTGTTCATTAATAGGTGAATGAATTAAAAAACCTGGTGTATACACACAATGGAGTTTTATCAATCTTTAATTTTAGCGTTTGGGAGGAAGAAGCAGGCAGATCTCAATGAGTTTTAGGCCAGCCTGTTTGATGTAGTAAGCTTCAGTCAGCCAGGATGCATAATGAGATCTTGTCTCAAAAATATTAACCACAAAACATAAAACTTTAATAAATCATTCATTTACAGGAAAATGGATGCAACTTCAGATAATCATATTAAGCACAAAATGTCAGACCCAGAAAGAAAATGTTTTTCACGTTCTGCCCCATTTGTGGATTTGAAAAATGAATATGGATACACAAAAGAAATAGAGTATGATAACAGAAAAGAGATTGAGGGAAGAAAGGAGACTATTGGGAGCTTGGATTGGGGAGGAGGAAGAAAAAGGATCATATGAAAAGTGAGTATTGTGGAATAGGTGATATATTTGATATAAATGTTCATTATGGATCTCATCATTATGTACAATGAATACATGTTTAAAAATATGGTTTCTACACATTCTTCATTGTCTCAGGGAATGTGCCTAAATATCTATTAGAATATTCTCTAAAATTTTATGTACTGCCAGCCAGGAATCTGTGGCCTGTCTAATTACAACAGAGTACTGAACTAAGCTATAGTAAGGTTCGTATTATCCTCATGTTATAGGTCAGGCAACTTAATGAACTTGAGGCGAGCCTTGAATACATAGACCTTGTCTCAAAAACAACAACAGTAATGAAGAACACAGACATACACACACACACACACACACACACACACACACACACACACACACACTGCTCTTGTTCTCCAAGTTCTTCCTGCTAAATGTTAAGATGGCAATTCCACAGTCCCAAGTGTACAGCAGAATCTTAATTTAAATGAGGAAACACTGCACCCTCTTAAACAGTGTCTTCAGTGGACAGCCTGTTTCAGTGTAGTATGAGAATTTCTTGATGAATATGGATAACATACTAAGATGTGGGCAAAGATGTCAAGAAATTATAGCAAGCACTTATTGACTATTATGTGTTGAGGAAATTATCTGTGTTTCACAGTTAATGGCAGAGCACTCCACAGCACGACCTTTACTCATCCACATTACCTGCTTTGTACTGACAAACACAGGAGTGCATTGGGATGATTTCCCAAAGTTTTAGGAAATTAACAAGGTAGCACTGAGGCAGACAGGTGTTTTGGGGTTTTTATTTTCTGGTATTTTGTTACTAGGGTCATAATTGTTGTTTTACTTTGAAAACATTTAATTATGCTATAATGTGTTTTTTGACATTATTAAGTACAAGAAATTCTGCTCTGTGATGCTATTAAAATTATAAGCAAATTAGAAAAGTTCTGTGCTTTTAAAGTTTTATATTTATATAAGCCTAAATTTCAGTTCAATAAATTATCTTATAAGACTGAAGAATTGAATGGATTTGTGAAAAGTGTTTGTGAAGTGAAAAATCACTGGTATCACAGGAACAATATACGCCAACTGTCAGGAGAGAAAATCTTTTTGAAAATTAGTGACCTAGACAGTTATGTATTTTGAATAATTAAACAAACGTGAAGACATACAGCATTTAGACTGCATTGTCTTTGCAACACTGCTGTAGAGGTTTCAAAGTTTGCTGCCTGTAGAGCTACCAAATAGTACCCAGGCTTCAGACATGCATCATGAGGCTTTGTTTCTGTTTCATTTCTCTTTTGGAAACATTGGTAAGTATCATCCCTTCATGTCACATTTGACTAATTTTTTATATCAGTTACCTTGGGATTCCACCCCTTAACAGACAATATTGTGTAACTCAGGTTTCAGAAATATGCAGAGACATATATGTATGGTCTCACACTGTGCAGCAAGGATCCTGGCATAGAACTACTGATATGTCTCTAGGAAGTGGCTCTATTTTATTGTTTTGATTGTCTAGATATCTAAGTATATGTATTACTAAGACTTCCATTTTAATTCTTGAGTTTGAAGACTGTCCAGGCTTTGAAATCTATCTAATGCCTTGGCTTATTTTGACTGAGTAACATTAGCAGTAGAAGAGGAATAGTAGTCCATTATCATCTTTTAATGTGATAATGACAATTTAGTCACTTCCTTCCAGGAATTTGCACTGCAGTGTGGAAGAGTAGTTGACCAGCAAATTGATCTAAATTTATGAGAATAATTATAATAGAGATGTGTGCAGAACACAGACTAGCACAGGGTTAATCACTCTTTCAGATAAATGGCGGAAATAGATTGTTTTTGTTTGATTTCTATTGCTGTGATAAAAACCATGACTAAAAGTAATTTGGAGAGAAGAGGGTTTATTACATCTCACAGGCTAAAGCTGATTATAGAGGGAAGCCAGTTCAACTTCTCAGAGTGGGAACTTGGAGTCAGAAACTTAAAAAGAGCCATAGAAGAATAGTGTTTACTGTTTTGAAGGCTCATGTTCCATCAGCATTCTGATACATGCCAGGATCACTTGTCCAGGAACAGTACTGCCCACAGGAAGCTAGACCCTCCTGCATCAATCAGTAATCAAGTAAATGATGCAGGACTTGCCAAATGTACTCTGATGGCATTTTCTAGTTAACGTGTGGTATTGGTAGATGACCCAAGCTTGTGTCAAGTTGACAAAAGACTAACCAGCACATAGACAAAAAAATATGATAGATGACCAAGGAAGAAGATACTAAATGCTTTGGTGACAGCAGAATACGTACTGGCAAAAAAATAAATAAAGCATATTTCAGAACTGAAAACCTAGTCTAGAGGAAATAAAAGCAGAATAGTGACAGTTGACAAGGCTGGCTTCTGCCAAGTTTTGGGATTGGGCAGCACCACAGTAGGAAAATCTTACTTGGAAAACCAACAACAACCAAATTCTCCCTCTTTCTAAAGGAAATCAACTTCAGCAAAATGTATTTGAAATGTGAACAGCCATAAAGCACTCTCACCTTTGAAGCTTCTTGAGTGTGAATACTTTCACTTAACACATATATTATTTAGGAGGCCAGAGGTTGGCTTAGCAGTAACAAGTATGAGCTGCTCTTCCAGATGATCCAAGTTTGGTTCTCCTCCTTAACACTGTAGCCCTCAACTGACTATGACTCCAGTCTCAGGGGATCTGACACCCTTTTCAAGCCTCCATGGTAACTACATGTATGCAATGCACAAAGACATGGAGGCAAAAAGCCCAAACAGCATAAACAAACAAACAAACAGACAAGTAAATAAATAAATGATAGCCTAGGACCAAAGCATGTGACCTCTAATCCAGAAAGTCAGATTACTTTCTTATACGGCAACACAACAGTGGTGCTTATTTTCATCTGTTAATTTTTTTTATAAGGGCAACTTATCACAAATTTACCGAACATTTTGTTTTAATTTTGGTGTTAAAAAATAATGTCTTCCTCAAGTAATAAGTAAGCTAACCCTGTTGCATAAGAAATTGGATGTTTGTTTCAGCTGATAGTTTAAAAATATCATAACAAATCATATAATCTAAACCATACTCCAAAACATAGACTCAAACCAACCCTCACATCTTTTCTTCTTGCTCAAGCTGGCCTGTGTGTATGATACATAAAATTAACAAAAGTATACATATCCAGATATCAGCCCAAGGAACAAATATTATAAAAAAATCAAGGCAGTATCTCTCCAAACTTTCCAAAGCCCTTGAGTCCTGTATAAATATTTGCAAATGAGAAATAATTATATAAACTCAAAAACTCAGATTTAAAAGAAAAAAACAAATTTCAACAAAGAATTAAATAAGACACAAAGCAACAGCTCAATGAACTTAAAAAGAAAGACTTTAAAGAGGATAAATAACAGAATGATGCCCAAGAAAACTCAGACATAAGAATGATGGAAATGAGAAAAACAATCCAGAATTTGAAATTCAATATAGAATTCAGGTTGGAATTCAATAAAGATGTAGAGACATTGAAGATTACTCAATTTTTGATAAAGGTGGTATTTGAAACACTCAATAATCCAATAGTAAAATTCTCAGGAAAGCCTGACAAGTAGAACAAATCAAGCAAAAGGTAAACCATCAGGCCTCAAAGGCAGGTTAGAAGACCTACATGAAATAAGCAAATACTATAAAACTTGAAAGAAAAAATCACAGGAAAGGAGCATACAGAAAATTTAGTACCAAACCTTTGAACTCTAGGAATAGATGAAGGAAAAGAATTTCAGGTCAATGGAGTAGAACCTTCAAAAATATAAAAGAAAAAAAATTCTCCAAACAAATGAAAGACTTAACTTCTGCAGATATAGGAAGCCTACAGAACACCAAATAGACAAGATCAAATATATCCCACAGCATATAATAGTTTAATCACTAAGTATACAGAACAAAGAAAATGTGTAGGAAATTTTAAGAGAAAAAAATACCAGTTATATATAAAGGAAAATCCACTAGAATAACAGCTGATTTCTCAATAAAAACATGGAAAGGCAAGAGCCTGGAATAATGCATTTCAAGTCTTAAAAGACCACAATGACTGACTGAGACTAACATAACCAGCAAGACTATCCACCATAGTTAAAGAAAAAAAATATCCCATAATATAAAAAGCCTAAAAGTTTATATCAACAAACAAAACTGAAAGAAAAAGACAAGAAGCAATAGTTCAGGCCTCAAGGAAAGGAATGAGCATTCCCAAGATAGTGTACTCAGAAAACAGGGTCAAATAAACAAGGGACCCATCAAGAAATAGCACTGTGATCTACCAAGAGAATTCTTAAGAGAAAAAAAAAATGAAAAATTCTATGAAGTAGCTAAAAAAATGTCCATTGTTTTAGCCATTAGGAAAATACAAACAAAACAAACAACTAGGGTATTTCATCTTACCCCAGTCAGAATGATAAAGATCAACAAAATAATGTACATAATCCTGAAGAGGCTGTGAGAAAGAGGGAACCCTCAGCTTCTTGGCAGGATTGAAAAACTGGTCCAGTCACTCTGGAAATAAGTGTGGACAGTTTTGATAATCTGAAAGTAAACCTACCAATCCTTAGCATATGCCCACTGAGCTGCACATCCAACTTTGTAGCTATTTCCTTGGCCTGCACATTGCTTCTTTGCACTAACTAGCCAAAAGGAAATAAAGAAAATTTATAATGTATATAAGTTGGTATATAAATATCCATATATATTTTTCCCAGCTGGGCTGACAATGTTCACTCTAAGAGCAAAAGGCTATCGAACAAAAATCACAACAGTAGGCATCAGAAGCACCCGTGGAGTTGTTGGTCAAGGTTGTCAAAGAGACTCTCCAAATATTACAAGTTATGGCTGGATATTGTTGAGAATTGCCCCCCAGAGGTAGATGGTAGATGGTAAATTTATGTTTCTGAAGCCAGTATATATTTCAGAGAGAGGTACCAGTGACCTTGGCATGGATCTCACTTGAAAGCTTCCTCCTTGAGGACTAGTTTTCATGGTATGAGAAAGGGCCATGCAAGCTTCCACAGGAGGTAAGCAACCAACACTCCTACCAAGTTATGACACCTATAAAGCACAATGATACATATAGCACCATAACCCGAAGGGTATAGTGTATGCACACATACTTTGGTGGGAAACTGTTGCAGATTATTATTTTAAGGCGTGTTACTGTTATTTATCTTGCATTTGTTTAACTCTGTGAAGCTGTGTTATTTTGCTTGTGTAAAAAACCTGATGGTCTAATAAAGAGCTGAACAACCAATAGTGAGGCAGGAGAGAGAAACAGGCAGGGCTGGCAGGCACAGAGGACAAATAGGAGGAACAATCTGGGAAAAAAAGAAATACCCAGAGAAGGAGAGGAGGACTCCAGCGGCCAGTTACTCAGCGACATGGCAAGCCACGGAGTAAGATTAAGATTTACAGAAGTAAGAGAATGGGAAAATCCCCAAGGCCAAAGATAGATGGGATAATTTAAAGTTAAAGAAAACTAGCTAGCAACAAGCCAAGCAAAGGCCGGGCATTTATAATTAAGAATAAGCCTCTGTGTGTGATTTTTTTAGGAGAGCTAGGTGGTAGGCCCCCCAAAGAGACAAAAGAGCCCAGAGAGTAAAAGAAATAACCAATAACAGTAACCAACAACTCTCTAATTGGATTTAAGGTCCACTTAACAAGTCATGCCTGCTCTTGGAAACCTAGCTAATCACCCAAGGGTAGTAGAGGAACCTGTAACTGGTACATTACTAAGCCTATTATTCCATAACCATATCCTAAATATTTGTCCTTTTAGTCACAGTGAAATCCATGCTTCACCTTTAATCAAGGAAACATCTCTTTGCAACAGATGGAGACAATTTTAGAAAACCTAAACCTATAAAGTTGCAGAGTCCTGGAGTCAAGTCACAACTCATAGAACTACAGTACAAAGGCTCCACCTAAGCCTTACTTTTGTGTTAATGGCCTGCTATTTCCTCTGACCTCCAGGCAACCTTTATTCATTAACATACAAATAAAATATCACCACATTTTAGCACAAATAAAATATCACAACATATATGTACTGGACAGGTTGTATTTATATATTTATAATTATACACATACACACACACACACACACACATACATACACACACACACACACACACACACACACACACACACACACACCACTAGCAACAATTAAAAAAATAGGCTGTGATATAGGCAGAGCTTTTTTGTGTCCATGTAATTGCTCCAAAATAACCACACTGAGACTTATTATTAATTATAAATACTTGGCAGATAGCTTATTTTTGTTACTAACTAGCTCTTACAACTTAACATGTATTTCTTATCTACACATTGATGTACCCTCTATCAGCACAGCATGTTCACTTCTTCAACTAGTGTAAACTAATTTTTTTATTTCCTCTGACTGGTTCTGGCTTGAAGTTAACTCTGTCAGATGTCAGAATTGTGGCATCTGATTGTTTCCTGGTTCCATTTCCTTGGAATTTCTCCATCCATGCTTTCCCCTTAAGGCGGTGCTGTCTTTGATGAGATGTGTTTCTTGGAGGCATAAGTATATGGATCCTATTTGCCAATTCAATCTGCTTGTCTGTGTCTTTTGATTGAGATAATGAAAGCATTAACATACAGAGTTATTATCAAGGAGTATATATTAATTTATATCATTTTGATCTTCTAGGACTTGGTATTTTCCTTATCCTTATGTGTGAAACTACTACTCTTTTGTGACTAAAGACTTCCTAGCAGTATCCTCTGTATAGTTGACTTAGTGCTCAAAAATTCATAGAGCCTGATTTCAATACAAAATATTTTCAGTCTCCATCCATTATGACACTTTTGTTGGATGGAATAGTTGTGTTGGCAGCTGTGATTTGATAGGTCAGCTTTAAAATGTGATTTGGTATTTTATTTCTGTAGCCATCAATATACTTTATTTGTTTTGTATATTTAGTATCATTATAATTTCCTTGTGACTATTTATTTGGGATTCTAGGTACCCAGTGTACTTTGTATTTTATGTTTGAGAAATTTTCTGCTATGACTGAATTAAAATCAGTTTCTTTGCACTTTCATGGAACTTTTATCTTTCTATGCCCACCATTCATTAATTTAATCTTTTCAAAGATATTATGTTTTGTTTTTTAAAAAATATTAAACTGTATTGTCCTTACTTGGCTGTATTAGTTCCCCTGCCTTTTCCTCAAAGTGTGAGCTTTCTTTCCTCTGTGGGAATTTGTCACTGATGAAACTTTCCATGGAGATTTTCACTGGACTCTTGAGCTTTTCATTCCCCGCGTCACTTCAGTTTAGTTTTTATTCAATATTTCTATTTCTTCATTGAATTCAATTCTCTAACCTATATTGGCTTCCCTGTCTCATCTAACAATCTGGGTGCACTGTCTTTAAACTCACGGAGGAATTCACATGTTTAAACTTTCATTTCTTTTTATTAAGTAATATTTTATTCATTTTACATACCAAGCACAGGTCCTCTAAAATTTCATTTCTTTGAACACACTTATCATCATTTCTTTGAATTATTTGTCTGGAATTTGGCTATGTTACTTTTGTCTGGGACCATTACTCTGAAATGGATAGCTTTAAGGGAATACAAGCTGTCTTGGTTTTTCCTGTTTCTTCTGTTTTTGGCTTGATACTTGCACATCAAGATTTAGACCATTGGATGAATTTATTTTTATTATTTATTTATATTAACTTTTTTAAAGTAGAAGTGTTTGCAATGATCAGGAGGACCTGTTTGCATCAATGTTGAAATACTGTTTTACTCTGTTAGACTGCAGTCTTGATTACCAAGCTCTGTCCCCAGTGTCTCCCTGAGAATAGAATACTGTATCAACAACAGTCAGCCTCTAAGGTTAGATCTGTTACAAAAAAGTCAAGTATAGCATTTTAGAGAAGAGGATATTTGATGGCAAGACTTTATATACTCATATTCATAATGATGTACATAAAAGAAAATAAAATAAAACTAATGATTAATAGTGGAGTGATAGAAAATAGAGGAGGCAGACATATATAGAAAGGGGATACCAAGGAGTCAGATAGTGGGGAAGGATATAATTTTAGCATCAGGGAGAATAGAAAAGAGGTAAAGATATTCTCTTAAATAATGTAGGATGTGTCACAGAGACCATACAAAACAGGCCACTCTGATCTTTTGGAGATGAAAAAATAAAATTGAAGAGTATTGATAATATATATAAAAAGGTAAGAACAGAATGTGGCTGATCTGTCCTGCTAAAATAATACTGGTTATTAAGCAAAGGCAGAATCGATATCAAAGGAAAAAGAGAGAGCTGGGATATAGGATATAAAAGGTGATTGACTGTTGGCTTCCATCTAGCTTCCCATGCATTTTTTCCTGTTGTCTTGAATGCTGTCTGGTTGCTAAAAGATCATCAAGCTGACAGCGCCATTCCCCTTTGTGAGTTTAACTTAGGGTGGTTAGAGCACTGGAGCAGCCCAGGCCATGGGCAGAACTTCACAGGCATTGTCTCAGATATGGCTACACCTCTACGAGTTCTTTCAGGTGTACAATAGCATTACCAACATATTTGAATGTTTGAATATTTTAATTCATGAAAGTAAATCTTTTAGTTCAGTTATTTCCTACATATATTTCATGAAAAATGTACTTTAAAGTGCATGATATCTGAAAGTATACTTTTACTTTTACTGTAACCAAGAAGTATGGCTCTTCTAAAGCTATATTGTCCTAAGTACAAAGGGAATTTTCTTACATCTGCCTGGGAATAGTTCAAACGCACATAGAAGCACGTAACCATGATGATTAATAGCTGTGTAACTTTAGTATATGATTTTTAAGTACATTGGCCATCAAAATAATTACATACTCATGTAATGGTGAGAAAACTGAGTATTATCAAGCCAAGCCATTATGGAAGCTCCTACCTCTTCTGTTTAAATACTGAACACCAAGCAAAATCCCACTGGTCTGATTACAGGCACAACTAAAAAAAGTCATGCCTACATCTACTTTCATGCAGCACTCATTGCAACTCCTTAAACTTGAACTTCTTAGTGATGTGCATCTGTGGAGAAAGCTAATCAAGCACAAGTCTGACTGTGGTTTTTAATGCTGACAGTAACTCAGAATGACTGGGGAAAGACAGCATCGCATTAGACTGGTTGATACCAGATGACTACTGAGCTGTCACCACATTAACAGTGAGGTGCAATGACAGTTGTATTGAATTGTAATATCTATCAAATATACCCAGGACATTATGCAATAATAAAGCAATAAAAGACCTCTCTGAATGTGAAATTCACCACTGCCTAAAATCAGAAAATATACACATATGGATTTCAGCATACTGACAATGATATGGCAGAAGCTGCGCCAATTTGTAGTGAGGCAGCCCCTGGGTCATTTCCAAATTTAATCATCTCTCACATAAAGGTAGTGCTGATGAAACTCTCCAATTATTTTGCAAAGCAATCTAAGTATTATTTTAAGACAACTTCTAAATTGATATTTAAATCAAGGTTTACTAATACTTTATCTTTTCTGTTGTCATAGATTTGTGAGCATTGTAATATGATTAAAAATAATTCTAAACTTACATGTGTCTACTACTATAAATATATTATGTATGTATTTAATAGTTTATTACATATTTTAATGAGGAACAAAGTCAAAGTTCTGAAAAGCTGAAGTTGAAAATGAGTTGAAGAGTTAAGATGATAGTTTCTCCTCCAGCACAAGATTCTGTCTTGTATAAATCAGTTAGGCTAAGTGTAAACCTTTCTTGACATTCAATATAATAATTACTTTGTAAAAGTCAGATGTTGTGGTCCATTATATTTTTGCAAATATTTGATATTCTACCCTGAGCACATGAGTTGTACTCACAAGTTTTGGTGCAACACATAATTTAATTTGAATATAAATTGTGAGAAGTGATGTGTGTCATGATTCTTGGGTAATTTCTTACTTCCAGCTTTAAAAAAAAAACACTTCAAAACAGATAATATAATTACTGAAGGATTTTTCAACAAATTCTCATTACTTAATTGTTATGTCTCATATTATGAACTATGTATGCCTTCATATAGGATATTACAAAGTCTTCACCACTATGTGTTGTTTTTATTATTTTTACAAATCTGATGGGTCTTTCATCTGGAGTTCAATTCAGTTTCATAATCATATTTTTTCTGGGTTCTTATCTTCAAATTGGCCAGACAGCTGCAAAATAATGGCATTGCAACTAATTATTTACTGATAATTAGATGCAGCACTTCTGAGTTTTTAATCTGTTGCCTCATGAACCATGGAACTTTCCTCATGCTGATTACGAATCAATACACACTCCTAGCATTGATCTTTCTAATACTTTCCTATAGTTCTCATCCAAGCTCAAATAGTTCCAACACATATATACTGACCAGGTTTGTGATATTGAGTTGGGCAGTTCTCTTGAACATTTCTAGAATGTTGTCTTTGGAATCTCTTATCTGTGATAGTCTGTATTCTGAATTCTAGTCACTTAAGTTCTCCTGAATTCGCAAGTGTGGGTCTTCAACTAATGTCAATCCATAACTATTGTCTTTGAGGTTTTGTGACAATATTCTTTCTGATACGTAAAAAAGAAAACTTAGTTCCCCAGTTGAAATTAACCTTACATGGCAGAATATACTTTGGAGGCATTCTCATAACATGTTCCAGCCTTTTTCTCCCATCTTAAACTCTGGTGTTCTGAAACAGTGTAGAATGCTGAACACTGCTTAGATTAAAATCTCCTGGGTGCTATTATCATTATTGGGTTTAATTTAGTTTTTTATACTCACAGGAAAAATGTGGAAAATACTGTAGTTTCCTATATTTCATTGACTGAATTTTCCCTGTTTACATGTTGCCTGGCTATATTAATTTGATTCCTTACTAAAAATTATATAATCAACATTGACACAATATTAGTCACTTAGCTAAGTTACAGTTAAATGTAGTCTGAAAGTTTCTTCAGTCCTGCCAAGCCCCTGCAGTCCTGGGGTCTGCTTATAAAATAATCATTCAGAAGCTTATATTAATTATAACTGATTGGCCACTAGCTCAGGCTTATTACTGACTAGCTCTTACACTTAAATTAACCCATAATTCTTATCTATGTTTAGCCATATGGCTTGGTACCTTTTCTCAATTCTGCCGTGTCATCTTGCTTCCTCTGTGTCTGGCTGACAACTCCTATTCTGTCCTTCCTCTTCCCAGAATTCTTTTAGTCTGATTACCCCGTCTATACTTCCTGCCTAGCTACTGGCCAATCAGCATTTTATTAAGCCAGTGTACAAAAGCATTATACCACAGCACTTAAATAAAGGGAATAATTTAAATGTTAATTGCACAGAATAGTAAGAATAACAGCATATTGTATATGCCACTGGTGGGTATTCTCGACAATTATCAAGGTGGTGATAGCCAGTAGGTATTTCCTCTTTCCCACTTTCTTAATTTACTTATTGAGTAATCGTTATTTTTATGTAATCTTGTGAATTTTCTTGTGCATTTTATAAGGTAAAACTATTTTTATTTTTTGATCATTTATTTGGTAGTCTAAATTCATTTTATGTTGAACCCCATGTGAGGTAACATGATAGTCATTACACAACAGGAATACATAGTGAACTCTGGATCTGTGTGTTACAACACTGGTCTTTTATAATGATGTTCTTACTTTCTCCTTCATCAAGATGTATTAATTAACCTTTTATGTTCCTTGCTGCAGACCTGAGTAAATCCATTACTATTACAAGGAACACCAATTCCTCTTGTTGGTGATGCCAATCAGCAAAACACTTTGTAGCTATAACTGTAATCTGTGATGCAGAGGTGCTATTAATATTAGGTTTTCTCAGTAGACAGAGCTACTAAACATGTACACACCTCTAATCTGTGTAGCACAAGTATCTTTTTGGTCTTCTAGTGCTGGTAGGAAACCTCTTTTTTGCACATGGTAGGCAAGCACTCTGAAATTCAGCTGCATTCCAAGTTGTTAAGAAATATTTTTTGATGTCTACAGTAAACTTTGCATACTTAGACTATTTATTAAATTTATTTTGTATGAGCAGCATGACTTTCATCTGATTATAATTTGAAATGTTGGTTATAATTAAGATCAACAGTAACAGATTGGGTACTGAGTTCATACAAAGTAATTGTTATGTCTTCATGAAACATTTTCTGGTCCATTTCTTTATCTTACCTTGCACTTTAACAAAATTTATTGTTATAAATTTTTGCTATCTTTACTACTAGAAATTAAAAAGAAAAAGAAAGCAGGATTTAACCAAATTAAGGTCTACTTCACTTGGAGAAAATCATGTTATGGTTTCATCCTTTCATAATATAGTCAAATAAATGTTCAATAAATAAAAAAGGTATAGACACTGATTATAGCTTGCCATCAATTTTTAAATACTACTTTGATCCTCAAAAGAACCTTATGAAATGTTATGTTATTATCAATGTGTTATAAAGAGAGGAGCAAGGTTTAACACGGTTCACATCCCTAGACCAGGACTGTATTGTTGTTTAAACAGCTGAGCCTAGGTTTATAGTATTTGAAATTTTTAATTTAAATATATATTATAATTTCTACAATATATACATTTAGATCCCTAGATGTTTTCATGTTGAAATCTCTCACTGTAAATATGCAGTTTCCTTTATCTTCCAGGTTCATGCTATCTACATGATATTTTGAGTCCCAGTGTGATTCTTACTATATTTACGACCTTGTATAATAAAGTAGCCTTTGCTGTCCCCTCAATTTCATGTTCACTAAAGAATCTACTCTCCAAATGTTATGAGCTAGACTCAAGAGATATTTGTATGACACTTGTTATTAAGACTCTAACAGCTACAAAAATTTAATGCAGACAAGTTCTGAGAGTTTTGCCAGTGATCTTAAAAGTTTTAAGAACATACTTTAATTTTCATTTCCTTTTCTTCCTTTCATATAAAGGATATTTATGGGTTTTTTATGAATATGTATTTGTTTGTCCTTGTTATTATTTTCACAGACGAAAATGTGCCTGGAACTAGGGAAGTCGGTTTATATTCAACGATGAATGAAAGTACGTTAGTGCTCACTAGTAGAATTGCAAAGTCTAAAAATGAATAAAGCAAAATTAACAGTGTAATATTTATCTGAAAATCAATAGAGAAAAAATATTTATATTGGTATATGAATATGATTTTGGAAAATAGTGTGATTTGAGTTCAAGGTTGGCGTTATATAAAACAAATCTCAACACAAATCAGTTTTAAAAGAGTAACATTAGATGGTCTCCTAACTCTGATATTGAATAGTTTTCTGATAAAGTTGTGAAGCTGACTCTCCCTTCCTACTCTAGACCTCCTTTCAGAAAAAGTCAGCGCAACAATAAACGCGTTGGCTTTGAGTTTTTCAGGGACAACTACGGACACGAATTTGAGGACCTTCTCAAAATTGGCTCCTGAAAAAAAAAATAGTGGTATGAGCTAAAACAGAAAGGAAATAGGGAAATCTGTCATGTCCATAGTTCATTGAAAAGAAAAAAGGAAATTAGAACTAGTTCTGCTGGAGAGGAAGCAGAGTACCATTTAAGTAGCTATAAGACATATTGCTTGAATAATTGGAAAGGACCACTTCGTATTACTAACAGAACCTACAGTATCGTTGTCAACAATGAGTTGTTCTTTAAATCCTGATTTCCCTTCTTCTTTTAATTAAGGTAAATTCATCAAGCTACTTGTTTTCTGAGAAATAATTAAAACCATATGCTGTAGGAAACACACTACCAGCAGCAGTCTCCTAAAACAAAGAGGAATCCATAAGATGACATTTATATAGTAAGGTTTCTCTAGATAAGAAATAAATAGTTATATTTAAATATTTTATAGCAGTCTTTGAATTTCTCTATATCATAAATATTAAATAGGTTTTGTACTTGTTATTTGAAGAACAGAGTGCAAACATTTCAGAATCACTTTCAACTTTGCAGAGTGTAATAGTGGAGGAATAATTCAACATTTCAGGATAAGTGAATATATTTTTTTTTTAACCTGTTAAGATTAGACTTTACAGGACTGAGCAAATTTTATAGATTTAAAATACATTTTTAAGGAAACAATCAAATTAATAAGTAAAACTTTTGTAAACAGTAGTCTTCTATTGCTGAAGGAAGTCACTATATCAAAGGAGCTCACATGTACAGCGTTTGAATGATCTGTATTCAAAGGTTGAAGCAAAACAGTGTGCACTAAATTCAGATTAAAAAACACAAATGTAGCATCTCTTTTTCTATTCAGATAGTTATTTTCTATTAACATTCAAAATCTTTTCATAACATTTTGATTACGCAAAGTGTGTATGTTTTAATTTTTAAGGAAATCTTAGCTTTCATTATTTTAAAATAAGTTATATATATATACCTAGTTAATATTTTTCTGTAGCCTAGCAGTGAACAACAAATAACATGTTTACTAAGGATTTATGGTGAATTAGAATTTTTGTCTGCCTGAATTTTCAAATTCAGGTATACATTAAAATACATAATATTTTGTAAATTTGGTTGATTAATTTTATTTGATAATTTTATAGGCATATCTAATATATTTAAATTATATTCCTCATCTTTTTGTTTCTCTTCACTTCCTTTCAACCCTTCCTCTTCATGTCCCATGATTTTTGGTTTTAGTTTGTGAACTGTTTAGTTTAAAGAAGGTTATTTGTATTCAAATTCTTTTCTTTTTATGTCATGGTTTGTAAGGTAGTAAGGAAAAAAAGTTATATATTAAGTCTCACTAAAAATATTAATTGGAGATCAGTTTTTACCAATGTTTTTATGTATGAAGTATATCTAATATTCTCTAATTTTTTTCTATTTTTAGATTCTTTCCCATACTTATTAAATAATTTAACTAATTTCTCTCCCTACAGAATTTAACCACTTTTTAACATTTATATTTGCAACTTTTGCTCCAATCTTAGAGTTAACTCTGTAACTACCTTGATAGATGAATTGTTCACCTATGTATTGAATCTCACTCATACTATGCTGAGCACATGTAAATCCACAAAGCTTTATAGAATTACTGACATATACTTGGTACAAAGTAATCTATTTGAACTTTTGGTGAAAACTTTCTCTTATTTTATAGTTCTGAGATCAAACTCAGGATCTGGCATACACTAGGCAGACATTCAACCATCCAGCTTCAGTCCAAGCCCTTGCAGAAAAGATTTGATGGTTGTGGTAATTCTGTGAGCTTAGTATAGTTACAATTTATTTTATGTGCATGGCATGTCATATTCAGTAATATGATTTGAAATGTGGGTTTATAATTGACATCAATGATAACATAGCCGCTATTGAGTTCCTGAGCTGTGTGCTAACTGCTATAAGCAACATTTTAATGACAATTGTAGACCTGTCCTTCAGTGCCAGTTCTCCATTTTGCTTAAAATGTAAGAAATTGTTAATTTTTAGTTACAAAGTATGATAGGAAATACTATATAGCTTAGGTGGCTAAGAGATACATTGCTCAATTTTCAGGTTTCTAGAACAGGTCACAGTCCTTCCTTGCCACTGATTTTTACTTTTAACCCAGTGCACAAAAACGCTTTCAGAAAATTAGCTTCATTTACAAGAATGGTATTAAGATTTTATATTTTTAGGTAGACTAGTGACTGGGCACACTTTTGTACTTCAAGTATTTTATCTCTCCATTTGTTATCGGTGTCTGAGTTTAATGCTCCCAGACTTTGTTAGCAGCATTGCACTCAGAATTGAAACCTTGACTGTCTTGTGACTACTGACTCACTTTCTAACTTTTGATAGTTTTGCTTCACCTTGCCCACTGGAATCTCTGACTTCTGTACTATTACTGAAGCAGCGTTTCCAGACTTCAATAATATCTTACCAAGATGTTCTACGACCCATTCACATACTTTTGTGTTGAAAACATGTTGCATCAATATTTAACTGAAGTGAAACATTCCATGCTGTGGTGATAAGGCAAGATCACAAGCTGCAGGAAGCAGCTTAAACACACAAAGCCCAGGAAGATAATGACACAAGGCTGAGATCCTCTGGAAGGTTTAAGACTCGTGAGTCTCCCTCCCAAGTTTGTATGAGTAGAACAATTGCTGGGCAGAAGAAACTCTGATTGTCTAAGATGCCTGAATGTTGTGTAGAAACTTGTTGAGTCAGATTTCCTGAGTCATACTCACACTGAGGTGAGTCATTAGCAGGCACAGCGGCACTAGAGTCATCTAAGTAAACCCTGCCCTAAGCTTTTGTTAGTAAACCCAATTAAAATCACTGTGTCACTAAAGTAGACTTCAGTGGAACAGTTTCTCTAGCTTGTACTTAATGACCTATCTCAGGTAAATAGGAGTTTGTTCATATTTCCTGGGGAAGAGTCACACAACATACTTAACACCCAAACAAGCATTGACAGAACCAAGATGAATTGAGGGGAGGCTGCTGCATGGTCCCTGAAAAAGACAGAGACATGCAATTGGGGCTGATGTAATAATAATCTTGTTATTGCTACTTTTTTTGCATGTGAAATGGGTTAGTGCCTCTCTTTGATGTACTGGCAGTTACATGTTCCTCGAAATTGGTGATAGGCCAAACAACCAAAGCCACACCATCTGATAGTAGACTATCCATGAGGGAAGTTCATGGTGGTCATGCTACTCTATCTGTTAGAGGTAATGTGGCTTCTTGATGAGTGGGACCCATATCATGAGTGTGGGGATACCTCAAAAGCTACTTGTGAACTAGAGACCATATTGCAATTTATAAAACAGGAATATAAGTACCTGTCCCATCAGTAATGGTTTTTGTTGTAGGTAATAAGATAGCACTTACTTCTGACTAGACAGGGGAAGTGGAAAAAAATGAGAAAGAAATCCCCCCAAATTGGAACTCATGGGAAAACTGAGACACTGAAGTTGAAGAAAAAAAAAAAGAGGCTGACATGATAGAAGGTATCCCTGCACTCTGGCTTTTAAGAGAAAGAAAAGAAAATTTCATGATTCAGCATACAGTTGAGGCGCTTAAAAATGACTCAGTCAGGAAACCATGATAATAAGCATAATCAGCACCTTGATTGCTTGAACTGAGAAAGACTTTTCAACAAGCAATTAAAGAACTATTTACTGTTGGGTTTTTGAGACCCTGGAATACAAGTGGCATATTGGATCAATCTGAGTTGTGTGGAGATGGAGAAATTGTGTTACAACCACTTTTTCTCCTTGAGAAAAAAGATGAATAATCAGAAGCATTTTAAGATGAATCAGTCCTTGATGGAAAGGCTCAAAGGGTCACTAGGACTATTTGGCTCACACTAGCTGAGCTCCTTATGAATATCAAAAACCAGAAGACAAGAGAGGACTGACAGGCATCGCTAAGGAAACTGGGTATTAAAGAGACAGTGCTTCTTTCCCAGTTAACTGGGAAAGAGATTACTGCTCATGGGATAAAGTTAGGAAAGAGTTGACTCAGCAGGGACCTACGGTTGGTATGTAGTTATAGTGGCTTTGTGATCCTCACAGTGCTACATGAGACAGTAGAGGCAATGGAAGAACAGAATTACTGAGATTTGAAAATTGAATTGGTAAAATCTAAGAGAATCCAGAAGGATGGGAGCAAAGGAAAGTAAATAATGGCATCTCTTAAGCCAGTCATTGGAAAATTGGGCAAAATTTCTGTCAAGTAAAAGATCTATAAAAAAAAAAAGTAGCCAAAAGTCATGGTAGTAAGTATATGGTAGGCATCAAAACCTTAACAACAATATATGGAAGACATAAATAATTAGAGTGAATACAAAACAAATTAGTTTTAAGAGCAGGAAATTATCATTTTAAGGAAGGCAGTGTACATACTAGGTGATTAGTATGCTTGGGGTAAAGGTTATTTTCTCATCCCTTTAGAAACCAAAGGTTGGTGGTGGATAAGCAGGGAACACAGTGCTGTCCCAGTACTTACAGGAACCAGACAGCTGGCTCCACAGCAGACACCACAGTGGGGACTGCACCAATAATCTCTTGTGGGCCTCAGCCAGGCAGAGAAGCATGACTAAGTCCCACAAAGACCATCTGTGAGGGAAAGAGGCTCACTGGCCCTGTGGCAGCAGCATTACTCCATGATGAGAAGGCCAGATGGCCATGAAAAATGGCCATGGTACAACTATAGGGGAGTTGTACCTAACAATGCTTTTCCAAGAAGTAATTAATAAAAGTAGTACAACCATTCTGCACTCTATTGCATATTGATACCATTTCTGCCTTAGTATCTCCTTAGCTCCCCAAGACCAATTAACACTTACTTGTAATGGTATGATGATAGAGTTCTAAAGATCCTATGAACCTTCTATAAAAGATTTCTTTACCAAATACTAACTGTTGAGCTAGTTTTTACAGATTTGAAAATGGTTGAAAGAACAATAACAGTAACAGTTAAGCTATTTAACAAAGGTACTCATTGTGAGAGGGAAAAGGAGATGTTGGGAAAAATATTTGTTAAGTGAAAATTCAAGTGCCCAAAGCAGGCTACCCCCTCTAAGTTGTTTTCATGCTTTTGTGATAATGTAAAACATAAAGTAAGGAGGCCAACGCCGTTGTTTTGTTAAATGAATGGGTTATTCCTCTAAAATTATCTCCTAAACATTTGTGTTTTGAGCCCATTGATTACTTCTGGTATCAGCCATGGTCAGTCATGGAAGGAGATTTTTATTCTCAATGATCAGTGTACGGCACAGTCTTAAGAATATGACTGTTAAAGACAGGTGGTGGTGCATGCCTTTAATCCCAGAATTCTGTGAGTTCGAGTCCAGCTTGGTCTACAAAGTGAGATCCAGGACAGGCTCCAAAGCTACACAGAGAAACTCTGTCTCGAAAAAACCAATAATAATAATAATAATAATAATAATAATAATAATAATAGAAAATAATATGACTGTTGCTTTGGCATAGTGTCATAATACTGAGATATAGGGGAGAAAAATGATCAAAGATCAATATCACTCACCCCAAGGTTTAGGGAACATTGTTCAAGAGGTAATAGAAAGAAGGTGAAAATCAAGAGGGAAGGATGAGGTGTTGTTTAGCTGTGTTGAAAAGTATTTCTAGAGGGATAAGTGAGATCTTAAATTCTGTAATAAATTAAATATGTTATGAAGTAAATGAAACTTAAGATATTCAGAAAGCCTCTGAAAGTTTCAAAATTCAGAAGGCATTTCCAAAGATTTATATATGCAATAACAATTGCAGGGGAGAAGAAACTTCTCTGATTGTCTGAGAAGGCTACAAGTTTCTTTAGGAATGCAGATTTCTGGGGTCACCACCTATGTTGGGATGAGTGTCCTTGTTGGATTTCTTTTTTGCTATGTTATTCACTCTGGCTGAAAACAACTTGGGGAGCAAAAGGTCTACTTCTCATTAGACTTTCAGCTAATAGTCCATTGCCTAGGTAAACCATGGCGTGAGGTCAAAATAGGGACCTGAAGGCAGAAACTCAAGCAGGGACCATGGAGAGATATTGTTTACATTGCTTGGGTATGTTGCTTTTTTATACAGTATAGTATCGTTTTCCCATGGTTGGCATTATCCACAGTGGCTGAGCCCTCCCTCGAAGAATCAAGAAAATGAACCATAGACATGCCCACAGTCAATCTGATGGAGACCATTCTTCAATTGAGTTCCTTTCCTCTCCTAAGGTGTTTCTAATTTAAGTCCAGTTGGCACAAGTATCCAGCACAATTGACCTCTTGTGAACTGATTACACCAGGAATCACTATTAAAGTATAACCTTTCCTTTATTGTTTATCTCCAAAGGCTAATGATAATATCAGAACCTAACTTTTAAAATCTGATTCTTTTCCAATCTTTCAAAGATTAAAAGTTCAATATCTCCTTAAAATATCCAACAATCTCTGTCCTAGGTTTTTTTTGTGTGTGTGTTTATTTTTTTAATTGCTGTGATAAACACTGTAACTAAAAGCAAATTAAAGAGGGAGGGCTTCCTGTCGTCTTCCAGCTTACAGTCCATAATGAAGGAAAGTGGGGAAAGGTACTCAGGCATAAAATCAAAAAGAGGCCATGGAGGAAAGCTGCTTCCTGGCTTTTTTCTTCTTAACTTGCTCAGCTTGCTTCCTGATACAGTTCAAGAGTGACACCACTCACAGTGGTCTGGGCACTCCCTTATCATATCTGGGCACTCCCTTATCATATCAACATCACAATCAACAATGAAGAGAATATTCCACAGACATGTTCCCAAGAAAAAAAAAAGAAGGAAAGTTTTTAATTGTGGTTCTTTATTCCTCAGGGACTCTAGTTTTTGTCAAGTTTAGAAATACTAACCACAACAATAGGCTATTTGGTGATACAACAGCCTTTGAGTCATTCATTCTTCTATAATCGTTCTTATAAATTCACAACCTCACTAAGCTTGACTTGATTGGAATTATTTCTTAGGATTTTAATATGTGATATGTTTAGGGTAGATATGTGTTCACCTGTCACCAAAAATAGTCACATAACAATTTATATTCTTCAATCACATTACAATAAAGCAATACTCATTTTTTAAATATTTTAGTATTTATTGTAGAAAGTATAACAAAATTAATACTTACCCTTACATTTAAGATATTTTTAAATAAAATTCCAGATAATCTTTCAGTTTTATTTTCTTAATTTATTATTGAATTGCTTATTGTAATAAAAACTTAAAATATACTTGATTTATAATTCATTGTAACGTTATACTATAATTTACACTTATCTGTGGTGTTTTGCATAATTTGTTCTTAATAATATGGATGTACATAACTCAAATTTGGTATTTTGTCTTGTGAATTTTTATTTTTATATTTATTTTGGGATACTGTCTCATTCTTAGTGCAAGTGACCTGGAATTCACTACTTAACTCAATATTAAAGTAACCTTCACTACTCAGCACAGAAATCTTGTGCTTATAGGTTTATTTCACTCTATCTAGCTATAAACTATCATTTAAGATAACGAACACAATAGCCTGTGACATGGTCTTAAACAGGTACCCAAGAGTTCATTTGTTAATTCATCATTTATAAATTTACACACACACACACACACACACACACACACACACACACGTGCTCACGCTCGCACATATGTTGGAAACATATATAGTGTCCAACATTTTCTTGCTCCGTATTACTTCCTTTGTCATTTGTGTAGCCAGAGAGTTCTCAAAAGAAGAAACGAAATTGGTTAAGAAATAGTCTAAAAAGTATTTAACATTCTCAGCAATTAGGGAAACACAATTTAAAACTACTTTGAAGTTTTGGTTTGCACTAGTCAGAATGACTAAGACCAAGAAAACGCCTGGCAACAAATCTGATGAGGCTGTAATGAAACGAGAGCTCTTCCTCACTGTTGCTTTGGCTTTGATGGATACTGGAGCCACGTGCAACTTAATTCATACCAAGTCACCAAAACACTGGAGCAACGGGAAACAGTAGATGGATATGGAAATAAACCGGTGCATACGATAAAGTTAAAGTTTGTGCTGTGAATGAGCACCTATTCTGTCAATAAGAATTTACAGTCGGGTGACAATGGCGCACGCCTTTAATCCCAACACTCAAGAGGCAGAGCTAGGCGGATCTCTGTGAGTTCGAGGCTAGCCTGGTCTACAGAGTGAGTTTCAGGACAGGCACCAAAACTACAAAGAGAAACCTTGTCTCAGAAAAAAAAAAAAAATTTACTGTGCACATTTATCCCCATAAAAAAAGAACATTGGAGGTAGATATACCACTAATATACATCTTTCCTATCAACATTAGAGGATTTTGGCTGAGTATGAAATTTCTATTGCTGAAGAAAGACACACTGTTTATTTGAAGGGCATAGAGAAATCAGACAGGAACTGAATTAGATGCTCCCTCCCTAGTGGCTCTCATTCATTATTCTAGAAAGTGTTATACATATTGACACTGCATGTTATTCTACCATCATGTCAAATTAAGTAGTGACCCAACAGCAGTGTGACTATCATTGTTTCACTGAACTATATTATGATTCATTATGTCCCTTCCTATAAGTTTGGTACTATAAATCCAATTTTTTTTTCTTTTTTCAAGACAGGGTTTCTCTGTATAGCTTTGTGCTTTTCCTGGAACTCACTCTGTAGCCCAAGCTGGCCTTGAACTCACAGAGATCCACCTGCCTCTGCCTCCTGAGTGCTAGGATTAAAGACGTGCCACCACTGCCAGCAAATCCAATGTTTTTATTATTAAATGTCCAGGCAAAACATGTTGTTGAATAAATATTAGGCACAAGCAAGAAAAGTACTACTATTTTGGTTAAATGGATATAATATGCTGTCAAATTGGACTCTAAGTATGTTCGATGCTGTTGTCAGCCATAGTGCAGGAAATGTCTTTATACAGTGGGAAACAATTACTACAGAGACTCAAAAACCAATAGAAATGTAAGGTTTCTATATGTTACTATGGTTCATACTATTTCTGTGGCACAGTGGCTCAATTCTAAGCCAGTAACAATTGCATCAAAATGGATATTACTTTATATGCTATCACTTAATAGATTTTTTTCAGTTTAATAATTAAATAATATATCTGCACATGTAAATATGTTGAAATTATATATTCATAATATATAATTTTGTGCAATAAATTACATAATATTGTGCACATTATGATACTTATTGGTCATGCTCATTGTATTCTGTTACTCATAGGAGTCTAAAACCCCGTGTATTTCTAAGATTTATATATGTGACCATTACTGTCTTATGTTTGCTAGTGTTTTTCTTTTTACATCGATTACAGTGTTTTTCATTACAATTGAAAATCGCATTTAAATTTTCTGGTCCAGGATAACTTTTGTCTGCTTTATGTGAATTATAGAGATTTTGAATTTTTATTACTTTCTTATTTTTGCCCTTCAGTTTCTGAGAGAAGATCTACTATTTCCATTATGATCCTTAATATGTGGTTGATATTTTAAGTCTGATATACACTTGTAGATACTATAGAAAGCCAAATGGAAATGGTCATTTTTGCTGTGATTTACATAATTTATAAAATACATCTAGAATTATTTTGTTTACCACGCAGTAAAAACTGATATGATTTTAACTTCATTTTCTTTTTAGTAGGATAAATCTTACTTTTTTCTTTCTAAAAATGGTGTCTTCTTGCATAGTATAGGTTGCTCTCGAACCTGTGATTCACTTGCCTTGCCTTGTCCTTCTAAGTATTTGAGCAGCTGACACATTAGGTAGAAATAACAAGCTAAGTAAGAACCCCTTCCACAGTGTGGACACCAGTATCATTGAATAGGGCAGTTAAATTCAACTCTTGTTTAAATGCAGCTCCTAGTTAAACACAGCTCTCAGCCAGGACCACAGCATGTAAAAATTGGCTCTCATAGCCCTGAGACAGGTGTAGCCAGCCACCAGCACAAAGCTGCATATCAAGTTTAAGATCTACCTGGATACAACCTGTCAGAGAACTGCTACAGGGGCAGAGTAAAGCAGGTACAGACCAAAACAAACAAAGCAACAATAGCAACAAAAACAGAAAACCAACCAAACAAACAAAAAAGAAAACTGTAAACAGGTGTCAGTGTGTTGAAAAATGTGTATATCTGCTTTAAAAAGTAAAGGAAATGGGTATAGACAGACATAGGAAAAGATAAATTATTTGAAAATAGTAAAGTCTTTAAAGAGAGAGTAAAGTAATATAAAGGAAAAAACAATTCAAAGATGGGAAATTAACAGGGAGTCTGGATCCTATAAGTGTTGCGCTGACTTTGAATTTTTTGAATGCTGATGAATGAACAACAGCTGCTGAGAGAAATTGGATTGTAAAAGGGTTCACTTAATTAAACCAGCCTAAGTTCTTTAGTGATGTCTTAAGTTTAAAATGGAATTCAGAAAATGTATTGCATTGGGGGAGAGGTTACGTTTTTGTTTCCACAGGAAATGAAAGGATGAGGATTCCTTCAAGTTTAATAGAGATCAAGTTGGATTGGGCTAGACTTACTGAAAATCCAGGCTACAGACATAGAGAAATAAACCAAGAAACCATACAAACAGGTGATATAAATACTGATCCCTCACATGGCAACAGTTCTGAGACTGGACAACAAATGTTAAAACTAGTTTTCCCAGGACTTCACCATTATCTCAATTTTTGCAGGGTCCACTGAAGATGCCTTCATCCAAAGATAGCAAGGAGCAGTCTAGAGAACATAGCACCCAGATTCCCAAGAGGTGGGGTAGGTGGTTTTTGGTTACTAGGAGGGTTATGGATGTTGTCATAGTTTAGGGAAGATACAGGAATATACATTAAAAAGACCAATATTAACATCAAATATTTTACATTGGTATCTTGATTCAAATTTAAAGTTATTTTTGTTATACTGTATATATGTTTCTACTCTTGTTTGGAGTATTGTACTCATGTAGCTCACTTAAAAATATATTGTATAATTAAGAAATGCAAGTTAGTAGGTAATCATCTATAATAATCAAACTTGTAGTCATGCTAGATATGTTTTAAGGTTAAACAGGTATATTTTAGATAGATAGGTAATCTTCAAATGCTTCAGAACTTAGAAAATATGGCATTTAAGATGTTTAATAACCTAAGGCTTTTTTTTTTTTTTTTTTTGGTTTTTCAAGACAGGGTTTCTCTGTGTAGCTTTTGCGCCTTTCCTAGAACTCACTTGGTAGTCCAGGCTGGCTTTGAACTCACAGAGATCCACCTGGCTCTGCCTCCCGAGTGCTGGGATTAAAGGCGTGCGCCACCACCGCCCGGCTAACCTAAGGCTTTTTATGACAGTGAGACACATCTGCTACTGGTATTATCAATCTACTTCATAAAATAATAATAGGCATCAAAGAATCTCCATATGGAGTTTGCTTTCAGTATGGCAAAGTTAGCCATTTGGGCAAGAAGCTGTCATTGCCTCAACTGCTGATAGTACCCTGTACAAACTGGACAAGCAAGACACAAAGAAAAAAGACTGTCATATTTGTCAAGATAAGGTGGGAGAGTCCTTCAAAATTTCTGCTACATAGAAAAGTCTGCCAGGTATTCAAGGTCTGTAGGCTAAAGATGGATGCCCCAAAATTGCAAAAGAACCTTGAATGACTATCCAGACAGGAAACTGTCTCTGTCATTTCTGTATTTTGGAATTTGTTTTCATTGCAATTCAAGTAATATTATATACTTCTGGGGTCTTTGATAGAGTTGAATACTAGATAGTTATAGTTACAGTTTTCCTTAGTTACTATAGAAGGTAAATTAGGTACAAAGCTTTGGAATCAACAAGGTAGGATAAATAATTTAGTATTTTCTCTGAATTTACAATATCCAAATACAAATGGACAGGATATTGTAAGTGTAATTCTTACTTGACTATTGTTCTTATTGTATATTCTTGCAGGCCACAAGAATATATTATAGAAATTCAGCTGTGTACTTGTAAGGAACACATGTAAGGCCTAGGGTGAACAACCCTGGTCAGGAGTGATAAGCAATAGAATGGCGTAAGTAAACCACAAATGGAGTAGTGATAAGCTATAGGCTATGTGTGGAAGTAGGGATAAGACTAGAAACCTAGCCAGGAAAGAATATAAAAGATGAAGCCTCAGACCCGACCAACAGAGCTCGTCAGGCCCTCGCGCGAGACGACTCTCCTCTGCCAGAGACGTGAGATCCTGTCCCCAGTGCAGACGTGGCTGACATGAGGAAGGCTGACCCAAGATCCAGAGGAACAGACGTGGCCAGTCTGGACCTGTATACCTGGAGAGGTACTCCTGCTTCCATTTGGAAGACAGGATGAATATTGCTTGTAATCTTACTGTGTGAATAAATAAGTGTTATACCAAGTCCGAATCAAGAGTGATTATTCCTCCCCCGTAACTGGGGTATGTGCTCGCTACAGTATTAAAGCTATACTTTGGCCAGCCAAGGGTCTGTCAAAAGGCAAGCCATTTATTATGAATATTTGTTGTTATCCAACCTTTAATATTCCAGCTGTCTTCTACTATGAAATTCTTGTGTGGTCAAATATTTTCAGATCTGATGAACTTCTAGGTTACTAACACCCCCACTGAGCTTAAGAGACAAGCTGGCTGGAGACATCGCTTTGCTTCTTGTGCAAATGAAGCTCAGACTATCTCCTAGCACTGGAGGCCTAACAGCTCTCCAGAGCAATTGACTGAGAACAAAAGAGTTTTTTACATGTCCAGGTGAGAAGTAGAACAACATTCCTGAGGAGGCAGAGAACAGCTTGCCCAGGGAAAGAAAGGGCAGACATTTTCTGTAGAGATGGACAGAACACCATGGCAAGAGAGAGGTTCCATAGAGGGTAAGCAGATCTCAGGTAGAGTTTTCTGAGAGTCAGGAGTAGAGAATAGCAGAAATAGGGAAAGAGGATACAGAGGATGAAGATAAGGCTGGAAGCATAAGAGTTTAGTCTTTAACAGGACTATGAGCTAGGGAACTGGACAGAACTGTAGTTATGGAGACAGGATTTCATCCCAGAGAAATATAGTAAACAGATACAGAGTTTGGTGTATCTAGTATTATCCCTGCCTTAAATGCCTGATGGAGCTATAGCTAAATTGATAGAATTTTGTCTTAGAGGAATAAATTTACAGACATAAGAACATAGTGTATGTAATTTTTTTCCCTCAGATATCCCACGCAGGATATAGCAAGCCCCCAGACCCTGGGAACATCCATAGTATATAGTTTTACTATATTAAGGTTAAAACATTTCCTTTTTATTTAGACAAAAAGGGGTAAATGTTGTGAAATATTGGTTTAACTATGTAAGTTGCATTTGTTTATGTTTTGGAATATTGGCTTAACTATGAAAAGATGTGTTGTGTTTTCCTACCTTGCCTGCCTAAGGCACTTGATTTATCTAATAAAAAGGTAAATGGCCAATAGCTAGGCAGGAGGTATAGGCAAAACTTTCCAGCAGAGAGAGTAAGTAGGAGGAGGAATCTAGGTTCAACATAGACAGAGAGAAATAGAGGGAGACAGAGAGAGGGGGGAGGGAGATACTATGGTCCAGCCAGTCAGTCAGTGACACAGAGGAAGCATGAAGGCAGGACATACAGAATGAAAGAAAGCTAAAAAGCCCTGAGGCAAAATGCACATGAATAGAAACAGGTTAAATTAAGTTATAAGAGCGAGTGGGACAAGCATAAAAGTCAAGTTTTCATAATTAAGAAGAAGTCTCCATGTAATTATTTGGGAGTTGGCTGATAAGACAGAGAAAGAGTTCGACTACAGTTAGTGATGTTGGAAAGCTGTTTAATAGTTAATAGCTGACCAAGAAATATCTTTACATTGTTTTACGTAAAATGATTTAGTGTTCCTGTTAATCATTTATTTTCTGCATGTGCTACTGAGATGTTCAATATTTTCCCTGAGACCAGTAATTAACCCGTTTAATTTCTTTAGTTGGTAGAAATATCTGAAAATTTCATCTGTTTAGTTGAAATTTTAGTTTGAAATCCATTTTTTTTGATGTTTAGCCAATTTACAATGACATTAAATCAATATATATTGAACACTGTCTCAAATATTATAGTATGTTTGTATGTGTCCACATTCTTAGGGGCCAGATGACAATGTCTCCAACTATTTTCTTTCTTTTTTTTTTTTTTTTTTTGGTTTTTCGAGACAGGGTTTCTCTGTGTAGCTTTGCGCCTTTCCTGGAGCTCACTTGGTAGCCCAGGCTGGCCTCGAACTCACAGAGATCCGCCTGGCTCTGCCTCCCGAGTGCTGGGATTAAAGGCGTGCGCCACCACCGCCCGGCCCTCCAACTATTTTCAAGTGTTCCATGTCTTGCTTTTTTTATGCTTGGTTAGTTATTTTGAATGTTGTTGTTACTATTTTGTTGTGATGCCAGGCCTCTCATTGACTCACTGAAGATGCTAAGCTGACTTTAGGCAGTGGGCCTCAGGGATCCACCTATCTCTGTGTCCAGAATCCTGGGATTGTAAGGGTGGACCACCACACTCTGCTTCTCTTCAATGTAAGTCCTGAGAGATCAAGTTCTGATCCTTATCCTTGCCAGGCAAGCACATTACTTTCTAAGCTATTGACCCAACTAAAATATAGATATAACATAGAAATAGCATAGATATAACAAATATTTAATAAGGAGAAATGAACATAAACAACACTTGAAGATCTTGGAATATAATATCCCAATTTCTAAACTTTGAATTTTTCTATTTAGTTCTTCAGTATTGAAAATGTTACTTTTCTATAGTGTTTGAATAGGTATTTTATTTATTTATTATTTTATTCCTTCTCATTTAACATTTTTATTTTTTAATTTGTTTTATTTATTAAATAAAGCTATCTTCTCTTCTTTTGTTTTGTTACATAAAATTATCACCTACTTTAACTGTCTGCATAAAATTTTATTTTTAAATCCTAATTTTGCTCTTCCTGATCTAGTTAAAATTGCCCTTCAACACTTTAGTCTCATATGTAATTTTTTATGATTTTATCAATAATTGTCTTATGGAATATTCAAAAGTATATTATTTTCATTTTTGTTTATCAAGATAGAAACTCCAATAAATATTTCAGCTATGATTCCATGTTTAATACATTTTTATTAGCATAATTAATGGACAATAAATATATAAAAATAAAAGTATGTAGATGATATATATTTCCTTAGAATGAATATATATGTATATATGTATATGTATATGTATCATAAAACAAAACATTTAAAATTTCTGGCACATTGGCTCTCGTTTATGGATACAACATATGGCCATATTTGTTAATTTTAATTGCTAAATTAAGTTTGATTTAAAAGTACTTCAAGAATGAGGTACTTTTTGTTTACATACATTAAAATGTGCTCTATTTTATAGTTTTAATAAATCTGCATTTCTGCTGTAGAGAATGTTATGTTATACTTCAGTAGAGGAGTTATTGCTAAGTTTCTGGAAGATTGACGATTCTGACACTGTTCTCTGAACCAAATTTAGATCTGAGTTGATGACTTTCCTACTGGAGTAAGTACCTCAGGGCACCATTGACACCTTTCTCCAAAGTTTCCACATGTTAATTCAAAGATATGGAGCCGTCATTTTCAGAAGAGATTTCTCTCTTCTAGCTTTCTCCAAGTAGCCGTGTATAAGCCAGTGAAATTATATTCTTAGAGTCTCATTTTTTCTATTATACATTTCTTGTCATGATAGTATATAATGCTTTTATACCATTTTAATATTTTCAAGTGTTTTGCTTATTAATTTTTAAAGAGAGACCTCATTGAATAGTGAGATTTTATAATATTTTGGAGAATAATGTGTTTGCTTATTACAATGATAAAATTTATAACATAGTTAACTCTTTCAGTGATTAACTAAAATTTAATAATTGATTTTTAAATATCCGGTGAACACAAATTGGAATCCATAGGGTTTTTTTGTGTGTGTGTGCCTTTTCTTGTTGTTAAAAGAAAGAAAGAACATAAAGGCATACAGGGAGAAGTTGGGAGTTGGGAAATATATGTTCAAGATATATTGTATTAGAACAAGTTCTGCTTATCAAAAAAGCCTCAGCAACAACTAACATTCACCTCCATTTACCTCTTGATCTGGTCTACAAAACCACTAATTTAAATTCTGTCTCTGGATTTGACTATTGTGGCTATATATCATGAATACAATATGCAGTTATTAGTGACTAGAGTTTTTTAAATGGTTAAGATTTGTCTCTTAAATGATTAAATGTTTTTATAATTATTAGTTATGGATGTGATGGAGCTTACTAGCTGATATTCAAGTCTGAAATTATTTTACATACCCAGCTTGGCTGTAGTGTATATATAATTGACTCAGTCTTTTTATTTATTAGTTATTTGAGCATTTCACACAATGTGTTTGTTTGTATTCATTCTTATCTCCCAATGCTTCCCATATCCACCCCATTTTACCTACCCAACTTTGTGTCTTATTTTGTTTAACCTATGAAATCCAATTTGTGCTGGTTATGTACTCTTGGATATGTGGCCTCAATTGGAGTTTGCTTCATCTACAGGACATATTTTCTTAAAGAAAAATGACTTTCCTTCTCCTAGTAAGTATCAGTTATCAACAGTCTTTAGCTAAGAACTTGATTTCATGCACACCTTTTCTCCACATAATGTGACAGTTAGTGTGGCTTGAGCATGCACATGGCTTGTGCATGCTGTCGAAATCACTATGAGTTTATATGGGCAGCTTAACTGTTGGGCCTAGAAAACACTGTTTTGTTATACTCATCCACCACCTATGGGCACTATATTTTTGCCTCATCATCTTCCATGATTGATCCCTGAATCTTGGGAATAGGGGATATGAGTCAGTTGTCACATTTAGGGCTGAGCATTATGCTGTATTTTTTGTTCTAAAACTTGATTAATCATGGGTCTCTGTATTAATAGTCATCTACTACAAATAGAAGCCTATTTGAGTCCCACAAAAACACCAAACTGTCAGAGGTTACCATTTATTCAGAGGACCTTGTCCAGCCTTGATATGAAGGCTTTTATCTTGTTTTATTCTATCTTGTTATGTGGTGTTTGGTTGTTGTTCCTTTTAGGCGGAGGAGAGGGAGGTTGAAAGGGAGCTGTGAGGAGTGGAAGGAGGGGAACATGTAGTTGGGATGTATTGTATGAGAGAAGAATCTATTTTCAATAATAAAAATAGCCTATTTGATAAAAGCCAAGAGATAATCTATGATTATAATGATAAAGCATGAGGTGCTGGTTTAATGCTATCCCCATGTAATAAAATAATAATAATACATTATTCCATAGAGCCTATTACCTGTTTATTCATAGGCTCTTGGCCCAAGAATGGTGCTAAGTATGTATGTCATTTTGTGAAACAGGATTAAATTTAATCAAAAAGTGATTGGTTACTTCCATAATGTTCATGCCACTGTTGTATCAATGGGCATGCTTTGCTAAAACAGTCACTTTTGTAGCTCTCAGACTTCAAAACTGGGCAGGAGTGATGAATATTTTTTCTCCCAGTATCATTCATAGAAGATTTTAACTGGTAGTTTTGAAACTCCCATATCAGTACCAACTTTATATCTCCATGTTTTGTGAATCAAGTACATAATGCCTTCATCAGTACGATCTTACTGTCAAATTCTAGAGGGTAAACAATTACACTGGCAATATCCTATAATATTTAAGGTCTATGGGAATTCACTGGCCAACACTTGCAAATATAATTGGAAATATTTTACATGTACATTTTCAAAAATAAATGGTCAATGATTCTGTTTCATATAATGTCATTCTGTGGCTTTAGTGTCAGGAAAATTCTAGTTTGACAGAGTGAATTATGAGATATTCTCATGGAAGTATTTTCTAGATGAAACTGTAGCTTTTTTCATATTTTCTATTTTACTTCATGAGAATTTTGGTGGATTTTATCTTTTGAAGATTTGAACATTTTTTCAATGTTTTTAGTATGGGATTCTTAATTCTTTTAATGTATTAATTATTACACTAAGGTTGACAGATCCATTGCTTTTTTTTGTATCTTTTGATAATAATATTATGTGTTTCCTCTTTTTCAGCCTTAGTATTGAAACTTATTAATTTAATTAATCTTATAAAAACAGTTTGCATTAGAGACATTGAACCCCTTTATCATCTCATTATTTTTGGTTTTGTTTGCTGTTACTTGGTTTCATCTGCTTTCTTTACATTTAGCCTAATTTTCTCAGTCTTTTAAATGCGACTATATTTTTATTATTTTGAGGAATTTTCTTACCTTTCTTACCACTTTTTCCAGAGTGGGATATTTTATATTTCTGCTTTTTGTTTTTGCTGTTTGAATTTGGGGATCCATCTTTGATACTACAAATGAAGCACAGTCTTGTTAACACTGTGAATACAATAGACATTCACATTATTAACACAGTGAATATAATAAGCTTTCATATTATTAATGCAGTGAATACAATAGGCCTTCATATTATTTTTAAGCTTGGCTTCCTTGGAGTCCTAAGTCAAGTCACTAATTACTCAGAGTGTACTAAGAAGTTATTTTTAAATTCTTTGTACCATGAAATTGAAGACTTGTGAGGATTTCTCTCATGTAAAATACAGGACTAATGAAAAGCATTCCTTATTTTCCAGATATGTTTATCTTCCTGAAATGTTCTTCATTTTTCAAAGGAACAGTATCCATGGTTTTTGCTTTGTGATTTTCAGAAAAACTATGGAGCTTACTTTTGGACCACACAGATATGAATGGTCTGTTTTTTATAATCAGCATAATTAAAAATACTCACTGTTACATGATTAAAAATATCTTTTCTATGATTATACATGTAACAAATTACTATCACTACACAACAACATTTTCTAAGAGACCAGAAATTTTATTGATATGAGGAGTAGAAAAAGAACTTGATGTCATAGTAAATAAATGTTAAGCTTGGAAAACACACATTACAGAAAATTCATAAAATTAAAAGGTTGCTTTCATTTTCCCTTGATTTGAAGAAGCTTTTATTCCCATAACAGCTGGCAGCTTGGGTACTTTAAACCATTAATGTGGTGTAGCTACTCACAAAAGGTATGCCATCCACATGCATTAAATTATCCTGATAAGTGCTCATCAGTATTGTTAGTAATATTTTCATAGCAGCAAATATTATGGTGTGATAGAACACATTTAAATTTACAAAGAAGAAAACATGAAAATATTCACATGAAAGTTCCACTCTATTAGACACTGAAAAAGAAGAAGAAAAATATATAAAGGAAGTTATAATGCATATAAATGGTAATTTCTAAGAAAACTGAGAGTGGGTTAACAGACTGGTCAAGGCAGGACAAAATGGTGGAGAATATGCATGATTTTATGATTAAAAAGACAAGGTAGGCTTTAGAGAGAATGTGATATTTGAGAAAAATATATTGAAAAATTTCAGATATCTGGGTTTAAAATATCCAATCTGAAGAGAAAACAATTCATTCTTCTAAAGTATTTGGAGAACAATGAGGGGGTCCAGAGAAGTGAAGAAGAGTAAAGAAGAGGATAGTGGAAGGTAAGGTCTTGGTTGATAAGGCAGGAATGTAACAGAACTCTGTAAAGAATTCACTCTCTACACTTAGTGAAATAAAGCCAATGGATTTTGTCACAGAATATGATGATAACAATGTATATCACAGAAATATACAAATGACGACAATGAGGATGACCATGATGATAAGGATGATAATGATTGTTTAAAGTATTGGTTTTAGGTAACATTCAACTTTGTATTCTTTCTGTTTCTTATTTTTTTATAGAATATTTTGCTTTGAGTCTCTATTAAGAGGGGTGTCATGTCTTGCCCCTAATTTTCCTATATTTTTGAGTTATAAATATAAAAGCAAATACAAAATTCTCATGTCCAATATAATTTTTATTAATCTGACTATATACACCTTTTATTTCAAATACTTAATGACTATCTCAAAAGCATTCATTAGCTATACCAACTTTCCAAGATGACTTTATAATGTAAGATTATGAGTGTTATAATAAAGACAAATTTATAAAATAAAATAAAACATAGGGTCTCTCCCATGTGTCAGGCACTGTGCTAAAAAATGTGACCAACAAGGGAAAAATTTCTGACATATTGGTAAAAATTTTGGCAGTAATTGTTACTGGTATTTTGTGTATATGTCACAATACACATCACATTATATTCTATTTTGATGAATATATGCATATATACTTCTGTGCATTTATAAGACATAAGCATAGAAAAACAAGGTACATAAATGTATATATTACTAGATCTAAAACTTTTGCCTTTAAATTTACCCAACTCTCTCTCTCACATATATATATGTATATATATATATATATATATACACATACACACACACACACACATATATATATATATATATATATATATATATATACACATTTTAAAATACAGAAACAAGCATGTCACTTTTCCCTGAACATTATTTTTCCCTTTGGATGCATATTTATTAACTTTTCTTGATATTTAAATTGTAATGAATTCTCACCTTCATTTTTAAATCCTTTCTATACAGTTCACATTTGTACTACATTTTGTTTACATAATCATGACTCATTTATGTGTCTTAGTACTGATACATGTATGTTACTGTAGGCTGCCATTTAGGTTATATCTGCTTTAGCTTCCTGGAATTTCTGTCTCTTCAGACCTGAGATTTCACTTCTTTCTCGTTAGTCAGCATACTGTTTTTATTTTCTTGTTCTTCATTATGAGTTAGAATTTAAGAGATTGATAATGTACAGAACTATAAATCTTATGTCCTCTTTTACAACTTCTCATAAGCCATGACCTTAAACAAACAGAACTTCCTATAATGCAACATACAGACTTTGAACTTGAAATTATTCAGCTCTCTTTTCTCGTCAGCCTTTCCTTCATTTATGATGCATATTTTTATTAATTTGCCCAGCATAGCTATTCATTTTCATTGACTTCATAATTTTAAAATGCCTATACTTTGATGTCAAAGTCATAACCCAGTCTCTTGACATACAGTGTTTCATTGTACTATTTAATGACCATTGTGTTTCAGCATACCCATAATAAATCAGGATTCTAAACTTGCATATATGCATGTGTGAGTGAAGAAAGTATTATTGTCCAATATGAATTATATGAATTCTTATAGACTTCTGGTTTTCCTCTTCTTTGTCTAAATTATTTGTTATATCAATCAGAATTACCCTAATTTCTGTCATCAGTTCTCTCCAAAATCAACAAGAGAATCACAAGGGACCCTACAAACAACTTTTCAGTTACTTAATAACATTTTATCCTTTTGTGAATTTAAATAGAATGTTATAACTACTAAAGTTAAAAGTACATAATGGGTAGTTAAAAAGCAAAGAAAACTTTGATCAAAATGTTTCTCATTTATTTTCAACCAGTGGCATGTTGTGCCTATTTTATGGTATATCTGTAAATACAATTGTTGAATTAACAGCTGTTTAGAAAAAGAATAGCTAAATTCATCATAAAATGGTTATAGTATTGTTCCTTTTCTGATTTACCCTGAAGATAAGCAAGTCAAATACTTAGGCTAAAAATAAAGTAAGCTCATAGAGAAATAAATACTTACATTGCTTTGGAATTTTCCACTTCACCAATTCAATGACTGACATGATACTTTGGTTTTCACAACTTTTAAAGAACCGCTAGTATTTATATCACACATTCAGAAGATGAAAAAGCATTTCACAAACACAGAAAATCGGCATGAGATTCTAATTATAAAATGCCACAAGGCAGATAACACTGGAATGTCCTTATGTTAACCACAGAAAATTTATTGAACATATATCATCTATTGTATTTACTTCTATCTCCCAACATTTATCAGTTCTACGTTAATGAGCTCTTGTTCTTCTGTAGGTAGGAATACTGGGCAAACAGAATCTGTCAGTGTTGTATCTTAATATAATTTGATCACCATGATCTAAAAATTAAAAAATGCTTCAGTTATTGTCTGTCACAGAAAAATATAACTTAAAAGATTGTATCACTGTTCTCAAATCTTTCCCACTACTACTCTTGTGTTTTTATCACAATTATATCCATTCATATCCAAACTTTTGGAAGGTGATCAGCTCTAAGGGATCAAATGACTGCTAGTAATGTGAATAACCATGTCATATTTTAATCATCATGTGGTATACACCAAAAAGGTTGATGTTATAAACAAACATCGGCCGGGTGATGGTGGTACATGCCTTTAGTCCCAGTACTCCATAGTCAGAGGCAGATGAATCTCTGTGAGTTCTAGGCTAGCCTGGACTCCAGAGCAAGTTCTAGGACGGGCTGCCAAGCTACACAGAGAATACTTTCTTGAAAAAAAAATACCCCAAAACAAAAAACAAACAAAAAAAGAAACACAACAAACAAAATAAACAAACATTGATCAAAAATCCTGCTGTCCAAGTCATAAAACAATCTACACCACTGCTAGTTTACACACCTGACACAAATGGTCTACAGCCCCAAGGATGAGCAACTGAATCTCTGGAACATAAAATATACAGAACATATAAACATGAATTTCCTTGTCTTAAATAATTGCAATATGAAGAAAATAAATTTGTGTATGCAAAGCTTCACATGCAAATAAGTTCCTACTTAAATAAAAATATTTGTAGATATATAGAACAATACAGTTAGACAATGTTTCTATTACCTAAAAGGTAAATATTAATATTATTTAAGTCAAAGGATCATATCATATTACAGGCAATTTGAGATCTTACATTTTAAGTCATAAAACTAAAAGATAGCTTCTCAATGTTTTGATACCAATAGTTGATTGATTCTGATGAGTCAATTTTAGCAAGTATAAAATTCTTATCTAGTACAGTCTCATAAATATATGAGCTGCTTATGATCTTAACTGGCTGAAGATAGGTTATTCTAAGTATTTCCCTGTGTAATATGGAGTATTTTTAAACCCATTAAATGCTATGCAAAAGACTTGCACTAATGTATGTCCATCCTGAAATGGAAATTATTAAGAAACTAAGGGCAAAAGGAGCAGTAATTCTAATAACATGTGTATTTCAGCTCAGAGAAGTTAACATTAAAATTAGTGTTTCTCTGGGAATATGTCAAAGCATTATAGGAGAGTTTTAAATACACTCTTTATTTCAGTTCTGAGTCTGTCAAGATAGAACGGAAAGATGATAATTAAAAAAACAGTTACAAAAATATGTTTGTGAAATTAAAAGCATATTTATATAAAGAATTGAAATACATCATTTGTTTTTTATAAGAATAATAAAAGCTATGAAATTCTTACATTAGCTGTTCTTTGTAGGTCTGGGTTGTTAAAGTATTTATTTATTCATCAGAAGCCTCCTGAACTCACATTACTTGTTTATAATTTACAGCATTCATTTTAAGAGCTATAAGCATAAATTTAATTATTGAATCTAAATATGCATGACTTTTGTTATCATAAGTCATACATTTTAGCATATTACTGAGAAAGGTTTTTCTCCATATGAAATAAACAGATTTTATGCTTTCCTAGAAATATTTTCTTAATTTTAACTGATAGGGAAATACATTTGAGGCTATATAACATTAAAATAAGATGAAACTTATATTAGTAATAACTACATTTTATAGTGTTCATCTTTTGAATTATTCATGGATTTATAGAACTTAGAGGTTGCAAAGGGCATTAGAGATTATCTATTTAAAGTATTTAATTGCATCTATTTTACCTTGGAGAAAAACAAAATTTTCTGAGCAAAGATTAGTATCAAATAAAATAAGCATTATGCATACTTCTTTTATTTTATATGGATATAGTATAGCTGGCATATACTACATGTATTATATATATATATATGTACATATATATAATACATAAATCATTATTTATTATACTCTGTCATCTTTGTACCACACTTTTACCTTATATGTCACTGTGGTAATAAAGAAACAACCAAGAGGCAGTGATGCTAATTTTCCTCACTACCCTGCCCAGCCCATTCTCAAGTATATGGCTCTTGACAGTTGATAGAGGACTTAAGTTATAAACCCTCTGCTGCCTTTCTTGTCTCCTCTCATTCACTGTCATGTTGTTTGTATTTATTTGGTATGTTTATTTGAGATGGTGTTTTAATATTTTTGTTCCAATCTGGTTTTGTATTCTAGATCTTACTACCTCAGCAGGGGCTGTTTATTTATTATATAATTTTCAATCATTCTGTATATTATACTATGTGGACAGGGTCTCATGCAATGTCTTTGTTGAACAGAGATGTAAATATTCTCAACAAAATACTTGCAAGCTGAATTCAAGTTTTAATCTAAATCCAAACTGAACCCAACTGAATCCAGAAGGTCATTCACCATTACAAGTTGCCTTCATTTTGGGCATACAGAGATGATTTAACATATGTAAGCCAATAAACGTAATTTACCATATAAATGGACACAAGGACAGAAATCACATGGTCCTCTCAACTGATGCAAAAAAAAAAGCCTTTGACAAACTTCAACAATTTTCATCATAGAAGTCATGGAAAAGCTAGTGATTAAAGACTGCACCACAATAAAATAAAGGTTGTAAATGGCAAATGGTAGCCATGTTTTAGTAAACGGAGCAATCCAATTGACAGCAGGAACAAGATATAGGTATCCACTCTCTCTGCTTTTTTTCTTCAATACTGTGCTTCAATTTTACTGAAGTATCAGAAATAATATGAATAGTGCATTTAGATTCAATTCTGTTAGTCTGACATGCTGTAAAAAAAAGAATGGCATAATCCCACATGTAGATGGACAACACATTTAGCACTTTATATTTTAGAGATTGTCACCTCAGGAAATACTCTAAGCACCCATATTAAAAACACTTATCATTAAGAAGGGTTTATTTTTGTTTGTTAGTTTTAAAAGAGAAAATCCATGCCATATAGTTTATATATAAAATGTACTCAAACAACTCATCAAATTACAAAAATTATTGTATAGGACTTTTGCATTCTGACTTTCCCCCTTTTTACTTAACATTATTCTATGTAGACATCTTTGATTAACCATCTGGTTATTTTGATCTTTTCTGTCCCTCTTTACTTGGATGGCACCTGTTCCTGTGTCTGATCTAATCTCACATGGGGAAGATAAATGACAGATGTCAAGGAGTTAGTGCCAGTAAAGCTCTTAATGATTAATTTTAAGATATAAGAAGTTCTGAAGGAGAGACTTTTAGGTTAGATGGAACTGACTCTATTCTCTTTGTCCTATGGTGATATCTTAGTATCTCAAAAGTATTTTTTGGATATTTTGTTTAAAATGTTCTTATATAGAATGAAAACAGAAAGAAAAGTTAGCTATACACTTTTACAGATACACAAGAGGAAATATTTAAAGAAATGTAGTTTGAAAATTAAGAACTTATTTATAGAAACTCTATATAACCTCAGGTCAATACTTTAATTACTGGAATACTGCTCAGAGTACACAGTGTTAGAGCATGTCTTTGTTTAAAGAGAATAGTCATTATACAATTGGGAATATACAAACACAAAACCTGGAAGAGAACAGAGTTAATTCTAATTTGAAGACTACCAGCTTAGTAAAGTATTTTTTCTTTTTATTTCTTCTTCTCTCTAACAGTACATCTCAACTGCAGCCTCCCCTCCCTCCAATCTTACCAGCCCCATCCCTCACCTCCTCTCTCCCACAGATCCACTGCTCTTTTGTTTTCCTTCAGAAAAGTGCAGGCTTCTCAGGCATATCAACTGAACAAAGCATAGCAAGACGTAATAAGACTAGGCACGGACCCCCATATCAAGGCTGGATAGAGAACCCTGTAGGAGAAAAAGGGTCAGAAGATTAGGTTAAAGAATCAGAGACACCCCCCACTCCAGAGTTAGGAGTACAAGCTCTGAGCCACCATTGCCCCAGAACATCTTGTAAGCAGGACAGGTAAAGGTTAAAGTTTTGTTAGTGGGTTGGTGTCCTAGTTCCATGCCTGGTTACAGAAGTTGGCTAGTTTAAGCTCTGTATCCTCCATTAATAGGAATCCACACTAGAGTCACCCTCACAGGATCCAGGCAGTTTTCATTGCATTAGCTTTCCACATGGACTCCTAAATCCCTCCCTATTTCTGTTGTCTCTTCCTGTGCTCTCCTTCCATCCCTAACTCCTCAGCCTGATCCTTTCTGTTTGCCTCTTCACCCACTGCCAGTCTACTGACAAAATATATTCCATTTCTCCTTCCCAGTGAGATCCTTGTCCTTTTGGCTAAGATCAAGTGTAATAAGGTATTTTTCCAGGATTTACAGATAGAAGGCCTCTATAATACCAGGGTTATATGTATGTCAAGAGCCAGCATCAAATAGCAAAGGTTTGGAGTCAACTTCTAGAGCCACTTGAGGTTATGAGATTTCTTCAAATAAAGTTAAAGAAAGAGAGAAGCTTTGGGGCATTTTGAAAACTCTGAGATGCTAGGGATGTCTTTTTGTATGCTGGGAATGTATGTTGCTCTGATTGATTGATAAATAAAATGCTGATTGGCCAGTAGCCAGGCAGGAAGTATAATATAGGTGGGATAAGCAGAGAGGAGAATGTTGGGAAGTGGAAGGCTGAGTCAGAAGACACTGCCAGCTACCACCATGAGAAGCAAGATGTAAAGTACCGGTAAGCCACAAACCATGTGGCAACTTATAGATTAATAGAAATGGGTTAATTTAAGATAGAAGAACAGATAGCAAGAAGCCTGCCACGGCCATACAGTTTATAAGTAATAGCAGTCTCTGTGTGTTTACTTGGGTCTGAGGGGCTGTGGACCCCAGCAGGACTGGAGAAATCTCCAGCTACAAATTGTGCCCAATGACTCGAGTTTCCACCTAAGTTCCTGCTTCGTGTCTCATGTGGGTGATGAGATGGTGCAACATGTGGGCTTGAACTACTCTATGGCAGGTTTGTGGCATGTGGACTTGACCTGCAGCATGGCAGAAATGAGGTGTCTGCAAGCCACACATTATACTGTATGGTGGCTTTAGCCTTTGCTAGTAGAGAAAAAAAAAAAAGAGGTTTCTGGGCTACACACTGCTTTGATAGAAGCATAGAGCCACTGCTTCTGAGAGTTGATGGTACCCATGACTCCCAAAGCCACAGCTGGTGGTAAACAAACCACCACCATGTTGGGAAACTGAAGTGGGTGGAAATGGTGCAGTTTAAAGCAATAGATTCACAATAAGACAGATTCAGATGGGATAAACCTCTAAACGGTTTACAATGTGTAATGTAAAAATGTACATTGGCTTGGAAGAAAAAAAGGAATATATACAGTTATACAAAGGAATAGATAGTTTAAAAAATAAAGTTTTTAAAGAGAAAGTAAAAGTAATATAAAAAATAAGCCATGTAAAGTTGGATATCACAGAGAGAATCTGGATTGTGTTGTCTTTGGGATTTTTAACTACAGAATGACATTTAATTTAATACATATATTTTAAAGGTATTTTAAATTTTTAAAGGTATATAAAATCTTGACTTCAAAATTTGGATCTAAGGATATATTACTTTGGAAAAGAGGCTCTGCTTTTGTTTCCACAGAAAGCCAGAGGCTATGGATTTGTTCCAGATTATGATACATCAGGTTTGACCAGCCAAGACCTCCTGAAAGGTCTCTGATGACACCATGGCCCAGATGATCCAATATCCAGAATGGTTTCAAGGCAACTGGCTCAGACAATGTAGCCTCATGGATTACCGCATAATCCTAAAATTTTCTTTATGTCCCCATAAGAATACAGCACCCTCATCCAGCAGGAAGTTGTATGAGAAGCTCTACCCAAATTCCCAGATATACCAAGCTGGCTTTAGAGATGAAATTGGCTCACTCCTTCTCTAAACCCAAGCATATTGCTAAAAAGAAAAAAAAAAGGCTGAGAAAATTTTCTGTCCCATATCAGAAGAGCCCTCTGGTGTGGGACAGAGAAAAACCAGTATTTTTATTTAAAGCAAGTTGATTGTAAATACAATCTCTTTCTAAAGAAAAAACTGGATAGTATAGATATATAGGATGAAAGGGTAGATTACTGAATCTACTTTTAAAGAGTAGCAACTTGTTTAAAATGTTTTACATTGCTATGGATTTTAGTTTATTGATACAAGTTTAAACTTAATTTTGTTATACTGCATATATATTTTTACTCTTGTTTGAGGTATTATGTTTATATAACTCATTTAGATTTTAATGGATAATTAAAAAATACAAATTAATGAGTAGTCTCATATGATAGTCAAACTTATAGTCATGTTAAGTTTTCTAAGTATACATAGATATAATTAAATTAGGTACATAATCTTCAAACACTTCAAAGACCTTCAGAATATGACATTTAAAATGTTTTAAAAATTTATACTTTCCTGGCATCACCAATTTACTTCAGAGAGGAGGATGGGCATTGAAGACACTCTATATGGAGTTTATATTATTCTTGGCAAAAATAGCCATTTGGGCAAGAAATTGTTCTTGTCTGGTCTGCTGACAGTATGTCATATAAACTTGGCAAAAATAGCTATTTGGGCAAGAAACTGTTCTTGCCTGGACTGCTTGATTGACTGGACATGCAGGACCCATAGGAAGGTGACCACTGAACTTTGTTTGGCAAAATGGTCCTTCATGTTCCTGCTTTACAGAGGAAACTGCCAGACATTCTACAGGATGCAGAGAGAAGTGACTGAGAGACTCTAGACCTGTGGTCTGAAGACAGATGGCCCAACTTTACAGAGGAACTTTGGTTGACTCTTCAGGTTGCCAGCTGTCTCTGTCTACTCTCACAAGACTCCCAAAAGTTGCTTGTGTCCTTCTCCCATTTCTGAAGTAATATTATATCCTTTTGAGGTCTTTGATGTAGTTGAAGACTAGATAGTTATAATTTCCTTAGTTATAAGTTAGATATAAAACCTTAGACTCGCCGGGCAGTGGTGGTGCATGCCTTTAATCCCAGCACTCGGGAGACAGAGCCAGGTGGATCTTTGTGAGTTTGAGGCCAGTCTGGGCTACCAAGTGAGTTCCAGGAAAGGCACAAACTACACAGAAAAACCCTGTCTCGACAAAACAAAACAAAACAAAACAAAAAACCTTAGACTCACAAATAGAAGATAAATACATATCTTCTTAATTTTGCTAAATACAAATAGACTAGATATTATAACTATAATTCTTGCTTGATAATTGTTTTGTTATATGTAATTTTACTATGTTAAAATTAAAACCTTCCTTTTGAAAAAAAGAAAAGGGGAAGTGCTTGGGTTGTCTTTCTGTATGCTGTGAATGTGTTGTTCCGATTTGGTTGATAAATAAAATGCTAATTGGCCAGTAGCCAGGCAGGAAGTATAGTATAGGCAGGATAAGCAGAGAGGAGAATGCTGGGAAATGGAAGGTTGAGTCAGAAGACACTGCCAGCCGCTGCTGCCATGAGAAGTCAGATGTAAAGTACCGGTAAGCCACAAACCATGTGGCAACTTATAGATTAATAGAAATGGGTTAATTTAAGATATAAGAACTAGATAGCAAGAAGCCTGCCACAGCCATATAGTTTATAAGTAATATAAATCTCTGTGTGTTTACTTGGGTCTGAGGGGCTGTGGGCCCCAGCAGGACTGGGGAAATCTCCAGCTACACTGAGAGAAAATAGAGCTAGAGAGACCAATTGGAACATTTCACAGGCTCTCAATTTTGATATTCATCTAATTCTATAATTGTGGGTATGATAGTTTTCTCTTTTACATGTTACATATCAAGTAAATACAGGTTCAAATGATTTTTAAGCAGTTCAAAGAACACTTTGCTACAATCTGCTAACAAAGTACAGTTTGCTCAGCAAACCTAGAAATTACCCAGAAGTAAGCTCATTCATTCTTTTAGATTTTCAATATGTAATCTGTATAAAAATGACTAAAAATTGGCTTAAAATTATCAATTCATTACTGTTCACTTTTTCAAGTAAGACACTATATCTTGCTTGTGTTAGGTTTCCTCATTTCATGAGTCTTTACGGACCTAGATTTGCTTACTAATGAGCTAATAGTTCTTCTATGTTGGAAAATTCACCACTATTGAGTATAGAAGAGAGGTTTTATTGTCAAATGAAAACAAAATGAGTCAAATAGTAATGCATATGATAAAATACTTCTTATAGTAAAATCTCATTTGGCTATTACTTTCATTTTGACCTCTGCTTTTCAGTATTTAAACTCTCTTCTTGTAATTTTGGTCAAAGTATGTAGATACTATTTAAATGTATGCCTAATATTAAATCACTGTCCTTCAGAAGACGATATCTGAACTTTCATTTATGATTTTTTTAGTCACTCAATAGAATAGTACAAAGTGATCAGAATTGAATATCTATTATTTTAAATTTCTAAAGTAGGGATTATTAATATAGTTTTGTTATACTTTTAGATCAAAGTATATTATTAGAGAAATACTTGATATATTATTATCTTCCTAAAATTAAATTTATATAAATATTGCTAATATATCTCAAATAAGAAAAATAAGATTCTCCACTTATTTTGTCAATGTGAGAGAAATAATCTTAGAAAACCATTGTTCTTTTATCATTTTTTTATCTCAGCATTTTTTGCTTGCATATTTCTCTATATTTTGCCAGTAGGAGCTAACTAATGTATCTGTAAATGATGAGTCAGAAAGAACAGAGACATAAGAATTTTATCTTGTATACATATGTGGCTTTTATGTCTTCAATGATGTATTTTCCTACAAAAGGCATTGAATGGTAAATAAAAGTAAGCATGCCTATTGAATCAAATCATGAGACAGTCACTCTGAATAGAACTTGGTTGCTGTGGAATATTCCTTCTGAATACATATGTATTACTCCCATGGGTTAATAAAATGCTGATTTGCCCCCAGCCAGGCAGGAAGTATAGGCGGGACAATCAAACTAAGGATGATGAGATGAAGAAGAGTGGAGTCAGAGAAGATGCCAGCAGAGGAAACAAGACATGCTGGAGAGGTAAATACCATGAGCCTTGGTACAGCACATAGATTAATAGAAATGAGTTAATTTAATTTGAAAGAGCTAGTTAGTAATAAACCTGAGCTGTTGGCTGAATGTTTATAATTAATATTAACACTCTCAATAGTTATTTGGAGGTGGGCAGTTGGTACAGGAAAATTTGAACTACACTTGGTTATTCCTCAAAGTTAGAAAATCTACTCGGACTTCATGAGAAAAAGTGTGCACAATGAAATAAGATATAATTCTAAACATTAATGATTAGGTTCCACTAAAGCCAAAGGTTTTCTCAGTGTTTTATAACTCAGATTTTATCAGGCAGGGAAAGGCATAGGCTTTTAATTGTAGCACTCTGGAAGTAGAGACAGAAGGATCTCAGAATTCAGAAAAAGCCAGGTCTATGTAGTGAGTTCCAAGCTAGCCAGGAATACATAGTAAGCAACTCTAGCTAAAAGAAATTTAGACAAGGAGGAGGAGATCCATTAAGACTAAGGTAGCCGGGCGGTGGTGGCGCACGCCTTTAATCCCAGCACTCGGGAGGCAGAGGCAGGTGGATCTCTGTGAGTTCGAGGCCAGCTTGGTCTACAGAGCGAGATCCAGGAAAGGCACAAAGCTACACAGAGAAACCCTGTCTCAAAAAACCAAAAAAAAAAAAAAAAAAAAAAAAAGACTAAGGTATACTTTGCTCAATTGCTCACCAAACTTGACCTTTTATGAAAAACTTGCAAGTGTTTATGAAAATACATGCAAATTATGGGTTTGAAAGTTGCAGTATAATATACATTAGTCAATATCCTTAGTAAAATATTTTACAGCTTATATTTGTTCATTTATTTTATTTAGCCCTTAACATAAGACATTCTGTCACATTTAATCCATAACTGTATGAAGTGAATTATTTTCTCATTTGTCAGATGAAGAAAATAACTTGAAATTGTAACTGGTACAAAATAGCATAAGAAGGGAACAGGCACATGGAAAATGTTAGAATTTAGTTCAAAATCCTTCTCGATAGCATCATTATATTCTAAAAATATAATATAATCTTGTTTATTAATGTTATAATAAAAATATATGAACATACACTTAAGAAAATAGAGTTTATTGAGGTGCCATGTATCACATATTTAAACGTGTTATAAGCATCTAGGGATTTAGCATTATAAACATCCACGTGAATGATAATCAAACTTCTATACAGAGAATCACAGAGGTTAGGCATAGAATAAGGGACTAGGCTGGGATACACTTAGATTTTTTTTAGGAAAGGGCAATAGACTAGAGAGTTATGGATTGATGTGAGAACTAGAGATGGAGGACTGAGAGGAAAGGGGAAGAAAGCATAGGAAAAACAGAATGTCCAGGGAAAGGCAGATAAAATTAAGTTACATTTGAGGAATAGTATGAAAAACCAGCACAGTAGAAGCTTTTGTAAAATATGTACATATATGAAGGTGATCCAAATGAAATTTCCAAAGAATGGCGGAGAAAGACTCCCAACTGGACATCTCTTGTCACCATGAAGTTTCAGGTATTGGGTCTGGGTTACATCTAATAGAAATGTTGTGCAAAGGGGTCTCACAGGAATCTTCAAACAACCCAGTCTGTTGTCAAGACTATAGATTACTTTATACAAATTGATAACAAGGCCCTATTATTGAAGACAACACCTATGCAATTCATTGAACATGGAGAATTCAAGCTGGTGCCTATACAGAGCCTTCACCCTTATATTCCAGCAACTTTGGTTTCAGAAGGTACTCTGCCTGCTATCAAAGGGAAAGGTAAAACACCAACCCAGCCATAAATCCTTGGATTGATAATAATGTCCTGCCTGCAAGATATGCATGGGCGAGGGTGGCACAAACCTCATGAGAGTAATCAATCAATGTCTGATTTTATTTAAGACCAAGTCCAGGAGATGGAACCTATACCTGATCCTGTTTGTTTGAGCAAGAACATGAGAAGAGATGTCCCTATGGGAGAATAGGGGGAAAACCAAATACTACTGGTCTGAAAAAATTTTTAGAAAAGAAAGTAATGATAAAATGACTCCTTACGATTTTCTGCTATGTTGAATAGATCAATGCCTTGTTCAGCCAGCCATCTTCAGAGAAACTTCCTCTTGCCCTATGGTCTGTATGTCAAATGTGTTGCTGATTGGTCAGTAAATAAATCACTGATTGGCCAGTGGCCAGGCAGGAAGTATAGGTGGGACTAACAGAGAGGAGAACTGAGAGAACAGGAAGCTGGGTGAGAGAGACACTGCCAGCCGCCACCATGACAAGCCGCATGTGAAGATCCCGGGAAGCCACGAGCCATGTGGCAAGGTATAGATTTATGGAAATGGATTAATTTAAGCTGTAAGAACAGTTAGCAAGAAGCCTGCCATGGCCATACAGTTTGTAACCAATATAAGTCTCTGTGTTTACTTGGTCGGGTCTAAGCGGCTGTGGGACTGGCGGGTGAGAGAGATTTGCCCTGACCGGGGGCCAGGCAGGAAAACTCTAGCTACAATGGGAAAATATTACAGAGGCCCATACTTAGATATTACACAGAATGTGAGAGACATTGAAACACCCAGTCTTTAATAGGATGACTCCATCAAATACCTCCCCTCAGGGCTCAGGGGCAAAAAGTATAAGAGGTAGAGGGGATCGTAGGCACCAAGATCACAAGGCCCTATAAATGAACATGATGAAAGCTCATATGAACTCATAGAGACTGAGGCAGCATGTTCACAGGTCTGTACCAGGTCCTCTTTGTATACTTTATGGCTTACAGTCTAGTATTTTTATGGAGCTCCTTAATATGTGAACAAGTGTGCCACTGAATCTTCTGTCTTCTCTTGAGATTTTTTTTTCTTTATGTTTGTTTTGTCTAATTTGAGTTTGTTAGTTTTTGTATTATCTTATTATATTTTATTATTATAAACCTGTCTGTTTTCTAATGAGAGACAGGAAGAGAGTGAATCTAAATGGGTGGGAATGTGTGGAAGAATAGAGAGAAGTTGAGGGAGGGGAAATTGTAATAAGGATATATTATGTGAAAAATAGAAAGCTATTTGTAATAAAAGAAAACTGAAAAAGAGAAAAATCTTAAAAAATAAGTTATTGAGGTACAATGGACCACACATTTAAATGCACTATAAACATCTAGAGTTTAAAAAAATTCTCATTAATCATTCTTTAAATATGCATTTTGAAGATGAAATTAAAATTAGGTTATGTAAATGACTAAAATTAACAAACTAATTACACTGTAGAGTAATTACATAAAATTGAGTTATGGAGTATGATAGAATGTAATGCCCCATATATGGAATTTTAGATGGATAAAAGTTTTGATTATTTGCTGTAAATAATATAATGTCCTTAAAAGAGTACTATCCAAGGTATAAATTATATAATTATATTTATTGACATTTTATGTTCACATCATAGATACTGTGAATGGTATATTAGAAAACGCTAACCTGGTTTTATTTTAAACTGCATAGTTATCATGCTGTTTTCATGTCAATTATGTATTTGAGATGATTAATTGAGTAATTATTCAATCTACAAAATAATGTTCCCTTTATTTTACACTTGGGGAAATAATATTTCTGTCACATTTCTTGAAAATTACATGAAATGAATACATTTTTTCTTTATAACAGCATCAACTCAGACTTGATCATCAGCATATTATGAACTACTTTTCTAATTACCACCAATTAAATGAAATGTGAGTCAATTAAATGTGAGTCTTTTCAATATGAAACAAAGGAAAATAAATGTATTTACTGACTGAGATGTAAATAAAATAGAAATTTTTATGATGAATTCATGAAAAAGAGTACAGAGCATTTTTCTTACTATAGTGAAATTTTAATTTCATCTCACATAGATTGATACAGCTTTTATTTAAGGATTCTGCTCATTCTTCTATACCAGGTGGGATAATAAATTCTGGTATTTTGAACATCTGGCCTTTAAACTATAAAATTAAATGGCATATTGTGGCCACTTAATCGAAATTAATTGATGTAGCTAAAGAAATTAGGCTAGTCTATGGCACTTTTCTGAACATAAGTGGGACCAACAGGTTTAAATTCCAGAAATGAAGTCAGTGTTACCAGTACTTTCTTAAATTCTAAATCTAACAAAATAAAATATCTTACAAGTTAAGTGGGATGGCTGGCAGCTATATTTGATGTTTTATACTTTTAATATTTCTGAATGAACTGTGTTTTTAATCACTTGCAAATTTTGTGGAATGAGTATTTCCTGTTTTTCAGCTTTAACAGTTACCAAATTTAATTCAACTTGACCTTCTGAATATGTGCAACACTACAGTGTGAATGAGGACACACATAGTTATGCACACTAATTTTAGCAGGCCATTCTACCAAATAGATGCTGGTTACTTCTCTTGAGAATTAAATTTCTACCATAAATTTATTCTCCTTTAATTTATGTCTACTCCATAATTTTTAAAATAATCACATAGAAAATGTATCTGCTTATACTCTTTGTCAGTTTGATCAGATTAAAAAATAACCACCTTAGGCATCATGTGGGAACAGCTTGAGTGTGTTTGTGAGGGTGTTTCCAAGGAGTCTTAACTGGGGAGGCAGAAGATCTACTCCTCTGTGTATAGGAGGAAACATCTTAAGCAGCAAAAGAAGTAGGATAAGTCAACTGAGCATAGGCATTCTGCTTTCTGTTTCCTGTCCTGGTATGCCGAAGGCAAGCTCTTACCACCAGAGCTGAGAGCTCCTATTGCCTTCTCTACCAAGATGGTGGTATCCTCAAACTATGATCCAAACACCTTCTTCTTCAATTGGGTAGCGTCTTCTCAGGGTCTGGCCACAAGGGTTAAGGAGGGTCTGTATCTAGATCTAAATCTGGTGCCTTCTCTTGAGCTCTTTTCCCTCTGTTTATTTTGTCCTACTCCAATGTGTTAGTAATTATTTTATTTTATTATTATTATACCTCATAAGCCTGTTTGTTTTCTAATGAGAGACAGAAAGGGAGTCAATTCAGAGGGGAGGGAAGGTAGAGAGGAACTGGGAGAAGTAGAGAGGGTGGAAACCATGATCAGGATATATTGTATGAGAACAGAACCTATTTTCTCTAAAAGGAAAAACATATAATGTAAAAGGAGTGGTTAATGCTAATCATTATGATGGTAATTAGAATTAATGAGTTAATTAAGAATAGACCCCATTTACTCTAGGCACATCATGGAGAGTTTTGCATTTAATGCTTTGAAAAGGTCACTAGTACTCCCAATTAATATGCCATTAGCAGAACAGTTTTCCACTTGCAGATCCAAAACTCTTATCTTCCTAATCAAGACACAGTTTTCCTCAGAAAATTCTTACGTTCTGAGATAGTGGAGATACATTGGATAAAGCAATGATTTGACAGAATAACCATTTTATTCCATATATATGAAATCAAAACCAAATGCATAATTTAATCTTAAATAATTTATTGAATACAACAGAAGTTCCCATATTTTCTCTCCTTTAGCAGAATCTATAAGTGTTTGCCTTGAGGTTATATTAAGACAGAAGAATGTTAATATATAGCATGAATTCAATAGCAATGTGGTTCATTTCTAGGTACCTTCTAGGAAAACTGTTTGAAGGCAGCACATTGTGAACCTTATGTAGGATGCCAGGACATCACACACCATGATTTGAACAAATGTAAATCTTATTAGCGTTTTCATAGCTTTAGTGCCTTTTTAGAGAGAAAATTATGTAATGAATATCTAATAAAAACACTATTCATTTAACTGAAGAATCTCTATTTTTTAGATTAAATCTTAACATTAAAAAATATTAAAAGTCTTGCTGTTTTATCATTCTGAGAAAGAAGCAAGTTTTCTATTTCTTTTTTGATCTTGCTACCTGCTACCCCAATACTAAGCCAGGCAGCAACAGAAGGAAGATAAATCCCTTTATTGTTATTTTTTTAAGACTGTTCAAAGAATTAGAAAAAAATGAGAAGTTTTTTAAGCTATTACTGGTGTAGTCAGTACAGACAGGGATATGTCAAACAATGCTCATGGTTGTAACAGTGGGTGGTTCTCTAGATTGGAGGAGCAATTGTTTTCTTGGTGACATCCAGTAAGGAAGATTTTTCTTTGTAAATTGCAAAATTGTGAAGAAAATATCAGTAAAAGAAACCAGACTTCAAAGTAAATAAGCTATATGTGTTTTATTAATAAATGACATGAACTGTAACTGAGATGCAATCATATCAACTCAAGCAGATTTGGCCTCTAACCAAATGTCAGTGACATATCAAACAATTAATATTATAAAGCAATTTATACAATGTAATTTGCTTATTATTCTTTTTAATTAAAACTTTTAGAAAATTAATAAAAGATCGAATTCTACAGGTAAAATATCAGTGTAATGGAAAGTAGGTGTGTAGAGATAATACACACTTTTTATCTTATATCCCATTGCTCTGAATAATTTAGAAGTACTTTGTCCTTATTTTCTACTTAAAACCATTTTTAAATTGTTAGTCACACAGACAGTTCTTTTTTTATAAACACTGTATATCACACAAATATTAAGTAAACAGCATTTCTTTGTAAGACCAACATAATATTGCAACACACAGAAAAGTAGAAAGAAAATTTAAAAAAAAGAAAACAGTGTAATTGAAACAGAAATGAGTCTCAGGCAACAGAATTGGATTTAAATACAAAGCATATATCCTAAACTGTGACTATTGGTAAGTGCTAAGCCTATGCAAGTTTCAAATTTGTAGTTGTGAAAGATGAAAATCACAGTTATGTTAGAAAATAACTACTGGAATTCTGTTTCTAATGCATCATAATGTACTTGGTTTTCCAAACCCTCATTCATGCTATAACATAGTAGCTGTGGTCACATGTATCTGTCAAAGGTGTTGAACGGACCTGAAGTATACAATTTCTGATTTTATTTAGTTAATATTGAGTAAAATACAAATTTCAAATTTATTTTCACTCCAAAATGTAATCAACTGGATGTCAGAATGTTGAATATTTAAGTGTTTCTCAGTCATTTGAAATATGAAATTTGAAACATTATGTGTAATTTTTGGTATGTGCATATACTTTCAGTATCATTGGAACAAAATATTTGCATGAATCTAATTTTCAAACATATATTTTAAAAATTAAGAACAATAATTATTGAGCAAGTGATTATTAACTGATTGAGGATTGCCTGTATGTATTTAACAGATTTCAAGTCATTATAAAATGAATGTAAATATTCAATACATTTTTGTGTTAATTACATTCAAAATGACATTGTATATGGGTTTCTTTTGAACTGAGACATTCCTCCCAGGAAAGAGTGAGGATGCTTATGAGTCTCAAGCAGAAAAGAAAAGCATTACCTCAGGGTAAACAGGAACCTTCAGGATTCTGGAGGACCCCAGCTGATCTTGGGTGACAGAAAAAAAAAAAAAAAAACATGAGGACACCCACATAGACTAATTTCTAAATGATCTTATTATTAAATAAAAAACATGGAGCCAAATATAGGGGTAAAAGCCTTAGAGAGATCAGGGAAATAGGGAAAGCCACCAGCCAACCTTAACCTCATCAACTCTGCAACTTCCAAATGCCACGACTTCCTGTTTACCCACGCCTACATGCCTTGCTGTTCTGTTATCTGATTTGTTCTCTCCATTCAGCTTCATCACTTCCTCTTCCTACCCAGCTCTGTTAATTCCTGTCTGTCTGTGCAGACTTCCAGACCTCCATGGTTAACTAGTTTTTGAATTTAAGGTGTGTGCCACCACACCTGGCTCTGTTTCCAGTGTGGCTTTGAACACACAGAGATCCTGCCTGCCAAATGATAGGATTAAGGGCATGTACTACCATTGCCTGACCTCTTTGTTTACTTATAATGGCTTGTTTTTCTCCTCTGATCTCCAGGCAAGCTTTATTTATTAAATCACAAATAAAATATCACCAAATTTCAGCACAAATAAAATATCACCACATTTCAGCACAAGTATCAACACACACCCAGATGACCCTGGGTAACAGAAAACAACATGAGGACACCCAGGTGACCCTGGGAGATGGAGAACGACATGAGGACCCCAGATGATCCTGAGTGATAGAGTACAGCATGAGGACCCCAGATGACCCTGGGTGATGGAGAACAGCACGAGGACCCCAGATGACCCTGGGTGATGGAGAACAGCACGAGGACCCCAGATGACCCTGGGTGATGGAGAACAGCATGAGGACCCCAGATGACCCTGGGTGATGGAGAACAACGTGAGGACCCCAGATGATCCTGGGTGATGGAGAACAGCATGATGACCCCAGATGACCCTGGGTGATGGAGAACAACAAATGGAGAAGATAACTCTGAACAGCTAATCCGCCAAGGGAAATTTCTGGCACTTTTTGATTTGTCTGGAAATCCTGCAAGGAGCTCCAGAGGTGCCATTCAGTAAGTCCTCACCCAAGATGGAGTCGGCTTTTTAATGATGTAGTTGCTTTGAGTCATCCTTTTTCCTATAAGTAACCCCTTTCTCATATGTCTGTGATACTACCAATAAAACTTCTTGCTTCACCAAGCTGGGTTTTCCTGCAATTGTGGTTTTTTTTTTTTTTCTATTTTTGATTTCCTGTTGTAGTGCTTAATTTTCTAATGCTGTGATAAAACATCATTACAAAGGCAACTTAAAAAGTGAAGAATTGATTTGGGGTTTTTATTCCCTGAGGGATTAGTCCTTCTGTATCATGGCAGGAGGAAAGTATGGCAGCTGAAACTGGCCTCTACTGTGGAATCAATTATTCAAATACATGAGCCTATGGGAGGCCATTGTCATTTAAATCATCATATTCTATTCCCTGGTTCCTATAGGTTTATGGTGATATTATAATGGAAAATATATTTAGTAAAACTTCAAAAGCTCCACAGTCTTTAAAGTTCCAGCATGATTTAAAAGTCCAGAGTCCATTATGAGGCGGTGTTTGAGGTATAAACCTCTGCAAACTCAAAAATAAAATTACACACTTCCAATACACAATGGCACAAGATGTGTATTACCATTCCAAAAGAGAGGAAAGAGGAGATCATGAGAGGATTTCCGGATTAAAGCAACACCAACCTCCCCCATCCCAGGAAAAACTCCAAATCCTGTAGCTCCATGTTCACTGCCAAAGGATTAGATGGATCTACGCCTCCAGCTTTTCAGCCTGCAACACATATCTCTTTGTCAAGCTGGTTCTAGTCTGTGAGTACAGTTCTTTGTGTCAGATATCGCATGGCTCCAGCATATTTAACATCTTGGCATCTCCACTGATATCAAAATTTCACAGTACACAATTTCATACAGTGGCCTCTCAGGGACTCCATGTTCTGATTCATATGCATGGCCTCTGCAATTCTCAGAAACCATGGAGGAAGGTTCCATGACCCTTGCATTCTTTCTGACTCTAAAGCCAAAACCACATGGATACCACACTGTCAAGTTCAGTGCTCACTTGGATTGAATGCTAGCTCCTTGAATATTTGCAACTACTTTTTAGGGGCAGAAAATCCCTTAATACTTTATAGCAGTCTGGGAACTTAAAACTGGGTCTTTCCCCATGGGCAAGACCTTTTATTCTACTGTAGAGCTTGTTCTTCCTCAATGGCATCCTCCTCCTTATCTCTGTCAGCACAAGCCTTGACTGCAGCATGAAATTTCTCAATGCTTTCTTTCTCTTCAAACTGTACAGGTTGTCTTTTACTTTGGCCCACTTGCTCCAGTAATTATTAATAACCATACAGCAGAGTCAATAGTAGGCTCTTTTGAAATCTCTTCTCCCACAGAAATAAGTCCATAAGTTTCACTTAGACTCAGGCAAATGCTTAGGATGAGGGCAGGCACAGTTTTTTTTTTTTTTTCAAAACATTACAAGAATGATATCTAGTGTAGTTGCAAATATTGTTCCCCTTTTAAACCTCTTGAACTTGGTCTCTGCAGTGTGGTGATATATTGTGTCCCCCAATATGTTATGCACCCTAATAAAGCTTATCTGAGGATCAGAGGAAAAAGCCAGCCACTACATTAAACATAGAAGTCAGGCAATGGTAGCACATGTCTTTAATCCTAGTGTTCTGGAGGCAGAGATCTATCCAGATCTCTGTGAGTTCAGGGCCACATTGCAAACAGAGCCAGACATACACCTTTAATCCCAGCACTAACCATAGAGGTCTGTAGGTCTCTCTCTCTCTCTCTCTCTCTCTCTCTCTCTCTCTCTCTCTATATATATATATATATATATATATATATATATATATATATATATATATATATATATACCTAGGTCTCTTTGGAAGCTGAGGAGACAGTAAGGTGAGGTTGGCTGTGGCTTGACCTATTCCTCTAATCTCTCAATTTTAACCCCAATATCTGGCTCCATGATTTTTATTAATAAGACTGTTTAGCAACTCATCTTATACTACAGTCCATGTTGTCAGCACCTTTATCTTTCAAGCTGCCACTAAGAAGGAAGACCCAACAAGGTTTGCTTTAGTGTTAAACTGCTTTTCTAGTCCAACATTCTCAACTTCCGCATTCCTCCAAAAACACAGTCAGGTCTGTCAAAGAAATAGCCTACTTCCTGGTAACAACTTCTGTATTAGTCACTTTTTTATTGCTGGGATAGACCATCATGACCAGGGAAATTTATTGAAGAGTTTGTATTAAGTTTATACTTTCAGAGGTTTAGTGTACATGATGACAGAGCATTTTCTTGATAGCTAAAACAGCTGAGAGTTCAGATCTTGATGCAGCATGAGGTGGAGAGATCTAATTGGAGGCTGTGTGAATATTTGAAATACCAGATGAAATATCAGAGCTTGATCTCAGTGACACACCTCCTCCAGTACGATGATACCTCCAACCTTCCCAAACAGCTTTACCAACTGAGAACCCAGCATTCAAATAATGCACCTATGAAGGCCATTCTCACTCAGCCAGAGACACACATACTAGAAGGAGGGAACTGACTCCTGAAAGCTGTCCTCTGAGATTCCCATGCTTAATAGCATGTGTACCCCCAGATATTCACATGCACATTAACATGATAAATGTAATCTATTAAAATACATTAGAGAAATATTCATTTTTTTTAAAAAAATTACATTTTTACTATGTGTGAATGTGGCTTGGGGAACTTAGAGGAGGATTTGTGTGCGTTGGTTCCCCTTTCCATATTGTGGGTCCTGGGAGTCAAACACAGCCAGGCTTGGCAGCAGCCGACTGTTCTCACAGAGACCCTCACCAGCATGATGGGCTAAATTTTATCTATGAGCAAATGTTGACACAGACCTTATGAAAACTTTGTTTTCCTGCAAGATGAATTAAAAATAATCTATTGTCCATGGCATCATATAACAATGATTTCTGTAAAAGATGCCCCTGCAACACATTTCATGATCTGTGATCTCAGTTCATCATCAACTGTTTCATCAGTTATCTAACTCTTCTTAGATATTAAACTTTAAAAAGCATCCCCTCTTAGTGAGACAGCAATCTAAAGAAGATTTCATCATTTAATAATCATTTTATTATTTGTATACATTGTGTACATTCCTCCTTTTGCTCTACATCTGTTTAAAAAATTGGAACCCAGTGGCATGTCAAATTCACAATATATGATCACCAATCACCAGCTTGGCTGAGCCTCTTTAATAAAATTTAAAAAGCACTAACTCTTCCATGATGAAATGAAACATGTTATCTATGGAATCTAGTTCTTGGAATGTCATGTCATTCATAATTGCAATATGGGAACTGGACACTTCAAGCCATACACATGCCCTTCAGGGCATGTCCTAATTGTTCTTCATCTTGGCACCATCACATTAAAACAAAAGCTATTAAAATTGTTTCTAAAAGTTATCATTTATGAATAAACAAGTTAAATACAAAATAAAAATCCATTACTTCTCAACTCTGGAACTCCCATTCACATGAATTTCTCTGACTCACTAATGCACATGATATCACCTTAATACTGGACATAACAAAAAAGAGTAAGGATACAAAGCATGGGATATAGTGATTCTCCCTTAGAATTAACAATGTAATTGAGAATAACTACCAAGAGTCATATCATCAAAGATCCACAAATGAATTAATAAATGTTAAAGGAGTTGAAAAGAGAATCCTAATACGATTATATTAAAACTGCTTTGAGAGTGAAAAGAATGTTACAAGTCACAGATTCTTTGTGATTAGGCATCTGAAACAAAGGTTTTCAGAGTTTATGTGGAAGTCAAGAAATAAACTTTTAAAATTAATTTCTTTATTTGTTTTACGTCCTGACCACACTTTCCCTTCCATACTGTCCTCCCAGTCCCTTCCCCCATTTCCCTCTCCCTTCATCCACTCCTCTTCCATTTCTATTCAGAAAAGGGCAGGCCTCCCATGGATATCAATAAAACATGACATATCACTGACTGGTTAGTTCAATCAATGACTTGGACAATTCTCCTCAATTATAAACTATATTGAATTCGCTCCTACAGTGTACCTAGATCTGAGCATGAACTTTGTGTAATGTTCAGGGAAGAAGACAATATGTAATCTAACATATTTCAATTTACATATTATTGACAGAAACACAAATCACACACTATGAAAGTATGAACATGAAGAAGTAATCCATGAAGAAGGAATTTTCTCTCAGGATCTGGTTCAGAGGAAGAGAACTTTCTAATGGTCTAGTTTATTACTAAACAAAAATACAGTAAGTGTTGGATTTATTGGTCTTACAGAAACATCATTTTTTAATGAAAAATGTTTACAAAACATAGTTCATTTTGATTGCTTCTGCCTCCTAATCCCCCTCATCTTTTTTTTTTTTTTTTGTGCCTTTCCTGGAACTCACTCTGTAGCCCAGGCTGGCCTCGAACTCACAGAGATCCACCTGCCTCTGCCTCCTGAGTGCTAGGATTAAAGGCGTGCACCACCACCGGCTTCCCCCTCATCTCTTTACTCCCTGTACTGTTCAGTTCCAGCATTTTGTTCTAGTCTTCACCCCTCATTTCTCTCAATACCTTTTCCCTCACCCCCAAATCTCGTGGACATCTGTTTAACTTCATGGCCTTTAATCATCACTGGAGAGGGTGCACAGCAGTTATGTAGCTGGGTCACTTGGTAGTTCTATTTCTACTGCTTACCAGCCTCTACACTGACATCCACTGTGGTTACATAGTTTACGCTTTCACCAGCAGCAGATATGGTTCCTCTTTTCTCTCATCACTCTAGCATTTGTTCTCATTACTTTATTATTGTCAAGTGATAATTATAATAGTGGATTATATGGCATTTTCTTCTTTTTTTTTTTTTTTTTTTTTTTTTTTTTTTTTTTTGGTTTTTCGAGACAGGGTTTCTCTGTGTAGCTTTGCGCCTTTTCCTGGAACTCACTTGGTAGCCCAGGCTGGCCTCGAACTCACAGAGATCCGCCTGGCTCTGCCTCCCGAGTGCTGGGATTAAAGGCGTGCGCCACCACCGCCCGGCATTATATGGCATTTTCATACATGTAAATAATGTATTTTGATTACATTTGCCTTCTAAAACATTTAATGGCCCCTTCATTCACACTGATCTTACCAACACCAATCGATTCCTCTTCCATTGTCATCTTTCTCTCTCTCTCTCTCTCTCTCTCTCTCTCTCTCTCTCTCTCTCTCTCTCTCTGTGTGTGTGTGTGTGTCTTTCTTTCTCTCTTTTGTAACCTACTGAATTTCAGTAGGGCAGATTACAGGAGCTTGATTGGGGGGATATTTACAAGAGCATGGGCAACATTTCAGTGGTAACATCACAGAAAGAAATGTCTCACTCCTTTAATTGTATTTATATCCCAGAAGTTATGGGGCTTCAACAACTCCTTTGCAACCATCTATGACAGAATATTGATGTTCCAAGATTTGTATTGATAATCATAGTTGCAAAATGATTGAGTGCAACCAACACAACACCATGCCCTGATGATGGCGTTTTACCAAACTACAGTGCTTCTTCCTGCTCTTATATTCTTTTGATGTCCTTTTCTTAGATGTGTCATAAGCCTTGGCCTCCTATGACCAAAGCTGATGCTGTCACTGATCTATGGATGTATCAAATGTGCTGAACCACAAACATCCACACGTAGAACTACCACATGATCAAATTTTACCATTGCTGGGTGCACACACAAAGGACTTTATGACCAGTCTGGTTTGGGTTGTTTTGTTTGTTTGTTTTGTCAACAAGCTAGATTTATCTGTAAGGAAGACCTTCAATTGAGAAAATGTCCCCATAAAACTGGCCTCTAGAAAATCTGTGGAAAATTTCTTGGTTAAAAATCGATACAGAATTACCCAGCCCAGTATGAGTGATGCTACTCCTATATTTTTGGTTGTGAGCCTAGCCTTTAACGGCTGAGCTATCTCTCCAGCCAGGTATGTACTCACTCATAAGAGGATACTAGATGTGGAACAAGGATGACTGAACTGCTACTCACAACACCAGGGAGGCTACTTGGAAAACAGGACCCCAAGAAAGATGCGGGGATCACCCAATGAAGGAGAAATGGGCGAGATCTACATGAACAGCCTGGACATGAGTGGGGGAAATGAAGGGCAAGGGTGGAGGAAAAGAGAGCTTGGGGGAGCGGGAGATCCCAGCTGGATCAAGAACAGAGAGGGAGAACAAGGAATAGGAGACCATGGTAAATGAAGACCACATGAGAATAAGAAGAAGCAAAGTGCTAGAGAGGCCCACAGAAATCCACAAAGATGTCCCCACAATAGACTGCTGGCAATGGTTGAAAGACAGCCCGAACTGACCTACTCTGGTGATGGGATGGCCAAACACCCTAATTGTCATGCTAGAAACCCCATCCAATGACTGAGGGAACTGGATGCAGAGATCCACGGCCAGGCCCCGTGTGGAGCTCCGGGAGTCCAATTGGCGAGAAAGAGGGTTTATATGAGTGAGAATTGTTGAGACCAATGTTGGATAAAGCACAGGGACAAATAGCCAAACAAATGGAAACACATGAACTATGAATCAATGGCTGAGGGGTCCCCAACTGGATCAGGCCCTCTGAATAGGTGAGACAGTTGATTGGCTTGATCTGTTTGGGAGGCATCCAGGCAGTGGGACCAGGTCCTGTGTTCATTGCATGAGTTGGCTGTTTGAAACCTGGGGCTTATGCAGGGTCTCTTGGCTTGGCCTGGGAGGAGGGGACTGGACCTGCCTGGACTGAATCTACCAGGTTGATCTCAATCCTCAGGGGAGGCTTTGCCCTGAAGAAGATGGGAATAGGGGGAGGGGGGGGAAGGGAAGGGGGGCGGGAGGGGAGAGAACAAGGGAATCCGTGGTTGATATGTAGAATTAAATTATATTGTAAAATAAAATTAAATTAAAAAAAGAAAAAAATGAGTGATGCTACTCTACACAGTTGATTCTGAATGAATTTCCACTGAATTTTATTTCAACATCATCACCTAACTGTCTTGTATATTTTCCCCTTTATTATTCAGTCCCTCTAAGTAGCTTTTGTTAGCTTGAAACTTATCATCCTCCTATTTACAAATCTAAATGGGAAAATTACAGGAGTGTTCATAGCTATAACCTCCACTTTTGCGGGCAAGAAAACAAATGTTGAAGTAGAAACGATTCATTTGGAAGAGTGCTTTCCTAGTATTTATGAATCACTGAATTTGATCCACAGCACCATATTAATTCCAGCATGATTTCACATGTCTATAACTCCAGCATTCAGAAGGTGGGTACAGGAAGACAAGAAATTGAGTCATTATTAATTTACCCAGGGAATTTGAGGCCAGCCAGGGCAACCTGAAATGAAATCTCATTCTTCCCGACAACAACAATGGTAAATAATATAGGCAGAATTCATTAGTAAAATTGAGGCATGAATCTCTACTGCTTCTTGAATACAGCTTCTGTATTTATCTGAAAAGCAACCTTAGTTTCTTCCTTACAAAGTTATATTTTGAAAGACCCACACCAAAGGTCCAGACATAGTTTACCCAAAACCCAGAAGAGCTGAGGGAAGAGATCTTAAAATAAACAGAACTGAGTCAGTTCCCCCTTCCTGGAGAGGGTGAAGTCAAGTGTTTTCAAAAGAAAAAAATCAGGATGCCTGGTGGTGATCGATTAACTATGAGATGACCCTCTCCAGAGAAAACATGACCAGACCTTGGAGATGGGTTGTAAAACTCCTGACAGGGCAAACAGATAAGCTGAAATAAGACAAAGTCCAGGCCCGGGGAAAAACTGGACCAATCAAGGATGGACCCATACTAACCCCCTCCCCTCTAAGAAATTCTGTGGGTTTTGCCTATAAAAACTAACTTCTCCAAGAAAGAGTAACTTCTCCCTGCCTCACTGCATTGCGGCCAGTGAGTGCTTGAGATGAGTTCCCTGTTGCGACTTGTAATGGAAATAAACCTTGCTTTTGCATTCTGGTACGCTCGTCCTCGTTGGTCTCTCTGGGCATCACGATCTGGGCACAACAATTTCATTGTTACTTTTAATGTAAACTTAACTTATCTATTATTATTTTCTAATAACTCAATATACCACTATGTACTTTTTATTATAAAATCAATTAACCACTAAGGTTAAAGAATAAAATATGATAAAACTACATTTACGGAAACATGAAATTATTCCATGCAAGATAAAACTGTCTTTTTACTATTGAATATTATGAAGAAATCATCTATTGCATCTCTTTCCAGGAAGTTACCCATTCCTTGGTTTTACAATCTTTTTTCTTCTTTATTTCTCTAGCAGCTAATAAAAAAAGACAGTGCATATTACATGTTTGTTAATTGCATGTGAGCTGAATTGAGTTGGTATATAAGTGTTTCTTGAAATTAAAATGCAATAAAAATGTCTTTTAATGATTCTTGTAATTGAATCTAAACACCTATACTTTTAGTTAGGCTATAATATTTTTATATAAATATTGACATACACATCATTTTAATGGGTCTTTAGGTAGTACATATTATTATAATTTTAGTTTATAAAAGTCAGACATAATTTCATGAACAAAAATATAGAGATTGTTAAATGACTATTTTTGTTCTGTGCTACTTTAAAGGTTGGGTGAAATGTTGCATTACAATTCCTGTTGTTTTGGTAAAGACTTATGAATTCAGTTTCTTATATTAATAGAACATATTATTTTTCATATATTTCTTTCCTTTGATTACCATCTTTAATTCACAAGAAAAATTTAAGAAAATTTAATCACTCTACTCAAGTAATCAGGACTGATTAAAAAGAACATGCTAATCATGATGACTTAGATTTTAATAATTTCATAAAATTAATAAAGAAAATAATCTTAAAACTGTTTTTACATTCTGACAAATTATTGTTATAGATAATAGGAGTTTTGAAACTCAAAAGAAACTTTTCACAAAATAAAAGTTTTATAGCAAAGTACAAGAGAAGCATTGGTCAAATACTAAGGTTATTTAATGAGAAGAAAATGAAAACAATTTGTAATAGTCCAGCAAATGATCAGACACGGCAGAAGCTGTGAGTCCCATTATGGTGTATATTGGCTTTGTATTGAGATTTCAGATGAGTAGAGGATTCACCTTTATTTGGATATGATACTTTTGTATTTAGAATTAGGTTTAAGCTAGGCTGTAGTGGCGCACACCTTTAATCCCAGCACTCGGGAGGCAGAGCCAGGGGGATCTCTGAGTTTGAGGCCAGTCTGGGCTAACAAGTGAGTTCCAGGATAGGTGCAAAGCTACACAGAGAAACCTGTCTCGAAAAACCAAAAAAAAAAAAAAAAAAAAGAATTAGGTTTATATACTGTAAAACATACACAGATAATTTCTGTTTATTAGTCACAATTTCCTTCTGTGATTTAAGCATTAATGCTTGTTTAAAGATGATTATTATGAACACATTTAATAACTGTACATTGTTTTTTTTTAATTCTTATTAGGTTAAATTTTAAGTATTATCTGTAAAAATAATAAATGAGTAGTGAATATAATAACTACATTGACTTTATCATTCCATAATCTATACATATTTGTGTCATATAGGTATATGTCACATTATCACTCCACAGTCTACACATACATGCATCACATAGGTATATGTCACATTGTGTCCAATAAATATAAGTAGCTATTTTTCACTTGTAAATATAACATACACCTTCTTTTAGAAATCTATTTATTGAGTATATTTGTTAAATTTTATTTACAAATGTCATATCATTTTACATGTGTATTCCATGAGAGCTCATAAAATATTTCTTTTATCCTCAAACTTCCATTTACTTTTTAATGTCTATTACAATGAACTTCTCTGTATTTGCCTTTCTAATCATTTTATGTGTTACAGTATGAATAGCTCACAGTATTATTTTTGTGTGAAAGCTTCGACTGATGTAACCTGTGAAATGTCATGAATACCCCTAGGTGACTCCTCAAGGCCCAGGGAAGATTCCACAGAAGAGGCTTCGGACATCCTTTCTGATATGTAATCTGTGGGGCATACAAGGGCTGCAAAGAGGGTGCTGAGAGGAAGTTAGACAAACAGAGCTTAAGCTGTTTCCACAGAGTGTAGATACAAATGGTGCCAGAGGAAGTTAGTTTAAGCTGCTTATGCAGAGATTAGATACAAAGGATGGTGCTGAGAGGAACTTAGTTTGGATTGTTTGTACGGATATTAGATACAAATGATGTTGAAGGAAGTTAGCTCAAGTTGTTTGTACTGAGATAAGATACTAAGATCAGGAGATGATATCAGTGCATAAACAACTGGTAAAAAAGAAAATGAGTATAGGGTGACCTTTAAAAAGATTGGTCAGTTCCTTCACCTCCTCCTAGGACTCAGGTTTTTTGCTATAAAAGAGGCTTAATGCCTAACAGTAAACAAGTTCTTGCAGGACTTCAGGTAAGAAGAAGACTGGGAAATCAGCGAGCAGCACACCTTTTCTTGGTTCCAGGCCACCTCTTCAGAGGTGACCTAAGTTCCCAGTGGGTCAGGACCCCACACTACTCCAGATGGATGGATGGATGGGTGGATGGATAGATAGATGATAGATAGTCACTGTTTTGTTCAAATTAAAATTCAGAAATACAAAGTTTTTCTCTACATGAACCATGATTGTGGCATTTGAAAAGACTTCCATTTTATTTCAGTCATTATATTTGTGGTGCAATATTTTCCTTTCTACTGGGTGTCTCAGGAATTCATGTTGATTTTAGTATCACACATGGACTTTAGCCTACTCAGAACCAACATATTGTGTCTTGTTCAAATAATATTTTCTATATATCAATTTGACATAAAATGTTTTTTTAACATTTTATAAAAAGAAATATGACTTGAAATAATACTTCAATAGCCATGATTTCTAACAAAATTTAAAACAAATTAATGATAATATAATAAACATTTCTAGCCCAATGTATGCTTAATTTTTAAATTAAAATAATGTGTATTGTTAACTCAAAACTTAGCAAAGATGTACATGATAAAACTACAACTAGATAAAATGGTAAAAGTTGTTTCACTGTAACACTGTACTTTTGACAGTACTTCAGTCATATTCACACTTTCAATAGCTGTATTGGTTACAAATGGATGATAGGGTGGAGCCTCATTCCAATTGAGTAGGTCGTCCTAAATACATAAGACATTCAATTTTTATCATGTTGTCCAATAATGTAAAAGACTAGTAGAAGCCCAGGCATGATGATGCATGCTCATCACTATGTACTAGAAAGGCTGTTAACAGGATAATCTTGAATGCAAGAACAGCCTAAACAATAGAGTAAGCACTAGGCCACCTGGGCCTATTTAAGTAGATCCCATCTCAAAAAATAAAAAAGAAATTAATACAAAACAATTTCTTAATACTATGTAGCAGTAAGTATTCTTAAGTTTGTTTAGATTATAAATCCTGGATATGTATTATTAACCAAGCTTGCAATAAACAATAAATTATTTTGAATTATGTTTCACATGTAGCTATCTTGTAATACATTTTGATGTTTTGTTATCTGCCAGTTTCAAATATTTAAAGTAATTTCTAATTACACATTTCGCCGTTACTATTTCTCATTCTTCCCTCTCCTCCTGAAACCATTCTTCTTAAAATATTTCCTTCTATTTTTGTGTGTTTATTGTTCTCTGAGTTCAGTTATGGTTGTTTGTATGACTGTGAATGGGAGTTTACTTATTGGATGATGGACAAATTTATTGGCTACACTATGGGAAAACTGTTATCTTTTCTCCCAGAACTTATTATGTCCCTGTAGTCCCTCAGTGAGGTGTGAAGATTATGACTCTAACCCCCATGCATGATGAAACTGAAAAAATAGGACTGTCTTCTTAATTTCATGTGCAGGTAATCGCAGATGCACTGAATTCACCTTATAGTGGCCATGTCATGTGCAGGTGATGTGTAGGTGATCAGAGCTTCAATAAGGTTTTGGGTATAGTGACCATGTCATGTGCAAGTGACCACAGCTGCTGTGGTGAGTTAATGGGTATAGTGTTCATATCATACAAAAGCTGTGTGTGTGTGTGTGTGTGTGTGTGTGTGTGTGTGTGTGTGTGCCACAACTCCCTATCCTGTACTCTTATGGTATTTCTGCCTCATGTTCCTTGATGCTCCCTGAGCACTGGAAGACAAGATAGAGTTGTTTTGTTTGAGATGAATATTCCACAGTCACTTGCTCTTCTACATTTTGGCCTGCTGTCATCAACTGCTGACCATTTTATGAAGGAACTTCTCTGAGCTTCTTCATGCAATAAATGGAAACTAAAAGGTATCCACACCTGCACATTTTGCAGAGAGCAAAATCCTTTGGTTCAGATTGATATTTCACTCTCCTGAAACTGAGTATGTGGAGGCTTTAGTAATGGAGCCTTATTGATCTAGTTCTGGTGGTCAGCCAGAGGCTGTGGCAATAGCTGATAATGTTTTGGTGACTTCTGTGGCTTATTTGACCAACAGGTAATGGGGGAATGTCCCAGAGCTGCTACTGAAATCTTCTTTTAATAATCCTGGGTCTTTGGGAAGAGCACTATGAAATCCACACTCTTAAAACTATTTATGATCATGTTTGTTTGTGAATTCGACTTACATAATGATATGCATCCGGAGAACATATTTTATACAGCCTTAGCTGCAGTTTACTCTTTACCTTCTTCCCTATATGCCACTACCCCACAGAGCCATTTAAATCTTTCTACTCCCATATCCCCACCTCTACTTTCGTATTGTATTTTTTCTGCTATCCCTTCAATTACCATTCCTCCCATCGCTTTTTTCCTTCTTCCTCTAATCAACACATTTTATTTTCCCGGTGTTAACAGACACTCAACTTAAAAACACTAGTCTAAGAATTTGGAGCAGTCCTGGGCTACTTAATCAGCATAATATTTTCTGGTTCCATACATTCAGATGTGTGTGTGTGTGTGTGTGTGTGTGTGTGTGTGTGTGTGTGTGAAAATTTCACTCTCTATTCATCAATTCATGAATATCCAGGCTGTTTCCATTTCCTGAGTACTCTGAATAGGGCATCAATGAACATGTGGATATGAAATTGTTACTGTAGTGGTACACAAAGAGTTTTAGGCATATGCCTAGGAGTGGCATAGAGGGTTTATCAGGAAGATCTAAGTTTACATTTTTGAGAAACTTCTACAGGGATTTTTATAGTGACCCTGCCAATCCTGTATTAGATACAAATACAAAACTGAGATAAAAACACAAACACACAAAAACAGTGTTCTGTCATATAATTTTTTCTGGGGAAACACAACACACACAGATCTATTCACACATACAGGAAGCTAACGACAGTCAAAAGTACAGATACCACCAAAGTACAAATATCTGAACCAGTAAGTTTTATTATTGTTATTAACAGTAATATAGTTAAAGGGTCACTAGCAGGAGCAGAAATGACTCAATGACAGCTGCATCACCAAATCCCACACTAGAACGGGTGAGAACTCATGATACCTGGAAACTCTGAGCTCAGCACAGCTGGTAGGCAGATCAATACGCTGCATATGCTCCTGCTGGCTCAGTTGAGCTGAGCCTCTCCCGGGCAGCTGGACGGCCTCTTGCCCTCTCCAGGCAGCTGGGCTGTCACTTGCCTCTTCCAGCCTGCTGGGCCTGTCTTTGCTTCTTCCAGGTAGCTGAGCTTCTCTGAGAATCTTCTTTGCAGCTTGGCTGGACTTAAACTCTCAGTAGTTTTTACTGTTTATAAATAACATTGAGGAATGAGGGGCCTGATTAGTCTGTTTAATTTTGGGGACTTCCTGAATCTGTTTTCATTTGTTTACTTCATGCCTTAATGAGCTGTCCTGCATTATGAAATGTTTCAGTCTCCAAGAAAACTGCTATACAACAATCCACAACTTCCTCTGGCTCTTACATTGTTTCTGCCCCTTTCTCAATAATCCTCAAGACTTTGGAGGGGCTGGAAGAGGTGAATATAGATGTCCTCCTATGGTTAAGAGTTAGGCTTTTCTGCCACAGCAACTGTCACTGCTCTTAGGAGTGTAGCCAATGGTTGTGAGATGGATCTGACAACAACAACAATCTATGAGTACAGGTACACATGTTTACAAGGAAGTTTACTTCATTGGAGAATGACTCTGAGTAGTCTTTGTTGTTTGCATACTCTTGCAGAAGGAGGGGCCTAATAAATTTGGTCGATTTCAGTTGTTTTCTTTCTGTCTTAATGAAATTCCCTGCAGGGTGAAACGTGGAATGTTTCAATCTTAGAGGAAGCTGCTATCCAAAATATAGATTTCATATTTTTTAACAAAATATTTGGAAGCTGAACTCAAGAACACTTCAAAAAGTTCATTCATCATGATCAAGTTGGCTTCATTACATAGTCACAGCGATGGGCAATCAGACATAAATCAATAACTGTAACTTAGCACATGAATTGACTCAAGGACAGCAATCCCTCGATCATCTCAATGTCAATAGAAACATTAAAGTCATTTGACAAAATTCAGCATCTCTTAATTATCAAAGGCCCGGGAAGGCTAAGGATGGGGGGAACACAGGTCACCCTGCATGGCAAAGGCTACATGTGACAAGCCTGTAACCAACAAAGTTCTAAATGGAAAATAACAACAAAAACAAATTAAAGCATTCCCAAGAAGAACAGGAACAAGACTAGGTCCTCCACTATCTTTTTACTACGATGTTTGAAGTCTGAGATAGAGCAATAAGACAAGAGATGGGAACAAAAATCATACAAATAGGAAAGAAAGAGATCAAAATATTCTTATTTAAAGATGACATGTTATATTGAAAACCCTAAAGTTTCTGACAAAAAACTCCCTAGATCCAAAAAACATTTTAATTTATGAAAAGCAGCTCTGACACGTCAAATTTATCTGGCCCTGTGAAGGATACTTAAACCTTGCTTTTATCCTGTTATCATGTTTTTCTTTCCTTATTTTAAAGGCAACAAATTACTGATTCATTTGGGAAATTTAATACTAAAATATAAATTTGAATAATTCTGTAAAGCAGGATTCTACTTTACATCACATAAAACAATGAGAAATTAAGTTAGTAATACTTAAAAGACTAGAATCCTGAGAGAGGTCATGATATATACATGGTAATAAGACTATAAATGTTGCATTATTGGCATGTTAGTAAATGCTTTATAATACATTCATATATATCTAAAATTAGTGTGTTATACACTTGAACAAAACTATTTATTTGTTGAGATAATAGTTAATTTGGAATAAATATATAACTATGTGGGGGTATCTTTGTGGATTGATGTGGGCCTCTCTAGCACTTTGCTTCTTCCTATTCTCATGTGGTCTTCATTTACCATGGTCTCCTATTCCTTGTTCTCCCTCTCTGTTGTTGATCCAGCTGGGATCTCCCACTCACCCAAGCTCTCTTTCCCTCGACCCTCGCCCTTCACTACCCCCACTCATGTCCAGGCTGTTAATGTAGATCTCATTCCATATCTCTCATTGGGCGATCCCCGTGTCTTTCTTGGGGTCCTGTTTTCCAGGTAGCCTCCCTGGAGATGTGAGTAGCAGTCCAGTCATCCTTGTTCTACATCTAGTATCCTGCTATGAGTGAGTACATACTGCTATGAGTCTTTCTGAGTCTGGGTTACCTTACTAAGGATGATTTTTTTCTAGATCCATCCATTTGTCTGCAAACCTCATGATGTCATTGTTTTTCTCTGCTGAGTAGTATTCCATTGTGTATATGTACCACATTTTGTTTATCCATTCTTCAGTTGAAGGGCATCTAGGTTGTTTCCATGTTCTGGCTATTACAAACAATACTGATATGAACATAGCTGAACAAGTGCTCTTGTGGTGTGGTTGAGCATTCCTTGGGTCGAGATACAGCCCGAACTGACCTACTCTGGTGATGGGATGGCCAAACACCCTAATTGTTGTGCTAGAAACCTCATACAACTACTGAGGGATCTGGATGCAGAGATCCATGGCTAGGCCCCGGGTGGATCTCTGAGAGTCCAATTAGCTAGAATGAGGAGGGTTTATATGAGCGAGAATTGTTGAGACCAAGGTTGGATAAAGCACAGGGACAAATAGCCAAACGAATGGAAGCACATGAACTATGAACCAATGGCTGAGGGGTCCCCAACTGGATCAGGCCCTCTGAATGGGTGAGACAGTTGATTGGCTTGATCTGTTTGGGAGGCATCCAGGCAGTGGGACCAGGTCCTGTGCTCATTGCATGAGTCAGGCTGTTTGAAACCTAGGGCCTATGCAGGATCGCTTGGCTCGGCCTGGGAGGAGGGGACTGGACCTACCTGGACTAAGTCTACCAGGTTGATCTTAGTCTGCGGGGAAGGCTTTGCCCTGGAGGAGATGGGAATGGGGGGCGGGCTGGGGGGAAAGTGAGGGGGGCGGGAGGGGGGAGAACAAGGGAATCCATGGCTGATATGTAGAACTGAATTGTATTGCAAAATAAAAATTAAAAAAAAATTAAAATAAAAAAATAAATAAATAAAATATATATATATATCTATGAATTCACAGATTTTAAATACAAATTTCTCACCATTGTATTTTAGTAATTACTTTCATAGTTACAGGACATTTTCTGAATCATACTGAAAAAATTCTGAAAATTCTTTCCTTAATGTTATCAGATATTTTTTTCTCTTTTGCCATATAAATGCTTGTAAAATTTAATGTTATATGTTTTAGTATAGAATTAGAAATAATTTATTTTCAACTTAGGAAATTCTATAATTATGTACAACATGATTTTAAGTAATAATGGCTTTAGTTCCTTGGAATAATTTTTAAAGTTAACCATATGTACAATAAGGAAAACACCTTACATATTTTGATATTTTCCATAATTGGCAAGGATTTGAAAATAAATAGAATTTACATTCACACACAATAGGGGAATAAGTAAAATTACTATGCTATAAATACTTAATCAAATATGAATTTAAATATAACAACTGTATTACCTCCAAATTATTCATTAGGCCAAGTATAATCGCTAAGGAATTTTAACAATATTGTTCTTCAAATTGTGTTTTGTACTGTCAGAGGAGAAGTAACTGCTCACATTTTTTGTATTTACCATGAGGGAAAAATGCTCATTTTAAGCTTTCTAGAAATGCAGACTAAATTATTCTAAAGGAGATATAAAGCTGTGTCATATGTAACATTTTTTTAAACCTCAGGGAGGGAGGGATTTTGTATTTTTATATGGAAATGATAACAGAGTATGTTATAGATTTATGCTTTATGAAGTACAATAAAACCAACATGATTTTTCTGCAGAAGCTAAATTGTACTAAACTACATAATTAATTACTAAACTTTAATTCCTTCACAATGTACTATAGTTATAAAAAGAGTAAAAGTGAAATGCTTTATGGTCATTATAGTATACATTCTTGTCAAATGTAGCTTTTAATCCTCCAGCTAAACATAAACATAAACATAAATGAAGGTTTTTAACATTTGATTATACCTTAAAACCTTTCAGACTTGAAAAAGCTAATTGACCAAAACTGTTCTTATTGTTCATTTGCCTATTAGGAAAGGGCACTTCTATTAATAGCTCCTTGATATGGACTCAATAGTCAGTGTCTTTAACTTTGCTAATTTTTAAAGATTTGTAAGTCATCAGTTTTCTAATGTACAAAATATATTTTAACAAAAGGTTTGTTTTACTTTGTAAATTGAACATTCTACAAATACATTGTCAGAGGTTCTGGGACACAGGAACTATTATTATTTTAGAGAATCATTGACTTGGTGACATGTGAATATGGTTGAAACTTTTTAAATTTTAATTTATATACATTTTATTCATTCTAATTAAGTGTATATGTGTATAGTTATATGTAATTCTATACACATATGAGCATAGGTGACTAAGGACTAATGCAGGGGCATAAGTTGTCCTGGAGCTGAGGTTAAAGGTGAGCATGAACTGCCTGGTGTTGGTGCTGGGAACTGAAGTCAGATTCTCTGAAAGAACAAGCAGTATAGTACTATTGCATTTTATTTTTAAAATTTATTGATTTTATTTTTTGTGTTATATGTGTACCTGAATGTCTGTGTGCATATCATGTATATATAGTTGCCCAAAGAGGCTAGAACGGTTGTGAGTTACCTGATGTGAGTGCTAGGGGCTGAAACTGGGCCCCATGCAAGAGCAACAAGAGCTTTTAACTGATGAGCTGTATCTTCAGCTCCTAGATGCTTTAGTAATGAAAGAGACTATATATCACAGCTAAAACATGCATATACTAATAAAACGTGAGTTTTAATTTGTTAATGGAGAGACATATTTGAGCATAAACATTTATTTATATTTAATTGTATAAGTGTAAAAACCAGAAAACAATTTGGCTTCCAATTTTCTTATTTATAAACTAAACAACAACAACAACAACAATATAAAGCGAAAGTATAAGGAAATAGAATTATATAGTAACAGTACTGTAATAATTCTGAATTTATAACTAGTCTCCTTTCAAAGTGGGTGACTGTCCGCCAGACTTTATGGTCACATTCCACAATATGAAGATGCTACCAAAAACTACTTCCAAAAGATCCAAAACCAGAAAGACAAACATGGTATACAGTTACTTACGTGTGGATATTATCTGCTAAGACAGTAATAACTAAGCTATAGTCTCTAGAACAACAAATGGTAGATACAGAGTAAAGAACTAGTGAATATAGACAGATCTCATTAGGAAAAGGAAATAGTATAAATAACTATGGATGGATGGAGAGTTGGAATCAAGTTTAAAAAAAGGGAATAGGTAGATGGAATATGGGAAGGCAGAGCTAAAATTAAAGGATATTTGAGGAGTAGTATGAAAATTAATACAGTAGAAACTTCCTGAAGTATATAAATACATGAAGGTGATTAAATGAAATAGCCAAATAATGGGGATGGGTGGGGGGAGACAGAGCCACAACTGGCCATCTCCTGTCACCAAATGAAGCTTCCAGTACCAGGATTGGGTTACATATAATTGAGTTGTTGTCCACAGACCTCACATAATCTCAAACAACCCAGGCTGTGGCCAAGACACTAGGTTGCTCTCCACAGACTGACAGCAAGGTGCAATTGATGAAGATAACATCTACACAACCGATTAACATGGAAAAGTCCAGCTGGTGCCCACATAAAGCCTTCAGTTCTATGTTCCCACATCTTTGGTACAGGGATGTCTCTTCATTCTACAAGAAGAGAAATTTAGACACAAAACCAGCCACAAGCTTTTTGATCTGCAATAATGTCCCACTTGGAAGGACAATGCTTGGCAATGGTGGCACATACCTCGTGGGAGTAATCAATCAATAACTGATTTGATTTAAGGCCCATTCTACAACATGGAACCAATCCTTAACACTGCATGGATGATCAAGAGCCTGAGACTAAATAGATCAGGAATCTATGGGAAAACCAAAAACTACTAATATTAAAAACACAAAACAAAAATAATAATAAAGTGACTCCTAATGACATTTTGCTATGCTCACAGGTCAGTGCCTTGTTCAGCCATTAGCAGAGAAGATTCTTCCAGCAGAAAATGGAAATAAATTCAAAGAGTCACAGTCAGACATTATGTAGACAGCAAGATACCTTGGAACATTCAGCCCTAAGTGGGATGTCTCCATGGAATTTCTTCCCTCAGAGCTCAGAGAACCCCCAAGGAAAAGGGGGTAAAAGATTGTAAGAGCCAGAGGGGATCAAGGACATCAAGAAAATTAACCTCGTCAAAGTACATATGAATTTATAGATATGGAAGCAGCATATACAAGGCCTGCATGTGTCTCAACCAAGTTTTCTGCTTATATATTGTAGCTTTCCATTTAGTGTTTTTGCGGAATTCCTGAGTATGTGTATGAGTGAGTCTGATTCTTCTCCCTTCTCTTGGAATGCTTTCCTTCTATTGGCTTGGCTTGTCCAATTTTGATGTGATAGATTTTATTTTATCTTATTATATATTACTTAGTTATATTTTACTATTATCTCATAGAGGCCTGTCCTTTTCTAATGATAGACAAAAAGGGAGTGGATCCAGATGGCGGTAGAGGCATGTTGGGGAGACTGAGAGGATTAGAGTGAAGGGAAACCACAATCTGCATGTATTATCTGATAACCAAATCTATTTTCAATAAAAGAAAAAATATCAAATTAAAAAATAATAAAATAAAAGACAATAACTTTAATAAAAAAGTACCTAGAATTTTACATTATCCACATATGTCCATGCAGCTTATCCAAGCAATGTAATGCAAGCAAAAATAACATGCCCTTTTGGTTGAGTCTTTTAATAGCTGTAATTTTTTTTAAACCCTATTGACCAGCAACCCAGAGAGCAACAATGCTGTCTGGATAGGAATGCCACTGAAGACTGGGCCTGCGAAAATCTTCTTGGAGGAAAATCACCTACTAACCCACAGCTCCAAAGTTGTTATTTTAAGTAAGAAACATTTACAGTTAAGCCAAAAAACTATAGGAACTCCCTTGAAAATTAAGCATTGTTAATTAAAAATAGCTGTTTGTATTTGAGTGGGAATGTTTAGGGAAACAGGTTGGCATTCATATACCTCAGATATGTTGATCTATCCCAACTCTTAAAAGTATGTTTAACTGGTAATTATTTTGTGTAAATTCTTAACAATTAACTTTTATTTATTCCCTTACATTCTATTGTATTATATCTCAAATCAAAAAATAAGAAAATTACTGTACTTTTCATTTCTAATAAGTACTGATATGAATTTAATGGTGTTTTGTTTTGTGTTGAATATTCCTTTACATTAGGTGAATATATGTTTCCGTTATTGGTTTAATAAAGACGCTGACTGGCTAATGGTTGAACAGGATAAGGTTAGTGAGCGAGCCAAACTGAGAAAGCTGGGAAGAAGGGCAGAGTCAGAGGAGAAATGAGAGATGCAGAGAGAAAGAAGACAGACGTCCCATACTGAGAAAAGGTATCAAGCCACACGGCAAAGAATAGATAAAAACATGGATTTGTTGAAAAAAGAGTTAGCTAATAACAAGCCTGAGCTACTGGCTGACCATTTATAATTAATATTAAGCCTTTTTGTGGTTACTTGGGAGTGGCTTCTGGGACAGAAATGTTCACCTACAAATGGTGCCAAATGTGTGGAACCTACATCCACATAAAACCTGAGAGCTTGGGAAATGGTTCTAGACACACAGAAACAGCCCGGCATGGCTTACTAGTCTCATGTCTCACATGCTGGCTGAGTTGAGGAGATGCACCTTCTAGCCCCTCCCTGTGGACTTGATTTGTGAGTCTGAGCCCTGCCAGCACACCATGAGCTAAGCCACTTAGGGGGTTCCTGCAGTCTCTCACATGGGCTGCCTCCTGGCTGCTGTCTAGGGAAGAACCAGCCATCATGTACTACCATACACTAAGCTAAGCTACACCAGTGGTGGCTGACATACGAGTTTAAGATTCATCTCTTGCAATCAAGAAACAAAACAGTTGTTCAGTAAAAATAGATACAGACAGAAAAAAAGCCTCTGAATGGGTTACAGCATGTTTAAAAATATACATAGGCTTGGGAGAGAAAAAAGGAAGAGTATATAGAGTCATGGATTTAAAAATTACAGTTTTAAAAAGAGTAAAGTCCTTAAAAAAAGAAATGAAGTAATAAAAAAGGTAATGTCACCTAAAAACAAAATAAACACCGAGAGTTTGGATTTTGTATGTCATTGTGTTATTTATAAATTTTTTAACTACTTATGAGTGAGTGATAACTGCTAAGAGACATTTGATTATGAAAAAAGTTAGATTAAACCAATGTATATATTTTACAAATATCTTGACTTCAATATTTAAGTCAAAAGGTGTATTGCTTTGTGGGAGAGGTTATGCTTTTATTTCCATGGGAAATAAGAAGTTGTGGATTCATTCTAGATTGATATGTATCAGGTTTGATCAAAAAAGATACCCTGAAAATTCTGACTACACATAGAAAAGTATTATTATTATTATTATTATATTATATTAAAATAATAATAATAATAATAATATATCATAGAAAAATAAACCTAGAAAAACTATAAAACAAGTAATGTATAATTTACCTGCTCAAAAATAATTTTTGGCTAATTTGTATACATCATACCGTTTATACTTATACTAATACAGATATGTATGTTACCTTCAAAAGTCTATGTATTTTCAAAACAAGGGACCAGACACCAATGCTCCAGCATCTCAAAAGACCTCTGTTGCAGGTTTTTTCGAGTTCTGCATCCAAAACATCTTCAAGGCTGCTGGCTGATATGGTTCAGCCTCACAAACTACTCCAGGCAAGAGTTAACAATTACCTTAATTTCCCCAAGGTCCAAAGATAACCAGCATCCCCAAACAAGAGAAAGTAGTCTAGAGAACAATGCCCATATTCTCAAAGATCAGTTATAGATGTTTATTATCATTTAAGGGGAGTTGGTTACAAGTCATTATTGGTCATAGACAGGAAAAAACTAAACAAAGGAGTTAAATTTAAAGATCTCTTTCTAAAGGGAAAAAAAAGAATAGCTTATAGGAATGATAGGGGAAAAGGGTGGATTATTGTATCTACTTTAATCCAAAAAACAAATATTGATCTCAAAATATTTTACATTGGAATAGATTTTGGTTTATTGATATATATTTAAAGTTAACTTTGTTATATTATATGTATATTTCTACTCTTGTCTGGGGTATTGTGTTTATGAAGCTCATCTGTAATAGTCAATACTACAGCTATATTAGGTATATTCTCAAGGTCATAAACAGATATATTTAGATAGATAGATGGGCTTCAAACACTTCAAAGACCTACAGAATATAGCATTTACTATGTTTAATAACCTAAGGATTTTCATGCCAGTGAGACATGTCTGTTCCTGACAATAACAATCTGCTTCAGAGAAGATAATGAGCATCGAAAAAACTCTGTAAGGAGTTTGTTTTCTTTATGAAAAAAGCTAACTAGCCATTTGGACAAAGAACTGCCCTGGATTCAAATGCTGACAATGTACTGTCCAAACTGGACCAACAGGACACAAAAAGGGGACTGTCAAGCTTTGCCAAGACAAGGTAGGCCAGTCCTTCAAAACTCCCTGCTTCAAAAATGTCTGTGAGATATATTAGGCCTATAAGTCAAGGTTGGATCCCCTAATGTTACAGAATAACCTAGGGTGACTGTCCAGGCAGCCAGATGGTCCTGTCATTGGGTAACATTTCATCCTGCTAAAGTCTTTGACAGAGTTAAAGAATAGATAGTCATAGTTAAAGTTTCCCTTAGTCATGTTAAAAGGTAAATTATGTATAAAACTTTTGAGTCACAAAGATAAGATAAATAATAGAATATTTTCTCTAAATTTGCAAATACACATGGACTGGATATTGTAACTGTATTCTTACTTAATAACTGTTTTGTTGTATATATTTTAAGATGTTAAAGTTAAAACCATTCTCATTAATTAGACAAAAAGAAGGGGGAATGTGGAATATTCCTTTACACTGTGTGAATATGTGTCTTTGTGATTAGTTTAAAAAAGAAGCTGACTGGTCAACAGCAAGACGGGTTAAGTTTAGCAGGAGAGCCAAACAGAGAATTCTGGGAAGAAGAAGGACAGAGTCAGAGGTGTAGCTAGAGACGCAGAGAGAAGCAAGGTGGACATGCCATACTGAGAAAATGAACCAAGCCACATGACAAGGCATAGATAAAAATATGGGTTCATTGAAATTGTATGAGTTAGCTAATAACAAGACTGAGCTACTGGCTGATCATTAATAATTAATATTAAGCCTCTATGTGATTAGATGAGACCAGCTTGTGGGACAGAAATACCTATCTACAGTTTTTTAAATCTTTTTTAAAATCTTTTTTAAATCATTTTTAAAATTGCTTCTTACTTGTAATGATAAATATTTATATAATATTTATATAATAATTTTGCTTAGAATTGTTTTCAACATCATTTTTGGAATAATATGTCATATGAAACATAATTACCATATTTAAATAAGTAATAAATAATAAGTTATACACTAAACATGTATAGATTTTATTTAATGAAACACACTAAGCATAAATTTTGATATTAAAATATTAAACTATTTTAATAAATGTACTTTTTTTAGCCATTAGTTGTTTTTATATTGGAAAAAAAACTATACAGTATATTATGATCATGTTTTTCCCTTTCCTAAACTCCTCCCAGAAATGTGTAACTCCAGACCCACCCAAATCAATGTCCTTTTCTTCACTCTCAAACAAACAAAAATGTAACTCACACAAATAGAAACCTTACCAAAACTCAAAAAAGGAAACCAAATACTTAAGCAAAATAAAAGTAATACTAAAAATGCCCAAAACATAGCAATATGAGACCAAAAAAAGTTTACAAAAATATCATTGAGTATGTTTTGTTTTTCCCAACTACTCCTGGATATATGGTTAATGTATCCAGTAAGAGTCCATTGGAGAAATGAAGTTTTTCCTTTGAAAGTTGGTAAAAGGTATAAGTGGATTCTTGGTTAGGGGTGGGAGCCAAATGCAGCTTCTCATCTCAGAGCTGGGACCCATCTGCTTTGAATCTTTACATGCCCTGTGCTTACTGCCACAGCATCTCTGCCTTCATATGTGGATTAGTCCACTGTGGTCTAGAAGAAATGGTTTCCTTGGAGTCATTAATCACTTCTGACTCTTACAGTCTTTCCTCATTCTATTCCAAATATGTCTGTTAGCCCTGAGAGGAGAGGTTTGATAGAAAAATATCACTTAGGACTGAGTGCTCCAAAGTCTCTTACTCTTTGCACATTTTGCAGTTGTATGTTGTGTTACTTACCATCCATTGTAAAGAAGAAGCTCCTCTGATGATGCATGAGGAAGGCACTAATCTATGGGGTAGTAGAAAGCCTATTAAGAGGAACTTTTTTGCTGTATTCCTTCAAGAGAACAATAGTACTTGGTTTTCCCATAGTCTATCCACTCTCAGGTACTTGACCAACTAAGCAGCATCAGTTATGGGCTCCATCTCTTGGAGTGGTCCTTAAATCCAGTCAGATAGTGGTTGGTTACTCTCACAATGTTTTTGCCACTCTTGTGTCAGCATGTCTTACAGGAAGATCACCTTTGTAGGTCATAGTTTTTGTAGATGCGTTGATTACATTTCTCTTCTGGGAGCATAGAGAGTAGCTCCAGTACTTTGAATACTAGGGATAAAATCTCTAGCTAGGTGCTAACACTACTTCTCCCATGTTTAGTGAGATATATCTTGGTGTTCTATTTATGTTAAGAGACACCATGACAAAGGAAAATCTTATAAATAGAAATCATTTAATTGAGGGGTTGATTACACTTTCAGAGGTTTAGTCTATTATATCATTGTGGTTAGCATGGCAGCATGCAGGCAGGCACTGGAATGGAGAGGGGAAAGACAGAGAAAAGAGAGACAGAAGGAGAGGAAGAAGCTAGGCCTTGAAAGGAATTTCAAATCCTCAAAGCCCACACACTTTCTCCAAAAAGGCCATATTTACTCCAAAAAGGTCATTAATTGTAATCTTTTTAATCCTTTCAAAAAGTTCTACTCTATGATGATGAAATATTCACATATATAAGCCTATGGAGGCCATTCTTTTTTTAAGCATTAAACCTCTTTTTTAAAGAAATTTTTTAATCATTTTACATACCAATCACAGATCATTCTTTCTCAAAGATATGTATATGTTGTTTTCAGCAACAGGTCCTTGCTGTTATTTTGCAGAGAGCAATATAAATTATGTCTGTTTGGGGCTTTGTCTCTCTTTTATTTCATGACTTTAGATTTCTTTCATATATACATATATATGATATGTACTGGCCCAATGCCAATATCAACTTAAATGGATTCAAAGTAATTTCACTTTGAAAACCTTCAAATGAAGTTGGTGATCATCAGAATACATATTTTAAATATTGCACCTAATATAGCTTGTGTATCCTCTAGAAAGTATTTTTCAAATAAGATAAACTTTTAATAGTATTATAATTTCGTTCTTTAATGAATTATATTTGATTTTATCTCATATTCACTAATTTTTTAGCCCAATATATTTTGTTGTTGACATGGAAGAGTTCTATGTAAAGCTTTGAAGATATTTGATCCATTCTTCTCACGCTTTCCTAACACATGAAGCTTGTCTGTTCATTCTGTACTCAATTTTTTCAGAGTTTTGTTTTCAATAAACAAGAATTACTAGAATTTTCTTTTATAAATCACATTTGATCCTGATTTTCAAATGCAAGTTATTTATGTTTTCTCATGTGTTCTTTTAGTTTTACAATTTTGTGCTTAGGTATACCTGCTTTGAGTCATTATATGAAGGTTTAAACTGTAGTGTTTCTAGGTTCATTCACTTCACAAAGGTCGTAAAGTTGTCTTGGAAACACTGGCAATAGACTGTCTCTTCTCTTCCATGTAATCTCTACAAAGATTAGCTGACTCTCTTTGCACAAGCCTAGTTCTGGTCTCTCTGATCTGCCCTACCTATCTATGTATCAATTATTTAACAATGTCATTCCATCTTTTTCATATAGCTTTGTTGCGGTGGATGATTGATTAATAAATAAAATGCTGATTGGGCAGTAGCCAGACAAAAAGTATAGGAGGGACAAAGAGAGAAGAGAGGTCTGGGAAGTGAAAGGCTGAGACAGAGAGACGCTGCCAACCACCGCCATGAGAAGCAAGATGTAAGGTACCAGTAAGCCACAAGCCACTCGGCAATTTATAGATTAATAAAAATGGGTTAATTTAAGATATAAAAACTAGATAGCAAGAAGCCTGAGCCATTAGGCCAAACAGTTTAAACAATATAAGCGTCTATGTATTTATTTTATAAGTGGGCCACAGGACTGTGGGGGCTTGGCGGGACTGGAGAGAAGCTCTCCAGCTACACTTTGTCAATAGTGACATAAGACAGTATTTGTCTCTATGTATCAATATTTTATTATTACATGCATTTGCATTTTTATGTAAACTCTAAAATGTTTTTAAATTTAAATTTTATTTGCCTTTTTGAATAATGGGGCATTATGATTTCAGATAACTGTTGGATGATGTGATATTATATGAAAGTTGATACTTATAATCTGTAAGCATGGAACATCTGTCTATTTTTTGCAATTATTGTTTATTTTTTTAAGTGTTACCAGTAGATCTCATTCCTATTCTTAGAATTGTATAATTTTGACAGCATTTTATCTTTGTGACCATCTTACACATGTTTAAAAAGAATAGTTATTCTGGTTCCATTAGAAACAGCATCAATAAATGTTCAAATTCTAATTATCTGATAGAATTTTTGTGTAATTTTGTAAAGATGTTCCTTTATCCAAAATAATCTCATTCTTCTGAAGCTGTTGTTGTCCTGATGTCTCCAACACATAAAATTAATTCATTGGAATCCAAACCATAAGGTGGTGTAGTGGTGGCTTTGTGGAGTTGATTAGATCAAGATTAGGATGTTGGGGTTAATGGGAGCCCTTGTCATTGTAGAAAGATATCAAGAAACTAATGTATGAGTGAGGAGTGGATTCTCAACTCTTTTGACTTCATCATGGATCTCCAAACCTTCCAAAATGTGAGAAACGCATTTATTTTAAAAATAAGCTATTTAATGGCATTTTATTGAAGAAATGTGACATTCACTTCATCTGAAACTAATGTAACTGTCCCAGTTAATTTTTGTTATTGTAATTCAGTATCAACAAGGCACATTCCAGCATTTCTTTTAGCTTAAGTCAGGTTTCCTATAGACAATGTATCTTGAGGTCTTTCCTTTTTATATATCAGGAAATTTTTGTGTTTTTAATGATATACTGAGACCACACTTAAATTCTGTTAATGTGATTTTTAATAACTACCATTATTTTGTATTTCTCACATTTCATCCTTGTTTTGTTTTATATTTGTTTATATTTTGCTTTGCTTTTCCTGTTTTGTTGGTGTTAATTGACACAGTTTTATGATTGTATGCTGTACTCTCAATTAAAATATTAAGTGTATTCTATAAATCAGCAGCTTACCTAATGATGCAATATACATTTAACTAATATAGACCCATCATCAAGTAACACTCTGTTTTATGTCATGTTACTCAGATTTCTTATTGCTACTCCAAGTCACTCTTCTCATACATTTACTGAACTAAATCTGTAATTACCTACAATTCTGTCATTTTATTCCTTTAAGAAATCATTTTGGATTTGTTAGAATAAAATAAAGTATTTAGTGTGCACTTTCTTATTCCTTCTCTGAAAGAAGATGAAATTGCCATATTTTGTTTCTGTTGCCTAAAGTGATTTTCACATTCCAGGCGTGGAGTGTCCGTTGGATAGGAGATGCTCACTCACATTTTGCTTGTCTGAGGTTAATCTTCCCCTCACTTTAAACGATGGTTCTCTGAATATAGGAATCAACATTGTGTTTTTTAAAACTTCAAATCCTTCTTGGATCTCCTCCTGTGCTTGCATGATAATTGATCAAAATACTTATGTTGTTCTTTTCCTCACCTCTGTATAGTGAACTCCTTTCTTTGGTGCCTTCCATGATCTCTTTGCATTGTCTTTCTTGCATTTCAGATATAACACAGTTCAATATTATTTATATTTGTCTGACTTGTCCCTAGGTCTATTTGATCTGTGGTATAAAACATACCATTACTTTAAAAACAACATTATCTCCTCAAATGCTTTCAAGTATTTCTTCATTCTCTCTTTTGGTGCCTTTGCTACCCCAGGTGCACATTATGCTGCTTGAGGTTTCACCACAGCTCTTCAATATTTATTTCAGCCCTTGTCTTTGCGTATCAATTTGGATAGTCTCTGTTGGCTTAAATACATTTAACTCAAAAAGTAACTTAAAAGTTCTCAGATCATTTCCTGTCTGTGCCTGCTCTATTGATAAATCTCTATGTTATATTCTTCATTTCACGATTAGTTTTATTCTATAACTTTCTTTTGTTGTTTCCTTAAGTTTACATATCTTTGCTTAACATATAATCAAAGTTGGATTTCAATGTTTGTTTCTTCTTTCAACTGTTATTTTTCCTTTCATTGATTGATATATTTTGTTTAGTCAATTCAACTTTAAGTCCACACTCCAGCTTCCCAGATACACCCCCCAAATCATCATCCCAACTTCATGTCGTGTGTGTGTGTGTGTGTGTGTGTGTAAAGCGTACTAAGTTTAATCAAATTTTTTAGATAATAGCAATTGAGATACTCAGGGCTGAGTATAAAGTTTCATGGTGATCTTGTCTAGATCCAGAAAGGGGTTAAATGCCTGTTGCAGATCAGGATTCCTGAAGACTCATATTTTATCTCTATCTTAATATCATTATGTCTCCAATTTTAGAATTCTATTGGAATTTGCTCTTATATAAAGTCTATGCCTTGGTGAAATCAAGCTATAGTCTGTATTTTTTATCCTTTTTGTTTGTTTGTTTTTAACTGGTGTTTTATCAGTAATTGATGCTAAAAATAAAAGAAAAACAGCTGAGGAAGAAGGTTCACCAGGTAAAAGTGCTTTTAACCAATCTGGTAACCTGAGTTCAATAACTTGAACCCACATGGTAAAAGGAGAACAATGACCCATGTTATTCTCTGATATATATGACTTAGTACACACATGTACACAAACATGCACACTAACACATTCAAACACTCACACCGGCACACACTACACATCCATGCAAACACTTACATACTCACATACGTGTGCACACATGTACACGTGTGCTGACATATACTCAACCTATTCTCTCTCTCTCTCTCTCTCTCTCTCTCTCTCTCTCTCTCTCTCACACACACACACACACACACACACACACACACACACACACACAGAAACCTGCACACAAACACACAGGTGCAAACAATGAAATAAAATGAAACAGAGAGACACATAGCCCTCTTTTGAGATTCAAGGCAATACTCACCCAAGTTGGCCCCCAGACAAAAGTAATCTTGGTAGATACTAACTATGTGCTTAGTGGAAGGAAGATTATCTGAGAATGAGACTCCATTTTGCAATTTCCATGAGGTTTTCCTTCATGATTTAATGAGACTTTGCAGTGATGCAACTGTTTATGGGTTGTCTATTCTCTTATGTGCAACCATCTGCTCAGCAAATAAGCCCAATACTCATTGGGTCACATAGGTGGACATTAGTGGAAATGTTACTTTGTTTGAACATTGGGATCTCTGGTGAACAGACACTATTTTATGTATCCTCAGGAAAGCCTAACACATCAGCTTTAAGGTTCTTTATACATGGATGTAAGCAGAAACTGAAAGCTTTCATACCAACCTTGATATAGTTAATCAATTCATGGTTTTTCAACTATGTTAAGAAAATACTGCTAAAATAACTCTCTCCAACATTTGCATATTCAATCAAACAATTTATCGTATGTTAACAATCAGAGTCTGGATCATTTTGTACTGTTTCAGATCTTTCCTTACCTTGGTATCATTAAAATGTGGAATTTGGAAACAAGTGTGTGAAGATGAGTCTAACCGATAGAACATTTTGATTCACTATCTTAACTGTGATCTTTGAAGTTTTGGATTTATAAGAGAGCAAATCCTATAGTAGATTAAATTAAAATTTTAACTGACTATCTTGGAGAACTTTCATGGATTTCCTGTGTCCATTTGCTAGCAATAGGGCAGACTTTACATTTAAAAATTTTAGCCACAGCCATTTTAAAATAAGTCTGTTTCTTTTGACAAAAGGATCCAATTTCTTTTTATATTATCAATTTCATCAAGTGAGAGGGAAATATGTAATCTCCTGGCCCATTGAGAATGGGATAATCACCCATATAGCTTCTCATTTCTTGGTAGCTAATTCTAGGCATTTGATTTAGGACTCCTATTTCCTTCAGAATTTACAAATGTATTTGTTTTCAAGGTTTAGCCTAGTGAATTCATGAATTCTGACTTGAATTCCCAGGGAATATAAGGCCTCTCCAAATAAGTTTCTAGAAATAGTAAGTGTATATAACTAAAGACAAAAAAGAAAGGAACAGTAGACAAATTAAGAAGAAAATAAACACAAAAACAAACTCTACAATCTTATTGGAAAGTTTGTTTTGTTTTAATTTTATTTTGGAAAGATAGATTATTAATGTTGAAACTATTTTGCACAAAAAAATTGATTGAACAAATAATTAAATAAACTAAAAATAACTAATTCTGATTTTTATTGGAGAAGAATATTAAACATTTCAAATATGTTAGTTACTTCTTTTCCTTATGGCAAATTACTCTGACAATGCAACTCAGGGAAGGAAGGCTTTATTTTGACAAACAATTCTAGAATGCAATCCATATTGTTGAGAAACCACAGTATCAGGTCCTTTAGGCAGCTGTCACATTACATCTATAGTCAGAAAGCAAAAAGTCGTGCTATACCCAGCATACTTTCCCAATTTAATGACTCCATACCCCATCTCATTGAATGGTATTGCCCATAGTCTTCCTATTTCAGTTAACATAATATTGATAACCTTTCAAAAGCATTTCTACAGTTTAACCCAATGTAGATAACCTCCACATCCTTGTTCAGAAGCTTGTATCCTAGATGATTCTCAATTCTGTGAGGTAGACGATCAATATTAATCATCAGTGTAAAAAAAAAAAAAAGAAAAGTCCAATATTCACCGTGTTGTACACAGAGGGAGAAGAATCAGCCCGAATTCACATTTATTTTAGTACAAATTGAGATTGATTGGTAAAGAGTAAATCTTTGTGTAAAAACTTTAGTATAATCTCATTACTTCCTGTTTGAGCTACTGACAAGACTTAGATATAGTGGTAGTCCAGTTTCTATAAGCCCCAAGCACATTTTTATATCAAAAGTAATCAAAGATCTTTGAAGAAATGGATAATTTTAGTGTTAAGGGAGAGTCATAAGGTATCTTATACTTCTATAACATTAAGGGAGCTTACTTCAACTTTTTTAAAGGCTTATGAAAGGACAGTGATATTTAGGCAAACCTGAAACAGCTCCTGATGTTGGCAGGTGGCACCACTGTGGCAGAGCAAAGAGGATGAGCAGGGCTGAAGTTTAATTTGAGGAATAAATTGAATGTCCATGATGCTGTATTTACTGAGAGAAATTAAAAGATCAAAGAAAGGAGAAGAGATAAAACCGATCTCATCAAAATTCTGAATAACATAGCCAGAAGCTACACTGTGCTTCTCCTTATGAAATCAGGCTGGACTTCATGACTTGCTTTCCAAAATAGCCACTGATGCCTGCTCATTAAAAGACAGGACATGGGGCTGGAGAGATGGCCTAGGGATCAAGGAATTGGGTCTTTTTTTCAGATGACATTAGATGTGATACACAGCCCTCACAGGAGAACTCAAAACTGTTTGTAACTCCAGGCCCAGGGGATCTAATGTTTTCTTCTGGCCTCCACGGGCAACAAACACAGACATACATGCAGGCAAAACATCCATATATATAAAAATAAATAAGTAAAATACAAAAAAATAAATATAGACACTGCTTTGTGTTTTGTGTATTGGGAACTAAGTACTGCAAAAATGTGCATAAGTAGCCACATATAATTTATAAATGAATGTAAAGATGTTATATTCCATTTGGTCCAAGGGTAATCCATTGCCTGATTTTAGAATAGGGAATGAGGAAAAGAGAAGGAAAAATGAAAAAGTAGTAAGTTTCTTGTGAAGAAGCATGGAAAACATTTCATCACAGATGAAGGTTAACATAAGTAATGATTGAGACACACAGATACTCCCATCCATGTTCTCTTCTGCCAAAACTGTAACCCTATGTGATCTTGAAAAATGGACAGATAAATCCAAATTGAGGCACCTGGAAAAATATCTGATCTTAGTTCATGAAACTATTAAAGTTTTGAAAATGAAAGTATCCAAATAACACATTATTTCCTGTCAAAATTGTTCCTTATATCATAGTCTGGTTATATCTCATATAATTATAAAGATAATTTCTCATAATGGAAAACATTTAACAAGGATGTAGATTTCCCAAGTCTTAGGGTCAAAAAAGACTGAAATTCAGAAAAGAAAAATGGTATTTATTATCCCAAAATATAATCTAAAGATGATTCCAAAATATACTCATATTAGTGCTGTTGGATAATGCTTTTGTAAACTGATTTAATAAAACACCGATTGGCCAGTAGCCAGGCAGAAAGTATAGGCAGGGTAAGCAGAAGAGGAGAATTGTGGGAAGAGGAAGGCTGAGTCAGGAGATGCCAGCCCATTGTCCAGGGAGCAGCATGTAATGGTACACAGGTAAAGCCACGGAAAATGTGGCAACATATAGATTAACAGAAATAGGCTGAGTTTAAGTATAAAAGCTAGTCAGTAGTTAGCCTGAGCTAATGGTTGAGCAGTTTTTTTAATTAATTAATTATTTTTTTTATTATCAGCTTGATACAGTATAAATTCTTATCCTAATAGTGAAATGTTTACTCAATTGCTCAGTAATTTAGTAAAACCAAAACTTATTATAAGCCACAGTCATCCTAGAGTCCCCCTGCTATATAGCCTCCCTGGTTCTGTGGGTTGGTGTCTGATTGTTCTTTGCTTTATATCTAGAATCCACTTACGAGTGAGTACATACCATGTTTGTCCTTCTGGGTTTGGGTTGCCTCACTCAGGATGATATTTTCTAGTTCCATCCATTTGCATGCAAATTCCATGCTGTCATTGTTTTTCTCTGCTGAGTAGTACTCCATTGTGTATATGTACCACATTTTCTTAATTCATTCTTCAGTTGACAGGCATCTAGGTTGTTTCCAGGTTCTGGCTATTATGAACCTGTTAATGCTGCTATGAACATAGTTAAGCATGTGTCCTTGTTGTATGATTGAGCATTCCTTGGGTATATACCCAAGAGTGGTATGGCTGGTCTTGAGGTAGATCGATTCCCAATTTTCTGAGAAATTGCCATACTGATTTCCACAGTGGCTGTACAAGTTTACATTCCCACCAGCAGTGGAGAAGTGTTCCCTTTGCTCCGCATCCTCTCCAATATTGACTGTCATTAGTGTTTTTGATCATAGCCATTCTGACAGGTGTAAGATGGTATCTCAGAGTCGTTTTGAATTGCATTTCTCTGATGATTAAGGATGTTGAACATTTCTTTGTGTCTTGCAGCCATTTGAGATTCTTCTTTTGAGAATTCTCTGTTTAGCTCTTCAGCCCACTTTTAAATTGGATTGTTCAGTATTTTGATGTCTAGTTTCTTGAGTGCTTTGTATACTTTGGAGATCAGTCCTCTGTCAGATGTGGGGTTGGTGAAGGTCTTTTCCCATTCTGTAGGCTGTCTTTTTGTCTTACTGACAATGTCTTTTACCCTACAAAAGCTCCTCAGTTTCAAGAGGTCCCATTTATTAATTGTTGTGCTCAGTGTCTGTACTACTGGTGTTATATTTAGGAAGTGATCTCCAGGGCCAATGCATTCAAGAGTACTTCCTACTTTCTCTTCTATCAAGTTTAGTGTAACTGGATTTATGTTGAGGTCTTTGATCCACTTGGACTTGAGTTTTGTGCATGGTGACAGATATGGATCTATTTGTAATCTTTTACATATTGACATCCAGTCATACCAGCACCATTTGTTGAAGATACTTTCTTTTTTCCATTGTATAGTTTCAGCTTCTTTGTCAAAAATCAGGTGTTCATATGTGCGTGGATTAATTTCAGGGTCTTCAATTAGATTCCATTGGTCTGTATGTTGGTTTTTTTATACCAGTACCAAGCTGTTTTTATTACTGTAGCTCTATAGTAGAGTTTGAGGTTAGGGATGGTGATGCCTCCAGAGGTTGCTTTATTATACAGGATTATTTTAGCTATCCTGGGTTTTTTGTTTTTCCATATGAAATTGAGTACTTTTCTTTCCAAGTCTGTGAAGAATTGTGTTGGGATTTTGATGAGGATTGAGTTGAATCTGTATATTGCTTTTGGTAAGATTGTCATTTTTAGTATGTTAATCCTACCTATCCATGAGCATGGGAGATCCTTCCATTTTCTGATATCTTCTTCAATTTCTTTCTTTAGAGATTTAAAGTTCTTATCAAAAAGGTCCTTCACTTGTTTAGTTAGTGTTATCCCAAAGTATTTTATATTATTTGTGGCTATTGTAAAGGGTGATGTTTCTCTGACTTCTTTCTCAGCCTGATAAGTTCTTAAAATTCTTCACATTGCCGGGCGGTGGTGGCGCACGCCTTTAATCCCAGCACTCGGGAGGCAGAGCCAGGCGGATCTCTGTGAGTTCAAGGCCAGCCTGGACTACCAAGTGAGTTCCAGGAGAGGCGCAAAGCTACACAGAGAAACCCTGTCTCGAAAAACCAAAAAAAAAAAAAAAAAAAAAAAAATTCTTCACATCAAAACTTGGAAAACAGCACTGGGCAGTGGTGCTGCATGTATTTAATCCCCGCACTTGGGAGGCAGAGGCAGGTGGATCTCTCTGAGTTCAAAGCCAGCCTGAGCTACAGAGTGAGTTCCAGGAAAGACACAAAGCTACACAGAGAAACCCTGTCTTGAAAAACAAAACAAAACACCAAAAAACAAAAGAGCAGTTTTAATTAATATAAGCCACTGTGTGTTTACATTTGGGTCTGAGCATCTATGGACTGGGTGGGACACAGAAAAATTTCAACTATAAATGGCACCAATATATGGGGCAAGAGTTTCCACCTAAGACCTGAGAAAGCATTAAAAAATAAGATTCTAAAACAGAGCTAAAAACAGCTTCCTAGTTGTGTCTCTCAGGCAAGCCGTGAGCTATAGTATGGCTGGTTCCAATTGGCATGTGGGCTTGACCTGCAGCATGGCAGATTCCTGCCACAGTACACTGAGATGTCTATAAGCCACACATTATGCTGCATCATGGATTTAGACTTTGCTAGTAGAGATTTAAAAAAAAAGTTTTCTGGGCTACAGGCTGCTTTAATGGAAGCATAGACCTACTGCTTCCCAGAGTTGGTGTTGAGCATGGTTCCCAGAGCTGGCTGTAAACGTAGTTCGGCCATGTTGGAAAGCTGAGGTGAGTGGAGCCAGCAGGCAAAGCTGCCATTTTAGTCATAGTCATGCTGCAGTTTAAAACAATAGATTCACAATAAGGCAGATTCAGATGGGATAAACCCTAAACAGTTTACAGTGTGTGTAAAAATGTACATAGGCTTGGAAGAGAGAGGAAAAGAAATACAGACAGTTATATAAAGAAATAATTTTAAAAAATAAAGTCTTTAAAGAGACAGTAAAGGTAATATAAAAAATAAGCCACATAAAGATGGATATCACACAGAGCATCTGAATTGTGTTGTCTTTGGGAATTAACTGCAGAAAGACATTTGATTGAAAAAGCTGCTGAGTTAAATCAATATGTATATTTTACAGATATTTTCATTTCAAAATTTATGTCTAAGGATATGTTGCTTTGGAAAAGAGGTTCTGCTTTTATTTCCACAGAAGATGAGAACCTGTAGATTGCTTCCAGGCTGATATGGTTTGACCAAGGAAGACCCCCTGAGAGGGTCAGATGATCCAACATCCAAAAACAGCTTCAAGACAACTGGCTCATAGAATGCAACATCACAGACTATTTCAGTCAGGACTTGACCTTAATTTTCTCAAGATCCCCATAAGAATTCAGTACCCTCTTTCAGTAGGAAGTAACATAAAAAACTACGTCCACATTCCCAAAAAATAGATTATGGATGTTTGTCTTTGTTTAGGTTGTGGTTACAAATTGTTATTGGTCATAGTCAATCTCTTTCTAAAAGAAGAAGGAGGGATATAATATGAAAATATAGGATATAGATATGATTGGATAAAAGGGTGGATTGTTGAACCTACCTTTAAAGAGCAACTTGTTTAAAATGTTTTACATTGCTATAGATTTTAGTTTATAACAAATTTAAAGTTAATTTTGTTGTACTGTATGTATATTTCTACTCTTGTTTAAAGTATTATGTTTGGCCGGGCAGTGGTGGTGCACGCCTTTAATCCCAACACTTGGGAGGCAGAGGCAGGAGGATCTCTGTGAGTTCGAGGCCAGCCTGGTCTCCAAAGCGAGTTCCAGGAAAGGTGCAAAGCTACACAGAGAAACCCTGTCTCGAAAAAACAAACAAACAAAAAAAAAATTTAAAGTATTATGTTTGTGCAATTCATTTAAAATTGTAATGGATAATTAAGAAATACAGATTAATAATTAGTCTTCCATGATAATCAAACTTATAGTCATGTTAGTTAAGCTTTCTAGGTATTTATAGATATAATTCAATTAGGTAGGTAATCTTCAAACACTTCAAAGACCTACAGAATATGACATTTAAAATGTTTTAAAAACTTAGACTTTTCTGGACATAGAGATATGTCTGCTCCTGGCAGCACCCATTTACTTGAAGGAGAAAGATGGGTGTTGAAGACACTCTATATGGAGTTTATCTTCTTCTTGGCAAAAACAAACATTTGGGCAAGAAACTGTTCTTGCCTGGACTGCTTGACAAAATGTTGTGTTGACTGGACATGCAGGACCCACAGGAAGGTGACCATTGAACTTTGCACAGCAAGATGGTCCTTCAGGTTCCTGCTTCACAGAAGAAACTGCCAAACATTCTACAAGACACAGAGAAAAAAATGACTGAGAGACTAGTCCTATCGGTTGAAGTTGGATGCCCCAACTTTATAGAGGAACTTTGGATGACTGTTCAGTCAAGCAGCTGTCTCTGTCATTCTAGATTTTTGGAAGTTGCTTACAATGCTCTTCCTGTTTACTTAGATAGTATTGTATCCTTCTGAGGTCTTTGATGTAGTTGAAGACCAGATAGTTATAATTTTCCTTAGTTATGATAAAAGATGTTAGATATGAAACCTTAGACTCACAAATATAGAATAAATAGAATATTTTCTTTAAATTTGCCAAATATAATAAATAGACTAGACATTGTAACTGTAATTCTTGCTTTATAACTTTTGTTATATATAATTTTAGTATGTTAAAATTAAAACTTTCCTTCTTAATTAAACAGAAAAGGGGAATGCTGTGGGATAATGCTCTTATAAACTGGTTTAATAAAACGCTGATTGGCCAGTAGGCAGGCAGGAAGTATAGGCAGGATGAGGAGAAGAGGAGAATTGTGGGAAGAGGAAGGCTGAGTCAGGAGATGCCAGCCCATTGTCCAGGGAGCAGCATATAATGGTACACAGGTAAAGACACAGAAAATGTGGTGACATATAGATTAACAGAAATGGACTGAGTTTGAGTGTAAGAGCTAGTCAGTAGTTACCATCAGCTAGTCAGTACTGCAGGGCCCAGACGGGACCAGAGGAACTTCTAGCTATGTATTAGTATCAAAAATATGTTCTTATTTTCAGTTTTTGCATTATAGTTTCCAAAATTGATCTTTGAAGGTATCATAGTGGTTTGTAAAGCCATAGGAAATGTGTGATTTGGAAACTGACTGTAGATATGCATGTTTGTAATGTCATAATTTGAATATATAATTGGAGCAATATTTTACACAAATGGAGCGTTCTATTTTTTTTCCTCATATGGAATATCAGAAACATTATTTATAGCTATTTGTAAGTGGGTATTCTAAAGGATATCTCCAGAACACTCCATCTCTACAGATTATAAACACAAAGCTGTGTAAAATTTTACATTGATTAGAAAACTATTGTGGCAGGGTCCTGTGTTATTGTTCTCTTTGGGGGAGGGAGCCAAGTAGACACAGAGTCAACATCACAGACTCCCAGAATACCACCACACTGATATAGATACCCTCCAGAGATGTGCATCCAGCAAGAGACCAAGAGACATTGGCCAGAGAAGAAACTTTAGAGGGGTAATGTATAATTTGCCTTGCTACTGTGGCTTTAGTAAAGGTCATGTTATCACTGGCATGTTATCCTAGATATAAAGCAATTGTCTCACTCCCTACAAGGTCACTAATGCATCATCAGAAAGACTTTGATTGACACAATAAGTATGACTAGGGTCCCATTCATGTCCTTGAGATTGAATTTTTGACTAATTCCTCTCTTGTTCAAATGTCTTTTACAACAGGTTCACCAACAGAAGGTGGCCACAAAGGTGACCCTACAGGTTTTATTGGCTCTCAGACACTTAAATCAAAGTCCTCCTAGAGAGATAATGCACGCATGGCTCACTGAGATACAGAAGGCTACTGCCTAAAGCCCACCACCCGGATATCTCTCTAGGATTGATGCTCTTTGAGGGCTGGTAGTCAAAGATGAGTATGAGCTTGTTTGACAAGCCAACTTCAAGTAGGCACAGTCCATTATGCTGAGTTCTCTTAAGGTGGGGTCAACAAGGCTAGGGCAATGCACCCTACCTCCCACTGAGCATATCCCATATAATAATAAAAATGGGTGGATATGTGGGATGACTCGTCCTAACAGGCTTGAGGGCCAGCCGGCCCAAAGCAGTAATAAGATACTTTCTAATAGCCAATCTGGGTCTGCCTAAAGGTCTTAGAAACAGCAACTGAGACATGATCTGGAGATGACCTCGACCAATGAGAGGCAGCCATGCCATGCCAGCAGATGCATATTCATCAGCCCTTCCCTCTGGTTGGCATGGAGGGTATATAATAAGGCTTATCTCTTTCTGAATAAACTGAGCTTGTTGTTTCAACATTCTTCCAGAGTCTGTGTTGTTGACTGTGTGCCTAATTGGACCCCTCACCCAAAGGGAACAACAGCACAGGACCCTACCACAAACTATCAATGTACATTGAGAATTTTTTTTTTTGATGCAAGATAAATGATTTGCATTGTTTCCTTTTCAATGCACCTGTCAGGATGACATTTTTTCCAAATGATCAATAGAAAGTAAAAACACTAATAATTATTCACATATGTAATAAACATCAGAGACCAAACTGATAAAGTCTTTACAATCCATAATTGCTCTTCTTATAGTCTGAGAAAGTAGAATTTGCATTTTGAAGATAAGTACTCGATATTTCAACTGTATATTTGCAGAGTAAATTTGCCAGTGCACTGTCTAAACCCCCTGCTATGGTGGTTGTGTGTACTGAAATTCAAAATAAGTTAATATACTTCGGTGACCACACACACTTCCTTTAACAGCACAGTCTAAAGTGCAAGGAAAATGTTCACACAAACAATGACCAAAATTTAAAATCAATCCAATCCAAAGCCAAACCAAACTTCTGAAAAGAAGCCAGAACCATGTTACCAACTCTATGCCACAAAGTGTGAAAGATTAAATTATTATTATTTCCTTTTTTAGTTCAATGATAATTTTATATTTGGATATGATCTATTCTGGTTACTTTCTCTCTGTGTCCTTTCTTATCTCCTTCCCACTCATTTCAGTCCTCCTTTTACCTCTTCCTTTTCTGGACTGATGACCTTTAGCTTGGTTTTGTGGCCCATTTAATACAATCAGAGCTATTGTGTGACCACTGGGTTTGGACTTCTTGGGATCACCAGTAGGTATAGAAGTGAATGAAGGCAGTGACTTATACTTTCTCTGAACCTATAGGAAATAGTTCAGCAGTGTGGGTTAGGAGGATGAACTCCTCAGTCATCTATGGCTGATTTGATAGACTCATTCTTTTGCACACCTGGTTCATTCATGATTGCAATGGCTGATGTTTTGCCCAGAATATGACATTTTGCAGCTCTTCACCTTGTATTTTGGCCCTGACGTCCCTTCGGATGCCACAATTATCTTTAGCTTTGGAGCCCCATCTTTGTTAGGGCTGAGTACCCAAGTTTCCCTGTCACTTATTTTCAGCACCTTGTGCAGCCGTAAGTCTCTGCACTCACCTCAGCTCACTGGAAAGGGAGATTTCTCTGATTAAGCCTGAAAATGGTAATTGCCTGTGAGCAAATACATATACAACTATTGTGAAGAAAAATTAATGCCATATAAATTTTGCTAAGCAATATAATTAAATCTTCCCCTAAAACCTACGGTCTTCCTTCCATGGCATTGGTGTGGTTTATAATATCAAATATGAATTCCTTCCTTGTGGAGTGGTAGTGGTAGTCGAATCCAAGCAGAGTAGTTGGTTATCCCCATGTAACAGCGATACACAAACAGTATTGCACAAATGAGTACTTGACTGGCAGGCAGGTATAATAGTCGATAAGGTTCACAGTGGGGTGAGACTACGATGCTTTCTCTTCCCCAGCAGTCTACATAACACCTTCTAGTATGTGTATAACAGTTGGTAGTGTTCACAGCTGGGTGAGACTTGATGTTTTCTCTTCCTCAGCAGTCTACATAGCGCCTTCCAGGACTGTGTCAGTTTGCGGTAGTGGGGAAGGTTATGGCTCAGATCCAGGTTGCTTTCTCTATAACCACCGAAAAATATGATGTCTTCAACAATGGGGTTGTATTATCTAGTTGTGGTGAGAATCCAAGAGGAATATCAAGGGATTGTATTGTATGGGTAAACTGTAGTGCCTTCCTGACCAGTAAGCTGTAAGTATGTACCTCACTCTTGGCACTGGAGTTTTTGGTTAATGACCTACAGCTTCTAGGCTGAGTTTTGTTCAGCCATGGAGGTTATCTTCTACGCAACTCTTTTATAATACTTAAATAAATTATGTTTTCGTTTGGTTTACAGGAGAAAAAGTTTAAATACGGCCCTTCATTCCTCTTTTGTGTGATTAACCATCTCCACTGCCCCCTCTATTCCCTGACCTCCATACCCTCTCTGTTTAAACACACCCACTTCCAGTATTTCTTCACTCTACCTTCACATTACCTACTAGTATTATGCTCTCTTTATGGATTTCCCTCTCAATACCATCTTTCTAGAAGTCTAAACTCTACAAGAACCCTTAGTTAAACTATAGCTTTGAAACAAGGTTGTACATATGGGAGAAAATATGGAGCATTTTCTTTCTATTCCTGGGTTGCTTCATGCAGTTTATAGTTCTAGTTATATCTATTTACCTATAAATTTCATAGCTTCATTTTTCTGTCGTTGTTTCTTACTGGCCTATCTACTAAACTAAAAGTATGGGGCCTGTAGGACTGTTTAAGTTTGGACAACATCCCATTGTCCTTGAAGGAATAAATATTGATCTCTATTTCAAAATACAGCAGAAGGAAATGAGAATTTGAATATAACTTTGAGCAGAAGCAGGCATTAAATGTTTCACAAAGGTTTATGGTCCAGGATTTCCCACTGGAGCCTTATGATCTGACTAATCAGATGATTTAAAAGTGACTTCAACTGGAAAGCACAACAGGAGCTTTTGGCAGCAACAGAATAAGGCTTCTCAGCAGACACCAGTGGGATTTTAGACTCACAAGCTGCCTAATGATGTCAATCATTTCAGCCCTTTGAAGGATAATTACCAAATTACCAACTTTTCACTGTGACTGTTAGAAATGCCCCACCCTGAATGTCATAAGATAATCCCAACACTAGTTACTCAGTGATTGTCACAGTGTTGTGAGAGAACCATCCAAAAACAAAAGGAGATCAATTGTAAGTTGTTATAGTTATGATGGGGAAACAATGAAGAACCAGGTAAATTTATCATTGCATAACAAGAACTGAAGGTCTGTGCATCTAAGGATCTGCACACTCATTGTTCTATTTATGAACCCTGTAATCTTCTGCTAGTAAAGACAAATCAAGATACTTGATTGTGTGATGTGAATTTCCCACATGGCAGTTTGGCTTCTTTAAAATTGGCTTTGATGTGTGCTACAGATCATGACACACAGACAGAGGAGAGAAAATCAATTTTGCATATTGAATGGAACTCTAGGCATCTTACCACTGAAATAGAAAATATCCACATGAAAGTGTGGTAATAATTTAACAAATAACATTCTTTATCAATCAAAAATGTGACAATTTAAATTAGAATTTCAAATACGTACTACACAAAATTAATGAAGGAGACTCGGAAAATAATGAGAAATATGAAGGAAACAAACGTTTGTGTCTTTTAAAAGATAACCAATATTGGTGGACCCTTCTTCACCACTCAATAAGAGAAAAACACGCAAATAAATAAAATTAGTTACAATAAAAAAATAAAGATTTTCACAAAACTACTGAAATCCATGGAGACATTAGTAAATATCTTCAAAGAAATTATAAAACAATAAATTGGAATATTTGTTATAAATGGAAACATTTCCAGAAATTTTTCTCTCAAAAGTTAACCAGGAGGAAAAACATTAATAGAGTAAGAAGAGTCAATGTAACTGAAATACCAATAAAATATCTCTTAACAAAGCTAATTACAGGACTAGATAAAGTTACAAAATTTATAGGCCTGTGTACGATTTCTATAGTGACTATTTTATAACATAGAGAGGAAAGAGTTATGTGAAACTCAGTCTGTAAAGTCCATAAGATTGTGTCTTCTAAGATCATCAGAAGCTACATCCATAATGTATCTTCAACACTGATAGAAATTCTAGAGTTAATGAGTGAAAGATCACAAGGTCTCTACCCTACAAAAAAACTATAGGCATCCTGTTTTCCAGGATTTCACTCCCTGGTGATGTGAGTGGCAGTCCAGTCATCCTTGTTCCACATCTAGTACCCTGCTATGAGTGAGTACATACCACGTTTGTCTTTCTGAGTCTGAGATACCTCACTCAGGATGATTTTTTCTAGATCCATCCATTTGTCTGCAAACCTCATGATGTCATTGTTTTTCTCTGCTGAGTAGTATTCCATTGTGTATATGTACCACATTTTGTTTATCCATTCTTCAGTTGAAGGGCATCTAGGTTGTTTCCATGTTCTGGCTATTACAAACAATGCTGATATGAACATAGCTGAACAAGTGCTCTTGTGGTGTGGTTGAGCATTCCTTGGGTATATGCCCAAGAGTGGTATAGCTGGATCTTGGGGGATTCCCAATTTTCTAAGAAAGCGCCATATTGATTTCCAAAGTGGTTGTACAAGCTTGCATTCCCACCAGCAGTAGAGGAGAGTTCCCCTACCTCCACATCCTCTCCAGCATAAGGTGTCTTCAGTGTTTTTGATCTTAGCCATTCTGACAGGGGTAAGGTGGTATCTCAGAGTTGTTTTGATTTGCATTTCTCTGATGATTAGGGATGTTGAGCAATTCCTTAAATGTCTTTCAGCCATTTGAGTTTCTTCTGTTGAGAATTCTCTGTTTAGCTCTATAGCCCATTTCTTAATTGGACTGTTGGGCATTTTGATGTCTAATTTCTTGAGTTCCTTATATATTCTGGATATCAGTCCTCTGTCAGATGTGGGGTTGGTGAAGATCTTTTCCCATTCTGTAGGCTGTCGCTTTGCCTTGTTGACCATATCCTTTGCCCTACAAAAGCTTCTCAGTTTCAAGAGGTCCCATTGATTGATTGTTTCTCTCAGTGTCTGTGCTACTGGTATTCTATTTAGGAAGTGGTCTCCTATGCCAATTCGTTCAAGACTACTTCCTACTTTCTCTTCTAGCAGGTTCAGAGTAGCTGGATTTATGTTGAGGTCCTTGATCAAGCAAAGTGCTAGAGAGGCCCACAGAAATCCACAAAGATACCCCCACAACAGACTGCTGGCAATGGTCGAGAGACAGTCCGAACTGACCTACTCTGGTGATGGGATGGCCAAACATCCTAATTGTCGTGCTAGAAACCTCATCCAACTACTGAGGCATCTGGATGCAGAGATCCATGACTAGGATCTCTGGGAGTCCAATTAGCAAAATGAGGAGGGTTTATATGAGCGAGAATTGTTGAGACCAAGGCTGGATAAAGCACAGAGACAAATAGCCAAACAAACGGAAACACATGAAATATGAACCAATGGCTGAGGGGTCACCAACTGGATCAGGCCCCCTGAGTGGGTGAGACAGTTGATTGGCCTGATCTGTTTGGGAGGCATCCAGGCAGTGGGATCGGGTCCTGTGCTCATTGCATGATTCAGCTGTTTGAAACCTGGGGCCTATGCAGGGTCCCTTGGCTTGGCCTGGGAGGAGGGGACTGGACCTACCTGGACTGAGTCCACCAAGTTGATCTCAGTCTGTGGGGAAGGCTTTGCCCTGGAGGAGATTGGAATGGGGGGCGGGCTGGGGGGAATGTGAGGGGGGCGGGAGGGGGGAGAACAAGGGAATCTGTGGCTGATATGTAGAACTGAATTGTATTGCAAAATAAAAATTTAAAAAAAAAAACAAACTACAGGCAAAATGCTCAAAGGGAGAGAAATAGTCTTTCTTAGGGAAGAGCACACAAAAGTATTACACAATACCCAATAGTCAGCTCTGACAATTCACATATGAGTAACATTATACAGACAAAGCAGTTTGTACTGAGGAATATATGTAGAGTATAAATATAGATATTGATGATATAGGCATAGATAGATATACAGATATGGATATAGTAACAATTAATGAAAAAAGAGGCCATTAATTTAAAAGAAATAAAGAGGGGTATATGAGAAGGTTTAGAGGGAGGAAAGAGAAGGAAGAAATGTAATTATATTAATATCTAGAAAATAAAGTTTAAAAATCAATATTACTGTTACCAAATTAGACATGGATACACCAAAAACATAAGCCGCCAACGAATTTTCTTGAAAATGGATCATAATTTTAAATGGTTGGGTTTTTTTATATAAAATACAAATTGAATTAAACAATATGATAAAAACTTCATATCACATGATCAAACTTGTTTCATTGTAAAGAACCAAAATGGAGTAAAGCATCAGAGTAAAATCAAGAACAAAAATCTGTACATCATCTTGTAGATGGATAAAAGACCTTTGACAAAATTAACATCTTTCATGAAAAAAGGTTCTGAAAAAATTTTGTAAAGATGGTACTTGAACAGCATAAAGTTTGAACATAACAAATGGGTAGCTATCATTCGACTAAATGGACAGAGACTGAGTTTGCGCTAGCTTGAGACAGGAGCTTCTGTCTATGCTCATCACTGTACTTCATATCCACATGCTGTTCTTTTCAAGTATAATAGGGACATAACGAGAAACAAAGGACATGCCAAAAACAAGACTGGGAGTTCAATTATATCCTTTTACAGATTACATGATTATTTACTTACAGATTCCTAAAGGAATTATCATAAGATTCAGAATGTCTCGGTCACACAACCTCAGCAAATTAACAGAATGGAAAAATCAATGTACTAAAACAAGTAACACTTTTATAAACTAATAGTGAACTCATTAAGAATGAATTCATGAAAATAATCATAGTCACACATGACTTAAAATGCCTAAAAATAAAACACAGCAACTAGCAAAAGTTCTCTAAAATGAAAAGAAAATACAAAAGACTTAAGAAAAGAATGAAGGTGACACAGATAGAGAGGTTTCTCATATTCATTGATTGGAAAAATTAATAGTACTGAAATAACATGAAATCTAAGTCACTGATGAGACTCAACACAGCCCTTATAAATATCTCAGTGATAGTCTTAAAATTCATACTGAAACAAAGAACCCAGGTAGCCAATAGAATTCTAGGCTGAAGACCAGCACTGAATTTTCCTAACACTATTGAGCATGTTGACAAAGAAATGCACCCATACATGTAGCATCTTCTGATTTTCAACAAAGGTGTGGAAAACATGTATTGTGGAAAAGGCAGCCTCTTTCAGAATGGCATTTAGGTGTGCTGTGGGATAATTCCTCTATATACTGTGGTTATGTTTTATTATCATTGGTTAACAAAGAAGCTGCTTTGGCCTATAGCAAGGCAGGATAGAGCCAGGCAGGAAATCCAAGCAGAGATACAGGGAGAAGGGCAGAGTCAGGTGCCAGCAAACCACAGAAGCAGCATGACGTATTAGAGTATAGTTAACACCTTGAAGCCACGTAGTAAAATATAGATTAATAGAAATGGGTTAATATAAGTTGTAAGAGTTAGTTAGTTATAAGCCTAAGCAATAGGCCAAATGGTTTTTAATTAATATTAAGCCTCTGGGTGATTATTTTAAAAGCGGCTGAGGGACAGGGTGTGACAGAAAAGTCTCTGTTTACATAAGTAAGTGGATAATCATTTGCAGATAACTGAAACAAGAGTGTCTTCATGCTGTACAGAGTTAACCAAAGGAAATCAAGGTCCCAAATGCAAGAACTGACATCTCTAACTATAATAATAAATCTAATAGTATACAGATACAGATCTTAAACAGAGCTCCCACAGATGAGGTTACAAAATAAAGAATTTACAAGTCAAAAAAGACTCAGCACTAAAAATTAAACAACCATGTGGATAAATGACCAGCATAATTGGATGCAATGTGAGCCATCTAATATATCATTAATTTGTAGACTATAGATAGAACTCACAAACTCAGTAACAAAAGAACAATTGTTCTAATAAATACATGGACTGATACTCTGAACTGATCATTCTCACAAGAATAAATGGCCAGGAAATTTATGAAAATATGTTAAATATCTTTACTCACAGAGGAAATGCAAATCAAAACTTAATTGAAGTTCTATCTCAGTCCATTTAGAATAGCTGTTATTAAAAACCAGACAGATAACAAATGCTAGGGAGAGTGTGATGAAAATGAAACTCTCATGCATTGTTGGTGAGAATGTAAATTAGTAAAGTCACTCTGGATGTCTGGAGATGCTTCAAAATCTTAAACTACACCTAACACAAGATCCACATGTATTATTCCCATGTTTAAACCCAAAAGGAATGAGGTAATCTACTACACAATCAAGAAATGAATATCAATTTATACTTCACCAGTACTCATAGTAATAAGATATGAAACTTGTCTAGCATAGTTTTAAGAGATTTTTGGATTGAAATATATAGTATATACATTTCACACCGCATTATTAAGTGGAAACAGGTTTGGAACTGGAAATCATTATGTCATATAAATTTAGCCAGACAAGGAAAGCTAAGTATTATCATTTTTTCTCTCTTATATAGGAACTAAAAATATACAATGAATATAGAAAATATATTATTAGAGAAGGGCCTTGTTAATGGATAGAGGAGGGAAAGAGATTATAGGAAAAGTGTTTATGTGAAAGAGGACAAGATAGAAAATTAGAGATAGCCAGCATATTCCTTTACTTTCACAAGATTTATTAAAAAAAAAAAAAAGACAAACTACAGTTTCATTGCTGTGGTAATTGATTGATGTGGAAAGGTGACTGATACGGAAACAGGCAAAACTCTAATAGTGAACACCAGAAATCTTGGAATTTAGATTAATAGCCGGGCGGTGATGGCGCACGCCTTTAATCCCAGCACTCGGGAGGCAGAGCCAGGCGGATCTCTGTGAGTTCGAGGCCAGCCTGGTCTACAGAGTGAGATCCAGGAAAGGCGCAAAGCTACACAGAGAAACCCTGTCTCAAAAAACCAAAAATAAATAAATAAATAAAAATAAAAATAAAAATAAAAAAATAAATAACTCTAATATGTACCTGACAATGTAATGCAGAAAGATGAGGTCTCCATCAGTGAGTCATTAATACACAGGGATAACCAGCTACTTTATTAAGGACATTGATATTCTGGCAATTTAAAACAAAAGCCTATGGCTTGAGCAGCAAACGGGCACTTTATATAAAGGAACCCCTGCCATTTTTGGCATGCTCACTGGCATTGTGAGAGTGGATCATTCTAAGAGGCATCTTCCTCTCAAATATTTCAAATGGGTAGAACAGAAACTTTTGAATAGTGGTCCTCTTCATATCTGTGAATAGGAGTTGAGCTTGCTATGCATAACAAGTGTGGAATATATTACAGTGACTGGAATCATCAGGGTAGGTAAGATCACTTAGAATCCCCAGCACACAATGTTTGTTTTGATTGTATTCCCCACTCCAATAGCCACAGGTTCTTTGCATGATAACAAAGCTACTTCTACTGAAGCCAAATTGTGTAAAGGTTCTACTGAATAATACCTTCTACTAATAGTCACATTCCCCCAGCAAGTTGATAGCTTTGGAAAATAATAGAACAGTGGAAAATACTGGACATTGAAAAACTAAATATCTTCCCATTTCATTTCTTTCTTGTCAACACATGTACAAAAGTTCCAATCATTGTTGATTATGGGGAATATACAATCAGCAAGATGAGATGAAAATATCCGTTAAAAGGAATATGGTTGAATTAACATCTATGGAACAAATTTTCTATGATTCAATTTCTATCCATAGAAAATCTAGGAAATGCATACCAAGGAGATAGTAATATGAGATAAATGGTAAGAATTTGGGCTTCTTTTCTTCAATGAGAAATATACATGAGGAAGTTAATAATGCCTATGACATGTTTGATAACATGATACTCATAAAAAACGGTCCTGTGGTAGTATGTTTCTCATAGGAGCAGATATTTGAACACTTGGCCCCTAGTTAGTGGCACTGTTTGGGAAAGTTGTGTGGCCTTGCACAAAGTAGTATATTACTGTAAATAGACTATGATAGTTTATAGCCTTGCTCAACTTCCAGTTTACTCTAATGGAAGTTCCTGAAACTTCCAGTTCATATTTGTGGTTGAAGAAATGATCTCTTTGTTTCCTGTTCTAGTCATTTTCTGTTTGGTCACATGCTGTCATGAATCTCCAGCTAGTGTAGAGTAAAGATCTGGAACTGTAAGCTATGTTCATATTGTTTTATCACAGCAACAGACAAGTTATGCATACAAATTAATTTCTCATCATATTGATGAAACTTAAAGGAATCCCTTAACCATAAAATATAGATATCAAACAGTATCTGACCCATTCAGTTGTGTATTAAAGTTGAAAACAGCATAATACTTGGGATTTCCTCTTTTTGTCTTGAAAATTATCTACTGTAAAGTGTAAAACTCAGAAAGTTAAGAAAACTTACAAATACAAGAAAGTTCATGAAATTTACAAGACTCAGGAACTCATAAAGATAGTAGACTTATGGAGTCCCCATAAAAGATATGAAAGCAAGAAATACTTTGTGAAGGAGACTCTTCGGAAGATCTCAATTGTGAGCTCAGCTCTAAAAACACAGCTTTTGGAAAGTTTCACCCTGGCTGCAGTAGAGTTTTAACAAGACAGCTGATTTTTCAAGTTTGCTCCTTTTAATGATTTCTTGCCCATACTTTTTAAAGAATTCCAAGTATATTTATTGTTTCAATAGGCAAGAAATTGCTTTGGTCTTTTATCTGCATGAATATATACTTGTTCATGTCTCACTAGGAAAATCATTCAATGTGGGAATGGACAGAACCCACTATGAGTTGGGAAGAGCAATTGGACAGTGCCTATAATGAATAACAACGTGCAACTGAGGATGGAATATTGCAGGGGGGAATGGGTAATCTTTATATGATCCACTCTATGCAGTATGGAATGGTGTGACTCCTTGATGTAGTGGCAGTCCCAGGTTCTGTACTATAGGTGATTAGACATATAAAAAGTTGTCTGAGGGTCAGACATCATGGTAGAGATATGAGGTGATCTGCTATGTGAGTTCAACAATGCAAATAGTTCATAGGCCACAGAGTATGTGACAATCCCAGAGAACAGCACATGTAAACTGGGTTTATAAGCAAGTCATGACAGCAGTTGTGCTGCGTTTGCTGTAAGCAATAAGATAGGCAGCTAAGACTCCACTATCTTCCCAGAAAGAATTTCTGCACATATTTTGGGGCATTGCAATGGGGAAAAAGACATAGGAGCATTATCCTCTACAGTGGTCTATGATTTGGCAGGAAATGTAGGAAAAAGAAGCATGGAGTGAGAGTGAGATTTCTACATGGAGTGAAATGCCAGTGAAAGAGACTACAAATTAGAGCTCTGCTAAAAGCTTTTCCTTGGATCCAAAACCTTGGAGCTTATAGGAGAAATCATACAATGTGAAGGGAGAGACAATGTAAAAATGATCAAAACTATCATTCAGGACTGATATTTAATAGAGGGGAATGAAAAATTCCATGACCTTGATCATGCATACAGGACCAAATAATGGTCTAATAAAGGAAGCTATGATAATCAGAGAAGTCTCTATCTCTAAACGACCTGAACTAGAAAAGACTTTTAAATTATAATAAAATGGAAAGAACCCTTCAAATTATGACTCATGGGTCTCTGAGATATGATGCTGATGATATTAAAGTGTAATATAAGTCTATAAAATGAATAATATGACTATTTATAAATATCCCCACCTTGAGACAAAGGTTGCATAATCTGGAGCAATACACGGATGGAAGTTATTCCTTCTATAGCTTACATGATTCACTAGAGACAATTAGTTATAACCAGTTCAAGTTCTTGTGAACTGTAGGTTCTGGAAGACATAGAAGAATAGCTAACACTGAGAGGCCTGAAAATTTGAGGTGCAATGTGTGATGTCCAGTTCATCAGATTTTTCAGTAACATATTTAACAACAGAGTTAAGAGTAATAATTCAGTAGGGATCTTAGGGTTGGTTGGGGAATTTTGTGGTTTTCCTTAGGCCTATTATAGGACATGTTTTTTACAATGTTGGGGAGGTTCTGACAAATTTAAAGGTTCTGAATAATTTAAAGTTGCATACAGAATTATTTTATAAGGTGTTACACTGGTAAAGAGCAAATAAAAAGATGAGAAATCAGATGATGGAATCTCTCTAGATGGCTGAAAATCAAGCTTGCAAGATTTGTGTTAAGCCAGAATATCTATGGAAAAAAATGTTGATATAAAGCCAAGTGCTGTGGTTGTGAGTATTTCAAAAACTCAAGTACAATCAACAGTTGGCAAAAGCATGTGAAAAGAGTGAGTAGAAGAGAAATATGGGCAATAAATAAATAAATAAATAAATTAATTAATTAAATTTTTAGTATAGATAATCATGCTTCAGGATTAGGCCACATGCATTCTCCTCCAAAAACAATTACAGTGGGAGTAGAGACTATTTATCTAAGCTTGGATGCTTTCAACAGCCAGGTATAGCTAATAGAGAGCTGATTGCTATTTTATAGGCTTGGAGTTTGTAAGATTCAGGAAGCCAGCTCAAACAGGAGATTTAGTAAACAATTTAATATGTCACTTCTTAGCCATGAGCCATGCTGAGTTGTAAAAGCCAGCCTCTTGACGCCCTTTAGACACCAGGCAGTGTTATCTGTTTTTATCATCTACAGTGGCTGCCCCTTAAGCAGATTGCAACTCTACTGCTACCAGCAGCAATTGGCTGCAAGGACTGCAGCCTGAGGCAATTCTGTTCCCTCAGGCACCAACTCTTTCAAATCTACTAAGGGAAACTTCATCTAAATCTAAAGAACTCAGGATTCAATGGTTTAGGTGGAATTCCGCTCACTCAGAGTGGCCTAGTAGCAAGTAGCTAACGTCCTTCCTTTGCTGGTGTCTTCCAAAAAAACCCAGGGTCCTTCTCTCAGCCCCCACTTAAAAAACCTTTGCTACAAGTGGTTCCTCCTTACCACTTTCTGTCAGCTACTTGATGACTCAGCCTCCTTTTCAAAGGTTAATTTTATTTAATCAAATACATCTTTGAACTCTTAACAAAAGCAGTCGGGAAAAAATGCAACACACTTTAAAATAATATTCCCCAACATTTCTCCCCTTATTTTCTAAACAAAAATGAAAAGTTTTAACTTTGACATCTTACTGACTGTACACAATAAATAATAAATAATAAATAATCTCTACCAAGTAAAGATTACATTCACAGTGTACTGAATTCCAACTCATTTGTGCCTGGTAAATTTAAAGAAAACACCCCATAATCTATCCTATCTTATTAAATCCAAAATTTTATACCTAATTTATTTTCTGTCATATCTAATGAAAACCACAATTACAACTATCTAGTCTTCAATTTTGCAAAGGCTCTAGAAGGATATAATATTATTTAAGTAAACAAAAAGTGCATTGTAGACAACTTCCAAAAATTCTAGAAGTTACAAAGACATATGACTGCTTAGACAGTCACCCAAAATTCCTCTGCAAGATTTGGCCATCCATTTTCAGCCTAAAGTCCCATAGTGTCTGGCAGACCATTCAGTGAAGCAGGAAATTTGAAGTATTGTTCTGCCTTTTATTAGCAAAGTTCATCAGTCACTTTCTTCTGTGTCCTGCAGAATATATGGCAGACTCTTCTATGAAGCAGGAATTTTGAAGGACTGTCCCACCTTGTTTTGGCAAAGTTCAACAGTCTTTTTCCTGTGCGTTCTGCATGGCCAGTCTTCACAGCACATTGTCAACAGACAAAGGCAAGAGCAGTTTCTTTGCCAAGTGGCTAACCTTGCCACAAGGAAAGAAAACCCCACAAGAAATTTGATCAAGGCCCATCATCTCTGAAGTAAATTGTTGCTGTCAGGAACAGATGTGTCTCATTGTCACAGAAAAACTTAGGTTAAATAAACATTTTAAATGTCATATTCTGTAGATCTTTGAAGTGTTTGAAAGTCCTTTACCTATCTAAAATATATATCTGTATGATCTTGAAAACATACCTAACATATCAATAAACTTGTTATAAATGATGAACTAATTACCTATGTTTCTTGATTATTCTAAATGGTTTATAACAATAGCTTTCAAAAACTAGAATTTCCCATACATTTTTAAGTGAACTGCATAGATATTATATATATATATATATATATATATATATATATATATATATATATATATATAAATAACTTTAAATTTGTATCAATGTACTATATTCCCCTAGTTGATAACAAACATCCATAACCCACAAATTAACTAAAAGCCTCCCACATCCCTCTTCTGAATGTGGGTGTCATGTTCTCCAAACTGCTTCCTGCTGTCTGTGGAAAAAGTATCTTTAGTGTCCCTGAGAAAATTTGAGATAATGGCCAAGTCCTGGGAAGACCAAATATAACCTTTGTTGATAGATATCATCACCTGTCAAGATTCAAGAGGTCTCTTTTGATTAAACTTGATCCATATTACTCCTGAAAAAAAAAATCCACAACCTCTCCTGTCCTGTGGGAACAAAAGCAAAAACTTTTCTCCAAAACATTTTTGATTTCCATTTGACAAATGTATTTGAATTCCACTTTAAAATTAAGGCATTCCTGAAGTATCTAGATTAGTTAGTTTAGCAGTCCAGTTCACAGTCCCATGTCTCTTAGCAGCTGTTGTTTGCTTATCAACAGTGAAAAACTTCAAAATCAAGTCAATAGCATACAGGATCCAGACTCCCTAGGTATTTCCCATCTTTCTTGGCTTTTTTCTTTTATATTACTTTTACTTTCTCTTTAAAGACTTTATTATTTTTTATCTATTCATTTTTTTCTCTGACTATACCCTTTTTCTTTTCTTAAGCCTATGCACATTGTTAAACACACTGTAACCTATTTAGAGGTTTTTCCATCTGGACCTCTTTTGCTATATATCTTTTAACCTTTTTTGTCTGCATGAAAAAAAAAAATCCTGCGAAGTGGAGAGGCTTAGGACCTCCAAACATGGCTTTGGTGGCAGACTCCACTCACTTCTCAGGTTGCCAATCATAAACTAAAACCCAGGCCTAGACCAAGATAGGTGAACAAGAACTACATTCAATCTTCCTAGAGCCCTAGAATGCTGATGCTTGTGTTGTGGCAGGCATTTTTACTTAGGTTTTTTTTTTTCCCATTGTTGTTGTTGTTCCTACTTAACATACTAGCTTCTCATGGGCTCCCAGCAGGCAGAAGCACTTAAAGGAGCCATATTCTCTCTTTTTTTTTTTTTTTTATTCTCAAGCTTTCTCAGGCCCTATGGAAATTCGAGAGCCTCATGTTGGTATGCTGAAGTCACTACTACAGGATGAGGAAGAAGGACATCTATGGAGACAGTAAGTTACAGGCATCTAATATCCTGTCCTCTATCCATGTTGTTGTATTCAATATTGCTTCTTTGACAAAACAATGGATACAAATATTATGGTATGTTAATGCTGTTACTGGAACTTGGTAATTTGATAATGTTTAGTTTAATATCCTTTTAGATGCTAAATCCTAAGACCAATGTGAACTTCCTTGGAATTTATGACTGTGGGTCTTCAGAGGTTTTACACAGCCCATACAAAGAAACTTTTATTATATAACATTAACCCTTGAGTTAAAGATTTGAAATACAATTGGGAAGAGTTATGAAAATATCAGCTAAAAAGCTTAAAAGAAGACAGTCTTAATAGATGGAAAATGATATTCCCCCAAACTATAAGCTGATTAGATTAAATCCCAGTGCAGGGGTAGGATGGTTCTTTGTATTATGATTTGTTTTCCCAAAAGTCATAAAGTCTGTTTTTCTTGGTTCCATGCCAAAGCTTGCTGAAGATGTCACACTTTGGTTCCAGCACATGGAAAACACCAGGCTAAAACTAAGATGAAGTGATAACATATAGTCTTGGGAGATGTAATTCAAGTTATTAACTGTCATTCTCACTTGTGGACTCTGTATGGTACACAACATGCCAAGTAAGATGTGACTACTGGTGTAATAGTGGTATGGCAGTTATGGGTACAACCAACTGCTTTCTAATTGGATTTGAGACCTGCTTCAAAAGCTTTTTGAAGACACAGCGTCTTTTGATTTTCCCAAGTTTTTATAAATGATCCTTCATCTATGGTCCTTAAGTCACCCCAGAAAACTCATCAATTAATGAAGCTATATTTGGATAGAATCATGGTTTTGGTCTACATCATTGTTTTATCTGGGGTAAATAGATATTTGGTCCTGTTTCAATAGGAATTATAATGTACTAAGGACTAATTGGATAATGAAAGATGGGTATACCACTTAAGCTATTTAATTCATGGATTCTAAGCTATATTTGCATTAACTTTTGGGGGAAGAGGGTCATTGCTAAAATCTTCCCTATTGTGTTGAAACTGAACAGAAAAAAAAATCATTATTTTGAAACTTAATCTGACAGTTTACCTTGTGTCTGACTGGTTCCAGATTGAAAGAAGGCACTCATAATAGATGGAATTTCCCCAAGTCATACAGTAATTGGATAAATATAAAAGTATTTTATATATTTCAGAGGTTTGCCTTATACTTTGAGTCATTGTGAATGTTGATGCCAGATAGGAGCAGTGGTTTTCATTGAGTCTGTTTTGGCTACTTAACTGACTGAATTACTGTGAACTGATATCACAAAATGTGTACTAGAAATATGTCTCAAAATAAAAGGTGTAAATATGCAAAACTCAAGTAGGAGCAAAGACACATGTTTAATATAAATGATCTATTGAGTAATTTAGTTCTGAAATGTCTTTGCTAATTTTTAATTTGAAGAATATCTCAATACAATATTATAGTCAAAATCTGCCATTGTCATTTTGACTAGAACTCTGTGAGCTTTATTATACCTTGTCATGTTTATTTATAAAATTAGGACACCTTCAAGATTTTGTGCACAATATTTACAATTGTTATAACTCCTTATTTAATTTTTCAAGTGATCAGGGAAACTTTTTGCTGAATTTTACAAAATTCTCAAGTCAAATGTAACACCTAAACTTTCTAAGTGTTCCACACATAGAAAAGGAAGGAACATCAGTAATTTAAGTATGTGAAGACAGTATTATCCTGATACCTGTTGTGTTGACATTTTGTGAGGAGATATAAATGAATCTCTTATTATCTGGTGTAGGAGATATAAATGAATCTCTTATTACCTGGTGTACCAAATAGAGACAATTTCTTCAAAGTCCAACTTAAGAACAATGTGTTCATTGGACATTCCTATAGAATGAATACTGATGCAGGAATGTGGGTGACCCTTAAACAGTTGCATCACCACAATGTTCCACCCTCTCATGGATGATAATCTAATGTAATCTACATCAAATTCCACTTTTAATCCCTTCATTTTCTGCATATAGTCTAGAATATCCCTAGATCTCTTGAAGCTGGTTAAATTGAAGCTTAAGTATCAGGAACTCAAGGCAAGTGTCTCCTGACCCTTCCCAGGTAGTATCAGTGTGTTCTATTACTATTACTACAGACCTGGTTATCATTATATTGTTTTGCTATAGTTGCCATGGCTATGGGGAACAAAAGTACAAGATGGCATCTTGTTATGATCTGAGGAAAAGGTTGTCATATATAATACCAAAATAAGAAAAGGTATAATAAAAAGTGAACAAAACCTCAAAACATTTGATGGGTATAAATGAAAATGTAATTGACAAAATATATGTCAACATTTAAAGACATTATCAAACAAAGAAGCAGTCTATAAGATGGATAGCTATTGTTGAAGCATATGAATATTTGAAATGTATAAAGACATGCAAAAATTAAAGACAAAGAAAAAAACTGCCATGCAAAAAAAATCAATAGTCAACTGAAAATATGTGTGATATTTGGAATAGAAGCTGGCTGCTTTCTACCCTAGTCCTAAAAAATCTGTCTGAGGCTTTATTGAAAAGTATTAGATTAATTTCCTTGGTGGAAGAGATTTCAAGACAACCTTTATTGTCTGTGTTTTGTGATTATTAGAAGTCACACTTATGCAGGTTTACAATGAAACAGAACAAGCAGGTCAAAAAGAAATTTAAAATGTTCAATATGAAGAGAAAAAGCACCAGGAAATTTAATAGTGGAGCCTAGATGTGTACTGAGAGAGATGAAAAGATTAAAGAAAAGCCTGATCCAAAGTGGAATAAAGGAAGGTGTACCCTCAAAGCAAACTCCACCCAGCTAAACTTGTAACACAAAATCGAAGCACTGAGGAATTTTCTGCTCCTGAAAACATCAACAAAGGAAAGCTTCTGCAAATGTAGGAAGCCTGTCTCTACCTCAAGGGGCAGGCAAACTTGGCAATTATATCTACGTGTTCCTGGTTTAGACTCATAAATGATACATGAGTAAAGGGTTGTTGAATCTTGTTCCACAGTTAAGGACAATCATTGAGGCCAGGCCTACAGCAGGGAAAAACCTGCATGAAGATTATGAAAGGCCATTGTGTGAGTCTGTGAAAGTGAACCAGGCAGGGATGTGTTGGAGACTTCTCAGGAAGTTGAAAATGCCAGAACCATGAGACATCTGTCAAGGAAGCTATAGACAGGGAGTGGAAATAACTCAAAAAAAAGAAGTGTGATGCAGCCATCAAAGCTGTAAAGAGAGAGCCATCTTAGCCCATTGACTGTAGGGTTTGGAGTTTCCCCTGCTAAGTTTTAGTCTTGTTTTTTTTTTTTTCATTATTTCCACACTATGCCCCTATTTTCTCCTTTTGGGATGGTAATGTATATTCTGTGCCATCGTGTGCTAGAAGTACATCATTTATTTTTTTTTAACTTACAGAGGATACAATTAAGATTTGTCTTGAGTCTCAGAAGATATTTAAGTATTGAACATTTAAAACGTCTTGTGATTGGGAAAGATTACAGGGACTTGTGAAGTTGGAACAAAAAAAGTTTGTATTATGTTATAGCAACAAGCATATAGGATCCATGATGTGGGCTGTAATAGTAGGAATGAGAATAGCCCCATAGGTTCATATGTTGAACTTGGCCTGAAGTTGGTGGAAATGTTTGGGATGGGTTAAGAGATGTAACATTGTTGTAGAGGTATGTAACTGGGGACAAGTTTTGAGATTTCAAAAAACATACAGTTTCCAGTATTTATCTCTTAGCCTCTTACTTGCAGATCAAGATACACATGCTATCAGCAGTTCTTATCACTGTTCAGTTGCTCTGTCATCATGGACTGTAACCTTCTGAAACTGTATAAGCCCCACATTAAACACTTTACTTTATAAGCTGCCTTTGTCATGGTGTTTCAATACAGCAATGGAAAAGTAACAAAACAGGACTCCACATCCTGCTACAGAGATATTGCATACTAATGTTTATTGCCGTTCTAGTCACTATATCAAGGAAATAGAATCAATCTAGATGTCCATTAACCAACTAATGGATATTGAAATGTATTACTTATATACAATGGACCTGTTTGTTGTGTTTTGAATAAGAATGGCTCCCATAGGCTCAGAGACAGCAAGGATAGGTAAGTAGTAAGCTACTGAACTAGAGTTATACCATCTCGTGAAAGTATTCTTAAGAATACTTTAAGTGATAAAAAATATCTTGGCTAAAACTAGTCTCTGTATTAGCCTTAAATTCTTAAGGTAAACTAGTCTTTGGACCAGCCCTAAGTTCCCATACAATGTGACCCTGAACTAAAGGTTAACTGCTTAACTGCTGAGGATGCTGTGAATGTGTTGCTCTGATTGATTGATAAATAAAACGCTGATTGGCCAGTAGCGTAGGTGGGATAAGGAGAGAGGAGAATTTTGGGAGGTGGAAGGCTGAGGCAGGGAGATGCTGCCAGCTGCCACAAGGAGAAGCATGATGTAAGATACCGGTAAGCCACGAGCCACGTGGATAGGTATAGATTTATAGAAATGGGTTAATTTAAGATATAAGAACAGATAGCAAGAAGCCTGCCACAGCCATACAGTTTATAAGTAATAAAAGTCTCTGTGTGTTTATTTGGGGGACATGAGTGGGAGAGATTTGTTCCAACTGCTGGCAGGCCGTGACACAGGAAAACTTCAGCTACACTTAACCATTTAAATGGTCTCTCTTTCTACTCCTGTAAACAAGAATTGCTTTCTGTATACTTCATAACTGTATTTTTTGCCTTAAAAAGTCAAGCCAACTGGAGGTCAGGAAACTAATCTGCTTGGAAAAATAATGACATGGTTAATAAAGACCATTTGACTTATCTAGGTTTTTAAGGAGTTTTTCCTTTTCAGGTACCCCATAACAGGTAGATAGATAAGTGAACATGTATATATGTGTGTTTGAGTGTGGCAGACCACAAATAATTAAGAAGGGGACTGTGACAGGTGATGGAGAAGTTTGTGGAGGTGGTGTGAAGACTATTCATGTGACAGGAATGTTGGAAGGGAGAAGAGTACTCATGCTGTTACCAGGTAGAGAGATCTAAAGACTACTCGGTACTACCAAAGTTTCAGTTGAGAGTCTGTATTAACCTGGCTGGCAACTGCCTGGAGAGAAATGCTCCTACAGAGCAGCCTCAAATGTGTATTATGGGGAGTTTGTAAAGACAAAAAAAATCTCTGAAAAGCTACAGCCTTTTTGGCAGGTGCAGGGGAAGCAAGTCGGCAGTTTAACAAGAGTCAAGAACATGCAGTTAGCTGGGGCATTTCCACCCAGAGTTCCTAGAACGTGACTGAGTGCTTTCCCGTAGGATTTCTCAGGGCAGTGGGCAAAGAAACAAAGATGGCTTCAGCTGAGACAAGATGGAGAAATTCTTACTCTCCTACTATTGAAGAGGAATGTGGAAGGTAAAGAAGAGTACTTATGTGACAGGAATGTGGGAATGAGACTATTCTATTTGGGAGACAGATTGGGGAGAGAAGAAGGGACAGAATCAATTGAGATGAAGTATTTATGCAAATGATACAATAAAACTAATTGCTATATATGCTAATTTAAAATATATAAAATAAATTCAGTGTACATTTTGTAAAACATCTAACAGAAATATAATGATAAAAATGAATGTATAAAAATAAAACAAGCATAACGTAAATAAAGGAAAGGGAAAGAAAAATTACAGCTATCAATTAACCATTCAACAAATGAAAAGCTCTTTCCTTAGACTGACTCTTAATCAAAGATACGCATGCTTACCATATTATGCACGTTTACTATTTTTCTTGAGTTGAATACTTCAATATAAGAAAAATAAATTAAGGGTAGAAAAAGAAGAGGAAAGACTACCATGATATAAATATGATTGATGTTTTAAAAATTAAAAAATGAGCCATATATATATATATATATATATATATATATTTACAAAATAAAGAACACTGGCAAGTTTGCTGGACATATTTTATATGTAGACATCAATTCTACTAATAATTTAGGAAAGGTAATTTTTAAAAACACTAAATTGTCAAATCATATAGAATATCTTAGAACTAATCTAATCTAATATTTGATTAATATTAGTATGCCTCAAAATAGACATTAAATTGTGTTTATATATTTAAATAAATACAACATACTAATATTTGTTATATCATAAAACAATGTAGTGTACTTAAGTCTCTAAGCATATACATTTTATTTTTATAATGAAAGTACTGTTTCCATATTGCTACACTATGGAGAGATATGATTTGAGACACAATTTGCAATTCCAGTCCTGCTGTCTTTGAGGATTATGTTACTGTGCATGAAGTATTAATTAAAGAAATTCCTATTAATTACTAGAAGAGAGGGTACCAACTTACCAAATAAAAGAGGCCACCTGATTTCAGTTTAACAACATTATGTGTTTATTGCAGTTGCTTACAGGACCAGGCATGACTACAAGATAGGTATACCATCTGAAAGTCCCTTGGGGCAGTATTCGGGTAGCTACAATACTGAAGCATCTCACTTGCAACACAAGTAACTTAGGAGAACTGCACAACTAGATGTTAATTGCTAGAATAACCTTGAGGAGGGGCCTTGTGAGCCCCATGAGCCAGTCTACCCTTATAAATGGATGTTAATATGTCTGATCCCGAGAGGATCTTCTGCAGGGTTTTACAGCAATTCTGAAAAAAGACGTCAATTATTATGTCTAATCAGCATCCTAGAAAAAATAGTAACATGGAAGATGAATTATAAATCCATATGTTATTGCCTCACAAATATACATGTGAGCAGGTATTTAGCAATGTTAAATGATAGTTATCTCCTGAGATGGTGAACAAAGGAAAGAAGTCCTGAGCAGGTTGGAACACTGTGTTAAAGTAGTAATTTTGTTACTACTTGAGAGAGACAAAAGCAAATAGTTCATGCTATCAAAAATTGTACTAATTAACTGAAGTCATGGTGAAAAGAGAAAAATATCTTATTGAGATTTATGATTTTCAAATAAGAACATCTTAATTTAGTTTGTTTTATAAACATAGATGGAAAACAATGGCATTAGTGTCAGTGCATAATAGGAAAAAATTTGTTTTTTTTATACCTTGTATATATTTTATTATGTATACTTCTTTACATCTGTTATAGTTTTAGCTTATAATATCTCATACCTCCACACATTAAGCAAAAATAATAATATATGCATATTGCACATTGCTCCAATTGTATGAGAACCAGGACCAAATTGGTGAGTTTCATTGTTCTTATTCTGACTCCTATAAAAGTAGGAAGGTAGTGATAAACTAAAACAAATATTTTTCTATTTTGTTAATATGCTTTTAAAATATAATTGCATAGCTTTTCCTAGACACATCTTGTCTGTGAGCCATAAAGATGGCTCAGAATTTTATTTTTGATAAAAAAAGAATAAGAAATCTAATCACAGTTGTTAATGCTAGCTTACATATCCATTCATAAGAAACATCATTTTCACATATTAAGTAAGTATTACTTTCGTGATACACAAGATCAATTTGCAAACAACACCCACACTCTCAAGCATTTAGTTCTTTTTACATCTGAGATTTCTTCTACCTCACCAGGTTCCTGGACTTCATATGGCCTTGTCACATACTTGATGCTATGGTTTCCTATGTGCCTCCAACACTGTCGTCTTGTCTATTTATTTTACCAGAGTTTCTGCACTTGTGCCTACACTCTGTGTTTCCCAAGCCAAAGGAGCCTATTAAGCTTGTGAAAAATTTAGTGTGAACAAAATAGTACTAATGCTCTGTTGGTCCCACAAAATGCTTGTTGAATAACAGCATTATACATAAAGGACTGTAGAGATGAGTCAGCTTTTAGGAACACAACTAGCTTTGCAGATGGACCAAGGTTGGTTCATAGCACCCAGGTCCACCTTCATCTACATGTCACTTCCAAGTGATAATTCTTTAGTGTGTGTAGCTGCATGGTGAGGAGAAACTTCAGAAATACTGTTTATGGTCCTGCGTTATACCAGGGGTTGTTTTGCTACTACTTTTATCAATAGAACTTACGATGAAGAAAAAGAATGATTATAGGCCAATTAAACAATTTCTAGAAGACATAATAAGACACAGGTACTATTACGGGCAAAGGGAGAAATGGCGGGGAGGATTTTAATTGAGGAGGAGGAAAAGAATAGTAATTCAGAGGGAGAGAGAAAAGAACGCTGTTTAAAAAGCTGTATGGAATATTATTGTTTAAAAGCTTGCTTCAAAAGGAATATATAGCATTCATGTATATGTGTGTATTTTAAAAAGTGTTATGTTACATGGAGTGATAATGCTTCTTTCCAAAAGCTATAGACAGCCTAGCAAGAATCACAGCACCAGACATGGGAAACTTCTCTTCCAGTTGTTAGAGGTTTCCAAGAGATCCCCCAAAATGATATGGCTAATGGTATTTCACTTGGTTGCCTCCCCAAACTTGAATTTATATGTATATTGCTTAATACACTAGATATTATGGGTGCAAAATATGGAGGAACTGAGCTGGAATTGACTTGGGTGCTTCCTCTCCAAAGACTAGCTCTCAACTAAAGGTTCTATGTAAGCTACCAAAGGAGAAAAAGCAATCAGTATACTGTCTAGCTGTAAAGCATATGACCCACAACTATCAAAATCTCAGTAAGAGATTCTTGATGGTATAATAGTGGTACTTTTATCTTGGGGTGTAGTGAACAGCTGTTTCCTGGACTTAAAGTCCATTCAATAGTAAGGAATTCTTGCCTTGTACTGTAAACTCAGTCAACAACTGGTGACTGGAAAGGGCATGGACTTTAGAGAAAAAAACTGATATTTCAATGATCCAAATTCAAATGTAGTTTCTAAATACATTATACATATACATCAGTACAAATACAGATACAGTAATACATATCCTTATACCTATATAATCAATACATTCATTAATACAAATAATTATATATAATACACATACATTAATATATATTCTTTTTTTTTTTTGTCGGAGCTGAGGACTGAACCCAGGGCTTTGCACTTGCTCGGCAAGCGCTCTACCACTGAGCTAAATTCCCAACCCCAATATATATTCTTATACATATAGATAAGCATAGCTCTCATCCTTCATCAAAGAAGCTTCTTTATGCAGTAGTTGGAAACTTCCAGATATCTATATATGGCCAGAGTGCAAAAATAAGTGACTATAGGGTATCCATCCCATTTGGTCCATTTATAACACAGTCCCTACATATAAGGTGCAGGGAACATTGTAGAAGAGGGAAAGGACATTTTCAGGAGTCAGAAAACCAGAACAACTGCTGTGAGGCAATGTCTTCTAGATACAAAAGGAAAGTTGAGTCAATGAAATCTCAACAATTGGTTGTTTATCAAGATCTGCATAATGAGAACACCATGGACATAGTGACTTGTATGGAGTGTGTATCACAAGGTCACTACCCTTGGACAAGAACTAAAGTCAGTAAATGGCTGCTAAGAGAGAGTTAGTGAGTTTTTCCAGTTATGAGCCCCCTGATAGGTTATTCAACCCCAAGTGATCACTTCTAAACATGTACAAAATAACAGCACTGATTGTACTAAATGTAGTGTGGGAAGAAGAGGTTGTGAATTTGAGAAAGACTGAAGATGAAATAATAAGAGTTGGATGAGGGAAGGAAGGGGTCTAAATCATGTAAATACAGTATTCATATGTGAAATTCCCAAATTATTTTCTTTAAAATAATAATTTGGATAACATAGGATATCTGAAAATATGTGAATATATATTACATTTTAACTTGTGAATAATGTTCTAGATGTCTCAATATTTAAAATTTTTTATTTATAATTGAAATATAACATCATATCCTGCCCCTATCTCTTCCTTCTTATTTCCACCTTGCTTTTCCAAGGAACAAATACTTGAGTGCAACCTGCTGAGTTTGTTTAGTGTTGCTTGTACATGCATGTTTTTAGGAATGACTACTTTGTATTGCATACCCAATTAGGAGGCTAATCTCTTGGGAAGGCTAATTCTTTCTCTCTCAGTAGTTTTTAATTGTTTATATTTCTTCATCTATGGGTGAGGCCCTGTAAAATTTCCCCAATTTTGTTTACACAATTTACATTAGCACAATTTAGATTTCAATTGGTGCTGAAATTATTAAGGTTTTGTTTGGGTAGCCATATTGCTGAGAATTTGTGGATGTAGCTTCCTTCAGCTCTTACAAACTTTCTGCCACACTTTTTGATATTACCCATATTAACTACATTTCTGTTACTTCAAATAAAAAAATCAAGGCAATATATAGAAAAAAAATAGTTTAGTTTGCTTTATAGTTCCATTGGTATATGCTCATCATGACAGGGAATCATGGCAGAAGTGGCAAGCATGGAAGCAGAAATAAAATGCACATCTTGAACAATAAACAGGAAGCAAAGTGAGTAAATTAAAATAATGTGGAGTCTTGAACTTGCAAAGCCCACAATAGCTTACTTTCCCCTGAAAAACTACCTCTTAAAAGTTGTAAAGAGCACTACCAATTGAGAGCCAAGTGTTCAAAAGCTTGAGACTGCAGGGGACATTCTCATTCAAACAACCACATTCCCTAAACTGTGGGATGTCATTTTGTGTGCTGTGAATATGTGTTATTCTGATTGGTTGACAAATAAAGTGCTGATTGGCCAGTAGCCAGGCAATAATTATTGGTGAGGTAATCAAATGAGCAGAATTCTGGGAAAAGGAAGGCTGAGTCAGGAGTTGCCAGTCAGACACATAGGAAACAAGATGTCAAGGCAGAACTGAGAAAAGAAACCAAGCCACATGGCTAAACATAGATAAGAATTATGAGTTAAATTAAGTGTAAGAGCTAGTCAGTAATAAGCCTGAGCTAATGGCCAAGCAGTTATAATTAATATAAACCTCTGTGTGTTTACTTGGGGGACACAAGTGGGAGAGATTTGTCCCAAGTGCTGTCCGGGCAGGACACAGAAAAACTTCCAACTACAATTGGCTCCTTACCATTGGGCAATGATCCATGTAGACCTAAGAAAGCTGAACAATTCTGAATGCACAGAAAGAAAGCCACACTAGGCTTCTTAGTCTCACAGTCTCATGCCAGCAGTAGTGCAGACTCATCTCCTGACAGCTGCCTGCATGATGGGGCTGGCCGCCAGCTGCCATGAGCTAAGTGCCATGGCTGCAGATTCCCACACAGAGGCGTCTCCAAGCCATGCAGTGTGGTGCATGGTGGATTTAGCCTTTACTAGTAAAGACAAAAATAAAACAAAACAGGTTTCTTGGCTACACGCTGCTTTAATGGAGGCATAGACCCACTGCTTCCAAGAGTTGGTGGTACGTATTGGCTCCCAGAGCTGTTGGTAAACATACCACCACCATGTTAAAAAGCTAAGTTGGGCAGAGTCAACAGCCAAGGCTGCTGCTTCTGTCCTAACCACTCTGCAGTTTAAAGCAATAGAGTCACAATAAAACAGATTCAGATGAAATAAACCTCTAAACGGTTTATAATATGTCTAAAAGTATGCTCAGGAATGGAGGAGAGGAAAAGGAATATAGACAGTTATATGAAGAAATAGAAAATTTAAAAAAATAAAGTCTTTAAAAAGACAATAAAAACAATGGCAGCAGCAATGTCAAATTCTCTTCTGGAGTGTGTGGGCATCTACTGGCATGAATACAACTCCAGGAACACGAACTGCCAAGGCCCATTTTCTTGATCCCAGCACGACTTAAGCTGGCAGCTCTGCAAAAGAACAACTAAGAACCATAAAGAAAAAACAGACAGCTCACAAGGAGCATAACTAATGGTCTTACAATTGCTACATTTAGGCTCATAAATTTTAAGGTATCTTCAAAGGGGGCAAAATGAATTTCAGGAGGCCAATAAATGTTGCACAGAGCCACTCCTGAAAAGTAGGGACTACACCAGCTTGAAGAGGATTTTGAAAATGAAAAGGCTTAGCTGGCATGCAACTTAACAAATGGAGGTCAGTGACCTTCAGGGTCATCCTTAATCTCCAAGGTGTCTGGGTGACACGTTCTCAAACATACTTGAAAAAGCAGTTACCATACATTACCTTCTGGAGAATCCAACCACATGGCTACAGTTCCTAGGCTTACATAAATGCTTGCCAAAGTTGGCGATATTGGGCTCTTAATCCCCATTGGCATCAGAAGGGGAGAGTTTTTCATGAAGGCCCAATAGGTCTCTGCCATGTTGGGCTTCAGCAGCAGCCACAGGGAGCACACAGCACTCAGGAATCCAAAGAGGATTCTCATTGTCCTGAGGAAAGACATAAACAGAACTCCAGGCCCATACCTATACCAGATCGGGTCTCCTCCAAGTGCCAGTAGAAAGAGCCTTCCATTGCTCCAGAGGGTGATTTGCAAAAGGAGCCCTCCAGTGCTTATCTGCAGTGGCTACTCCAGCAGAATCCACCAATAAAAAATTTAAAATATATAAAACAAGGGAAAGAATAGAATGTGGAGAGGAATGATGAGTCCCTAGTTCCCCCTTTTTACTTTAGCAAAATATGTTTGTTTGGTTTTTAGAGTTAATAATACACTGCTTGAGACATGACAAAATGCTCAAAGTGGTTGAAGATTTTTGTTTTGGTCTAGTGTCCTTGAAGCAACTAAAGCAACCAGCTTGAGCACACATTGTCATATGCCTCTAGATTCTCAAAAATTGGGTCATGGGGTTAATGAATGAAAATGATAACTCTGTTTATTAATGATGTCAAAACTTGAGAGGAAATGATTGGAAATGATAACTCTGTCCTGTCATAGTTCATTAATGATGACTAAAAGATGAGGAAAAGGAAGTAAAACACATTTCCAAAAACAATAATGATATGATCTATGTTTTAGAACATCATGAATGTATCCCTGCTAACTAAATTTTGTATAAATAAAGAAACACTCTGGCTGCTAGTCAGGCTGCAAGATTCTCCCGACCACCAAAAAAACAAAAACAAAAACAAAAACAAAAACAGGTGGTGGGCGCATGCCTTTATTCCCAGCACTCAGGAGGCTGAGCCAAGTGGATCTCTGTGAGTTCGAGGCCAGCCTGGTCTACAGAGAGAGATCCAGGACAGGCACCAAAACTACACAGAGAAACCATGTCTCAAAAACAAAACAAACAAACAAACAAATCTAAAAATAAAATAAAAATAAAATAATAAGCCACATAAAGATGAATATTACACAGAGAATCTGGATTGTGTTGTCTTTGGGATTTTTTAACTGCAGAGGAGAGACATTTGATTGCAAAAGCTGCTGAATTAAATCAATATGTATATTTTAAAGTTATCTGGACTTCAAAATTTATGTCTAAGGATATGTTGCTTTGGAAAAGAGATTCTGCTTTTGTTTCCACAGAAGAGAACCTATGGATTTGTTCCAGGGTAAGATGGATCAGATTTGATCAAGCCAAACATCCTGAAACATGGTAATTATCAACAAAGGTTATAGCTGGTCTTCCTAGGACTGGACCATTATCTTGAATTGTCTCAGGATCCCCATAAGATTACCAGTGCCCCCTATCAGCAGGAAGTAGCCTAGAAAACTATTCCCACATTTCCAAAAAATGGATTATAGATGTTTGTATTTGTATAGATTGTTGGTTGCAAATTTTTATTGGTCATAGTCAATCTCTTTCTAAAAATAGAAAGGAGGATATGATATAGAAATATAGGATATAGGTATGATAGGATAAAAGAGTAGATTATTGAATTTACTTTTAAAAAGCAACAACTAGCTTAAAATAGTTTACATTGCTATGGATTTTATTTTGTTGATACAAATTTAAAGTTAATTTTGTTATACTTTATGTATATTTCTACTCTTGTTTAAGGCATTATGTTTATGCAGCTCATTAAAATTGTAATGTACAATTAAAAATACAGATTAATAATTAGTCATCCATGATAATCAAACTTATAGTTATATTAGTTAAATTTTCTAAGTATACATAGATATATTTCAATTAGGTAGGCAATCTTCAAACTCTTCAAAGACCTACAGAATATGGCACTTAAAATGTTTTAAAAACTTGGACTTTTCTGGACATTGCTACTCTTGCAGCACTGACTTACTTCAGGGAGGAAGATGGATATTGAGGATACTCCATATGGAGCTTATCATCTTCTTGACAAAAATAGCCATTTGGGCAAGAAACTGCTCTTGCCTGGTCTGCTGACAGCATGTTATATAACTGGACATGCAGAACCCATAGGAAGGTGACCACTGAATTTTGCAAGATGAAATGGTTCTTCAAATTCCTGCTTTGCAGAGGAGATTGCCAGATATTCTACAGGACACAGGGAAAAATGACTGAGATACTAGACCTATGGGCTGAAGATGGATGCCCCAACATTGCAGAGGAATTTTGGGTGATTGTACAGGCAGCCAGCTATCTCTGTCATTCTAGATTTTGGAAGTTGCTTAGAATGTACTTCCTGTTTACTTAGGTAACATTATATCCTTCTGCAGTCTTTGATGTAGTTGAAGACTAGATGGTTATAATCATAATTTTCCTTGGTTATGATAAAAGATAACTTAGATATGGAACTTTAGGCTCATATATAGGATAGATATAATATTTTCTTTAATTTTGCTAAATATGAATGGACTAAATATTGTAATTGTAATTTTTGCTTGATAACTGTTCTATTATATGTATTTTTACTGTTAAAATTAAACCCTTCCTTTTTGATTAGACAGAAAAGGGAAAGTGCTGTGGCATGTTGTTCTTTATGCTGTGAATGTGTGTTGCTCCGATTGGTTGATAAATAAAATGCTGATTGGCCAGTAACCAGGCAGTAAGTATAGGTGGGCAAGCAAATGAGGAGAATTCTGGGAAGAAGAAGGGCTGAGTCAGGAGTTACTAGCCAGACACAGAGGAAGCAAAATGACAAGGCAGAACTGAGAAAAGGTACCAAGCCACATGGCTAAACATAGATAAGGATTATGGGTTAAATTAAGTATAAGAGCTAGTCAGTAATAAGCCTGAGTTATAATTGATATATCAAGCAGTTATAATTGATATAAGCCGCTGTGTGTTTACTTGGGTCTGAGTGGCTGCAGGACCAGGTGGAACACAGGAAAATTTTCCATCTACACTGAACCTTAATCACAGAAGTTGTGCTGTAGATCTATTAGTCAAAACTGGCCATTCAAGTGTCAATTGCTCTCTGATTTTGGCCAGTTGTCACTTTCTGAAGTTATATCCACCTGCTGCTAAAAGAAATGTCTTTGATGAAATGTCATAGCTACATTTATTTATGGATATGTGTGTGTGTGTGTGTGTGTGTGTGTGTGTGTGTGTGTGTGTATGTGTGTGTGTGTGTGTGTTTGGAACATAGTTGGAAATTATATTATACTGGTAGGTTTGCCTCTAAAATCCAGGACATCACCGGCCATGGGCAGTTGGCTGGGTTTACAGTATCAGAAATGATTTATCTCCTGCTGAGTGAACGTTAAGTCTAATTAGAGATCTGTTTTTTACCAAAAAGATGAATGCCACTATTGTACCATTAGAAATATCTTGCCATGATGATCATTTGTGGTTCATGGGCATCACAGCTATTTAAGCTTTCTACCCTTGGGAGACTTTATATAATCTTCTGGTGTTGTGAAAAGTAATACTCAGGCTGAAGCCTTTTGGGTCAAATATATACTTAATATTTTGTGTCCCGTGTCTGAAACATGTGGTGTTCAGTAATGGGACTTACTTTAAATATTTGAGGCAACCAAGGGCGTGTGCAATAGCCTTTATTTTGTGAAGTCTCTTGGACATTGACCAACAACTCAAAAGGAGGTACCTATCCATAAGAATATATCTAACTCTATATCATCTCATCTACCTATATCCATATCTCTGTATCTCTCTATATGTGTGTATGAGTCTCTATATCCTTCATATATTCATTTGTCCTATCCCTAACTGTTTTTAGAATTTTGATTAAAACTCAGAACACACATTCAATGAAAACCAGCAATATAATACAAAATCAATATAAGAAGGCAATAATTACACTCAAATAGATTCACAAAGATTTACTGAATTGTCATTATATGTGTGTATTGAGTGTGTGTGAGAGAGAGAGAGAGGGAGGGAGGGAGGGAGAAAAAGAGAGAGAGAGAGAAGGAGATTCAGAGACAGAGACAGAGATAGAGAAAGAGAGACAGAGAGAGTATGTGTGTGTGTGTGTGTGTGTGTGTGTGTGTGTGTGTGTGTGTGTTTAGGGATATTTAGGGTGTGCATGTTCTCGGGCCATCCTACAGTCTTATGCATACTCAGTAATTATTCTACCACTGAGTTATGTCCTCAGTCCAGATTCACTAAGCCAAATTCATAAAATCAATGGAAATTAGAAAATAATGAGAGTATAGTTTTTTCAACTACTTGATGAAATTTTATAATAGTTTTATTCTAAGATTAATATGTGAGTTTAATATCCATGCATGTACACATGTAAATATTTCAAATGCTATCTCTTTAAAGTGACAGTGAAAGACCTGGAAGTCCATTGTGCATCCTTGCAGATGAAAAACAGGTTTTAGTTAATGCTTCTACTAATCTTCAATAACATGTCTCTTTTCATGAAAGCTTAAAGATCTGATTTCCTTCTGCCACAAAACACTAGAATCTTCTAACAATCACCATGCCTACTTATTTTCTCTAGATTTGGTACACTTTTTGAAAGAACTTAAAGGGAAATTTAACATTTCTGATGTCTTAGCAATAAGGGAAACTCAGTGTGTTTCCAGAACAAATCACAATACAGAATCTTCAAATACATAGTGTATCAATTGCATGTCCATGCCAATGTGAGCAGGTATGGCATTCAGCTCTGGAGCAGATGGGATAGTTCTTGATGGGATCTGTAATTCTGTATTGCTCAAAGAATCTCCATCTTTTAAACTATGGGACTGATCTTCACTATCATGTCCTTACTCAAAGTGAGTATGTTTCCAACAAAGGACATGATAAAATATTTGTTGTTTTACATAAGCATTTAAGAACTACCAGTGGAACCAAGTGGAAAAATAGTTATGTGATTATATGACATTGACCTTTCTGCTGTTGCTAACTGACTTTCACCATATAAAATTTCTAGAACACGTTTACTTATAACAGACAGCATTCTGAATGAGAGAATGGAAGGTTCTCTGTTACAATCTTCCAGACTTAAGGTGTACCTGCTTAGCATTTCATAGTGACATGCAGGTCAACTTACTGTGGAAAGGGAAATCTTTAACTTTTTTAAAACTACAAAATCTTTGTTTACGTGTCAGTCAGTCTCTAAGGGCCTAGAAGCATCACAGTACAGGATTCACAGTGATGGTTGGGAATGGACATGATAAATCTATTTTTATTTGGATTGACTTCACAGTAGGTCCACTGGGTTCAGAACTCAACATGCAATTATTTCCTTAGTTCCCAAGTCTAAGATTAGAATTGCTGTCCTCAACAACTAGAACAGTTCCCATAATGCCTCTTGAACCCAAGAACAAAGAACAATCAATGTAGAAAAACCCAACTGAAAGTCATCTAATCCTTTCTCCCTTGTTTACCAAATTGTAAATCAAAAGCAGAACTAAATATCTAGGAAAATGTAGAGAAGATGCCCACTATGAAGTATTTTAAATAAAGTTGAAACAAGGAAAAGTAAGCTTACTTATTTACATGATAAACTTAATTTATACTAATATTTTAGAAGTGATAAGATCATGTACATACATTAGTAAACTCTGAGCATATAAATGCACTCATTAATATGTTTAAGGCATTTTGTGTGTGTGTCTGTTAAAAATAAAATCATGAGCCAAGCAGTGGTGGCACACACCTTTAATCCTAGCACTCGGGAGGCAGAGGCAGGTGTATCTGTGAGTTCGAGGCCAGCCTGGGCTACACAGAGTGAGTTCCAGGAAACGCGCAAAGCTACACAGAGGAACCCTGTCTCAAAAAAAAAAACAAAAAAAAATCATATTCAAGTAACTTTCATTAAGGAGAGTAGTGTACATGGATTTACAAATATTTTTTAGACCTTTTTACATTTTGGCTTTTTCGTAGACATAATATATAGATGTGAGTCATGCTGGTAGAAGAAGAAAATCCTCAATTTAGTAGTAGCTAGTACATGTTTTCTTGTTATGCTTCATGCTAAAATGACGGCAGGAGACCCTTCAGTAAAATAAGTTTGCTACAATAAAGGAGGGTTGAGGAGTGGAAATGTCCAGGATTTATGAACTCCAGTGGAAAGTTAGTACACCTACTAACACTTTATTATTGGTAATAATGAATTTCCCTTAGGAAGCACACAGATATTTTTCATCTCATTCAAGTACATATTTCCTCATGGCCATTTCCTGTATTTAAGCATTCTCTCTCTCTCTCTCCCCCTCTCTCTCTCACTTTCTCTCCCTCTCTCCCTCCTTCCCTCCCTCTCTCCCTCCCTCTCCCTTTCTGTGTATGTGTATATGTGTCTCAAATACCATAAATTTGATATATAAGAGAATATATATATTATAAATATAAAAGAGAGTTTGATATAATACTAAAATCTATCCTACATTTTCACTGAGCACCTATAAAGGAAGATGCCCATACCATAAGCAATCAACCTAATTATCAGATGCAGTGTTGGAGAGGAGATTGATGCCAGGTCTATGAAATAGGGACAGCCTTAATAGTCTTGTGTAGAGATTGTTAAGAATCAATACTGAAAGATGTCCTAATAGAACAAGTTTGGGAGAAATAGTCTCCAAGGTCAAAACCCAAATACTAAATTTTTAAAAGCCAAATGGCCTAGAAATCCTCTATAGCCAAAGTTCTTCATAATCAGAATATCACCATGCTGAATTTTGTTAAGTTTCAAACATTCATTTTCTAGATGTGTCCACTCATTATTTGACCACCCATACTAAAATCTGTTAAAAACAATGAATGACGATGTGAGTTGAATGATGTTCCTCTTCGTGTGACCTGGCAACACTATCATGTGTGTTCATTTTGCTTTTGAAAGCATCTTTCTCTAAATGTCCTTATATTTCACTAGATTATCATCATCTTCTGGTATCTTATTTAGAACAGATGGTCTGGGGGATGATTCAGTTAATATTTACAATTATATTGGACAAAAATCATGTTTAGAGCCAATCATGACACAGAAAATTCAGTTCATAGATCTAATTTCAAATTTATCTGATCATTATTGTGTTAGATTATCAATTTTTGTATAATTTCTTTGTTAATTTGATCCTTAGACATTCCTTCTTTGAGTACACAATTTTAAAAAAAGGGAGAAATTAATGGCATTTATAAGACATCTATCATAGAACATGTCTAAAAATAGGTGAGAATCTTCTTATTCTGGGGTACATTTCCATGTTTGGCTTCCCTGGTATTTTTTTGTGTCTTTTCACCAAAATAAAATTCTAGGCAGAGGTGCTTCTTGGGTCCTAGAAATCCTGAGGAAATCTAGCATTTTGACAAGGAATGTGAGGTAACAGATTCATAAGTCAGAGAAACCATTATGGTTAGGGAGGCAGGGTATTAAAATGAGAAATCTTTATCCTAAGCAAATTGTAGAAACACATTAGACATACAGGATACAGTGGTTTATCCTCACTGACACAAAACCCTATTATGTTTTCATTCTCAACCGACTCTTTCTCAAATGATTTCAAATTGTCTATGTGCTTACGTAAGTTTTTCAGATTTTTATAAGGTATTGTGTTCAGTTATATAAACAATTATGAAAATAGCCAACATGAGAAGTCAATGAAGAACACTTGGCTGTATCAATGCTTTGCTAGTCAAACAGTGGTGCAAAGCAGGATTAGCCTGTTTTGAGTATGATGCTTTGCATATTTAAACAAGGTCCAGTTTCTTTCCTTTCTTTCTTTTTTAAATTCCTCCTTCCTCCTTTCCTTGCAGCTCTACTCCCTACCTCCTCTCATACCAGATCCACTGCCCCTCTGTTTCCATTCAGAATGGAGCAAGCCTGTGATAGGCAACAATCAAACACAACAAATCAAGACACAAGACAAGGTGCAGTTGGACTTTCTTTGGGCCACCAGCTCCCAAATAACAACATGGAGACTTCTTATTAATTGTGGAAGCTTGGCCTTAGCTTAGGCTTGTTCCCAAATAGCTCTTAAAACTTAAATTAACCAATTTACACTAATCTCTGTTCTGCCATGGAGGTTTGTAAACCCCCCACCCCATATTATATACCAACTTCTTCCACATCTCACTGGCAAATCCTCTTGACTCAGATTTTTTCCCTAGTTCCTATCTCTACCTGGAAGTCCCACCTATCCTCTGCTGTCTAGCTATTGACCATTCAGCTTTGTACCAAACAAACCAGAAGGTGCCTTAGGCAGGTAAGGAAGGACAGAGCCTTATTTTGTCTGGCCCTCACTAGCTTTTACCAAAATGTGTACTGTAACCACCTAAAAGGAACAGAGTCATATTTATTTTTATATTGATTTACATTACCCTGCAGTGTGATATATAGAGAATTTTAACATGTCTGTTATGTATTTATAATTCTTCCATTGAAGAGTGTTTATTTAGGTCTTTACCAATTTTTAAACTGTTTATCAGAATCATTATCATTACTTTTTACTCATTTCCTTACCTCTGTTTCTATTGTCAGTGACTCAATAAAAAAATGCAATAAAAGAGAACTTTTGTACAACGTGACTGTGAAATCGTCCTGCTTATAATACCAGTTCAATTAGTTATTTGGTTTAATTACTGGCATGAAAACAGGAGACCATGGTTTCTTATCAGTAAACAACCACAATGATCAATATGATCAGACTAGCCCCCAAGTTTTTTTTTTTCTTTTTTTTTTTTTTATCACATTTGGAGATACTACTCATTTGTTTTAATTGTATCCTGAAAGTTGTGCTATATTCAGTACTGTTAGAGTTCTGTTAGCTAAAGAAAAATGATGAAACAAGAAGTTGTGGGCTAGATTCTCAGAAGAACTTTCACAGTACTCTGCAAACTATTCATTTCCCTTTATCTTCAGATAATATTCAATGTATATTTGTGAAATAACTGGAACAAATCTACCTTCAATGTCTTCTCAAAAAATAGTCTTTATGAAAGAAATTAAGCTTTTCTCTAGTATTTTCCTGAATATGAATATTTTAGGTAAAACAAAGTAAAGAAAACAATGGTCAAATCATTCTGTGTCTGTGCCTTAGAAGAGACAGCATTTCATTTCCTACCTGGCTGTGATCTTAGTACATAGTAGAGGGTGGCCTTGAACCGCTGATCCTTCTGCTTCTCCTTCCTGAATACTGGAAGTAGAGGCTTGTACCCCTACTTCTATCATATGCAGTGCTGGGGATCAAAGCTAGAGCATCATGTGTACTAGGAAAGCACTCCAGGGTTACATTCCTGGCTAACCAACATGTTCCTGTTGCTGAAGTCAGAAATGTTAAGCTTCTTTGTTCCTTGAAGCAGAATTGGTGGATATACATTTTCTCGTTTCATGAGTTTGTAGCTTGTTTTGTCAATGTATGTTAGACTGACAAATACTGAGATGAACAATTACAATTAAATGTAAGTCAAATTTTTTATTAGTAAAAATGAATATGAGTAAAAATTGTATTTGTTTCAACAATCGGACTGAATTGTGATTAATACTGTTGGTAATCCTGCTGGTAGAATATGGGAAATGATCCATTAGAAAACCAGGACAAGAAACCTTCCTCGGAAGATACTCTGATCTGAATCCTCAAACACCAAACATTTAGTTAAGAGGTAAACAAGCTGCCATAGCATCTAAAACAAACAGACTTGACTATGAAAATTTTTCTAAAGTTACAGAATTCAATGAGGCTGGAATGAATTGAGCTTTGTCTTAGAATACCTTTTTATTTGACAATGTGAGAATCCATAGTATGGCTCCATATTCAACTATTAAGGAACACATTCATGTTTCAAGATCTTTCAAAAGTATTTTGTAGAAAATTTATGTACTCAACATTATATCATAAAAATTATTTTTTCATTCAATTTTGTTTTTAAATATATTCTTTAAGTTTTGTCTTTGTAAATAGAAACACAATAAACATATATGCACATATAAAGCATTATCTTTCTCTAATTAGTTATTCATTGTATGGAATAGTGTCAATTCTGTTAGTACAATCTGAAAGTTTGTGGTTAATCGATCATATAAATTATTCATATTGTAATCATATATTCCTTCTATACTTCTTCATTTTTGAAGCAATTACTTCTGCATTTATGTTACTTATTTATGTCTTTGAATATTTTTGTTGAGTAATTGTATGCCCCATTTTATTTTCCATTTAACATATTTGATACAATTTTAATAAAATATTTTTGTATTTTTCCCTCAAATCATGTAATGTTTTAAACTCATTTTAATGCACTATATTATACTCTATACATTAGTTAATAAAATTAAGTCTTTGCTTTATAAGACTGCTCTATTTTTTATTAAAATACCATTTCCACTAGTATATTAAAGTAAAATTGTAACTACAATGTTTATATTTTAGCAAGAGAAAGCTCTTCATATTTTTGATGAAATTAGAAATTTAAATTCCACAAATTAATATGAGATTGGTCTTAAAAACCTTCTCAAAATAAAATGAATTGTCTCCTCTGTGGTGATATCTTATTTGTGCTGATATGTGGTGATGTTCTATTTGTGCTTTAATAAAGCTTACCTGGAGATCCAGGCCATTTTAAGCAAACAAAGTCAGGCAGCACATGCCCTTAATCTGTTCACCTAGCAGGCAGGGTCTCTGTGTGTTCAAGGCCATACTAGGGAACAGAGCCAAGCATGGTGACACAGGCCTTTAATCCCAGTAACAACCATAGAGACCTGGAGTTCTGTACAGACAGACAGTGACAAGGAAGTGAAGTAGCTGGGCTAAGAGCCAATGAGAGGGCAGTAAAAAAAGGCATATAAAATCGTGGGTAGACAGGAAGTAGTTTGCATTTGGAAACTGCCGAGTTGGTGAGGGAAGGTTGGCTGGTGGCTTTCCCTATTTCCCTGATCTAAGGCTTTCACCCCTATATTTGGCTCTGTGTTTTTTATTTAATAAGACCATTTAGAAATTCATACACTCCTTAGCTAAAATTTTCACACATGTATGAATTATAATCATAGGATACTTGATAATCCTTTTTTATAGTTAAAAACAAAGGGAATAAAGAAGTACTAGTGAGTACATTGATTAAGTCCTTCCCCATCTCAGGCATTTTTTTCTGTGCATCTATTCTTAGATTTACAGTTTAAAACCTACACTTCGACTTGTAAACTAAATTGTATGTATAAATTGATGAAAAGGGGAATCCCCTTGATCTTTCTACCCCACACATGACATATCACCTGAGTCAGTGCAGGCATCTAATTAGCATGTGGCAAGGGCCTAATTAATGACTATGGTCTCTTCATCTGTGATGTTAAAAATTTTCAATAATCCTCAGCTTTTGTGAGTCTGTCTCAGTGCATCTTAAATCTCAGAAGTGTCTGATCATAAGGTACCAAGTGAAAAGCTGTATTGTCTCTATTAGTACACAGAGAGAAAATGGATATTACCTTCTTCTGGCAGCATTCTGTCTGATCTTTCTATACTGCCAGTTAATTGTTCTTGGTTTGAAGGACTATTGCTTTTCCTATGTGCTTTCATCTATATGCTAATGCACATTATCCTTCTTTTAGCTGGCGTAGTGCTGGAAAATTCTGACATTATATCCTAGTTTTCAGAAACTTAAACTTCTTTGAACAAGAGAGTAATTTTTCAGTATTGTGGTGGTATTGTGTTCCCCAAAATATTGCGTACTCTAATAAACTTATCTGGGGTCAGAGAACAGAACGGCCACTAGATACAGAGGCCAGAAAATGGTGGTGCACACGCCTTTAATCCTATCACTTGGGAGGCAGAGATCCATTTGGATCTCTGAGTTTAAAGCCATACTGGAAACAGCCAGGCATGGTGACTCATGCCTTTAATCCTAAGAAGTGAGCCTTTGGTCCCAAGAAGTGAGGACAGAAAGCAGAAAGGTATATAAGGCGTGAAAACCAGGAACTAGGCTGGTTAAGCCTTTAGGCTTTGAGCAGCAGTTCAGCTGAGATCCATGGATGAGGACTTAGAGGCTTCCAGTCTGAGGAAACAGGGTCAGCTGAGGAATTGGCGAGGTGGGGTAGCTGTGGCTTGTTCTGCTTCTCTGATCTTCCAACATTCACCCCAGTACCTGGCTCCAGGTTTGTTTTTATTAAGACCATCTAAGATTCCTGCTACATTTAGAGCTCAGATGAACTAGTGGGTTAGACTATGTTCTAAATGTAACCCCTTCTTCCATTTCATGATCACTGTTGTTTCATTTCTTCTAATGCTCAAATCACTATAAATTAGATCTACTTGTATGTGCATCTTTTGTAATCCTGTCTGTTGCAGAAAACAAGAGCTTCAAGGATATAGTAAACAAAGAGAAGTCAATGTTGCGTGTTGCTGTAATCTTGTTGCTGGGGTAGCAGATCTATGATATGGTTTGGAGACCTCTGGGGTTGCCTGACATTTTGCAGAAGGTCATCAAGGTTGAAACTCTGTTTACAATAATACTGGCATGGTTTAGCTTTTGTACTCTCACTCTTTCAAGAGTAAACAGTTGTGTTTCCTCGAGGCAACATGACATATGAATTCACAACAACCTTTTTTTTTGTTAGCTAAAAAGGAGATTACAGAAGACAATTTTAAAAAATGTAAAAATCTAAAACATAGTAAGTTTTGTAATTTAAAAACATCACCACTTCTTATGGGTTGGATACAAAAAGTAATATGAGGAGTTCATTTGCTGTCGACTTGGTTCCCAGCTAGTGATACCATAAGAAATCATTCAATCAGTGAGTTAATCCATTAATAGACTAATATTTTGAAGACATTATTAGAAGGTATGTAGCTTGGATTCTAACGGTCCCTCGGGGGAGGGGTGAGAAGACACAACGTCAATGACACAGACACCGGGAATCCATTGAAGGCAAATAACAAACTCCTTTATTCAATAACAGGGTAGGCCTTATATACCCTATACCCAGGACCAAGTCTGTGTGGTCATCCCTCATTGGCTGGGCATGATCAGGAACTCTAACAGTCACCAGGACCTCTGACAGTGACCAGAAACTCTGACAGCTCCTGTTACTGGGCCCTCAGGCAGACTCCAGGTTGGCTCTTAAGGAGTATATTATATGCATGCCTTGACAACTAGTCTGAGCCAATTTCCTCAACCCTATGGGCCTGTCCTACTACAAAAGTAGTGGAATGTGAGTCACTGGAAGTATGTATTTGAAGTGACTATTTTGAAAGGTAGTTATGCTTACCACTATAACACCAACACCAGGCCCAAAGGTTGTATTTTGTTATTAACCTGCTCAACTTCATCCTGGCTGACATTAAGTTTTTCTCTGCCATGTCCTTCTGCCAAGAGATTTGGATTCCGTGGCCCTACCCCAGGCAGGGGCTGTGTCAATGTCTGTGGCTCCCATTACCATTGATGACCAATCAGATACAAGGAATCTGGGCTGTCACCTGGGGACATGTTGGCATTTGGGGACCATGCCTCCACTGGGGCCATGCTGATCTGGGTGATCTGCAACTAGGGGCAGGATGACATCTGGACCTGGGCTGTTGCCAAGGACCATGTCTGGGTTTGCAATCCTACCATAACCTGAATCTGTGCTGTTTGTGGCCCATGTTGCCACCAAAGGCAACAATGATGGTCAGTATCTGGACCTCCACCTGTGGCCTTCTTTGTGCCTGAGTGCTATACTGCTGCCAGACCCATACAGACCTGAGTGACATGCACTACCACTTGGGGACAGGGTGTCCTTTCAGACTTGAGATGCTTCCAGTGACATGTCTGGTTCTATAGCCTTGTTGCAGCCAGGGTCTGCACAGATGTCCAAGGCCCCTGTTCACATTAAAGGCTGTGTGAGGCCATATGGGGCTTCAAGGGCCATGCTGTCATTGGGTCCATGCCTGAGTGACCTGAACTGCAAACTAGGACCAAGGATCATGTCTGAGTCCATGGTACAGCTACTGCTAGGGTCCACATTGATGTCCACGACCTGTAGTGCCTTTAAGGGCCACATGGATGTCAGAGGTCTCGGCCACCATGTAGAGCCAGGTTTATGTCTGAGAGTTGAGCCTTTGCCAGGCTCATATACATCTGAGTAGCCTGGGCTGTCACCTGGGGCATGGTGTCAACTGAGCTTGCACAGCTATCAGGGGACATGTCTGGGTCTGTGGCTCCTATTACCACTGAAAGCAGTAAGGATAGGGCTGCCTGAAGTTGCTGCCACCCCTCAGTGGCTGCAGCAGTAGGACTAAATGCTCCTGCCCTTTACCAACTGCAGCACTCAGGAGACAGGCCTTGTACCTTCCTAGAGCAGCACAGTAGAGCAGTTCCTGCTGATGGGGGTGTGGGTCAGCCAACCCTGAAGACCTGAGAGTGGGAAAGCTAGCTCCTCATCCCTTCCCCTTGCTCCTTGCCACCTACTGCATTTGGGAAAATCTTGTTCCAAAGCCATGATAGTGGGAGAACTGGCCCTGGCATCCACCAGCTACCACAATGCAGCATAGTGGGCACAGCATCTCAGCCAGCAGGACACTAGAGCTGACCCTGTTGGAGCAGGGGGTAGGGTACAGGTGATCTGGGCCTGTGGGCATGAGAACAGGAGAGTTGCTCCTGGCCCCTTCCTTATATTCCATGGGGTGGTAAGAGTAAGTGCGACATGTGGGAAAGCCAGTCTTAGGGGCATGAGAATGGAAGAGCTGGCCCTGTACCTCCTCCGGGCAAAATAGAAGAGCTGGCCCTGGTGGTGTGAGTGTGGGTCACCTGGACTCAATGGTATAAAAGCAACACTGGCCATGCTCTTTTCTGTAGGCTGCATCTGTTGAACTTGCCAGGACAGTGCTGGAGAACTTGCCCAGGTGGTAAGGATGAGAGAAAGCTGGCAGGTTGACCAACCCAGCTACCATCCAGGCCCAGAACCAGGACTGGAAGGTGGCCCACCCCGACATTCACCTCATCTATGAACTGCTGGAGCATGTGAAGGGGCAGGACCTGCAGATCAAACACTACAAGATCTCCATGACACAGGGCAAAAATAAGATATCCAAGAGGAGTCCCAGTCAGGGACGTAGCTGAAGGATGAACTGAAGCCGGAGGCCTTGAACCAGACCGACAACTCATTGCAACAATGAACACTTAAAAGTCAAAGTATATGGACTAAAGTGTATACTCTCTGACTCATTGGGCCATACTACAGCTTCCACACTGAGATGTTTTTCATTTGTTTTGTTTATTTACTTATTTATTTATTGTCTGTGTGGGGAGGTGTTTCCTTTTTTTTTTTTTGTATTTATTTACTTTTAAATTTTGTTTTGGGAAAGGTTACAAGGGCAGAGGGCCAAAGTGAGGGGACTTGGAAACGAGTGGGATCAGGATGCATGATATGAAACCCACAAAGAATCAATAAAAAGTTGAAAAAAGAGAAAGATTTGGATTCTTCATGGTTCAAAAAGAAGGAACCTTTTGATATGGGTGTGAAATATTTGAAACTGTAAAGCAAATGAATTCCTTACTTTGAATTACTTTTTTTCTGTTCACAGTGATAAAAAGTAACATTACTTTTCATTAAGCAATGTTTCTAGATATTAACAAAGTCAAGTACAGCATTATATTACAAAAAAGATATTTACATTTATGGAATACATTGTAATATTTATATGTGAACATGAAAGAAATTAATTTTGCAAAATATTGTCACTACCACTTTTTTTACTTATCATTTTTGTTCTGAGACATTTAAAATGGGTCTACGTTATATTGAAATGTACATCATTATTAATAATAGTCACCTTGATCTGCAATAAATGATAGAACCTATTCCTTAATTTATCTGAAATTTTGTTTGTTTTTACCCAGCTCTCCATTTCCTCATTTCCTCTTCCTTCAGACTCTGCTGATCATTGTCCTGCTTTCTATTTCTGTAAAATCAATCTACAAGTTGCACTTATAACTGAGACCCAGTGGCATGTGTGTATGTGTTTGGCATGTTCATTTAATGATCTCCAAGTTTGCCCATATTAACACAAATGACAGCATTTTCCTTATTGGAAAGACAAAAGATATTCCATTACAATATATGTTAATTTCCTTGATCCAGCCATGGACTGGTGACCTCTTTGATTGTTTACTATTTGCTATTTTGAATAAGACTACAATGAAAATGACAGTGTTTGTACACCTCTGACATTCTGATTTCATTTGGACATATATTCCAATGTGTGATTGTACTTTATTAACATGGCATATGTTTATTGTTGCTTTGAGGTTTTTATTTAATTTACAAGTAAATGATTTCAATAGACAGACATGCATAAAAAGCTCCCATTCTTCTTTAATTTTACATGTGTCAGGACATCTGAGTAAAGAAGAGGGCGTAATGGAGAAATCCTATGAAGAAACATTGGAAGTCAAGAAACACATTCTTGTATCTGGGGAAAAAATGTGACAATGTAATATATTATGTTCTCAGAAATACCATTCAAGAAATCGAGATTAAATGAATTTCACAAAGACCTCTTTTGCCTATAGTATCCCATATTATGCTTTTCTGTTTTTGCTTACAACACATGCTTTTTTGTTGTTGATTCATCCCAGTATATTTATTAATCAATTATATTATTTTGTATTTGTGTGCGTGTATATATATATATATATTCAGGTGTGTTGGGGGGGCAAAGGTAAGAAGCCATCCCTGATGTCCTTCCACAAGAATTCTATGCACCCTGTTTTGAAATAAGGTCTCTCATTGGCTTGGAACTCACCAAATAGCCTGGGTTGGCTATCCAGCAAGAAACAGAGATCTACCTGTCCTTGCCATACCAGACAGCCATGTTTTAAAATTTCACTATCTATGCAATAGACATTGTTTCCTTTTTGATGTTTCATCAAATATAATTAGAGTGAGTGTAGCTAAAATTTTCCTGCCTGGCCCACAATCAGGACAAATCTCTCTCACCTGCCAGTCCCACAGCCCCCAGACCCAACCAAGTAAACATAGAGACTTCTATTGGTTGTAAACTGTATGGCCGTGGCAGGCTTCTTGCTAACTGTTCTTACATCTTAAATTAATCCATTTCCATTAATCTATACCTTGCCACATGGCTCATGGCTTACCGGCATCTTCACATGCTGTTTGCCATCTTCACATGCTGTTTGTCATCTTGGCGGCTGGCAGTGTCTCTCTGACTCAGCCTTCCACTTCCGAGCTTTATTCTCCTCCTTGTACCGCCTATACTTCCTGACTAGCCAATGGTCAATCAGTGTTTTATTTATTGACCAATCAGAGCAACACATTTGCCATACAGAACATCCCACAGCAAGTGAGCCAACAATTAAATGGGTATGTGCATATAAATACACACATATCTATTTTATGTAATATATGTTGTTAAAATATTCCAAGCCGGGCGGTGGTGGCACACGCCTTTAATCCCAGCTCTTGGGAGGCAGAGGCAGGTGGATCTCTGTGAGTTCGAGGCCAGCCTGGGCTACCAAGCGAAAAGCGAAAAGCTACACAGAGAAACCCTGTCTTGAAAAACCAAAAAAAAAAAAAAAAAAAAAAAAATTCCAAAATGTATCCATCTATACATATTATTTTGTACTTATTTGGGATACTGTCTAATGTTTTACTGCTTTCAGGTCTCTAAGATTGAAAATCTATCTATCTGTATTTGTTCAGTGTTTTAATTGGTATTTTTAGTAGGAAAGATTATAGTCCTGCTATTCTGTGAATACATGCCATTATTTTTCACAATTGAGTTCACTGTCACAGCCATTTTGAAGAATTTCATTCAAGGTCTCCCATGCACACAATATTAATTTATCTAACAGTAAATTCAAAAACATGTAGTTGACCTGCCTGGGATTGTGTCTATGATCATGTGCATTGCACTCTGAGTGTTATGGTGAGGTCACAATCCTCTGACATAACTTCTATCACTTTAAAATTTTTGGATCTCAAACTTATATATACGAAGAATATAATACACAAGCAAAATGCGATACCTATTATTAAGGTTGTTGGTTACGCTGTGGCTATGCTCCTCCTGGCTGGCCGCCGCCCGCGAGGAGAGTGCTGATTGGAAGAATCACAGCCATGGTTACCTTTTTAGAGCTTTATTGGGAGAGAGGGGGAGACAAAGGGGGGTACAGACGGAAGGAAGGAGCAGAAAGGAAAGAGAGGGAGGAAAGGGCGCACAGAGGGCCCACCTGCTTTTTAGGCTGGGACGCCGTGGCAGGCTGATGACGCAATTAAGGACCGAATCCTTACATCCCAGACTTTCGCTTATTATAAAAAAAGCAGGTAAATGGGACTAGGGGCGTCGTTCCTCTCAAAAACTTCTTCCACCTGACCCTTGGACGTTGGTTGGCTCTGGGGGAATGGAGAAGGGGAGTTTTTCTAGGTAGACAGGCGTTGTGGAATGCTCTCTCTCATCCGTTTGCTCTGGAAACATGTATCCCTCTTGGCTGTGACTGGGAACTTTTCTTTGACAAGATGCTGGTGACACAGAAAAAAAACTTAGAGAGATAAAAGAATCATTATTATTTTATGTTGACATTTATCTGAGGTAGATCTGTCCTGTCCCTATGGATTTTGAAACATGTTAAGCTTTATCAGAGACAGATTATTTTAAAGCACCTGTTTCTTTTACTGGTTCAGCATCTAGGAGACAGGTGATCAATTGTTAAAAGCATCTCATAGTAATAGATGTTTACGTTAAAGTCTTTTTGTAGTGCCCAGACGCTTTTGGGTCTGGGGGTGTAAATACCTTTTAGCTGTTACAGTTTCTTATTTGATGATCTCTGGACTCCGGTTCTGTGGTGGTCCTGTATCATTAGCTGAACAGTGAGTTGGAACAGGGAACTGGGAAAAGCTTGTAGTGCATGAGAATTTATTTTTTGGAATTAGGGACAAGGCAAAGATCAGGGCCCTGTCTGTATGCACATGAGAAACACAGGCAATGGATCTGGAGTGAAGCAATGAGCTCTTATTTTAGGTGGAAATCTCTTTTTTCATTAAGTAACTCTGAAAGTGCAATTAAATCTGGTGAGGTGGTAAGGCTGTCTTCTGTACCCAACAATAAAGGAGAGGTGGCATCCCAAAACTCTCAGGACTGAGTCAGTGGCTCTGGTGTCCAGAAGGAAAGAAACAGATCGCTTCCTTGCTGCATTCTGGGTTCCCTGCCATGTCTGTAACCAAGCCTAGGTCTGCTGGAGGTCTTAGCTTGATGTACCCATGCATCTTGGTGCCTGGGGGCAGTCAGCTGACTCGTTGTCTTTCTAAACAGCACTTTTCACAAGGCTGTTGATGGCCTGGCAGGGCATTTGCTAGCCTGTGGCCTTTTCCTCACTTAAAACAGGGACCCAACAGCTTTTGGGAGGCAGAGAGTGCCAGGACTTGGAAATTTTGTTTTCAGGTTTTTATCTCTTCCCTGGCACACCTTAAATGGCACAGATAACTCTTTTGCCTGTGGGGTCAGGAGCCTTGCTCTCCAGATGCTTAAGTTTTAGTTGGGGAGGTCTGGAAATAAGAAATGAATTTTACTCCATGTCCTGAATTTTTATTTTTCCTGATTATTGGTGGCTTAAGGACAGCTTTTGGAAGATCTGCCAGTAGGCAGACTATAAACTGATCCTTTTGGAAGACTTGTCTGAGGCTATAAGCTGGTATTTTGGCTTAAGAGCCATCCTGACTACTGTAAACTTATTTGTATGGATCTTAGCTGCTTGCAGACCCGTCTGTGCTTCTCAAGGCAGTTTGAGAATGAGTGGGTAGAGTTAAGGTGAGTTAGGGCAAGTCATAGAAACAGCCCAAGCCCCCCAATTTGAGCCCACCCACTGCCTGCGGAAGTCAGACAGAAAAGGTTGCATGTGGCAGATGCAGAAGTGGGGAAGGAGAAGGGTTTAGAACTTTAGTAGAAAGCTTGGAGATAAAGTAACTCTTATTTGCCAGTTCACTGGCAGAAGTTCCCGACGCTGTTATGCAGCCAGGTTTACCAGTGCCTGCCCCTGTCTGCCAATGTAGGTGGTAAATGTATCGTATCTGCCCCTTTGTCTCATGGCTGTAACCGAGAGAAAAATTTAAAAAAAAAAAAAATAACAAACCGGGATCAGACTACAATCTCGGGCATCCCTGAGACTGGAGAGAGATCTATGAATCAGCTTAAGTCACCATTCCTTTTCATCAAGGGAAGGTGAGGGCTCAGCTGTGCTGCAGTTGGTCCACTGTTGAACCCTAGACACCATTTACTTCCTCATCAGGAGCAAAAATGTGTCTGCCATTGCCGGTACAGCCCGAGGACAACCCCCAGGGTGTCTGTCACAAAGAATACAGCTCAGACTATAGCCACGAGAATGACAGACTCACTGTGGTGATGGCAGCTGTGTGGAGGTCCAGCGGAGGCGGCGAGGGAGGCATGCGCGCTTGTGGTCTCATGGATGGGGGAAGAGTTGGCAGGCGGCAGTGGTCACAGCAGGTCCTAGGTGTTGGGTGGTGTATCCGAGTCTGAACAGCACCAATGTTGGTTTAACGGCTGCTCCTGGCTGGCCGCCGCCCATGGCGGTCGTGTTGGCGGAGGAGAGTGCTGATTGGAAGAATCACAGCCATGGTTACCTTTTTAGAGTTTTATGGGGGGGGGAGAGTGGGAGAGACAGACGGAAGGAAGGAGCAGAAAGGAAAAAGAAGGAGGAAGGGGCACACAGAGGGCCCACCCATTTTTTAGGCTGGGACACCGTCGAAGGCTGGTGATGTAATTAAGGACAGAATCCTTACAAAGATAAGTTCCAGGAATTTTATTCTTTTTTTCATCTTTTTACTTTTGCTTTTATTGATTCTTGTGGATTTCACATCATTCATTCTGATCCCACTTATCTCCCTATCCCTCCTCCAAAGTCAAAAGCAAATTTGTAATGGGTCCTCAGTGGGGCTCCTCTCCTATTGTTGTCCTGTGTCATGGAGATCACATGATTCGGTATGGAATACCTAGGGGTCCCGGCATTTAGCTACATCGGGAGTGAGATATCTGAGGGAAAAAAATTTACATACACTGTGTTCTTATGTCTGTCAACTTTATTCCTCTAAGACAAAATTCTATCAATTCAGCTATAGCTCTGTCAGGCATTCAAGGCAGGTATAACTCTGGACATACCAAGCTCTATATCCATCTACTCTATTTCTTTGGGATGAAATCCTGTCTCCATAAACTATAGTTCCCTCCAGTTCCCCAGCTCATAGTCCAGCTAAAGACTAAACTCCTGTGCTTCCAGCCTCATCTTCGTCCTCTGTATCCTCTTTCTCCATCTTTGCTACTCTTTACTCCTGGCACTCAGAAAACTCCACCTGAGATCTGCTTACCCTCTATGGAAACTCTGTCTTCCTCTCTTCTCTCTGGCCATTCTGTCTCTTTCTACAGAAAATGCCCACCCTTTCTTTCCTTGGGCGTGTGGTTCTCTGCCTCCTCAGGAATGTTGTTTTACTTCCCACCTTGCTATGTAAAAACCTCGTTTGTTCTCAGTCAATTGCTCTGGAGACCCACTAGGCCTTCTCAGGGCAAGGGGATGGACTGAGCTATGTGTCTCCTAAACTCAGCAGGGCAGTTAGTAACTTAGCAGATTCAGCAGGTCTGGGGAGCTGAACTGTTTACCAATTGGCCTGGGCACACAAAGATTTCATAGCAGAGGACAGCTGGAATATTAAAGGCTGGGTAACACCAAATATTCATAATAAATGGCTTTGCCTTTTCCAGACCTTTGACCAGTCAAAGTATAGCTTTAATACACAGCTGAATCTCTATAATATATTCTTGAGGCCCGCAAGAGTATGGATCTGTATGTTCATCCCTTGACAAGCTCCAACAGTTCATAGATTTGGTGGATGTTGGGGTGGGCCAACTCCAAGGCCTGGTGGTAGCTGAGTTGGTCAGCTAGCTGGATTTCCCTCATTGTCACTACCTAGGCAAGCTCTCCAGCACTGCCTTGGCTAGATCATACAATGTAGCCTATGACAAGGAGCAGGGCCAGTCCTCCTGCTCTTGGACACCCAGATCCAGGTCCCCCTCATTCAAGTCTCCAGGGACCAGCTCTACTGTTTCACTCAGACAAGACGCAGGGTCCTCTCTCCCGATTGCTGTGGAGAGAATACGAGGGTTGGCGTCAGATCTCCTGCTCTCGCTCCTTCAGTGCTTGCTCACTGGCACTCCCAACAATGAAGTCAGCTCTAGCAGGCTGTCCAGGCCGGGTGCAGGGCCCACTCTCCTGTGTGCTGCAGCTGGTATGGGGCAGGGTTACCACTCTTGTGACTGGGTGACCAGCTCTCTCCCCTGCCACAGGTAGCAAGGGCAGAGGGTGGAGGTTGTCTTTCACTCACCCATGCCACTGCGTGGTAAATGAGTTACAACCACATGGTTCTTGTTAAAGATAAATCCATCCATTTTTTTTAATAATTGAAATTCAACTGAATCTTTAGCAAACTAGATTTGTAAATACACTAGCTTGCAAGGATTTTATTTGAAAATTGCTCTCTGACCATTATTTTTAAAAGAATTTTATTTGGACACATGTGAAGATGTATACATGTCTAAAATATATACGAAACACTAAAAATTTAGTAGCAAAAAAAAAAAATCCTGAAATTTATAATGAGTACATTTCATAAAAAAAAAAATTACAAATTTCCAGTGAGTAGCTTTAAAAAGGCAGCTCAAAAATCTAAAGCTAAAAAGTACCTATTGCTCTTGTGTTGAGGAAGCTGATTCTAAGAGCCAAAGATTCAGGGAGTTTTCTGTGAGAGTGTAGACTTTAGGAATGTCAGATGCTACACAAATAAAGCCTCACCAACACAACTTCATAAACCGGAGCTGAACAATCACAGCAATAGACATGCACATGCTAAAATCCACAGGGGAAAGCCCAGGAGGCCTCAACCCTGCACAAAGGACTAGAGGCAAATAAGGAGTGCCTAGAGTAGGAGAAAGTCTCAGGGAGGGAGAGAGAGAGAGAGAGAGAGAGAGAGAGAGAGAGAGAGAGAGAGAGAGAGAGAGAGAGAGAGAGACGGGTAAGAGAAGGGAAGAGAGAGGCAACCCAAGAGAGCATGATGCTGAAACTGAGGGGCCACCGGGCAATGAGAAGTTGGGGAAGGGAAGCCCATAGCTGAAGACTTTTAGGATGGGGGCAGGATAAGAAGATCTGAGAAGAGCCACAGGTACTGGGTACTCCTGGAGGCCAGCATACTCAATAGTACGCTATTAGTCACTGAGTTGGCCATCTGTCCCTTGTAACCATGATGAGGAATGGCTCCTCAGGTGGTGGGAAATGGGCCTAGAAATTGGGGAGTAGAATTTCCTTTGAACCTGACAGTTATATTATGATCTCAAAAAATAAATAATTAACTAAATATAAAAATTTTAAAAAGTCTAAATGGGACAACTGCTTGCAAAATAAAGAACCCTAGCGTACACTGGGGAGTAATATAAATTGACCATTTGAAATAAAAAAATAAATGAATGAAATAAATTAACCATTACAAAGTAAAGTGTGATCCTCCTTAAAAAATAAAGATAGGAATGAATTTACTCAGTGGGGCCTATGTAGCCACAAAAGAATGTATTCTTATTTGCGGCATCATCATGGACTGGCTCATGATATCTACAGACAATATTTTGACTGACTGCAGTGCCACAGGGTAAGAGGGCCTAGGGTAGGGGTGTGAGTGTTATGCTAAAGTTAGGCTCGAGCAAGAAGTTCTGGCCTGTTCTTGTGAAGTGTTGGATATAGATCATCCTATTTTACCATAAATTTGAAAAAGCCAAAGAATAGAACTTTGTAAGTTTTTATGCGAAAAGGCTGTTTATTCTTATACCCACATAGAGGTGTCATTCTCTGCCCTCAGCAATAAAACTTCTCCTTACAACAAATGATGACCATTACAGAAAACCACAGCTAACCAAAATGCAGATAATAAGTGATCACATGATTCCCAACCCAAATAGATCCATCTATAACACAACACTGCCATCTTAGGTTCAGGGAACATTCTGGCGGAGGGAGTAAAAAGACTATAGGAGCCAGAGGACTATGATACCTTCTTTGAGACAGTGTTTCCTGGAACTGTCAAGGAAGTAAAACCCATAAACTCTTGTCATATGACTGTATAAACAATACCACACACATGATAACACGGGAGAGAGAAACATCACAGAGCTCAACACTATACAAAGAATCACAAGCAACCAAGAAATACTGCAATAGTTTCCCCAAGGGAAGAATTCCCCCAAATATGTGTGTGTGCGTGTGTGTGTGTGTGTGTGTGTGTGTGTGTGTGTGTGTGTGTGTGTGAATTTGAGAGGCCAAATGGACAAAGGTACCTGGAAAAGGAAAGGAGAAAATGATGTAATTATATTTTAGTTTTGCAAAAAAAGAAATGAAAAAAAAAACCGATGTTTTAAAAGAGTATGCATGTTTAGACAACGTGAAAAATTATTGAAATTATTTAAAATATTGAACAATTGAGGAAAAGACTCTGAGTTGCCTGATTAAAACCTGAGGGCATCATGAAGACTAACTTCACTTTAGATGTTTCAGGCTGTGGTTTTAGTGGACAGTGAATTGAAAAGAAGAAAAGATTTGTTTGGCTAGATTCTGAGATGAGCAATCAACATAGTCAGTTTTCCAAACACCTTTGCTGAGGCAGTCATGGTATGTGATAGAGCTAGGGATACAGCACCTCAGGTTGGATGGCATGAATAATTACTGTAACCTTGGAACTCAGGAGCAGGAACATCAGACATTCTCTTTGCTTTTGTGCAGAGGGAGGTACAGTAATCGTGATTAAATTTACCTTACAGAATTTCATTACTTTGCAAAGGACACTTTAAAATAAAAATTAAGTATTCTGTAGTGACAAAGTTGTATTACATGGGGTGATGAGTGGACTTAGAATGATCTTTGCAATAGCTAAGCATAATTTTTTTATTCTTGTGAAAAAGTGCAATACAAATTTGGAGAGAAAAAGTAATAATCCATTTTATAGTGTCCAGACTATTATACAATAAATATACACTCATATACATATCGAAAGAGAAAGCAAAAGAGGAAGAGAGGAAGTATGAAAGTGTGGAAAGAGTACAGAGCACATAAGAGTACAGTAGCA